>NC_077233.1:201741420-202412383 GCF_027887165.1 Monodelphis domestica
TTCCTTCCTTCCTTCCTTCCTTCCTTCCTTCCTTCCTTCCTTCCTTCCTTCCTTCCTTCCTTCCTTCCTTCCTTCCTTCCTTCCTTCCTTCCTTCCTTTCTTTCTTTCTTTCTTTCTTTCTTTCTTTCTTTCTTTCTTTCTTTCTTTCTTTCTTTCTTTCATTCTTTCTTTCTTTCTTTCTTTCTTCCTTCCTTCCTTCCTTCCTTCCTTCCTTCTTTCTTTCTTTCTTTCTTTCTTTCTTTCTTTCTTTCTTTCTTTCTTTCTTTCTTTCTTTCTTTCTTTCTTTCTTTCTTTCTTTCTTTCTTTCTTTCTTTCTTTCTTCTTTCTTTCTTTCTTTCTTTCTTTCTTTCTTTCTTTCTTTCTTTCTTCTTTCTTCCTTTCTTTCTTCTTTCTTCCTTTTTTAGTTTTTTTAGGTCTTTGCTTTCCTTTTTAATTTAATTTAATTTATTAATATAATTCATCCAGAAGTGTCCCAGCTCTTCCATACCTTCCCTGAATCACAGAAAGTATCATCCAAGAGACAAAAATTTTTATACAAAATAATTATTTCATGTTTTCCCTTTCAGTTCACTCTCTGGGGAGTAATACCCACACTTTATTCTTTCAGCATTAATTCTGTACCTGTGCATATTGTTCTCCTGGTTATATTCATTTTAGTATTTATTATCTCATATAGTTTTTTCCAAGTTAATTTTTTTAATTAGCCTGCTCATAGTTACTTATGTCTCAGTAGTATTTCATCTGTAGCATATCAGGTATATTAGCATCTTGAAAGTATTATTGGTGTATTGATATTGTATGCATATATCAGACTCATGATCATGTTACTTTTTGATTATAGTGTTTCCAAATCTTCAGTCGAAAGGACAAAAGAATTCCTGAGCAGGACAATATTTGCCAGAGGGTCCTAGCTACTACCTTGTTAGACTACATTCCATACCAAGTCACATATTTGATTAACCTCCTCCTCTTTGATTATGAGATTATCAATTGAACCACTGTTAAAACCTATGCCATGTCACATGTTCATTAGTTACCTCTCACACCACATTCATAAACTCTCCAATAAAAGTTCGGGGACACTTGCAAATCACTCTCTTTGAGAAGTATCACTGGAGCATGCTGGATCCCTTGTGCTTTAACTCTTTGTTTTTGAGTCTTTATTCCTTTGTCTCTCTCTATCTCTATAACCTCTTCATCCATTTCCTTCAGCCTCCATTCTCCTTCTCAGGTGTCCACCCACTAAGAAATTAAGTAGGAACTGCAGGAAGTACCAACATCATCATAGCCATAAACCACAATTTGCTTAGTGATTCCACAATTGATGGGCATCCCCTCAATTTTTAATTCTTTACCATCACAGAGAGGAGTGCTATATATATCTAGGAACATCTAGGTTCTTTTCCCTTTCTACTGATATCCTGGGTTAACAGAAGTGCAGAGGTATTTCTTGGTTGAAGGATATACACATTCTTATAACTTTCAAGGGTAATTCCAAATTGTTCTCCAAAATTGTAGGATTAGTTGTTATCTCCAAAAACAATCTCCATTTTTGCACATTGCTTCCAACATTTGTTTTTATCCTTTTTTACATTTCAGCCAATCTAATGGTTATAAGATATTATCTCAGAATTACTTTGGTTTGTATTCTGTGGAAATACCCAAATCCCATGTATATTTATTGCTGTGTCCTACTGTGGAGTCCCATTTTTATATGAATTTTTTTTGGCCTTTTGAGGTAGTATATTTTGGTAGGCAATGAAGAGAGGAAGAGTCCTGTGTCTATATTGCCACCATGTTTACTTCGAAGTCTCTCTGTGGATTCTTTTAATCTCTGCTTTACCCCTTTGTTCAAGAATGTCAGGGATGTTTTCTTGGATAATTTCCTATAGAATGATGTCCAGGATTTGTCTTTGGCCATGATTTTCTGTTAATCAAATAATTCTTAAATTGTCCCATTGATTTTTAGATGGTAAATTCAGATTTTTAAGGCCTAGTTTTACTCTTCTCCTTTTTCTATTAGCCTATTTTTTCTTGTATCATTTTCATTTCTCTTCCCCAGTTTTCCTCTACTTCTAATAATTTGCATTTTTCAAGTCTTTTTTGAGTTCTTCTTGGATCTGTGTCCAATCCATATTTTTCTTTTGGACTTTGTGTGTGTTTTCTTTGATTTTGCTATCTCTTCCTATGTCTGTACCTTTCTCTTTGTCACTATAAAAATTCTTTAGAGTTAGATGCTTTCTTGATTGTTTGCTATTTTTCCCATCTAATTATATGTAAGCTCTGTTTTCTGGGAATTTTGGAGTATCCTCTTAAACTTCATTCCTTCCTAGATGTTATTTTTGGCTTATTTTCAGTATTGTTACTAGTTTACTAGATGGTCAGAGGGCTGAAAGCTCTGAGAGTCGCCTCCCTCTGATGATTCAATAGACCCATGAAATGCTAATATCTTAAAGAATTTCCTCAAGCTTGGGTATAAGTTTTTGATCTCAGTCTGAACTTGATCAGGTCAGATTCCAATCAGATTCTAGCCCCAGGATCAGGCTCATTTTTTGTTTTGGTCTCAAGGTGTTCTTGATTCAATCAGGCACACCTTTGAATGTCCTGTTCTGAATCTCTACCCTTAGTTTTGGGAAGAATGATCCTGGGAAGGCTCCCCCTGAGAACTGGGTCCTTACCCCAAACCATGGATTATGTCATCCTAAACCTATACTTGGATTCACAGCTTTGCCTTGGGTCCATGTGGATTGGCCTCCTTCAGCCCAGATTGCCTTGGACTGGAACTTTGGACTTCTCAAAAATTTTGCAATTTCAAAGGATGTCAGTTGGCTTGGACCTCTATTTGCCTGGCAGGATCTTAGAATCTGATTGAACCTGGACTTAAGTTCAGAACCTATGAGAGCAGATGTGTGGGGGCTGTGGGTGGTGTGGCTTGATCTTGGCTTGCTTTTCACTCTCTACTATACCTCCTGCTAGCTCCACTTCCCTTTAACCCCATTTCCCCAGATGATCTCTGCCTACCTTCTATGCTTTTCTCTTTTTGAAGGTTTTTTTCCCTTTTACTCTTTGTTAGTTCTTTCACTCCTATATTTATTTTGTGGCATTATTTTACTCTTTCTTGGAGAGGATTTTTGTGGTGAAATGGTGAGCTTCTGCTCTAGTTACTCCTCCATCTTGGTTACTCCCAATCCTGACGTTTAAAGAATGATTTTCTTCTTTGACCTTTTGATCTTTCTTTTCCATTTGCTCCATTCTATTTTTCCTGGATCTCTTCTTCATTGGGTTTTTATTCCTCTTTTTCCACTTGACCAATTTAGCTTCATTAGCTGTTTTCTTTTTCATTAATTTCATTAATTTTTCCCATTTTCTTCAATTTTTATCATTTTTTGAGTTCTTCCAGTTCCTGACATGAAGTCCCATTTTTCTTTGTAGTTTTGCACATGCTTGCTTTGTTCTCACTATCCATACTTAATTTGTGCCTTGCTCTTTGTCTCCATAGAAATGTTCTATCCTTAGGTATTTCTTTTGCTTTTTGCTCATTTTCCTAGTTTTATTTTTGCCTGTGGACTGGGAGTTATGAAAACTACTTCTGTCTTCTCTGCTAATGGCTTGCTGGAGTCAGCACTGTGAGCTATTACCCTGGGGCTAGGGTCCTCACCATAGGCTTGATCTGACCCAGCACTATGTACTTTGGGGCCTCACTTAGGATTGACATCAGGTCTTGGGTCTTCATGGGTAGGTGTGGCATTCTCTGCTTTGAATTAAGCAGGATCCCAGTGTCTCAGTCAGCCTATGACCAGGATCAGAACCTGAAGCAGTAGCTTGGGGGTGGTTGACTTACTTTACTTCTGGTTCTCCCTTATCTGGGGAAAATTTACTCTGCCTACTTTTCATGTTTTCTGGAGAGTCCCCTCATTCCATCTCATTTTTTATTTTGTAATTGCTATCATTCAGAGGCACTATTTTAAGATTGGTTTGGGAGGATTCTCAGAGTGGGTCCAATTTTCACAAATACTAAGTTAAAATCTTGGTTTCAGCTTTATAAAGGTAAATATAAAAGAGGAATCTTTTTTTTTTAAACTCTTACCTTCCATCTTGGAATCAATAATATGTATTGGTTCCAAAGCAGAAGCGTGGTAAGGGATAGGTAATGATGATAAAGTGACTTGCCAAGGGTTACACAGGTATGAAGTGTCTGAGGCCAGATCTGAACCTAGGATCTCCCACCTCTAGGCTAGGCTCTCAATCCACTGAGCCATCCAGCTACTCCTTAAAAGAGAAATCTTAAGAAACTCAATAAAGTTATTCTATTAGTGGAATTGAGGAATAATCTAACCATTCTGGTAAACAATTTGGGAATATATCCAATGAACTTCATAACTGAATATCTTTTAAAATATTAATAATAGTACTATGTCTATATCCTCAAAAGAGCAAAGAATTAGAAAAAGGATGTATATATACAAAATAATTATAGTAGCTATTTTTATGTTAGAATTTGTAATTGGAATTCTGAGATTATTGTAGAAATTGAAATTTCACATCATATCACCTCTTTGGGTAGGATAGGGGTTGTGAGAGAGGAAGAGAATTCAATACTCACAAGTTTTGAAAAATAAAAGAATGTTAGAAATACATAAATAATAAAATTAAAAAGTGCAGAGAAAATGGGAAAATATCATACCTGAATACTTTCTTTACTTTCTTTGAAAAGCAATAATTCAGTCCCCTCTACACTTTAGATTTAATGGAATACTTTCACATCTTAAACTTGAGTCCTATTCAAAATAACTATGATCTGCTGATGTGACTCTATTCATTTCATTTCATTTCAATTCAATTTAAAGTGTCAACTACATGCCTGGAATTATGCTAAACACTTGGAATACAAATGAGAAAAATAACAGTCTCTGCCCTCAGGAAGCTTATATTGGGTTGACGCTTCTTTTGGGAAGACAAAGCAGATAAAAGAAGTTGAAAAAGGTTGAGGGGAACCAGATGGTCTACAGGCTGATGAAGTTCCAAGGGTTGAAACCAAGAAAGGTGGGTGATGGAAAATGAAGAGTTATCTGGAAGTTCAGCCAGGAAGTTTGGAACTTATTGTTTGACCCTCTAGCTTTCAAATCAGAGGGGAGAGACAACTAATGGAGATAACAGGATGTCAAATATAAAAACTCAGTCAATGTGCTTGGTAACATTTCAAGTGATTAGCTTAACATGTGGGAGGTATGGTGCTCTGTGAATTTCAAAGCAAGTAGAGTAGTTGATGAAAACTGTAGTTTCCTAGTATCCTGAACTCTATCTTCCTCTGTTCTCTTCTGAATCAGATTAATATATATCCCAAACTAATTGGTCATGCTGCTAACATTTCTAAAAATTCCTATAATGGATACTGATGATCATTCTCATATCATTTTATGAGATTCTTTCCCACCTATGGAACTTCAAACTTCTTCAAGCATTTCTTTGTGCCCCATACATATTTGTGTTGTGTTTATGAATACTTGAATTAATTGATTTTAAAGGAAGTTAGGACATCTAAGCTGATCAAAGCTTTAGCTTTGATGATTAGAACCAGTCTCTGTCTTATGAATAGTGTACAGAAGTAAGGAAGCAGGTTTTTCACTGCTGGTGTTTGAGAAAAGCCTCCATGACATTGTTTGCTCAAAACATTAAAATGTTAGGAGAGGAATATAGGAAACAGAACTTCAACACAGAAACAGAATAGCTTTGAACATATGTTCCCTGGGGATGATCTGATAAACCTGAACCATAATGCCAGATTGCCAAAAAGGGATTTGACAGTTACTTATACGAATTAGAAAAAACACCAAAACATCAGTATTGATATTCTTGACATGTCTGATCACTTCACTCAAGCCTTGGAATTGTCAGGGACCTATAATGGGAGCTACTAATATCTCTTTGTCAAATTGGCACTTATATGGTACTCATATCCATTTCAAATCAATTCCTTTGTACTGGCCATCCCTGTTTGGAGTATACTCCCTCCTCAATTTAATTTCATATTGGAAGTGCACAAGAGCACTCAAATGATTTTGCATCATATAAGAGAAAATTCAGGATTCAATAGGTGGGATTATTATCTCTGGAGTATTATAGGATTTGCCTCACCCCTCTTCTCTTTCTCCATACACAAATATTTCTTTAGGCATTCATTAAACATCTCCTATCAACCATGTAAAGTCAAAGATAAAGCAATCTCTGCTCTCTAAGAGCTTATATTCTATAATAAAAACTGAGTCCACATAAAATTATATACAAAATAAATTTATATATAATATATTAACTATAATATTTGATTCAAAATGAATTTTCTAATAAGGAAATCAAGAAAGATAATTATGATGAGAAATAATGATGATGAGAAAATAATTGCATTTACATACTTCTTTAAGGTTCAAAAAGTGTACTAGATATTTCATCTGATATTCAAGAAAACCATTTGTTGTGCATATTTTTATTTCTATTTAATCAGAAAATCAAGGTTTAGTTATGTCTTAGTGAAGTTTTCTTAGATATTAAGTATTTGATATAGGATTTGAATACTCTCTGTATCCATAGTTCTATACCTCATGTAGGAGGAATTTCTAGTAAAGCTCAAAGCTGAGTGGAGACTTCTGGGACATACCATACATAATATTTATTTTGTCCTTCTTTAATCATATGCTATTTAGTAACCTTTTCTTCTCATGAATTTGGATAATAATTGCTTAGGAATCTAAAATTGACTTTGGTAGATCATTGTTTTTTATCAAAAGTAATATTTACATAGTGAGTAAACTATGCAAGTTCATAAGCTCATAGAATCACAGATTTTGAACTTAATGATCTCACAGACTCTTCCACCATATTCATTTTACAAATATGGCTTGAACTGAGACTTGGGGACATTAAATGATTTGCCCAAGGTCACACAGATAGTAAGAATGAGAGTCATATCTAGAACCTTGATCTTCTGACTTCATACCAAACATTCTTATTATTGTATTGTGATGCATTATCTCATTTGAGTCTCACATGTCTTTTAGTCAAGAACTAAAGATATTATTATTCCTTTTTTTAATAGAAAAATGGTAGCTTGGAGAGGTTATCTGAGTTGTCTGGTGCTATACTTCTTATAACTTTAAGAGGCAAATTATAAATCCATGATTTCCTATATCTAGGCTTAACACTCCACTATATCTAGGTTGTTTCTAGAGAAGGAAAGGGGAGGAAATAAGCATTTACTCAGTCTCTATTCCATCAAGACACTGTGCTAATATCTTTTTACAAATATTATCTCATTTGATCTCTACTAAAATCTATGTGTCCTGGAGAACACAGCTCATTATTAGCATTTTTCTCTAGCATTTTCCTTTAGTGTTAAAATCTGGAGGTCTTGAAAGGTGGGAAAATTGTTACAATTTATCTAGCAACTGAATGTACCTGTGACTTAAAGGCACTTAATACCATAACATAGCATAATGACAGTACAGAATTTGTCCATCTTACTTTTCTTCTAGAGCTCTCTGCCCATGTAGCCTTCAGGGTATATGCTTACTTTCTTAATGGGGTTAGTTATCTACTTATCCAATTGAGTTCCATTTGAGAGCACACTATCTATGTCACAATTCAGTTTTGGCTTTTTGTTCTGGGCATTGATGGCAATTTGAGGGTGCTTATGGGGTCCAGTGGGTTCAGGCTTACATGTCAACCATGCCTTATTCAAATAAATTGTTAGTCCCTACTGCCCTGGAGATTGTATAAAGAAATTGGGAGGGCCTGAATTGCCTCCTTCATGATCCTCCAAAGTCCTTTCATCAGTAGATGTGTCATCTTTGATATCTATGAACTTAAGGAAGCTTAAGACCTATAAATGATGACAACAAACAATGATCACTTCCATGTATCAATGAGTAAAGTCAAAGAATAAAAATACTACAAGTAACTTTAAGAGTTCATCTTGTTCTTTCCCTTGTATTCTAGCAGAGCTTCACTTTAATGATCATGTGAAAATATACACATACACATATATGTATATCTATTTATCTATATACATATAAGCATATCAAATAAACACATCAATATATACTTATATGCATGTATAAATACATACACAAAAGACTCAAGATATCTTTTGATAACTCAGTCCAATAAGATTTTGTATGACTGTAATCTAAAGTCATGATTTATATTGATGAATCTAATTATGAAGAAGGCCTCATAGGATCATATAACTTAGAAGAAGCCTTAGATGTGTTATACTTTAGGGGTGCTAAACTTGCAATCTGCAAATTCAGTTCAATTCAGATCAAAAAGTAATTGGGGAATATTGAAAAAATAAAAAATACAACACAGCACAGAAAATGTTAATTTGTGTTTTTCTAAGTCAACATGTGGCCTATAGGAATCTTTATCTATTTGGACCTGATATTACTGATAGGTCAGACTCCCTTACTTTATAATAGAAGAGATTATAGAAATTAAGAGATTTTCCTACGATCACAAAAATAAGTTTAAGAATCAGGATTAGGTCAAAGTAAATGTTATGTATTGTAATATGTGGCTTTTAGGCTTTTGCAGATTAATTAATAGGCTAAAATACTAAGAAATAATATACATTAGTAGCATGAACTAATTCAATAAATACTGAATAAGTATCTACCATGAACAAGGTCCTTTGCTAAGTATAGAGTATCAAACAAGAATAAGTAAAATAAAGTTCCTTCCCTCAAGGAGTTTATATTCTAAAACTAAATTAAGGTATCATGACTAATTCAAATTAATTCAATAAATATTTATTGAATACCTAATATATATATAAAACTAATATGTAGAGTAGTTGATAGGGATCAAGTATCAAAGCTTGGGAGATCTAGTATCAAGTCTAAACTTTTACAAATGTTGACTCTGTGATCATAGGCAAGTTGATTAATATGCCATTGTTCTAAATAACAATCTAA
This sequence comes from Monodelphis domestica, assembly GCF_027887165.1. Lineage (NCBI taxonomy): Eukaryota > Metazoa > Chordata > Mammalia > Didelphimorphia > Didelphidae > Monodelphis > Monodelphis domestica. Next base: position 201,750,387 of record NC_077233.1, read on the forward strand.
GACTTTAAGTTACTGAGAGAGGATGCTGACCTACATTGGTAGAGAGGGTTTGTTCTCTGAGATTTCATGTCTCATCTCTTTTCTCACCCTGGAACTTCCCTCAGCACCTTCTCACTCTGGCTCCTCTCTCTACTGTACTAGTCCCTTTTGTTTTTCTGGGGAGCTCCCTTTGAAGGCTTGTCATCACCTATAAGAATGTAAAATCCTTGATGGCAGAAATTATGTTTCTTAGTGTTTATATTTGGATCATCTGTGTTTAATTCAGTGACTGGAATATAGTAAGCAATTAATAAATTCTTGTTGCTCATAATGCTATCACATGTCCAATTCCTTTCTTATAAAAATAAGGTATAACTATTTATAAGAGTTATAATCTGGGAGTTCATAGAAGGATAGATCAATGAAGATTTCAATAAGGAGATAGAATTTGAACTAAACCTATAAGAATGGTTAGGATTCTAGAGAAGGAAGAATCATTCCAGTTATAGAACAAATTATAAGACCTGAAGCAAGATATATAGATGGGAGATGGTGAATAGTATAATGTAGCTGAAGTGTAGTCTATATAAAAGGGATTTTTATGAGAAAGGTGAATCAGAATAATATTTTAGAAGGCCATAAAAAGGAGTCAAGATGGTGGCTTAGAGACAGCAACAACTTAGACCTCTGTAAACCCTTCTTCATTGATCAAAAACACAGTGCTTTGAGGGGACTGAAAACCAAATCTAACAACAGGACAGATCAAGGGAACCCTCCTCCTGAACCCAACTGAAAAGGGACACCCTCAAAAAAAGCATGAATTCTAGAACACATAGGTTTAAGGGGAAGGAAGAAGGAAGGTCCCAGGACATACTCCCCCACCTACAGTGCTGAGACTCCAGTGGTGGATGGAATATCTAGGTGGTCAAAGGCTCTAGTCTAGAGAGAGAGTACTTTGCTGGAAAAGCTGTTCCAGGCTCAGATCATAGAACACAGATGGCACAGTCAGCTGTAGGAGAAGCACAGAGCCGGCAGCCTAGTTGCAGCCAAGAAGGTCAATCCCCCCCCTCCTTCTGGCCTCAGGGCACTTCCAGATTTACAGATCAACTCCTCCCTGGCTCAATCTCATCAACAGGACAGATAAGAAGCCTTCAGAGGGCAGGGCAGTCAAAATCCAACACCCCTCCCCCACAGACTGATCTGAGAGCCTTGCTGACTAAGCTCCAAGGCCAAAGGCTACAACAAACTACAGGCAATAACTTTGACAACAGGGTGGGAATCCCAGCTCCTTTTCAACTTCTTCTGTCAGCTGGGGAAGATCTGACTAACCTGATCAATCATCAAAACAGAGAAGAAACCCCTTCAGGACAGAACAGACCAAACCCACAGATCTAGCACATAATGAAAAGAGCAAGACTATAAGCAACTACAGGGGAGAAAGATGGGGGAAATATGAGTAGACAACAGAAAAAGAAAAACAAATTACAATTGACAGCTTCTATCTAGGCAATGAACAAAGAACAAATGGAATAGATGAGAATCAAGGAACACCAAGCAAAAACACAGAAACTCCAGAGAATTGGACACAGGCTTTGGAAGAACTCAAAATACAATTCAAAACACAATTAAGAGAGGCTGAAGACAACTTGGAAAAGAACTTAAAAAAGCAAAATAAATCATTTGGAAAAGAATAGTGTCTTTAAAGTCAAAATTAATCAGGTTGAAAATAAGACAGAGGAGATGAAAGATGAGACAAAGAAGATGAAAGAGGAGGCAAAGAAGATGAAAGATGACCTACAAAGAAAATCAGACCAGAATACGAGGGATGACCAAAAAGCCAGGGATGAAAAAGTGGAATCCAGCAACTAATGTTCGTAACTGTCTGCTTGTTTCAGCAGTGAGAGCAGTGTGTGCTGTGGCCTTGAGGATTACTGCACTGTACCAGCCTAAACACAACTAGTAGTTACTTAAGCCTTATGTTTTGTATTTTCTTGGTAGAATCAAGTAAACAATTCTTGTTAAAAAAGGAAAAAAAAGAAAAAAATGAATGTTTAAGAACCAGTTCAAGTTACAGGTTCATTCTACCTAGCATTTTAATAGTATAATTTCTGCCAGATATGTAGAATGCAGTAAATCCCCTAATGCATGTCCATTGCTACATAGTTTGGTTCTTGTGAAGTCTTTTGTCATGTAGCTATTAGAAACTGTAGCTGCAAAAATTATCCAAACTGTTATTTGAGACCAATATTGTTTTAGAAAAAAGAAATGCTTCTGAAGAACCAACCAAAGTATTTTTTCAGCCCAGTAGTTAAATGAGTTTAAGTCTACTTGCACTAGCTGTGCCTTCATTACTTTGTTAGAGAAATGCAGTGACTTGTACTAATTAGGAGACATTTTGAAATCCACAAGGCACAGGAAATTATTAAAGCAAAATAAAAATAATGAAAAAAATTGGGGAAAATATGAAACATCTCATTCACAAAACAGAAGATATAGAAAACAGGTAGAGGAGAGAAAACTTAATAAGCATTGGACTACCAGAGTGTCATGACAAAAGAAAAAGCATGGATATTCTACAGGAAATTATCCAAGAAAATTGCCATGACATTCTAGAGTAAGAGGAAAAAGTAGAGATGGAAAGAATCCAAAGATCAAATCCTGTACTTAATCCCCAAGTGACAACACATAGGATTGTTATAGCCAAATTTAGGAACCACCAGACCAAATAAAAAAATATTATAAGCTGATACGAAGAAGTCATTCAGATACCATGGAACCACAGTTAGGATGACACAGGATCGGGTTTTGTCTACACTGAAGCACTGAAAGGCATGGAATATGATATTCTAGCAAGCAAGGGAACTAGGTCTACAATCAAGAATCAACTACCCAGCAAAACTTACTATATTCTTGGAGGGAAAGGTATGATCATTCAATAAAATAGAAGACTTCCAAGCATTCATGAAGAAAAGACTGGACTTGAACAGAATATTTGATGCCCAAACAAAGAACTCAAGAAAATCACCAAAAGGCAATTAAGAAACATGAAATAAAAAACAACCCTTTTTAAAAAGGGATCCAATAAGTTAAAATGATTTTTATCCCTATAAGAAAAGAGGATATTGGTAATTCTTTCAAATTGTTATTATAACCTGGGTAGCTAGAAGAATTATACTTAGTGGGAACTGTGACAAACTGTATAGAATGAAATGCCAAGACAAATATATATATGTGTGTGTGTGTGTGTGTGTGTGTGTGTGTGTGTGTGTGTGTGTGTGTGTGTGTGTGTGTAAACTTCAGATAAAAAAGATAGAAAAAGAGGTTAATACTAAGAGAAATGGGAAAAACAAAATGAGGTAAATTTATATATCATAAAGAAGCTCATGGTAGGAGTGGGGGAGAACACCAAAATCCTGGAAGGGTAAAGAAGTTGGAGACAGGAAATATTTAATATTTATATGCATTGAAATTCACTCAAAGAGGGAAGAACAATAAGATCCATTGGGGAAGAAAATTGATTTGTACCCTATAGAGAAGTAGAAGGGTAACAAATGAACTGGTGGGGAGGGAAGCAATAGAAGGGAGGGAGAGAGCAGAGGGTAGTTTTAAAAGACAGTAAAGGAAATAAGAGGGGGATGAGAAGGGAAAGAGTGGGTAGAAAGGGAAATAAAATCAGGGTGGGAATTAGGGGAATGATTAAAAACAAAACACTTGTATAGAAGGAAATAGTGAAAGAATAAAGGGCAGGACTAGGAGGGGAATCAAAATGTTGAGAAATACACAGCAGGTAATCAAAACTCTGAATGTGAATGGAATTAAATTACCCATAAAACAGAAGCAAATATCAAAGTGGATTAAAAGCCAAAATACTACCATATATTGTCTACAAGAAATACACATGAGGAAGGTAGACACACATAGGGTAAAAGTAACTGGATGGAGCAACATTTATTGGGCATCAACTGATAAAAAGAAGGCAGTAGTCACAATCATGATATCTGAAAAAGCCAAAGTAAAAATATATCTAGTTAAAAGAGATAGGGCAGGTAATTACATTCTGATAAAAGGTATTATGGACAATGAGGAAATATCAGTACTCAACATGAATGCCCCAATGGCATAGCATCCTAATTTCTAAAGGAGAAGGTAGTGGAGCTCAAGGATGAAATAGATAGAAAAACTATACTAGTGGGAGATCTGAACCTTCCTCTATCAGAATTAGATAAATCAAACAAAAAAGATAAATATGAAAGAGGTAGGAGAAGTGAATGAAATCTTTAAAAATAATTAGAGTTAGTAGTTATGTGGATAAAAATAATTAAGGACAAAAGGGAATAGACCTTCTTTTCAGCAGCACATGGAACATTCACAAAGATTGACCATGTACTAGCTCATAAAAACATTGCAAAAAAGCACCAAAGAGCAGAACTAATAAATGCAACCTTCTCAGATCACAATAAAATAAAAATAATAATCAGTAAGGATGCATGGAGAGGCAAATCAAAAATTAATTGGAAAATAAATAATAAGATTCTCCAAAATAAGTTAAAGAACAAATCATAGAAACAATAATTTCATTTAAGAAAATGACAATTATGAGACATCTTTTCAAAAAATCTATGGGATGCAGCCAAAACAGTACTCAGGGGGAAATTTATATTTTTGTGTTTATATATTAACAAATTATGAAGGGCAGAGGTCAATGAATTGGGCATGCAAATTAAAAAAAATTAGAAAGTGAACAGATTAAAAGTGCTCAGATGAAAATTATATGAGATATCCTAAAAATTAAAGGAGAAATTAATAAAATTGAATGTCAAAGAACTATTGAATTAATAAATAAGACTAGAAGCTGGTATGTTGAAAAAACCAAATAAAATAGACAAAGTACTGGTCAATCTAATTAAAAAAGGAAAGTAGAAAACCAAATTGACAGTATCCAAGATGAAAAGCGAGACCTCACATCTAATGAAGAGGAAATTAAGGCAATCATTAAAAACTATTATGTCCAATTATATGGGAACAAATATGACAATCTAAGTGATGTGGATGAATATTTACAAAAATATAAATTGCCTACATTAACAGAAGAAATAGACTACCTAAACAACACCATGCCAGAAAAAGAAATTGAACAAGCCATCAAAGAACTCTGTAAGAAAACATTCCCAGGACCAGAAGAATTCACAAATAAATTTTATCAAACATTCAAGGAACAACTAATCCCAATATTATACAAATTATTTGATGTAATAAGCAAAGAAGGAGTTCTATCAAATTCCTTTTATGATACAACTATGGTACTGATTCCGAAGTAAGGCAGGTCAAAAACAGAGAAAGAAAACTATAGACCAATCTCCTTAATGAACATAGATGAAAAAATCTTAAATAGAATACTAGCAAAAATATTCCAGCAAGTGATCATGAGGATTTTTCATTATGATAAGGTATGATTTATACCAGGAATGCAAGGATGGTTCAATATTAGGAAAACCATCCATATAATTGACCATATCAAGAAGCAAACCAACAAACATCACATGATTATCTGAATAGATGCAGAAAAAGCCTTGGACAAAATACAATACTCATTTCTATTGAAAACACCAGAAAGTATAGGAATAGAAAGGCCTTTCCTAAAAATAATAAACAGTATGTATCTAAAACCATCAGCAAACATCATCTGCTATGGGGAAAAGCTAGAAGCCTTCCCAATCAGATCAGGAGTTAAACAAGTATAAGAGAGGAAACTTAGACTCAATCAGCCAGAGGAACAAAACAAGGAGGGGAAGGGGAAGAGGAACAGAGAATTCCAGAGAAAGAACATAGAAATACTGAGAAGATCCAAGGAGTTCACTTATCATTGTGAAGTCCTTCGGGAATGTTGCTCTGAAAGCACCTCTGAACTCTTGTCATTCTGTGAATCCAGACCCCCTGAATCCAGCAGAAGACAAAAGAAGTGGATAGGACTTTTTATAAAAATCTCTCCACCTCAAGAAGATTTCCTCTTCATCTCTCCAAAGCTGTTCTTGAACTTCAAATCATAACTAGGACAGTTAGAAGTCAGGACAGTTCTCACAATTGACCCTAGTGGGTCAGGCAGGCAAAGTTTGACCCTGTATCATTTGGGGAGAAGGTGTTCAATTGTTAGGTTTTAGGGACTTCCTATTTCCCACTTCCTCATTATTTTATTCTCTCAATTACCTTACCCTTTCTGTGTTCCTCAAATAAATAGCTGTTTCTATAGATCAAGTGCCTACTCATAATATTCAGGGAGAGGGAACTTTGGGGAGGAGAAATATATTTCCTCCCCAAGGAAGAAGAAGCTGTTTAGTCCTAGGTCTTCTTCAGCCCTGCATCTGAAAGAAAGTAACCAAAAGTCCTGAAGACAGTTAGTGTGGGTTTATTGAGGAAGGGAGAAACTATCTATCCTCCCTCTCCACCCTTTAGCTCTATTCTATCTCTACCACACTCTGGTTCTGAATTCAGTGGTGAGGGATTCCATTCCTTTCTCCCCTCCATTATACAAGAATGCCCATTATCACTTCTATTTAACATTGTACTAGAAACACTAGCAGTAGTGATTAGAGAAGAAAAAGTAATTGAATGAGAAGACCAAGCTATCACTCTTTGAAGATGATATGATGGTCTAATTAAAGAATCCTAGAGAATCAACTAAAAGACAAGTAGAAATAATCAATAACTTAAGCAAAGTTGCAGGATACAAAATAAACCCACACAGGTCATCAGCATTTGTATATATTTCCAACAGATTCCAACAGCAAGAATTAGAAAGAGAAATTGCACTTTAAATCACCCAAGACAATATAAAATAATTAGAAATCTATCTGCCGAGACAAACACAGGAACTATATGAACACAACTACATGATACTCTCCACACAATTAAAACTAGATCTAAACAATTGGAAAAAACATTGATTGCTCATGGGTAGGATGAGCTAATAAATAATAACAATAATAATAATAATAATAAATAATAATAAATAAAAAATAACATTTTAATAAAAAATTACAATCCTACCCAAACTTAATTACTTATTAAGTGCCATACCCATTAAACTACCAATTTGGAAGAACAAATTAATTTGGAAGAACAAAAGATTAAGAATATCCAGAGAAATAATGAAACAAAAGTGAGGAAGGGGGCCTAGCAGTCCCAGATCTCAAACTATACTACAAAGCACTGGTCATTAAAAGAATATGGTTACTGGCTAAGAGACAGAAAGGATGATCAGTGGAATCGACTTGGGGTAAGTGACTTCAGCAAGCTTGTCTATGATAAACCTAAAGATTGCAACTTTTGGGAAAAAAATCTACTATTTGATAAAAACTGCTAGGAAAATTGGAAGACAGTATAGGAGAGATTGGGTTTGGATGAACATCTCACACCCTACAACAAGATAAACTCAGAATGGGTGAATGACTTGAATATAAAGAAGGAAACTATAAGTAAATTAGGTGAACACAGAAGAGTATATCTTTGGGAAAGGAACGATTTTAAGACTAAGCACAAGTTAGAAAAAATTGCAAAATGTAAAACAAATAATTTTGATTACATTAAATTAATTTTTTTACATAAAACCCCAATGCAACAAAAATTAGAAGGGAATCAATGAATTGGGGGAAAATCTTTATAACAAAAACCTCTGAAAAAGGTCTAATTACTCACATTTATAAAGAGCTAAATCAATTGTAAAAAAGAAAATCAAGCCATTTCCAAGTTGATAAATGGGCAATGGACATGAATAGGCAATTCTCAGATGAAGAAATCAAATATTAATAAGCACACAAACAAGTGTTCTACATATCTCATATCAGAGAAATGGATATCAAAATAAATCTGAGGTATCACCTCACACATAGCAGATTAGCTAACATGACAGCAAATGAAAGTAATGAATGCTGGAGAGGATGTGGCAAAGTCCCGACATTAATGCATTGTTGGAGGAGTTGTGAATTGATCCAACCATTCTGGAGGGCAATTTGGAACTATGACCACAGGGTGCTAAAAGAATGTCTGCCCTTTGAACCAGTCATAGCACTGCTGGGTTTATACCCCAAAGAGATAATAAGGAAAAAGACTTGTACAAGAATATTCATATTTGTGTTCTTTGTGGTAGCCAAAAATTGGAAAATGAGGGGATGCCCTCCAATTGGGGAATGGCTGAACAAAATGTGTTATCTGTTGGTGATGGAATACTATTGTGCTCAAAGGAATAATGAATTGGAGGAATTTCTTGTGAATTGGAATAACCTCCAGGAATTGATGCAGAGTGAGAGGAGCAGAACCACAAGAACAGTATATACAGAGAATGATACACTGTGCTACAATGGAATGTAATGAATCATTAGTGGCATTATAGTGATCCAGAAAAACTCAGAGGCATTTAAGAGAAAGAACATTATGCATGTTCAGAGGAAAAACTGTGGGAGTAGTAGAAACATAGAAGAAAAACAACTACTTGATTATATGGTTTGATAAGTATATGATTGGCGATGTAGACTCTAAATGATCATCCTAGTGCAAACATCAAAAACATGGAAAAAGGCTTTGATCAAGGACACAGGTAAAAAACCCAGTGGAATTGTGTGTCAGCAATAGGAAGGGGTGGGGTTAGTGGAGGAAAAGTATATGATTCTTGTAACCTAGGAAAAACATTTTAAATTGTCTATTTAAATAAAATTTAAAATTTTTTTTTAAATTAAAAAAAATAGAATGCCACAAAAGGCAAAGATAAAGTGTTTGAATTTTATCTTAAAGACAAGGGAGGGCAGTTGAAAGCTATCAAACATAGAAGTGAGATGAAATCTGGTAGTGACTTGGCCATGACAATAGAGAATAATAAACACAAGCTAATTGCTACAGATTTTATAGAGATAGAATTGCTAACACTCAACAATTGATTAGATATAAGGTGTAAGGGAGAGGGAAGAGTTAAAGAGCATTCCATATTTTTTAGTATGGATAACTTGAAAGATAACGGGGTATTAACAGAAGGTAAGTAGTAAGAGGAGAAAATTACCTAGTGTCATGTTCTACCCTGATATTGAGAATCTACTCATATAACTTGGGGCAAGTTACCCAACCCTTCTTACTTGCTAACATTTAATATAAAATTAAGGAATTGAATAAAGTATAGTTTAAATATTCTTTGTCCTCTAAAACTTCACTTTTTAAAACACATGATTTGTGATCTACCATAGAACTTAACTATAGGAGGCAATTTTAACATAATAGGGAAGTTCCTCTAGGAACAATATAATTTAAGGAATTATGTTTATTTTTTATCTGCAAATTATTACACTGAAAATCCAAACAATCTAGTCCACAATGTCACAGCATTTCTTTCTAATGGAAAAATATACATCTGTTGTCTGAAGGTAGAGTTTGCTAGATGGGTCTATTTTTACCTTTTAAATTATATTATATTATAACAAAGTCCTTGTTTACAACAAAGACTTGCTTAAAAGTGAGGCAAAATTTAAATTGGATAAACAATGCTTCAAATTTATAGTGGACAATAGGATTTAGCCAAGCTTTGATGGTTCCTGACATGTAAATATCATAATGATAGCGTTCACTTCTGGAAAAGGATTTTGTTTGAGCTATATGAAAGAAAAATGAGGCATGGAATGGAAAAGGCTGTTATCAACTTTACAGTAGAAATGAAGTGTCACCTGTCTCCTAACTTGTCTGTCAATAGTGTAGAGCCATTGGCATTTTAGGTCTGATCAGATTTCATTCAAAATCAAGTTAGAAGAAAATAGTTTTTAAGTTAACTAATATTAAATTATTTCACTTTTCTTTGAAACTAATTATGTGCTTGTTATAGTTTTAATTGGTGTTACTTTAATTAATGAGCTAAAATCCACAGGCATTCCATAATTTTTATATGTCTTGTCTTCCTCCATTTTGAATTGAAATTTAAGAATGAAATACATTTGTTTGGGTATCTTTATTTATCACATTGCATTGTAGAAATATTATCTCTTGAGATGATTCATGCCTTAGTACTATTTATCTGCATATTTTCTCTCAATGAGATATTTCCATCTTTTTTGAAATAGGTGAAGTAAAGAAATGGAACTCTTTCTCAATTAGAATTTAAAAATAAAATGGCATTCAAATTGAAAAAATAAAGGAATAACTTTTCCAAACACATTGTGAATCATGGCATTAATTGATGTAATTATATTTAATTTTCAGTTTGTAATCTCTTAAATTTATCTCCCCACTCCCCATAAAATGTATTATGACATACCTTGTCAATTGCTCCCATTTTACTTTGATGATTAGGGAAGAAGGAAAGGAATAAAATCTCTCCAAATTTCCTTAGGTATCTTATCACAGGTTAAAGGAATACCTATGAATAGGAATGGAGACATTGTGTGGCATGGTGACCACCAGTTCATTTCTAGGTTTGGCAGACCTAAAAGGAGGTGTTTCCTGTTGAAACCAAAACAGACCAGAAGTACCACTGTGTAATTACATTAATTTCTGACTTACTTTGTTTGAGATTCATTGATGAAAGAACCTATACTTTTTCAAGTTTATATTAAAAAAATGTTGCTGGATAAGAGACAGAAGGGTGGATCAAATGGATCACAGGTAAATAACCTCATCAATTCAGTGTTTGATAAACTCAAATATGCCCAGCTTTTCGAAGAAGAATTGACTATTTGATGAAAGATGCTGGGACAATTGGAAAACAGAATGGCAAAAATTAGGTTTAGATCAATATCTCAAATCCTATACCAAGATAAATTCAAGATGGGTATATGTCTTAAATATAAAAAGTGATGTTATAAATAAGTTAGGTGAACATAGAATACCATACCTATCAAATCTACTGGGAAGGGAAGAATTTAGAACGAAGCAAGAGATAGAGGACATTTCAAGATGTGAAATGAATAATTTTGATTATATTAAATTAAACAGTTTTTGTACAAACAAAACCAATACAACTAAAATTAGAAGGGAAGAAACAAACTGGGAAAGAAACTTTTATAACAAAATACTCTTACAAAGGTCTATTTGGGATCAGTAAAGTGGCTCTCTTACTGATGTTGCCTTAAAGTTAGTCAGTATTTGGGAATTCTCATGCTATAAGGGAGGAAAACTGCAATTATCAAAGTGCAGGCTGTTCACCCCTCCCCCACACCACCTACCATGCTAGAGTTAGAGCAGGGGCTAGGGTAATCTTTAAATTTTGGAGACTGGCTGAAAGCATGAAAAATTTACCCCTGAGGGTATTTCAAGGCTTTGGCTGCAAGATTTGAGACCTGAGGCTGAAGAGTGAAGGGCATGGGCAGCAGAGTGAGGACCTTGGGCAGAAACAAGGCTGGATACAACCTAGGCAACAGGGGTTAGAAAGATAGCCTAAGTGGAAAATGCTTTAAAACTCCCTACACAAAGAACATCACATTATCTGACCACACTTAGGGCTTCTGACTGGGAAGGGAATATACTACAAATGCAAAACCCTGCAAGACATAAGCTAAGAAAACAATCATCATGACTTCCGGGTAATCATGGCTGCAATCTAGACGCCACACGCTTCCTCTCCCCGGCACCGAACGAAATAGACTACATCAAAGGAGCATAAAATCACCTTTGGAGGAACAGAAGAACTCCCCAGTACCCCACAGAGGCAAAGGTATGTGGGGCTTGAACATTTCCACACTAAAATAAGAAGGAAAAGCTTGCACAGAAAAGTGAACTAAGCCGCCCTTCCCCCACCCCACCTCCCCCACTAAACCAGAGTGAGCTACCTGAGCGCTCACCTGGACAGCGAGTGAGTGGGGAGCGTCTCTGTCTGGGGGGGGAACTCCAGGGTCCTTGGGATCTGGGGACTGCCAGGATAAGGCTTCTCAGGGCCTTTTCACTGGAGAATCCAGCGCGGAGCTGTACTTGGGGCCGGCTGCGCTGAACATCTCTGTGGAGCTGAGCACCAGGGGTGGATCAGGCACTGATTATCTGGGCGGAGCTGAACACCTGGGCAGTGTGGCTGTGATCAGGGACCCAGCACTCTAAGAAACCTCAGAGGCTGGGAAGAACTAGTCTGAAGCAACCTAAATTCACAGAAAACCCACCCATATCACCCAGATCCCAGACCAAAAAGGAAAGGGGAATAAAACCACCAAAGGGATGGCTCACATGGCCCAAAATCAAGCCTCCAGGAAGAAAGGGAAAAAAGTGACTATTGAAAACTTTTATGGTGGAAGTACCCAAGGAAAAGAGGAGAATGAGGAGGAAATCCAAAAAAATTCAGATCACGCCTCCCAAAATGGAAACTATCAACAAGCTCTGGAAGATCTCAAACTGGAACTGATCCAAAAGATGGAAACCTGGAAAGAAAAATGGGAGAAAGAGATCAGCTGTCTGACAGATAAGAATGCTCAATTGGAAAAAGAACTCGAAGCATCCAATAGAAGGGCAGACAAGGCTGAAAAGCAAAACCAGTCCCTAACGACCAGAATTAAGCACCTCGAAGAAAGCGAGATGATAAAACAGCAAGAATCAATAAAGCAAACCCAAAAAATTAATGAATTAGAAGAAAACATAAAATATCTCACTGAGAAGGTCACAGACCTGGAAAACAGAGGGAGACAAGAAAATCTCCGAATTATCGGTTTCCCAGAAAAACCAGAGGTAAACAACAAACTTGATATTATTCTACAGGACATTATAAAAGAAAATTGCCCTCACGTTCTGGAGCAAGGGGGCAAAATAGAAATAGAAAGGATTCATAGAACACCTTCTATACTAAATCCCCAAAAGACAACCCCTAGGAATGTAATTGCCAAATTCAAGAGCTTCCAAGTAAAGGAGAAAATCCTACAAGAAGACAAGAAGAAGAGCTTCAGATATAAGGGGGCTCCCATAAGGATCACACACGACTTAGCGGCTAACACACTAAGAGACCGCAAAGCATGGAACACGATATTTAGAAAGGCAAGAGAGGTGGGTCTCCAACCAAGAATCAACTACCCAGCAAAACTGACTATATACTTCCAGGGGAAAGTATGGGCATTCAACAAAATAGAAGATGTCCAAGCATTTGCTAAGAAAAGACCAGAGCTCTGTGGAAAGTTCGATATCCAAGCACAGAAAGCAAGAGAAACATGAAAAGGTAAATATGAAAGAAAGGGAAAAGGAGATAAATCTTATCTTTTTCTTTAAGTCAAACTCTCTTCTATAAGGACTACATTTACATCAAATTATATATATTAATATGTGGGGAAAATGTTTTGTGTAACTCTCATAAATTGTATCATCATAAGAGTAGTTAGAGGAAACATGCATAGGGAAAGATTGGGGCATTAAGAAGTTTTGGGGAAAGTTGGGGCAAAGAAAGGAAAAGGGAGGGGGGAACCGCGGTAATACTAAGATTAACTTCAAGAAATGGGGGGGGGGGAATCAATAGAATAATCTTTCCCATATAAAGATACACATGGGAAGGGGAGGGGAAGAACTCTCATATGAGAAGGAGAGGAAGAGAGCATGAAGTGGAATTACTTAAAACTTACTCTCAGTGAAATCAAATCTGAGAGGGAAGAACATCTAGATCCAGTGGGATCCTGAATTCTATCTTATCCGTTAGGGCAAGAAAGAAAGGAAAATCAAGGAGGGGGAGGGGGGAGGGAGTACAAAAAGGGAGGGAAAGAGAGGGGGGAGGGGAAGGGAGCATAAAAAGGGAGGGGCTAGAAAGGAAAGCATCTCAAGGGAGGGGACTAGAGGGACTGACCTAAAGTAAATCACTGGTTCAAAAGGAGAAAGCTAAAGAAGAAAGGTCAGAACTAGGGGAAGATATCAGAATGCCAGCAAATCCACAAATAACAATCATAACTTTGAACGTGAATGGGATGAACTCACCCATAAAATGTAGACAAATAGAAGATTGGATTAGAACCCAAAACCCTACCATATGTTGTCTTCAAGAAACACATATGAGGCGGGTTGACACTCACAAGGTTAGAATTAAATGTTGGAGTAAGACCTTTTGGGCCTCAACCGGTAGAAAGAAGGCAGGAGTTGCAATCATGATATCTGACAAAGCCAAAGTACAAATAGACCTGATCAAAAGGGATAGGGAAGGTAAATATATTCTGCTAAAAGGAAGTATAGACAATGAGGAAATATCACATGTATGCACCAAATGGTATAGCATCCAAATTTTTAATAGAGAAACTAGGAGAATTGAAGGAGGAAATAGACAGTAAAACCATATTAGTGGGAGACTTGAACCAACCACTATCAAATTTAGATAAATCAAACCAAAAAATAAACAAGAAAGAGGTAAAAGAGGTGAATGAAATCTTAGAAAAATTAGAGTTAATAGACATATAGAGAAAAATAAATAGGGACAAAAAAGAATACACCTTCTTTTCAGCACCACATGGCACATTCACAAAAATAGATCATACACTAGGTCATAGAAACATGGCACTCAAATGCAGAAAAGCAGAAATATTAACTGCAGCCTTTTCAGATCACAAGGCAATTAAAATATTGATCAGCAAGGGTACATGGAGACCCAAATCAAAAATTAATTGGAAATTAAATAACATGATACTCCAAAATCGGATAGTTAGAGAAGAAATCATAGAAACAATTAACAATTTCGTTGAAGAAAATGACAAAGGCGAAACATCCTTTCAAACCTTATGGGATGCAGCCAAGGAAGTACTTAGAGGAAAATTCATATCCCTGAGTGCATATATTAACAAATTAGGGAGGACAGAGACCAAGGAATTAGAAATGCAAATCAAAAAACTTGAGAATGAATAAATTAAAACCCCCCAGAAGAAAACCATACTAGAGATCCTAAAAATTAAGGGAGAAATTAATAAAATAGAAAGTGACAGAACTATTAAGCTAATAAACAAGACTAGAAGCTGGTACTTTGAAAAAACAGACAAAATAGACAAAGTACTGGTTAATTTAATTAAAAAAAGGAAAGTAGAAAGGCAAATTAACAGCATCAAGGATGAAAAGGGGGATCTCACCTCCAATGAAGAGGAAATTAAGGCAATCATTAAAAACTACTTTGCCCAACTATATGGCAATAAATACACCAACCTAGGTGATATGGATGAATATTTACAAAAATATAAATTGCCTAGACTAACAGAAGAAGAAATAGTCTTCTTAAATAATCCCATATCACAAAAAGAAATCCAACAGGCCATCAAAGAACTTACTAAGAAAAAATCCCCAGTGCCTGATGGATTCACCAGCGAATTCTATCAAACATTCAGAGAACAGTTAATCCCAATACTATACAAACTATTTGACATAATAAGCAAAGAGGTAGTTCTACCAAACTCCTTTTATGACACAAGCATGGTACTGATTCCAAAGCCAAGCATGCCAAAAACAGAGAAAGAAAATTATAGACCAATCTCCCTAATGAAAATACATACAAATATCTTTTTTTTTATTGAAAAATTTATTTAATTAATTTAGAATATTTTCCCATGGTTACATGATTCATGTTTTTTTTTCCCTCCCCTCCTCCCACCCCCCATAGCTGACATGAAATTCCACTGGGTTTTACATGTGTCATTGATCAAGACCTATTTCCATATTATTGATATTTGCATTAGGATGCTCATTTAGGGTTTATAATCCCAATCATATCCCCATTGACAAATGTGATAAAGCAGTTGTTTTTCTTCTGTGTTTCTACTCCCACAGCTTTTCCTCTGATGTGGATAGTGTTTTTTCTCATAAGTCCTTCAGAAATGTCCTGGATCATTGCATTGCTGCTAGTAGAGAAGTCTGTTACATTCAATTGTACCAGTTTATCAGTCTCTGCGTACATTGTTCTCCTGGTTCTGCTCCTTTCACTCTTTTTTTTTTTGCTTTATATAATATTTCCTTCTTTTTATTCCCAATTTTATCACCATAGTATAAGATCTGATTATCAGCCAAAATAAATTATGTCCTCTTAATACATCTTAATTGTAAGTTCTTCATTCTCTCCCCCTTTCTTTTCCCCCACTTCTTTTATTTCTTTTTCTAAGAAGTTTTCTTTTTTTCTTTCTTTTTTTTAAATATATTTTATTTGATCATTTCCAAGCATTATTCGTTAAAGACATAGATCATTTTCTTTTCCTCCCCCCAACCCCCCATAGCCGACGCGTAAGTCCACTGGGCATTAGATGTTTTCTTGATTTGAACCCATTGCTTTGTTGATAGTATTTGCATTAGAGTGTTCATTTAGAGTCTATCCTCTGTCATGTCCCCTCAACCTCTGTATTCAGGCAGTTGCTTTTTCTCGGTGTTTCCACTACCATAGTTTATCCTTTGCTTATGAATGGTGTTTTTTTCTCCTGGATCCCTGCAAGTTGTTCAGGGACATTACACCGCCATTAATGGAGACGTCCATTACGTTCGATTATACCACAATGTATTAGTCTCTGTGTACAATGTTCTCCTGGTTCTGCTCCTCTCGCTCTGCATCACTTCCTGGAGGTTGTTCCAGTCTCCATGGAACTTCTCCACTTTATTATTCCTTTTAGCACAATAGTACTCCATCACCAACATATACCACAGTTTGTTCAACCATTCCCCAATTAATGGGCATCCCCTCGTTTTCCAGTTTTGGGCCACCACAAAGAGCGCAGCTATGAATATTTTTGTACAAGTCTTTGTGTCCATTATCTCTTTGGGGTACAGACCCAGCAGTGCTATGGCTGGGTCAAAGGGTAGACACTCTTTTGTCGCCCTTTGGGCATAGTTCCAAATTGCCCTCCAGAATGGTTGGATCAGTTCACAGCTCCACCAGCAATGAATTAATGTCCCTACTTTGCCACATCCCCTCCAGCATTCATTACTTTCCTTTGCTGTTATGTTAGCCAATCTGCTAGGTGTGAGGTGATACCTCAGAGTTGTTTTGATTTGCATCTCTCTGATTATAAGAGATGTAGAACACTTCTTCATGTGCTTGTTAATAGTTTTTTATCTTTTTTTTTATTTCTTTATCTGAGAACTGGAAGAAATCAAAACTATTAACAAGCACATGAAGAAGTGTTCTACATCTCTTATAATCAGAGAGATGCAAATCAAAACAACTCTGAGGTATCACCTCACACCTAGCAGATTGGCTAACATAACAGCAAAGGAAAGTAATGAATGCTGGAGGGGATGTGGCAAAGTAGGGACATTAATTCATTGCTGGCGGAGCTGTGAACTGATCCAACCATTCTGGAGGGCAATTTGGAACTATGCCCAAAGGGCGACAAAAGAATATCTACCCTTTGACCCAGCCATAGCACTGCTGGGTCTGTACCCCAAAGAGATAATGGACACAAAGACTTGTACAAAAATATTCATAGCTGCGCTCTTTGTGGTGGCCCAAAACTGGAAAACGAGGGGATGCCCATCAATTGGGGAATGGCTGAACAAACTGTGGTATATGTTGGTGATGGAATACTATTGTGCTCAAAGGAATAATAAAGTGGAGAAGTTCCATGGAGACTGGAACAACCTCCAGGAAGTGATGCAGAGCGAGAGGAGCAGAACCAGGAGAACATTGTACACAGAGACTAATACACTGTGGTATAATCGAACGTAATGGACTTCTACATTAGGGGCGGTGTAATGTCCCTGAACAACTTTCAGGGATCCAGGAGAAAAAAAAACACCATTCATAAGCAAAGGATAAACTATGGGAGTGGAAACACCGAGAAAAAGCAACTGCCTGAATACAGAGGTTGAGGGGACATGACAGAGGATAGACTTTAAATGAACACTCTAATGCAAATACTAACAACAAAGCAATGGGTTCAAATCAAGAAAACATCTAATGCCCAGTGGACTTACGCGTCGGCTATGGGGGGTGGGGGGAGGAAAAGAAAATGATCTATGTCTTTAACGAATAATGCTTGGAAATGATCAAATAAAATATATTAAAAAAAAAATAAATGTCCTTGCTCTGGGAAAAAAAAAATAGTTTTGATTTCTTTATCTGAGAACTGCCTATCCATTTCCCTTGCCCATTTATCAATTGGAGAATGGCTTGATTTTTTGTACAATTGATTTAGCTCATTATAAATATGAGTAATTATACCTTTGTCAGAGGTTTCTATGAAGATTTTTTTCCCAATTTGTTGTTTCCCTTCTGATTTTAGTTATATTGGTTTTGTTTGTACAAAAGCTTTTTAGTTTGATGTAGTCAAAATTATTTATTTTACATTTTGTGATTCTTTCTATATCTTGCTTGGTTTTAAAGCCTTTCCCCTCCCAAAGGTCTGACATGTATACTATTCTGTGTTTACCCAATTTACTTATGGTTTCCTTCTTTATGTTTAAGTCACTCACCCATTTTGAATTTATCTTGGTGTAGGGTGTGAGGTGTTGATCTATTCCTAGTCTCTCCCACACTGTCTTCCAATTTTCCCAGCAGTTTTTATCGAATAGTGGATTTTTGTCCCAAAAGCTGGGATCTTTGGGTTTATCGTATACTGTCTTGCTGAGGTCGCTTTCCCCCAGTCTATTCCACTGATCTTCCTTTCTGTTTCCTAGCCAGTACCAAATTGTTTTGATGACTGCTGCTTTGTAATATAGTTTTAGGTCAGGGACTGCAAGGCCCCCATCATATGTGTTTTTTTTCATTATTTCCCTGGATATCCTTGATCTTTTGTTCTTCCAAATGAACTTTGTTATGGTTTTTTCTAAATCAGTGAAGAAGTATTTTGGTAGTTCAATGGGTATGGCACTAAATAGATAAATAAGTTTGGGTAGGATGGTCATTTTTATTATATTGGCTCGTCCTATCCATGAGCAGTTAATGTTTTTCCATTTGCTCAAGTCTAGTTTTAGTTGTGTGGCGAGTGTTTGGTAGTTGTGTTCATATAGTTCCTGTGTTTGTCTTGGGAGATAGATTCCTAGGTACTTTATTTTGTCTAAGGTGATTTTGAATGGGATTTCTCTTTCTAGTTCTTGCTGCTGAGCTGTGTTGGAGATATATAGAAAAGCTGATGATTTATGTGCGTTTATTTTGTATCCTGCAACTTTGCTAAAGTTGTTGATTATTTCAATTAGCTTTTTGGTTGAATCTCTAGGATTCTTTACGTAGACCATCATGTCATCCGCAAAGAGTGATAACTTGGTCTCCTCCTTGCCTATTTTGATGCCTTCAATTCCTTTATCTTCTTTAATTGCTACTGCTAGTGTTTCTAGTACAATGTCAAATAGTAGAGGTGATAATGGGCATCCTTGTTTCACTCCTGATCTTATTGGGAATGCATCTAGTTTATCCCCATTGCAGATGATATTAGCTGTTGGTTTTAGATATATACTGTTTATTATTTTTAGGAATGACCCTTCTATTCCTATGCTTTCTAGTGTTTTTAATAGGAATGGGTGTTGTATTTTATCAAAGGCTTTTTCTGCATCTATTGAGATAATCATGTGGTTCTTGCTAGTTTGCTTGTTGATGTGGTCAATTATGTGGATGGTTTTCCTAATGTTGAACCAGCCCTTCATCCCTGGTATGAATCCTACTTGATCATGGTGAATGATCCTTCTGGTCACTTGCTGGAGTCTTTTTGCTAGTATCCTATTTAAGATTTTTGCATCTATATTCATTAGGGAGATTGGCCTATAGTTTTCTTTCTCTGTTTTTGACCTGCCTGGTTTTGGAATCAGTACCATGTTTCTGTCGTAAAAGGAGTTTGGTAGAACTCCCTCTTTGCTTATTATGTCAAATAGTTTGTATAGTATTGGGATTAACTGTTCTCTGAATGTTTGATAGAATTCACAGGGGAATCCATCAGGCCCTGGGGATTTTTTCTTAGGAAGTTCTTTGATGGCTTGATGGATTTCAATTTCTGATATGGGATTATTTAAGAATTCTATTTCCTCTTCTGTTAGTCTAGGCAGTTTGTATTTTTGTATATATTCATCCATTTCTCCTAAATTGGTGTATTTATTGCCATATAATTGGGCAAAGTAATTTCTAATGATTGCCTTAATTTCATCTTCATCGGAGGTGCTGTCCCCCTTTTCATCTTTAATGCTGTGAATTTGCTTTTCTTCCTTCCTTTTTTTAATTAGATTGACCAGTACTTTGTCTATTTTGTTTGTTTTTTCAAAGTACCAGCTTCTTGTCTTATTTATTAAATCAATAGTTCTATCACTTTCGATTTTATTAATTTCTCCCTTAATTTTTAGGATTTCTAATTTGGTCTTCTGCTGGGGGGTTTTAATTTGATCGCTTTCGAGTTTTTTCAATTGCATTTCCAATTGATTGATCTCTGCTCTCCCTTTTTTGTTAATATAAGTATTCAGGGATATGAATTTACCTCTGATTACCGCTTTGGCTGCATCCCAAAAGGTTTGAAAGGATGTTTCGCCATTGTCATTATCCTCGATGAAATTATTAATTGTTTCTATGATTTCTTCTTTAACTAAACGGTTTTGGAGTATCATATTGTTTAATTTCCAATTGGTTTTAGATTTGGTTTTCCATGTACCATTACTAATCATTATTTTTATTGCCTTGTGATCTGAGAAGGCTACATTCATTATTCCTGCTTTTTTGCATTTGTGTGCTATGTTTCTGTGACCTAATGTATGGTCAATTTTTGTGAATGTGCCATGTGGTGCTGAGAAGAAGGTGTATTCCTTTTTATCCCTATTTATTTTTCTCCATATGTCTATTAATTCTAATTTTTCTAAGATTTCATTCACTTCTTTTACCTCTTTCTTATTTATTTTTTGATTTGATTTATCTAAATTTGATAATGGTTGGTTTAAATCTCCCACTAGTATGGTTTTATTGTCTATTTCTTCCTTCAATTCGCCTAGTTTCTCCATTAGAAATTTGGGTGCTATATTATTTGGTGCATACATGTTGATTAATGATATCTCCTCGTTGTCTAGAGTCCCTTTTAACAAAATATAATTACCTTCCCTATCCCTTTTGATCAGGTCTATTTTTGCATTGGCTTTATCAGATATCATGATTACCACTCCTGACTTCTTTCTATCAGTTGAGGCCCAGAAGGTCTTACTCCATCCTTTAATTCTGACCTTGTGGGTGTCAACCCGCCTCATGTGTGTTTCTTGAAGACAACATATGGTAGGGTTTTGGATTCTAATCCATTCTGCTATTCGTCTACGTTTTATGGGTGGGTTCATCCCATTCACGTTCAAAGTTATGATTGTCATTTGTGGACTCCCTGTCATTTTGATTGCCTTCCCTAATTCTAACCTTTTCTTCTTCGGCTATACCTTTTAGTCCAGTGATTTACTTTGAATCAGTCCCCCTTGTCCCCTCCCTTGATGTTTCCCTTTTTGGTCCCTCCCTTTTTCTTCCCTCCCCCTGCCCCCTCTCTTTCCCTCCCTTTTTGTTCTCCCTCTCCCCCTCCCCCCCTTGGTTTTCCCTTCTCCCTACCCTTGTTGGGTAAGATAGAATTCAAGATCCCAATGGATCTGGATGTTTTTCCCTCTCAGAGTTGATTTCCCTGAGATTGAGGTTTAAGTAACCCCCCCCCTCTCTTCCTCTCCTTCTTATAGGAGTTTTCTTCCCCTCCCCTTTCAATGTGAATCTTTGTGTGAGAACCATTATTCTATTTGGTCTTTCTTTACCCCCTATTTATACATTACATTTTCCCCACATGTTAGTATACATAGATTGATATAAATGTAGTCCTTATAGAAGAGAGTTTGAGTAAAAGAAGAAGATAACATTTTTCCCCTTTCCTTAATATTTACCTTTTCAGGTATTCCTTGCTCTTTGATTTTCGGTATCAAACTTTCCACAGAGCTCTGGTCTTTTCTTTGCAAAAAGTTGGAAGTCTTCTATTTTGTTGAATGCCCATACTTTCCCTTGGAAGTATATAGTCAGTTTTGCTGGGTAGCTGATTCTTGGTTGGAGACCCAGCTCTCTTGCCTTTCTGAAGATCATGTCCCATGCCTTACGATTATTCAGAGTAGAACTTGCAAGGTCTTGTGTGATCCTGATTGGCATTCCTTTATATCTAAATTGTCTTTTTCTGGCTTCCTGTAGGATTTTTTCTTTTGTTTGATAGCTTTGGAATTTGGCAATTACATTCCTGGGAGTTGTCTTTTGGGGGTTTAGTGTAGAAGGTGTTCTGTGAGCTCTGTCAGTGGCTGTATTGCCCCCTTCTTCTAGAATCTCTGGGCAATTTTCTTTGATTATATCTTGTATCACCAAGTCCAGTTTGGTGTTTATTTCTGGTTTTTCTGGGGGTCCAATTATTCTTAAATTTTCTCTTCTCCCTCTATTTTCCAGATCTATCACCTTGTCGGTGAGATATTTTATGTTCTCATCTAATTTCTTGGTGTTTTGGCTTTGCTTTATTAGTTCTTGCTTTAAAGCCTGGTTTTCTTTTACAGTTTGGTCAAACTGGTTTTGTAGATGCGTGAATTTCTTTTGCATTTATTTCCCACTTTTCCTCCCAGAGGGCTTCCATCTTTTTGGTCATTTCTGATTCAAATTCTTCATGGGTTTGTGGAGAGTTTCTATTTCCTTTGGAAGATTTTGGAGAATTTTCTTGTATATCTTCTTCTATCTGCTCTGTATTTTGTATTTTGGCTCCATAGAATGTGTCCAACGTCGCCCCTTTCTTCTTATTTTTCTTGGTATTTTGGGGCTTCTGTGCTTCTGTGGAGTTTGTCATCTCTGAATGTGGAGGATTAGCTTTTCTTATCTCTCTCTGGTGATCAGAGGCTTTAGTCCTGGGCAGATGTTGGTTCTATGAGCTTTCCCTGGGTTAAACTGAATATGCCTCACTGGAACTGGAATGGAAGGGTCGGACCACAAGGCCACACTCTCCCCCTGGCTTGCTTTCCGGAAGTTGCCTTCAGAATCGCTGGCCGTGAGGCTGTTTCGTCGGCCTGTGGGGGGATGGGCTGCAGCTTCCCCAAGCTCCGAGGGCAAGGACTTTCACTGAGACTTGGATAGCAGGATCCAGCCCGTGAGGCTGTCTTGCCCACCCTGAGGGTTGCTGTTGTTTCGACCAGCTCTCTGCAGCGGAAGCCCCAGGCAGTAACTTTCACTGGGACTCAGGTAGAAAGCCCTGAGGGTTGTTGTTCCGAGGACCCTGCGCCAGGCTGCGGCTTCCGGGAGCCTTGGACTCTGCGCTCCTACCCCTGAGGTCCGAGTCATCTCGGGTTCTGGCTTTTGAGGGGAGCTGTACCTTTTGAACCGGGTCCAGGTCCAGGAGGAGGGTTCCCAGGGTCTGTGCTGTTGATCGTTTTGAATTTCGGCACCTTAGGATCTTATAGTTTGAGATCGGTCGGGAAGGGATTTCCGGAGATCTGAACTTTAGCTTTCTCTAAGCCGCCATCTTAACCGGAAGTCCACATACAAAAATCTTAAATAGGATACTAGCAAAAAGACTTCAGCAAGTGATCAGAAGGGTCATCCACCATGATCAATTAGGATTTATACCAGGGATGCAGGGCTGATTCAACATTAGGAAAACTATCCACATAATTGACAACATCAACAAGCAAACCAACAAGATCCACATGATTATCTCAATATATGCAGAAAAAGCCTTTGATAAAATACAACACCCATTCCTACTAAAAACACTAGAAAGCATAGGAATAGAAGGGTCATTCCTAAAAATAATAAACAGTATATATCTAAAACCATCAGCTAATATCATGTGTAATGAGGATAAACTAAATCCATTCCCATTAAGATCAGGAGTGAAACAAGGATGCCCATTATCACCTCTATTATTTGACATTGTATTAGAAACACTAGCAGTAGCAATTAGAGAAGAAAAAGAAATTGAAGGCATCAAAATAGGCAAGGAGGAGACCAAATTATTGTTCTTTGCAGATGACATGATGGTCTATTTAAAGAATCCTAGAGATTCAACCAAAAAGCTAATCAAAAAAATCAACAACTTTAGCAAAGTTGCAGGATACAAAATAAACCCACATAAGTCATCAGCATTTCTATATAATTCCGACACAGCTCAGCAGCAAGAACTAGAAAGAGAAATCCTATTCAAAATCACCCAAGACAAAATAAAATACTTAGGAATCTATCTCCCAAGACAAACACAGGATCTACATGAACACAACTACAAAACACTTTCCACACAACTAAAACTAGACTTGAACAATTGGAAGAACATTAACTGCTCATGGATAGGACGAGCCAATATAATAAAAATGACCATCCTACCCAAACTCATCTATCTATTTAGTGCCATACCCATGGAACTTCCAAAAATGTTTTTTACTGATTTAGAAAAAAAACCATAACAAAGTTCATTTGGAAGAACAAAAGATCAAGGATATCCAGGGAAATAATGAAAAAAAAATACAAAGGAAGGGGGTCTTGCAGTCCCAGATCTCAGACTATATTACAAAGCAGCGGTCATCAAAACAATTTGGTACTGGCTAAGAGACAGAAAGAAGGATCAGTGGAATAGACTGGGGGCAAGCAACGTCAGCAAGACAGTATATGACAAACCCAAAGATCCCAGCTTTTGGCACAAAAATCCACTATTTCATAAAAACTGCTGGGAAAATTGGAGGACAGTGTGGGAAAGATTAGGTTTAGATCAACACCTCACACCCTACACCAAGATAAATTCAAAATGGGTGAATGACTTGAACATAAAGAAGGAAACTATAAGAAAATTAGGCGAACACAGAATAGTATACATGTCAGACCTTTGGGAAGGGAAGTACTTCAAAACCAAGCAAGAATTAGAAAGAGTTACAAAATGCAAAATAAATAATCTGGATTACATCAAATTAAAAAGTTTTTGTACAAACAAAACCAATGTAACCAAAATCAGAAGGGAAGCAACAAATTGGGAAACAATCTTCATAAAAACCTCTGACAAAGGTTTAATTATTCAATTTTATAAACTACTAAATCAATTGTACAAAAAATCAAGCCATTCTCCAATTGACAAATGGGAAAGGGACATGAACAGGCAATTCTCAGCCAAAGAAATCAAAACTATTAATAAGCACATGAAAAAGTGCTCTACATCTCTTATAATCAGAGAGATGCAAATCAAAACAACTGTGAGGTACCACCTCACACCTAGCAGATTGGCTAACATGACAGCTATGCAAAGTAATGAATGCTGGAGGCGATGTGGCAAAGTGGGGACATTAATTCATTGCTGGTGGATTTGTGAATTGATCCAACCATTCTGGAGGGCAATTTGGAACTATGTCCAAAGAGTGATAAAAGACTGTCTGCCCTTTGATCCAGCCATAGCACTGCTGGCCTTGTACTCCAAAGAGATAATGGAGAAAAAGACTTGTATAAGAATATTCATAGCTGCGCTCTTTGTGGTGGCCAAAAATTGGAAAATGAGGGGATGCCCTTCAATTGGGGAATGGCTGAACAAATTGTGGTATATGTTGGTGATGGAATACTATTGTGCTAAAAGGAATAATAAAGTGGAGGAATTCCATGGAGACTGGAACAACCTCCAGGAAGTGATGCAGAGCGAAAGGAGCAGAACCAGGAAAACATTATACACAGAGACTGATACATTGTGGTACAATCGAAGGTGATGGACTTCTCCATTAGTATCAATGCAATTTCCCTGAACAATTTGCAGGGATCTAAAAAAAATACTACCCACAAGCAGAGGATAAACTGTGGGAGTAAAAACAACGATGAAAAGCAACTGCTTGACTACAGGGTTGGAGGAGATAAGACTGAGGAGAGACTCTAAATGAACACTATAATGCAAATTCCAACAACAGGGAAAAGGGTTCGAGTCAAGAACACATGTGATAACCAGTGGAATCATGCGTCGGCTATGGGAGAGGGAAAGGCGGGGTGGGGGGGAAGGAAAAGAAAAAGATCTTTGTTTCCAGTGAATAATGTATGAAAACGACCAAATAAAATAATGTTTAAAAAAAAAACAATCATCATGCAGGAACCCCAATCCACTCATGATAAAAGGAATATGAAGCAGCAAAAATGCTCTTTTCTCTGGATAATTTCTACAGAGAGAAAGAACAAAATACAGAAGCAACAGCAGAGTAACAAACAAACAAACACATCCAAATTTTCAAAAAAAAAAAAGGATACTGGACACAAACTTTTTAGGACCTCAAAAAGGATTTCAAGCTAGAGGAATTCCATGTGAACTGGAATGACCTCCAGGAATTGATGCACAGTGAAAGGAGCAGAATCAGTAGAACATTTATACATGTAAAGAGGTACATGTGGTGGTGGTGATGGGGATACTATTATAAGAAGGGGAGGAAGTGTAATATATGAGCAGAAGGAGGTTACACACTTACACTTTGGGGAACTGAAGAGAGAGGGTGGAGGAATGAAGAAATGGATAGAGGGGAGATATTGATCCTCCCCTCTGTTCCCCTTGGGGAAGATGATACAATTTGTCTTCCAGAGGGACAGAGTATGTCTCCTCAAAAATTAGGTTTGGGAGGTGAAGGCTAAAAAATAGAGGAGATAGTCTTAGAGGAATGTCCCACTGCCTCCCTTCTTGATATTAGCTATTGCTAAAAGGCAGGGTAATTTCTTGACTCTGGATCCTCCCCATGTCCTAACTTCTCTTTGAGACCTAGTTCACTCCTCAGCCTTGGTCTTAAACTATTCTCCCTTTAGGGAACAGTAGGATTCTCCCTAAATCTTCAGTCTCATACTTTGATGTCAGGAAGCAAGCAGATCTGATCTAAAGGTAACTCTATTCTTGAGAATACACAAGACAGGGAGATTGAGGGTGTTGGGTGAGGAAAGTGGAAGACAGGAATCCCTATAGGTTAACAAATGACCTTCCTCCTCCCAAATTCTGAGGGTTTGGGGCTGGCTGCCTGATCCTACCTTTTGTCAGTTGGTGGATTTTTCCTTCCTCCTAAGCTGATCTGTGAGGTGAAGTTCAGGACTCTTTTTTTGCGAATAGACAGAAATCCTTTCAGTAGATGGCATTCTACAAAGTCTCAATATACTTTGTTGTCTTCAGCTGTAACCAGAGAGATTTAGGGGTCCACTGGAAGGTAGTCAATGTCCAGAGGCATCCTTTGTCTCAGAGCTCCTTTATCAGACTGTCTACTCCAGGAAAGCTGACAAGAAGAAGTGATCTGAAAGTTTCAACTTCCCCCTAGTTCCTCTCTTCCTTCTGGAATATTCAGTCTTCCTTGCTCTTCCCCCATTTGAGCTGTTCCTTTGCATTGCTGGATCTGATTTTCTCTCTTACAGAAGTGAATGGTAATAGTTAAACCTTACTCTCAGTGAAATAAATTCTGAGAGGGAAGAATTACCATATCTATTGGTGTATAGAATTCTATCTTACCCTACAGGGAAGCTGAGAAGGAAAAATAAAGGTAAATGAGTGGGGCAAGAAGTATTAAAAGGAAGTGGAATGTTGTGGTATGGGTGATTAATAACCTGAAAGAAAAATAAGGGGAATAATAAGGGAGAGTTTGGGAAGGAAAGCAAAATAAGAGTGGAGAAATTGGGGACTAATTGAAAGTGAAACACTAGTGTTCAAGGAAATAGTGAAAGAAGAAAGGGCAGTACTAAAAGAATAAATCAAAATGATGGGGAATACACAGGTGGTAATCATAACTCTGAATGTGAAAATGTGAATGGCATGAACTCACCCATAAAACAGAAGCAGATAGCAGAGTGGATTAAAAAACCAAAATCCTACCATATGTTGTCTAATCTTGTCTACAAAAAACACACATGGGGCAGGTAGACACACACAGGGTAAAGGTAAGATGCTTGACCAGAATTTATTAGGCATCCACTGAGAAAAAGAAGGCAGGTGACACAATCATGTTATCAGACAAAGCCCAAGTAAAATATAAATCTGATTAAAAGAGATAAGGAAGGGAATTGCATCCTAATAAAAGGCAGTAAAGACAATGAAGAAATAGCAATACTCAATATTTATACACCAAATGGTATAGCATTCAGATTGCTAAAGGAGAAACTATTGGAGCTTAAGGAAGAAATAGATAGTATAATTATACTAGTTGGAAATATGAACCTTTCTCTATCAGATCAAGATAAATCAAACAAAAAAAATTAAGAGATGTGAATGAAATCTTAGAAAAATGAGAGTTAATAGCTATATGGAGAAAAGCAAAAAGGAATACACCTTTTCAGTAGCACATGGTACATTCACAAAGATTGACCATGTAGTAGGGCATAATAATATTGTAAACAAATGCAGAAAAGCAGAAATAATGAATGCAACTTTTTTTTCAGATCATAATGAAATAAAAATTATAATTAGTAATTACACATGGAGAGTCAATTCAAAACTTAATTGAAAATTAAATAATGTAATTCTCCAAAACTTATTATTTAAAGACTAACTCACAGAAGTAATTAATGATTTCATTGAAGAGAATGACAATGAGGAAACTACATATCAAAATTTTGGGAATCCTGTAAAAGCAGGACTCAGGAAAATTTATTTCCCTGAGTGTCCATATTAACAAAAAAAGAGAAAGAAGAGAGTAAAAAAATTGGGCTTGCAAATTAAAAAAAATAGAAGAACAAATTAATAATCCTGAGATAAAAACAAAATTTGAAATCCTAAATTTAAAGGAGAAATTATTACAATTGAAAGTAAAAGAACTAAAAAAAATCACCAGGGACAGATGGATTCATAAGTGAATTCCTATACAACATTTAAAGATCCATTAAACCAGGGGTTGCTGGGTAGCTCAGTGCAAAGAGAGCCAGGCCTAGAGATGAGGGGGTCCTAGGTTCAAATCTGGTCTCAGACACTTCCCAGCTATTTGACCCTGGGCAAGTCACTTAACCCCCATTGCCTAGACCTTACCACTCTTCTGCCTTGGAGCCATTACACAGTATTGACCCCAAGATGGAAGATAAGGGTTTTAATAAAAAAAAGTAAAAAAAAAGATCAATTAAACCCAATACTCTACAAACTATTTGAAAAAGATCAAATTAAAAATATTGAATTAAATACCAAATTAGAAATCCTAAAAATCAAATTTTAGGGCTTTATAATTAATTATAATAATTAATAAAATTAAAAGTAAGAAAACCATTGAACTAGTGAAACAAAACAAATTTTTGTCTAGTTCTTTTTTAATTGCATGCTGAATTCATCGATTAATTCTTTTTCTATTTTATTGATAAAAGCATTCAGAGAAATAAAATTTCCCAAAAGTACCCCTTTGGCTGCAATCTCAAACTTTTTGTATGCTGTCTCCTTGTTGTCATTCTCTTTAATAAAATTGGTTAGTGTTTCTATCATTTGTTTCTTTGACCCACTCCAAATATGTGGGATGCATCATATTCCTCCCGCCCCCAATACCACTGGAGGCTCCATAGAGTAGAAAGCAAATAGGTTGACAGTTTAGCTCAGTAATTACAGAGCACAGATGCAGTTTCAAATCTAAAAAAATACCTTTACCTAGAATCTTAGCCATTTAGTCTCCTAATGGATTTTATGTTAGGATAGCTGAACCATCTTGGATATAATCCTAGCTCCAAAATCATCATGTTTTGACTTCTGAGTCTATTAGGATACCCCAGCACCTGAAAAGAAGGAGACCAAATAAGATAGAACAAAATAAGATGTCCCCAGGTCTATTTCTCAGAGGTAGGGGTAAAAGAGAAGGAAGAGAATATCTTTTCCTTCTCATCATTTCAGTTTATGGCATCCTCCTATGGGTATATCTCTACTCTCTGAATGCAGCAGATAAGAATTCTATAGACAAGATTACCAGAAAGATAACAGTGGGAAGATCAGTCACTCCAGTTTGAAATACTCCTACAAACAAACAAAATAGACTACTCTAATCCATGTCGTAAGGAATGAAGAAGCCTCTATGTTAGTTGAACTAAACATGCTATCATTTTCAAAGCTATATCAAATAACAAAAGTAAGAATGGACATAGTGTAATTTACTCCTGATATTTATGAAAATAAATCTAATGCTTATCTATGACATGACTATTTTCTGTTTTTCAAAATAGTAATTCCCTATTTTCATGTGTTATTTATTTTAAAGAATAAATCAATAAGCATTCATTAAGAGCCTTAATATGCTCCAAGAACTCTGCTCAGAACACGGATTCCATAAGCAAAAATAAATGGCCTCTTCAGTCAAGGGATTTATATTCTATGGTTAAGATAATGTGTACAATAATTATACATATAAGAATTTGCAATATAAGGAATGGGGAAGGACCTTTGTATCATTTATACATATATAAATGCAGACAGAAAATGTACAATACATAAAGGTGATTTATCAGGAGGTGGTAAGATCTAGGAAGAAGGAGTAAGGGTTAAAAAAAGACTTCAAATAAGAGGTAAAACTTGAGCTCAGTTTTTAAAGCTATGTGAGCCTGGGTAAGTCACTTGACTCTGTTTGCTTAAGTTTTCTCAACTATAAACAGAGTTGGAGAAGGTAATGGCAAATGACTTCCCAAGAAAATCTTAAATAGGTTTATAAAGAGATAGAAACAACTGAAAAAAAAAACAATTTAATGTAAAGTTGCAATAAAATCTTTTGATTTAATTTGAATTATGTATCACCATCACCTAAGAAAATTATTCTTTTTTTTCACTTTAAACATTATTTTATTTGTTAATTTCAAAACATTATTCATTGGAAACAAAGATCATTTTCTTTTCCTCCCCCCCACCCCACCCCCGTTCCCACCACCTCTCCCATAGCCGATGCACAATTCCACTGGGTATCACATGTGTTCCTGATTTGAACCCATTTCCATGTTGTTGGTACTTGCATTAGAGTGTTCATTCAGAGTCTCTCCTCAGTCTTATCTCCTCCAACCCTGTAGTCAAGCAGTTGCTTTTCATCGGTGTTTTTACTCCCACAGTTTATCCTCTGCTTGTGGATAGTGTTTTTTAGATCCCTACAGATTGTTCAGGAACATTGCATTGACACTAATGGAGAAATCCATTACGTTCGATTTTACCACAGTGTATCAGTCTCTGTGTATATGGTTCTCCTCCTTTAGCTCTGCATCACTTCTTGGAGGTTGTTCTAGTCTCCATGGAATTCCTCTACTTTATTATTCCTTTTAGCACAATAGTATTCCATCATCAACATATACCACAATTTCTTCAGCCATTCCCCAATTGAAGGGCATCCCCTCATTTTCCAATTTTTGGCCACCACAAAGAGTGCAGCTATGAATATTCTTGTACATGTCTTTGTCCTTATTATTTCTTTGGGGTACAAAACTAGAAGTGCTATAGCTGGATCAAAGGGCAGACAGTCATTTATCACCCTTTGGGCATAGTTCCAAATTGCCCTCCAGAATGGTTGGATCAATTCACAACTCCACCAGCAACGAATTAATGACCCTACTTTGCCACATCCCCTCCAGCATTCATTACTTTCCTTTGTTGTCATGTTAGCCAATCGGCTAGGTGTGAGATGATACCTCAGAGTTGTTTTTATTTGCATCTCTCTAATTATAAGAGATTTAGAACACTTCTTCATGTGCTTGTTAATAGTTTTGATTTTTTTATCTGAGAACTGCCTATCCATGTCCCTTGTCCATTTATCAATTGGAGAATGGCTTGATTTTTTGTACAATTGATTTAGCTCTTTGTAAATTTGAGTAATTAAACCTTTGTCAGAGGTTTTTATGAAGATTGTTTCCCAATTTGTTGCTTCCCTTCTGATTTTAGGTGCATTGGTTTTGTTTGTACAAAAAAACAATTTAATTTGATGTATTACAGATTATTTGTTTTGCATTTTTTTGACTCTTTCTAAGTCTTACTTGGTTTTATAGTCTTTCCCTTCCCAAAGGTCTGACATATATACTATTCTGTGCTTGCCTAATTTTTTTTAGTTTCCTTCTTTATGTTCAAGTCATTTACCCATTTTGAAATTATCTTGGTGTAGGGTGTGAGGTATTGATCTAAACCTAATCTTTCCCACACTGTCCTCCAATTTTCCCAGCAGTTTTTATGAAATAGTGGATTTTTGTCCCCAAAGCGGGGATCTTTGGGTTTGTCATATACTGTCTCGCTTAGGTCACTTACCCCGAGTCTATTCCACTGATCCTCCTTTCTGTCTCTTAGCTAGTACCAAATTGTTTTGATGACCTCTGCGTTATAATATAGTCTGAGATCTGGGAATGCAAGGCACCCTTCCTTGGTATTTATTTTTTCATTATTTCCATGGATATCCTTGATCTTTTGTTCTAACAAATGAACTTTGTTATGTTTTGTTTCTAGATAAGTAAAAATTTTTTTTGGAATTTCCATGGGTATGGCACTAAATAGATAGATGAGTTTGGGTCGGATGGTCATTTTTATTATGCTGGCTCATCCTACCCATGAGCAGTTAATGTTTTTCCAATTGTTCAAGTCTAATTTTAGTTGTGTGGAGAGTGTTTTGTAGTTGTGTTCATAAACTTCCTGTGTTTGTCTCGGGAGATAGATTCCTAAGTATTTTATTTTGTCTAAGGTAATTTTGAATGGGATTTCTCTTTCTAGTTCTTGCTGCTGAGCTGTGTTGGAAATATATAGAAATGCTGATGACTTATGTGGGTTTATTTTGTATCCTGAAACTTTGATAAATTTGTTGATTATTTTGATTAGCTTTTTGGTTGAGTCTCTAGGATTCTTTAAGTAGACCATTATGTCATCTGCAAAGAGTGATAACTTGGTCTCTTCCTTGCCTATTTTAATACCTTCAATTTCTTTTTCTTCTCTAATTGCTACTGCTAGTGTTTCTAATACAATGTCAAATAATAGAGGTGATAATGGGCATCATTGTTTCACTCCTGATCTTAATGGGAATGCATCTAGTTTATCCCCATTGCAGATGATATTAACTGATGGTTTTAGATATATACTGTTTATTATTTTTAGGAACGACCCTTCTATTCCTATACTTTCTAGTGTTTTTAATAGGAATGGGTGTTGGATTTTATTAAAGGCTTTTTCTGCATCTATTGAAATAATCATGTGATTTTTGTTTGTTTGCTTGTTGATGTGGTCAATTATGTGGATGGTTTTCCTAATGTTGAACCAGCCCTGCATGCCTGGTATAAATCCTACCTGATCATGATGAATGACTCTTCTGATCACTTGATGGAGTCTTTTTGCTAGTATCCTATTTAAGATTTTTGCATCTATATTCATTAAGGAGATTGGTCTATAATTTTCTTTCTCTGTTTTTGGCATGCTTGGCTTTGGAATTAGCGCCATGTTTGTGTCATAAGAGGAATTTGGTAGAATCCCTCTTTACTTATTATGTCAAATAGTTTGTATAGTGTTGGGATTAGTTGTTCTTTGAATGTTTGATAGAATTCACTGGTGAATCCATCAGGCACTGGGGATTTTTTCTTAGGAAGTTCTTTGATGGCCTGTTGGATTTTTTTTTCTGATATGGGGTTATTTTAGAAATCTATTTCTTCTTCTGTTAGTCTAGGCAATTTACATTTATGTAAATATTCATCCATATCACCTAGGTTGGTATATTTATTGCCATATAGTTGGGCAAAGTACTTTTTAATGATTGCCTTAATTTCCTCATCATTGGAGGTGAGGTTCTGCTTTTCATCCTTGATGCTGTTATTTTGCCTTTCTTCTTTCATTTTTTAAATTAGATTGAGCAGTACTTTGCCCATTTTGTCTGTTTCTTCAAAGTACCAGCTTCTAGTCTTGTTTATAAGCTCAATAGTTCTGTCACTTTCGATTTTATTAATTTCTCCCTTAATTTTTAGGATCTCTAGTATGGTTTTCTTCTGGGGCTTTTAATTTGTTCGTTCTCAAGTTTTTTGATTTGCATTTCCAATTCATTAATCTCTGCCCTCTCTAATTTGTTAATATATGCAATCATGGATATGAGTTTTCCTCTAAGTACTGCCTTGGCTCCATCCCATAAGGTTTGAAAGGATGTCCCACCATTGTCATTTTCCTCAATGAAATTATTAATCGTTTCTATGATTTCCTCTCTAACTAACCAATTTTGGAGTATAATATTGTTTAATTTCCAATTAATTTTTGATTAATTTCCGATCAATATTTTCATTGCTTTATGATCTGAAAAGGTTGCATTTATTATTTCTGCTTTTCTGAATTTGAGTGCCATGTTTCTGTGACCTAGTGTATGATCTATTTTTGTGAATGTGCCATGTGGTGCTGAGAAGAAGGTGTATTCCTTTTTGTCCCTATTCATTTTTCTCCATATGTCTATTAACTCTAATTTTTTTAAGATTTCATTCATCTCTTTTACCTCTTTCTTATTTATTTTTTCAGTTTGATTTATCTAAATTTGATAGTGGTTGGTTCACGTCTCCCACTAATATGGTTTTACTGTCTATTTCCTCCTTCAATTCTCTTAGTTTCTCTATTAAAAATTTGGATACTATACCATTTGGTGCATACATGTTGATTAGTGATATTTCCTCATTGTCTATACTCCCTTTTAACAGAATATATTTACCTTCCCTATCCCTTTTGATCGGGTGTATTTTTGCTTTGGCTGTGTCAGATATCATGATTGCAACTCCTGCCTTCTTTCTATCCTGTTGAGGCCCAAAAGGTCTTACTCCATCCTTTAATTCTAACCTTGTGAGTATCAACCCACCTCATATGTGTTTCTTGAAGACAACAAATGGTCGGGTTTTGGGGTTCTAATCCAATCTGCTATTTGTCTACATTTTATGGGTGAGTTCATCCCATTCACGTTCAAAGTTATGATTGTTATTGTGTATTCCCTGGAATTTTGATATCTTCCTTTAGTTCTGACCTTTCTTCTTTAGCTATCTCCTTTTGAACCAGTGATTTACTTTAGGTCAGTCCCCCTAGTCCCCTCCCTTGAGATGCTTTCCTTTCTAGCCCCTCCCTTTTTATGCTCCTTTCCCCTCCACCCTCTCCTTCCTTCCCTTTTTATACTCCCTCCCTCTCCCCCTCCCCCCTTTTGATTTTCCTTTCTTTCTTACCCTTTTGGATAAGATAGAATTCAGAATCCCACTGGATCTAGATATTCTTCCCTCACAGATTTGATTTCACTGAGAGTAAGGTTTAAGTAATTCCATTTCACTCTCTCTTCCTCTCCTTCTTATATAAGAGTTCTTCCCCTCCCCTTCCCATGTGTATCTTTGTATGGGAAAGATTATTCTAGTTAGTCCCCCCACCCTATTTCTTGAAATAAATCTTAGTGTTATTGATGATTCCCCCCTCCCTTTTTCTTTCTTTGTCCCCCCTTTCACCAAATCTTCTTGATGCCCCAATCTATGCCTATGCATGATTCTACTAACTACTCTTATGATGCATACAATTTATGAGAGTTACCCAAAACATTTTCCCCACATATTAATATATATATATAATTTGATGTAAATGTAGTCCTTATAGAAGAGAGTTTGACTTAAAGAAAAAGATAAGATTTATCTCCTTTTCCCTTTCTTTCATATTTACCTTTTCAGGTTTCTCTTACTTTCTGTGCTTGGATATCAAATTTTCCACTAAGTTCTGGTCTTTTAGCAAATGCTTGGAACTCTTCTATTTTGTTGAATGCCCATACTTTTCCCTGGAAGTATATAGTCATTTTTGCTGGGTAGTTGATTCTTTGTTGGAGACCCAGCTCTCTTGCCTATCTAAATATTGTGTTCCATGCTTTGCAGTCTCTTAGTGTGTTAGCCACTAAATCCTTTGTGATCCTTATGGGAGACCCCTTATATCTGAAGCTCCTCTTCTTGTCTTCTTGTAGGATTTTCTCCTTTTCTTGGAAGCTCTTGAATTTGGCGATTACATTCCTGGGGATTGTCCTTTGGGGATTTAGTATAGAGGGTGTTCTATGAACTCTTTCTTTTTCTATTTTCCCCCTTGCTCCAGAACATGTGGGCAATTTTCTTCTATAATCTCCTGTAGAATAGCATCATGGTTTTTGTTTATCTCTGGTTTCTTGGGGAGACCAATAATTCTGAAATTGTCTCTTCTTCCTCTGTTTTCCAAGTCTGTGACCTTTTCAGGAGATAGTTTATGTTTTCTTCTAATTCATTAATTTTTTGGCTTTACTTTATTGATTCTTGCTGTTTTATAATCTCATTGTTTTCCAGTTGCTTAATTCTGGTCGTTAGGGACTGGTTTTGCTTTTCAGATTTTTCTGCCCTTCCATTGAATGCTTCCAGATCTTTCTCCAATTGTGAAGTCTTGTCTATCAGACTGCTGATCTTTTTCTCCCATTTTTTTTCCAAAAGGTTTCCATCTTTTGGGTAAGCTCCAGTTTGAGATCTTCCAGAGCTTGTGGTTAGTTTTCATTTTGAGAGACATGTTCTGATTTTGTTTGGATTTCATCCTCATTCTCTTCTTTTCCTTGGGTACTCCCGCCATAAAAGTTTTCAATAGTCACTCCCCCCCCCCTTCTTCTTGGAGGCTTGATTTTGGGCCATGTGATCCATTCCTTTGGTGGTTTTATCCCCCTTTCCTTTTTGGTCTGGGGTCTGGGTGATATGGGCAGGTTTTCTGTCAATTTTGGTTGCCTCAGAATAGTTCTTCCCAGCCTCCAAGGTTTCTTAGAGCACAGGCCCCTGTGCTCAGCCCAACAGCCCAGGTGTTCAGCGCATCCCACCCTGGTGTTCAGCTCTGCCCAGGTGCTCAGCACAACAGCCCCAGAGTTCAGCTCCACACCCCCTGTGCTCAGCGCAGGATTTTCCTGTGAAACCTCCCTGAGAGGTCATTTCCTTGCACTCTTTATATCCCAAGGACCCTGGTGTGCCCCCCCAGACAGAGATGATCCTCACTCACTCACTGTCCCAGTGAGCCCTCTGATTGCTTACTCTGGTTTGGTGGGGGAAGTGGGAGGGGACGGGAAGCTCAGTTCACGTTTTTGTGCAAGTTTTTCCTCATTCTTATAGTGTGGAAATGTTCAAGCCCCACTTACCTTCATTTCTGTGGGGTACTGGAGAGTCCCTCCGTTCTTCCAAAGGTGATTTTTATGCTCTTTTGAGGTAGTCTATTTCGTTTGGTGCTGGGGAGTGGAAGTGAGTTGCATCTAGATTGCAGCCATGTTTACCCGGAAGTCCCAGAAAATTGTTCTTGATGCAAGTCATACTTTAAAATACAAGAAGGGAGAACTGTGAAATTAAGTTTGGAAGTCTCTGCTATAATGGATTTAAAATCCAGTTTTCTCACAAAATTATTCAATTCTGTAATGCAGCATTGTTGGAGACTCTAAAGAAGAACAGAAAATGACAAAATAATTCACAGAGAAAGGATATATAGAACCTGAACAGAACTATCATTATTTTAAGGATACCACCAGTATATGAGCAAGTCTTAGTGTTATAGAATACGGAAATTAAGAATTGCATTTTGAGATACTGCACGAAGGATTCAAATCTCCTTACATCAATATCATGTATCTAATTTAATTTCTCATGTAATTTCTCATTTATTGGTTTAGATTTAATTTTGTTGGATATTTTCTTGGAAACATGGTATTTTTATTAGTAAATATATATTTAAATTCATTATAAAAATCCTAAATCTAGGGACATGTTTTCATGTTATTTGTATTTATTGGAAAAATTTTGCCCCCCTTTTTTATCCTCAGTACTTAGCACAATATCTAGAACACAGAATATGCCTAATTAATTTCTTCTTACTTGTTATTAAAGGCAACTCATTGGTGGCTTGAATTTTTTATTCCATTCAATAACCCTTTTCTTTTCATAGGGGAATTTAATTAATTTATCTTCAATTACAAAATTATAATTACCTTGTAATTTTTAAGTAAGGTATCATAGTTTTTCAGAATTTTTCTTTTCCCCAAATAAATGAAACTTCCTTACTTAACTGATGGTGATCTTTTCTCAAACTTGATGAATTTCTGAAATATTCTTCTATTAGCTCTAGTATGGACTAAAAATCAAACAACCAAACAAAAATTAACTTTTCTTTTTATTACTATGAAATTGAAGATTAGAGTTTTACTCTTGGACTGATCCCTATCACTTTTAAGTTTTTTTTCCAGCATACTTGCTTTTTCCTTTTTTATTCCCTGTCTTTATTTATAGCACCCCAAATCAACTGATTTGCTCTTCTTTCTCTTTCCATTTTTCTTCCCTCTCCACACTGCTATTTGCTATTTAACTAAAACAATGCTAGTTTTCTCCCTCCTCTATGGTTAATTATTCTTACTCATAACTAATCTCTTGGTTTTAACACTAAGCTTGATGAAACTCTCTTCTCTCACAGATTCTATATTATTATTAATTTTCATCATTAAAAGACCTCTCATGTATCTTTTTCCATGATTTTTCCAAGAGTTCTTGATTTTGTGTTTGACTTTTGCATGATTAGAAATGATAGGTTTGTTGAGAATTTGATTTTGTTATAAAATTCTAGATCTCTTTCTCCATATATATTATATACTAAATTTCTAACATTTTTCATTTTTATAAAAAATCTCATGAAATTTGAATTGATGAATCTTTATATCCAAAGCCATTCTTTTCTTTTCATGAGATTTTCCCTTTGTTATTGCTGGTAAAGAGACTGACAACTTAATGTCTTAATGAATTGGATTTTATGTTCTTCCATGTGCTTATTCTCTGAATTCTATTTGCACTTAATCTTTTGTCCTCAACATTTCTGTGAATTTTAATGATTGCCTACAAAGACAAAGTCAGGTTCCTTTACTCTTCATTTTTTTAGGAATTTGATTAATAAATTATTTCTTCTCCCACAGTCCACTTCCCCCTACCCCTCAATTGTTTCTAAT
Organism: Monodelphis domestica; assembly: GCF_027887165.1. Lineage (NCBI taxonomy): Eukaryota > Metazoa > Chordata > Mammalia > Didelphimorphia > Didelphidae > Monodelphis > Monodelphis domestica. The sequence goes on from NC_077233.1 coordinate 201,789,099, forward strand.
ATTTCTTTCCATAATTGAGAATTTGGTGGGAATTGTGTTGGTGAGGTAATTTTTTCCCCTGCTTCCACAGTTTCTCTAGTCTATCTTAAAAATATTCATTTTGGCTAATGGTTGTTTTGTTTCAAATTGAAAAAATATCTCTGTTGAGACATGTTTCATTATAGTGTTGGGAGCAAAAATTAGATTTTTGCTTTCTAAGAAGTAAATAGGGAGTAAAATCAGTGAGTGGCAACTTTTCTTTCTAGAATTTGAGAATTTTAGTTCTGAAGGAGAACTACAATAATTTTAGGGTAATTCAGATTGGAGGGTTTTTATTTGTTTCATTTATTATATGGGAAGGCTGAGCAAATTTTTTTTTTATTTTTTAATGGAAGAGGAAAAAACAGCTAGAGAGAAAGAGATTGAACATAGTTCAGTATAAAGAAAGGAATGTAAAGTCAATTGACAAAGTGGATTTAGGATTCAGAGGTGATATTTTCATTCCCATATCTGTCTGTTCTATTTGTGTGACATTGCTTAAAATATGACATGCCATCTACAGGACTTAACTACTATATCTTTAAAATGAAAGGGTTTGATGAGATGACTTACAAAGCTCCTTTCCACTCTCAACTCTATCATCTCTATAAGAGAGATGAATTGACCAATGAAGGAAGTTCCTGAAGGGGATAGAAAGGAATGTGCAAGTTCTTTGATTATCTTTGGAAGTAGTGGAGCACGGAATAATCTGAGGCTATGGAAAAGGAAAACAACATGATGATACATTAAAAAGATTTCAAAGACTTGGGGATGAAGAATATATGGCCCACAACAAATGACTTGATTCTCAGTAAAGCACATAGTATGAAAGGTCAGGTAGAAGGAAGATGGTAATAAAGATGAAAATTAACCCTAATAAGTCAATAAAAAAACATTAATCCTCAGAGAAGACACAGATCAGTACAGAGGGCATGCTGTTATTCAGAATCAAAAACATGGAAGAGATATTTGTCAATGAGAATGCATAGATACAAGAAATTGGTTCAAAATATAAATATACTTTGGATACAATTTCACTTTAAAATGACACAACAGGAGAAGTTAATTGAGTAGGCAAAGGTGAGTTTTCTACTGTTTCAGCTTTGACCATTGAGGTTCAAGGCAGATTCCATCTTGTTTACCATTTGAACTTTAACTTTTAAAATTTAGATTATATCTTTTATATTATTGAAACCATTAGCACATTTTGAGTAGGATCTGATAGTTTATTAGAGATAGAAGAGGGAAGAGGAAAGGAATTACATGTAGCATAGCTATGTCAAAGGCAACTGATATTTTAAGCCTTCATCATTTTCTTGGATTTACTATCTGGAGTCTCATTATACTTTAAAAGCAACAAACAAATTTTACTCTATTCTCAAGATTAAATATAACTTTTGGCGTTTGGATGGAATTGGACAAGTTATGGCAAGTTGCTGAAACTAATACTGGGGATGATATGATGTAAGATTCAATAGGTTATTTCTTTGTCTACAATATTCTAGAAATAGTCAGTTCATCATAGTGTAAGAAGCAGATGCACAGTTGTTTTCCATCAATGTTATTACATATTTCAGTAGACTAAAAATAACATAGGATTCATAGATAAAAAATTTTAAGGAGAAATTCAGAGTATTTTAAGAATGTTTTTATGATCTAACAATTGATCCCATAATATAGAATTTTTAGTTGATAAGTGCCTATGTACTCATATATAGTACTTTCATAAAACTTAACAGCAAGAACAATGAAAGCTAACATTTAGCCTTTTTTATAAAGAGCTTTATGCATATTATTTATTTGAGACCTCATGTGAACTCTGTAAGATAGATTCTATTATTATACATATCTAAAAATGAGTCAACTGAGACTAAGAGCAGTTCAATGATTTATCCAGGGTCACAAAACAGTTATTTGAAGCAAGAACATAGGGGTTTTTCACTTTAGGTCTATTGCTTTAGAGTATCTGGGTTACTAGGTCACCCAGATTCTCTAAAGCAATTTATAATGATTTCATATCATCTAATAATCATCATTCTGAAAAATTTAATAGTTATAAACAACAGAAAGAAGAATCACAGAATCATAGTCTCTAGGAGCTATAAAGGACCACAGGAACCACACAGGCCAATTCACAACCCACCAGTAAAATGTTCTACACCAATGCCAAAAAGTGGTTATTTATTCTTTTGTTTTAAAAAAGACCTAGATTAAAGTGGAATACCTCCCTACACAGACATTTTCACTTTTGAACAGCTCTAGTTATCAAGAAGTTTTTCCTAACTTCACACTTAACACTTAACTCTTTTACCTAATAACTTCCATGAGTTTTAGTTGTGCTCTCTAGCACCAGACCTGAAAGGGTTTAATCTTTCTTCAAACCTGGAATGCTCTTCCTCCTCATTTCTACTTCCTGGCTTCTCTATCTTCCTTCAGGTCCTAGTTAAAGTCCCATTTTTTTTAATGAAAAGACTCATAATCACAATTTATTCTAGTTCCTTTCCTCAATTATCGCTACTTTGATTTGTTTATAGTTGTTTGTTGTCTCTTCCATTAGGCTATTGTTAGCTACTTATAGTAGAGATCATCATTTGACATTCTTTGTATCCCTAGCTCTTAAAAAGTATCTGACACAGGAGACACTTGATAAATGTTTATTGAATGATGACAGTTTTTCATATAATTAAAGATGGTTATCATGTCCTTTCTAAGGTCTCTCTTTCCAGGCTAAAAATCTCCATTTTCAACTAATCCTTGTGTGGTAAATTTTCCAAGGCCTTTTATATTCTTGTTTATCATTTTAAGGAAACACTCTAGACAGCCAGAGGTTCTTAACCTTTCTTGTCTTAAGGGCTTTTTGGCAGTTCAATGAAGCTGAGGACCCATTTTCAGAATCATGTTTTTAAATATTTTATTTATTTAGTGCTGAATTATTCACTCTGAAATGCTGAATATCAGTTGGAGACTAACAAAAACAAATAAGTATTTGTTTTCCCCATTCAAGTTCATAGACCTTCAATAATCTATATGTGGGTCTCTTATTAGTGTGACCCACAGGTTAAGAATCTATATTGTAACACTAATACACTGTTGACAGAGCTATGAGTTATTATAAACATTCTGGAAAGAAATTTGGAACCATGACCCAAAAGCCATATAACAGTGCAAATCCTTTGACCCAATAATACCAGTACTAGGTCTATATCCCAAAGAGATAAAATACAGGGGGAAATTACCTACTTGCACAAAAAAGTACTTATATCTGCTCTTTTTTTGTGGTAGGAAAGAACTGGAAACTTAAGAGATGCCAATCAATTGCAGTATGGCCAAACACATTGCGGTATATGATTGAAATGGTATAATATTGTGCCATAAGAAATGGAAAACAAGATAATCACAAAAAACCTAGAAAGACTGATATGAAGTGATGCAAAGTGAAGTGAGCACAACCAAGAAAACACTGTACAGAATACTCACAATAATGTACAATTATCCACTGTGAATTATTTAACTATTATCAGCAACAAAGATTTAGGTCAACTTCAAAAGACCCATGATATAAAAGAGTATCTACCACCACAGAAGGAACTGAGGCAGTCTGAATGCAGATTGAAGCATACCATTTTTCACTTTACTTCCTCCATGAACTTTCTCTAGTATAAGCAATTTTTGACATCTTTCACAACATGATGAACATGGACATACATCATGTATGATAAAAAATGAAACTATATTGTTGGCTATTCATGTTTTCCCTAAAATAGGACCAGAACTAAGTACAGTACTCCAGAATTAGTTTGACCAAGACAGAATTTAGCTAAACCATCACCTCCATTATTCTGAATAGTATGATTTTGTTAATGCAATATAGCTAAGCAATAGCTCTTGGGGGTTGTTATATCACTCTACTGCCTCATATTGAGTTAGGAACCATCAGAATTGTCATGTTTTCACAGAAAAGATGAAAGGTGACTCATTCATTCAGATTTGTGAATTAGATGTTTTGAATTCCCGTATATGATCTTCATTTATGTTAGGGGAACATGGAAAAGCTTACCTGAAAGACTAATGGATAAGGGTAGAATTTGTGATCAAACAAAATATGAAGTACATTAAGAGAAATGAAATGAATAAGTTTGACTTCATTAAGTTTAAAAAGGGTAATATAAGCAAAACCAATGCAACCAAGATTAGGAGGGAAACCACAAATATGGAAAAAACCACAGCAAATTTCCCTGGAAAAAGCCTAATTTTTCAGATACATAGGGAACTAAGTTAAGTTTATAAGAACACAAAGCATTCCCTTAATTAAAAAAATGATCATAGCATATAAATAGACAATTCTCAAAGAAAGAAATTAAAACTATCCATAACCATAAGAAAAAATGCTCCAAATCACCATTGACTAAATAAATGCAAATTAAAACAACTCCAGGATACTATCTCACACCTCTGAGATTTACAAAATGGAAAATGTAGGAAAATTGGGATATTAATACAATGTTGTTGGAATTCTGATCTGATACAACCAATCTGGAACCAGGCTAAAAGAACCAGAAAAACATCATACTCTTTGACTCAGCAATAAAACAATTAGGTCTGTCTCCCAAAGAGATCAGAGATAAGGGAAAAGGACCAATCTGTACCTAAATATTTTCAGCAGCTCTTTTTTTTTTGTGATGGCAAAAATTGTAAACAGTTTTCTATCACTTGAGGTATAGATGAAAATTTGTGGTAAATGGTGGTAATGTAATACTTTTGCTCCATAAGGACAGAATGCATTTTGAAAATCCTGGAAAGACTTATATGAGTAGATGCAAAGTGAAGTGAAAAGAACCAGAAGAACAGCATATACAATAACAGAATTACTTTACAATGATCAACTCTAAAGGGCTAAACCATTATCAGCAGAGCAATTTCCAACATAAAAATCACAAGGAACTCATGAAGAAAATGCTATCCATAGAAAAAGAAGGAACTCTTAGAGTTGGAGTGGAGATTAAAACATGCCATCTTTCACTTTATTTTCTTTGAAAGAGTTTTATTATATGTGTGATATATGTCTTCTATCAAGACATAGGAGATATGGAAATATGTATTGCATGAAAATATAAGTTTAACTTATATCAGACTATTTACTGCCTCAGGGAGGGGAGAAGAAAAGAAGGGAGAAAAATCTGAATTTGAAAATTTCAGGAAACAATTGTCAATAATTGTTTTTACATGTAATTAAAAAAGTTAAAAATTAAAAAATTAAAATTAAAATATTCATTTATGGTCATTGAAATTTATCCTGTTTGATTGGAATAACTTTCTAATCTGGTATGATTTTGCCATAATGTTTTTGGATTTTTCATCTTTGATTCAATAAAATAGTAATTACTCACAGTTTCATGTTACCTGCAAATTTTGTAGTCATGCCTCCATTCAGTTTATTGATAAAAATTCTGACTAGCACAAATCCAAAGAGGAGAAATTACTTTCTCATTCAAGTTGAATTTTAATTTTTGCACTCCAATTTATGTTGAATAATAATTGTTTTCTAAGGAATTATTTTATTCAAATTATACTAAAAATTGTAATCTATAAGTAATTAGAAAAAGCCTCCTTTACATATATTAATATATCCTTTCCAATTTCTGTGATTATTAACATTTAAAAAATCACATACACACATACATGTTGTTATTGTTCAATGGTTTCTATCATGTCCAGCTTCTTGTGACTCCTTTTGTGGCTTTCTTGGCTTAAATACTGAAATGTCTTGCATTTCCTGTCCAGATCATTTTACAGTTGAGGAGTTAAGGTAAACAAATGACTGAGTGAGTTGACCATGATCACACAGCTAGTAAGTGTATGAGTCCAGATTTGAACTCAGGAGTATGTCTTCCTAACTTCAGACTGGGCATTCTATCTATTCTACCACTTATCTTCCTCCCCTTTGCACACAGAAATACAATCTCTCCCTCCCCCCTCTCTATCCATACATGGATAGAAACACACACACACACACACACACACACACACACACAGATATAAGTACACAAATGCCAACTTTTTTTTTCTATTTTTGAGCATGTTTTTCTTTGTTACTATTAGGCTGGAGGTACAGTCATCTCTTTTGAGTTCAGTTTCATTGTTGAATAATATGTAAATTTTAACCTGCTCTATTTCTATCCCATCTTTTTTTTCATTTAAGCAATCTGGTAAACCTCTACTCCAATGGTTCACCAAACTGGTGCCAAACAGTGGAAACGCCCAATTAGCTTTACCACAAATTAGAGCTTTCAGGCACTAGTGATCCACAACCCTTACCCTCCCCAGTAGCAAGTATTAAAGATGACATTACATCACCTCACTATATACCCACATTATTATGCACATATATATTATATGAGTATTTTCACATGTATAATGTATGAAATTTGATCATATTTTTTTACTAATAAATAGTGGTAAGAGGAATTAATTAAAGGAAACACATTGCTGGACAATAAATGAGTAGATACAATAGTAAAAATGAAAGCCTGATCCAGATTAAGAGTTTTTCTAATTCAGAATTAGTAAGATATCCTCTGTTTTATAGTCATTAGTCCAATTTCTGTTTTTATGCCAAAATGCATATTGCCAAAAATGGATTCACTTTCATAAATTAGAAAGGGCATTAACTTTTTAACCAAAGATATTTCTTATATAATAATTTAACTTATTAAAATATTATTTTACCATTGCTCTATCTTAGCTTGAAAATAATTAAGTTGATGAAACAATGCAATTGGATATTCTAGTAATAAGTTGGGTGCTTTAAATATATAGTTGTGTTGGGGCTAGGGGGTTTTAGCTAATTCTTTGTATATTATCATACCTAGCATATTTTTGTACCAAATGAATATTAATAACAATGATAGTAACAATTTCAATTTAGTTTTCAGTATAGAATACATATGTAGCAAAAATTTCTGCTGAGTTCTTTATCCTAATGCAAATTCTCTGTATTATTTCCAATTTATCCATTTTATTGACTCGTTCAATGACCATAAGCAAGTCATTTAATATCTCTGTACCTATGATTCCATCTATAAAATGGGGATAATAATACAGAACTATTTAATTATTTAGATCTTTAGAATGCTGAGAAACTTTATTTAAGTTAATTATATGAAAGGTATTTCAAGTTCACTCTATTATTAAACTTATTTATCTGATTTCTTTACAATATAACCTAGCCAATTATACATGGTACTGTACTACATATATATATATATATATATATATATATATACATATATATATATAATGAACATGAGAGATATGAATAGTAGATGAACAGTAATGGAAGTGTATCTTGTTTAAAGTAATAGAAGAATTATTCAAAATGTCTAGATGTTCTCATTTAGATGAGAAAGAAGCAATGCCTTGAGATAACTTCTTTAATATATTTTAAGTGCAACTTCATCCCATATGAATATTTGGTTTTACTTATGATTTTTTCAAAGTTCCTGTGCTCACCAAGAGCAATGAATAGTTTAAAAAATAACTTTGAAGAATATATTTGAACCACTGGTTATTTTTCTCTGATAGAGTATGCTTCAGTTAAGAAAACTGAATTTAAAAAGGAAAATTTTTTCCTTGGGAAACAATTTAAATTGAAGTGATATATGTGATAAATGTGATTTCTTTCTTCTTTAATTAGTAACAAATATTTTCTTTTATATTCTTTTGTGTCCTACTCTAAAACATTTGATAACACATACCATATCTCTCTGGCACACACATATCCTATCACACATATTTCTGTCACACTGATTCTGCCACACACCTTCCTGTCACTCATTATCTTTCTCACCTAATCCTGTTTTCACAAACAAAGTTTGTTTTCACAAACAGGAGTTTAATAGGATGATACTTTTAGGATTTTAAATAGTTCAGTTGCAATTCTTTTATTTCCACTAGCCTTATTGTTAGCAATGTTTCCTAAGGTCCACTTCATGTCATTGTCCAAGATGCATGACTCTAGATCAATAACTTTACCTTTGTGGTTATTGATAATATAAATGCCTTTCTTTATGTCTTTGCCACCCCACCTTTTCTTAATCTCTAGTACTTCTGTTAACTCACTTCCTATTTTGTTTTAAATTCTTTGGTTATCACCTATTAAATTAGGATGGTAAAATTTGCAATGCCTAGTACACAGGGATATTCTGAGGATCTAATGGCATGACACATGCAATATTCTTCATAAAATCTCTGGATAAATATTAATTAAATCCAAACTCAAAATGAGAGGCTCTTTAGAATGAAATCAGTAAATGAAATTTTAAAATGAAATAAAACAAAAAAAATGATTAGAAAACATACTGACATACTCAAAGTGTTATGAGTGACTTAGACTTTATGTCTTAAAAGGTTTTGATGATGGGTACAGAAAGTCAAAAATAGAAATGCCAGAATGAATTCTAAATTAAAACTGGAGAAAAGAAGTCCTTAAAATCTCTGAAGGAATAAGGAAAGAAAATACTTAATACAGACACCTAAAATTTAGAACAACACTATCCAGATAGTCTATAAAAGTAGATGGTAGCTTATGACTCTCAGAGTAATAATAAGGATCTCAATCATTTATATAAATTAGGAATGAAAATGTGACAGGTTACTTGTGAAGTGTTCATTTAAAAACAAACAGTTCAGTTTGGTTCAAGCTAGACTTAATTGCCACTTTTCCCCCCATCAGTAGGTTTATCAAATCAGTTCTCTGATGGAAATATTTGCTTATGTCATACTTTGAGCACTTTGTTCTAGAGGAGCAGTTCTCAACCTCTCAATTTGTAGCAATGAGAATACATAATGCATATCAGGTATTTACATTCCGAATCATAACTGTAGCAAAATTACATTTTTGAAGTAGCCACCAAAATAATTTTTTGGTTTGGGGTCACTGCAACATGAGGAACTGTATTGAGGGGTCACGTCATTAGAAAGGTTGAGAACGACTGTTCTAGAGTACCCTCAGACTCCAAGAATATATTTCTAGAAAATATATTGAAAATTATATACTTTTATGAATAAATAAAATATAATATGCATATATAAAGAAGTGAACAAATTGTATTTGACACAATTTTCAAAATTTGGCATTAATTGTAACTTATGTGCTTACCAAAATGATAGAATCTATGACCTATTCTTACTCTTGCTAATCTCTCTAAGATCTACTGTCATTCAGATGCTAAGACTCTGGCAACTTAATAATAAGAGATATGCTTCATATCACTAGGTGACTTTAGAATTAATTAGATTCCCAGTCTTTTCTGGATTCTAGGGAACTAACTTGTTCTCTTCTTGATGACAAAAACCAGCATAGATTTTCTTATTTAGTTATTTTTAGCCCAAATTTGGGGAAAAGCTTTGGCAAAAAAAATTTGAAAGACTTAAAACTTTGATCAACACTATAAAATCAATCATGATTCCCAGAGAACACATACGAAATACTCTCTATCTGTAGATAAAATATGATGGACTCAATATGAAGAATGAGCCATACCATTTTATATGTGGCCAATGTGTTTAGGTTGATTATGCTTAGTTGCAAGAAGTTTTTTCCTCCCCTTTCAGAAGGGGGAAAGGGAAAGGAAGAGAAAGTAAATGATTGTTAACTGAAAAAAAAAGTTTTAAAGTAAACACACAAAGAGAAACCTAACCACAGAAAACTCTCAAGTCAACCAGTTAAATGGAAGCAAAGACAATTAATTAGGCTTGTTTTTATGAACTTTTTGAAAAGTTGTCAACCTTTTAGGAAGCTTGTGGAACCTTAATGATTCCCATTTTTTTGTTTGTTTGTTTCTTCCTTTTGGAATGTAAGTAGAAAATACTTTCTTAAATAGAAAGCATTTATTAAATACATATGACAGGTATGCTCTGAACAAACAAAATAAAAAATTAACTGACTTCAGAAACAAACTTACATTTAATTAGGGGTAACATAGACATATAACTATAAACAAGATGCATACAAAGTAAATACAAGGTGATAATCAGAGGCAAAAGTAGGCTCTAGCAATTACAAGGATCAATAATGTCCTCAGTCAATAGGAAGAGTTCAAATTAAGCATTAATATAAGTTTATTACTGTAAGGGAACCATTACTTTGATTGGTTAGCTGATTTTTGTCTCATCCCTCTGCATGATGATCCTGTACTCTGTGTACATATTTTATATGTAAGAACACTTTATGTTTCCAGTCATATATTCTATAGGTATTACAATATTTGAACAACAGTCTTTCCAAAAAATCAAATTGAGGTCCAATAAGCATCTGAACCCCATAAATCTTGAAAAATAGCTAATTTCCTTTCCCCTCATCTTCCTCCTGCTGTACTCCACCTCCTAACTTTCTCTTCACTATTGAGGGAATCAACTTATCTTAAAAATACAGTTATATCTTTGACTCCTCACATGGACCTCACATATCCTGTGAGTGGTCAGGCATTGTTGTTTTAACTTTTGAAACATCTATGATATATGTCCACTTCTCACTACTCATACAGTCACTACATTTACCTAGTCTCTTATCACTTTTCACCTATAACTACTACTGCTAAATTAGTGCCAATAGTATTATAATACTACTATAGTTCTAATATAATAACCTTCTAATGGATATCATCATCACAACTTCCTTCCCACTTAATCTATCCTCAGAACCTCAACTGCCAAAGTGATTTTCCTATAGCTCAGTTAACCTTGCTTCATATTCAATATACTCCAGTGTTTTTCTCTTTCTTCCAGGATCAAAGAAAAATATTTTGTTTATCATGTAAAACCCATCAAAACCTGGCCTCTTCTGAACTTTCCAGTTTTCTCATACCTCCCCTTCCATATACTCTATATTTTTTCTCAAAATGTACATCTTAGAAATTTCAAATGGACAATTTCTAAGTTTTCACATTATGATTGGGGCAATTATCATCAATGAAGGAAGAATAATGTTAAAGTATAAAAAAACCAAGTTACAGTACAATATGGGTGTCATAGAATTAATTCTTCAAAAGTCATAGAAATCCTATTTTTTCAGAAAGCTAATGTGAAATTTTTACCTAGACATATAACCTTCATAATGAACTTTCTCCTTCCTTGCAATTCTAAAAGGATTAGCTGTAAGACAAGGCATAAATAACAGCATTGTTTTTCTTCATGTCTATAGCCAACCAATTATATGTGGAAGAAACAATTTTATAGGATAAAAGTAATGCATATTTCTATAGCATGATCAATTATTGTGGATGGCATATTTTATTTTTTTATTTTATTTTTAATTTAAGTTAATCTATTTAGTGAATTTAGAATATTATTACTTGGTTACAAGAATTATATTATTTACTTCCCTCTCCTAACCCCACCATTCCCATAGCTGACACGCAATTTCATTGGGTATTACATGTGTCCTTGATCAAAACCTATTTCCATGTTGTTGGTATATGAATTAGGATGTTCATTTAGAGCTGGGATCTTTGGGTTTGTTATATACTGTCTTGCTGAGATCGCTTTCCCCCAGTCTATTCCACTGATCCTCCTTTCTGTCTCTTAGCCAGTACCAAATTGTTTTGATGACCGCTGCTTTGAAATATAGTCTGAGATCTGGGACTGCAAGACCCCCTTCCTTTGTATTTTTTTCATTATTTCCCTGGATATCCTTGATCTATTGTTCTTCCAAATGAACTTTGTTATGTTTTTTTCTAAATCAGTAAAAAAAAATTTTAGAAGTTTCATGGGTATGGCACTAAATAGATAGATGAGTTTGGGTGGGATGGTCATTTTTATTATATTGGCTCATCCTACCCATGAGCAGTTAATGTTCTTCCAAATGTTCAAGTCTAGTTTTAGTTGTGTTGAAAGTGTTTTGTAGTTGTGTTCATATAGTTCCTGTGTTTGTCTCGGGAGATAGATTCCTAAGTATTTTATTTTGTCTGAGGTGATTTTGAATGGGATTTCTCTTTCTAGTTCTTGCTGCTGAGCTGTGTTGGAATTATATAGAAATGCTGATGACTTCTGTGGGTTTATTTTGTATCCTAAAACTTTGCTTAAGTTGTTGATTATTTCAATTAGCTTTTTGTTTGAATCTCTAGGATTCTTTAAGTAGAACACATGTCATCTGCAAAGATCGATAATTTGGTCTCCTCCTTGCCTATTTTAATGCCTTCAATTTCTTTTTCTTCTCTAATTGCTACTGCTAGTGTTTCTAATACAATGTCAAATAATAGAGGTGATAAGATTGATAGAGATTGTTTCACTCCTGATCTTAATGGGAATGGATTTAGTTTATCCCCATTGCAGATGATATTAGTTGATGGTTTTAGGTGTATGTTTGGTTGTCTCTTGAACCGAGGATGACGATTGTCTTTGTGCGTTTTTGTGCACAAAGACACCTGTGCATGAAGATTTAAGTGGAAAAGCCTCTGCACAGAGACAGTCCCACTCTCTCAGCGTTGGAAGCCTGGGTCCATTGGCATGAAAAGTCGTTACACCTGGAGACTTCCTTAGCTGCATTGGATGGCCGTGTTGTCCTTTGTGCTCCAACACACCCTAAGCACTCCACAGTGCCTTGTTGCATTGCCATCTCAGCCGCTGAACCTTCTTGTTGGTTTCTTCCGCCTGTTCCGCCGAAGCAGTCTTCACATGCTAGGTGAGCAAAACCCTGGTTCACCATGGGTCGACAACCCGATGGCTACCCTCACAAGGTTTGGCCAGCCTGTCGAAGCCATTGCCTGGGGTGTGGCCTCTGCCACAGGCTAGCAGCTACTGGGAGCCAAATGTAAGAGCTGGGTGTCAGGTGGGGGTCAGTGGCTAGAGAGCTGCCCTAGAAGGGCACGACAAGCCCTCCATACCAGAGATATTACCCCTCCCTGAGCACCCCATACAACCTATAGGGTTTTCAGGGAGGGGTAATATCTAGATATATACTGTTTATTATTTATAGGAACGACCCTTCTATTCCTATGCTTTCTAGTGTTCTTAGTAGGAATGGGTGTTGTATTTTATCAAAGGATTTTTCTGCATCTATTGAGATAATCATGTGGTTCTCGTTGGTTTGCTTGTTGATGTGGTCAATTATATGGATAGTTTTCCTAATATTGAACCAGCCCTAGTATAAATCCTACTTGATCATGGTGGATGACACTTCTGATCATTTGCTGGACTCTTTTTGCTAGTATCATATTTAAGATTTTTGCATCTATATTCATTAGGGAGATTGGTCTATAATTTTCGTTCTCTGTTTTTGGCCTGCCTGGCTTTGGAATTAGTACCATGTTTGTGTCATAAAAGGGGTTTGGTAGAACTCCCTCTTTGTTTATTATGTCAAATAGTTTGTATAGTATTGGAGTTAGCTATTCTTTGAATGCTTGATAGAATTCACTGGTGAATCCATCAAGCCCTGGGGATTTTTTCTTAGGAAGTTCTTTGATAGCCTGTTGGATTTCTTTTTCTGATATGGGATTATTTAAGAAATCTATTTCTTCTTCTGTTAGTCTAGGCAATTTATATTTTTGTAAATATTCATCCATATCACCGAGGTTGGTATATTTATTGCCATATAGTTGGGCAAAGTAGTTTTTAATGATGGCCTTAATTTCCTCTTCATTGGAGGTGAGATCCCCCTTTTCATCCTTGATGCTGTTAATTTGCCTTTCTTCTTTCCTTTTTTAAATTAGATTGAGCAGTACTTTGCCCATTTTGTCTGTTTCTTCAAAGTACCAGCTTCTAGTCTTGTTTATAAGCTCAATAGTTCTGTCACTTTCGATTTTATTAATTTCTCCCTTAATTTTTAGGATCTCTAGTATGGTTTTCTTCTGGGGCTTTTAATTTGTTCGTTCTCAAGTTTTTTGATTTGCATTTCCAATTCATTAATCTCTGCCCTCTCTAATTTGTTAATATATGCACTCAGGGATATGAATTTTCCTCTAAGTAAAGCCTTGGCTGCATCCCATAAGGTTTGAAAGGATGTCTCGCCATTGTCATTTTTTTCAATAAAATTATTAATTGTTTCTATGATTTCTTCTCTAACAGATTTTGGAGTATCATATTATTTAATTTCCAATTATTTTTTGATTTGGCTCTCCATGTACCCTTACTGATCAATATTTTTATTGCCTTGTGATCTGAAAAGGCTGCATTTATTATTTCTGCTTTTCTGCATTTGAGTGCCATGTTTCTGTGACCTAGTGTATGATCTATTTTTGTGAATGTGCCATGTGGTGCCGAAAAGAAGGTGTGTTCCTTTTTGTCCCTATTTATTTTTCTCCATATGTCTATTAACTCTAATTTTTCCAAGATTTCATTCACCTCTTTTACCTCTTTTTTGTTTATTTTTTCAGTTTGATTTATCTAAATTTGATAGTGGTTGGTTCACGTCTCCCACTAATATGGTTTTACTGTCTATATCCTCCTTCAATTCTCCTAGTTTCTCTATTAAAAATTTGGATGCTATACCATTTGGTGCATATATGTTGATTAGTGATATTTCCTCATTGTCTATACTCCCTTTTAACAGAATATATTTACCTTCCCTATTCCTTTTGATCAGGTCTATTTTTGCTTTAGCTTTGTCAGATATTATGATTGCAACTCCTGCCTTCTTTCTATCCTGTTGAGGCCCAAAAGGTCTTACTCCATCCTTTAATTCTAACCTTGTGAGTGTCAACCCACCTCATATGTGTTTCTTGAAGACAACAAATGGTCGGGTTTTGGGTTCTAATCCAATCTGCTATTTGTCTATGTTTTATGGGTTAGTTCATCCCATTCACGTTCAAAGTTATGATTGTCATTTGTGGATTTGCTGGCATTTTGATATCTTCCTTTAGTTCTGACCTTTCTTCTTTAGCTATGTCCTTTTGAACCAGTGATTTACTTTAGGTCAGTCCCCATAATCCCCTCCCTTGAGATGCTTCCCTTTCTAGCCCCTCCCTTTTTATGCTCCCTTCCCTTCCCTCTTCCCCTTCCCTCCCTTTTTTTACTCCCTTCCCCCTCCTTAATTTTCCTTTCTTTCTTGCCCTAATGGATAAGATAGAATTCCAAATCCCACTGGATCTAGATGTTCTTCCCTCTTAGATTTGATTTCAAAGACAGTAAGGTTCAAATAATTCCACTTCATGCTTTCTTCCTCTCCTTCTGATATGAGAGTTCTTCCCCTCCCCTTCCCATGTGTATATTTATATGGGAAAGATTATTCTATTAAGTCCCCCCATATTTCTTGAAGTAAATTTTAGTGTTATCGATGGTACCCCCCTCCCTTTTCCTTTCTTTGCCCCCACTTTCCCCAAATCTTCTTAATGCCCCAATCTTTCCCTATGCATGTTTCTTCTAAATACTTTTATGATGCTACAATTTTTGAGAGTTACACAAAACATTTTCCCCACATATTCATATATATATTTTGTTATAAATGTAGTCCTTATTGAAGAGAGTTTGACTTAAAGAAAAAGATAAGATTTATCTCCTTTTCCCTTTCTTTCATATTACCTTTTCATGTTTCTCTTGCTTTCTGTGCTTGGATATCAAATTTTCCACTAAGTTCTGGTCTTTTCTTAGCAAATGCTTGGAAATCTTCTATTTTGTTGAATGCCCATACTTTCCCCTGGAAGTATATAGTCATTTTTGCTGGGTAGTTGATTCTCGGTTGGAGAACCAGCTCTCTTGCCTTTCTAAATATCACGTTCCATGCTTTGCAGTCTCTTAGTGTGTTAGCTGCTAAATCCTGTGTGATCCTTATGGGAGACCCCCTATATCTGAAGCTCCTCTTCTTGGCCTCTTGTAGGATTTTCTCCTTTTCTTGGAAGCTCTTGAATTTGGCAAATACATTCCTAGGGGTTGTCTTTTGTGGATTTAGAGAGTGTTCTATGAACCCTTTCTATTACTATTTTGCCCCCTTGCTCCAGAATGTGTGGGCAATTTTCTTTTATGATCTCCTGTAGAGTAATATCGAGTTTATTGTTTATCTCTGATTTTTCTGGGAGACCGATAATTTGGAGGGTGTCTCTTCTCCCTCTGTTTTCCAAGTCTGTGACCTTCTCAGTGAGATATTTTATGGTTTCTTCTAATTCATTCATTTTTTGGGTTTGCTTCATTGATTCTTGCTGTTTTATGATCTCACTTTCTTCGAGTTGCTTAATTCTGGTCGTTAGGGACTGGTTTTGCTTTTGAGCTTTGTCTGCCCTTCTATTGGATGCATCGAGCTCTTTTTCCAATTGAGCAGTCTTATCTGTCAGACTGCTGATCTCTTTCTCCCATTTTTCTTTCCAGGTTTCCATCTTTTGGATAAGTTTCAGTTTGAGATCTTCCAGAGCTTGTTGATAGTTTCCATTTTGGGAGGCATGTTCTGATTTTTTTTTTGATTTCCTCCTCATTCTCTTCTTTTCCTTGGGTACTTCCACTATAAATGTTTTCAATAGTCACCTTTATCCCTTTCTTCCTGGAGGCTTGACTTTGGGCCATGTGATCCATCCCTTTGGTGGTTTTATTCCCCTTTCCTTTTTGGTCTGGGTTCTGGGTGATATGGGTGGGTTTTCTGTGAATTTAGGTTTCCTCAGACTAGTTCTTCCCAGCCTCTGAGGTTTCTTAGAGAGCTGGGCCTCTGATCACATCCAAACTGCCCGTGGTCTGCCCCTGGTGTTTAGCTCAGCCCAGATGCTCAGTGCAACCGCGCCAAGTAAGGCTCTGCAGCTCATGCTCAGAGCCGGGTTCTCCCGTGAAACCTCCCTGAGATGATTTTTCCTGTCAGTCCCCAGATCCCTAGGACCCTGGAGTGCCCCCCCCAGACAGAGACATTCCCCACTCACTCGGTGTCCCCATGAGTGTTCCAGTAGCTCCCCCTGGTTTGGTGGGGGAGCTGAGGGGGGAAGGGAGGCTCAGTTCACGTTTCTGTGCAAGCTTTTCTTCCTTCTTATCATAGTGTGGAAATATTCAAACCCCACATACCTTTGCTTCTGTGGGGTACTAGGGAGTCGTGTTCCGCCAAAGGTGATTTTTATGCGCCTTTGATGTAGTCTATTTCGTTCAGTGCTGGGGAGAGGAAGCGTGTGGCATCTAGATTGCAGCCATGATTTCCTGGAAGTCCTGGTTTTTTTTCTAATTCAGTAAAAAAGATTTTTTGGTAGTTCAATGGGTATGGCACTGAATCAGTAAATTAATTTGGATAGTATTGTAAGTTTTATTATTAGCTCATCCTACTCATAAACAATCAATGTTTTTCCAATTGTTTAGATCTAGTTTTAATTGTATGGAGAGTGTTTTATAGTTGTGTTCTAATAGTTCCTGTGTTTGTCTTGGCAGATACATTCCCAAGTGTATAATATTGTCTAGGGTGATTTTAAATGGAATTTCTCTTTCTAATTCTTGCTGCTGAGATGTGTTGTAGATATATAGAAATGCTGATGACTTATTCAGGTTTATTTTGTATCCTGCAACTTTGCTAAAGTTGTTGATTATTTCCACTAGCTTTTTGGTTGATTCTCTAGGATTCATTAAGTAGAGCATTATATCATCTTTTCCTATTTTAACACCTTCAATTTCTTTTTCTTCTCTAATCTCTACAGCTAGTTTCTCTACTACAATGTTAAATAATAGAGGTGGTAATGGGCATCCTCATTTCACTCCTGATCTTATTGGGAAGGCTTCAAGTTTATCCCCATAGCAGATGATGTTTGCAGATAGTTTTAGATAGATACTGTTTATTATTATTAGGAAAGGCCCTTCTATTTCTATGTTTTCTACTGTTTTCATAAGGAATGGGTGTTGTATTTTTCAAAGGCTTTTTTTGCATCTATTGAGATAATCATGTGGTTTTTGTCAGTTTGCTTCTTAATATGGTCAATAATGTTGATGGTTTTCCTAATATTAAACAATCCTTGCATTCCTGGAATGAATTCAACCTACTCATAGTGAATAACCCTCATGATCACTTGCTGGAGTCTTTTTGCTAGTATCCTATTTAAGATTTTTACATCTATATTCACTAAGGAGATTGGTCTATAGATTTCTTTTTCTGTTTTTGACCTGCCTAGCTTTGGAATCAGTACCATAATTGTGTCGTAAAAAGAATTTGGTAAAATTCCTTCTCTGCTTATTATGTGAAATAGTTTGTATAATATTGGGATTAATTGTTCTTTGAATTCTTTGATTGTTTGGTAGAATTCATTTTTTAAAATATATTTTATTTGATCATTTCCAAGCATTATTCATTAAAGACATAGATCATTTTCTTTTCCTCCCCCCCAAACCCCCATAGCCGATGCGTAAATCCACTGGGCATTCATTACATGTTTTCTTGATTTGAACCCATTGCTATGTTGATAATATTTGCATAAGAGTGTTCATTTAGAGTCTCTCCTCTGTCATGTCCCCTCAACCGCTGTATTCAGGCATTTGCTTTTCCTCGGTGTTTCCACTCCCATAGTTTATGCTTTGCTTATGAATAGTGTTTTTTTCTCCTAGATCCCTGCAAATTGTTCAGGGACATTACACCACCACTAATGGAGAAGTCCATTACGTTCTATTATACCACAATGTATTAGTCTCTGTGTACAATGTTCTCCTGGTTCTCCTCCTCTAGCTCTGCATCACTTCCTGGAGGTTGTTCCAGTCTCCATGGAACTCCTCCACTTTATTATTCCTTTTAGCACAATAGTATTCCATCACTAACATATAACACAATTTGTTCAGCCATTCCCCAATTGATGGACATCCCCTCATTTTCCAGTTTTGGCCACCACAAAGAGCGCAGCTATGAATAGTTTTGTACAAGACTTTTTGTCCATTATCTCTTTGGGGTACAGACACAGCAGTGCTATGGCTGGATCAAAGGGTAGATATACTTTTGTCGCCCTTTGGGCATAGTTCCAAATTGCCCTCCAGAATGGTTGGATCAGTTCACAACTCCACCAGCAATGAATTAATGTCCCGACTTTGCCACATCCCCTCCAGCATTCATTAATTTCCTTTGTTATTATGCTAGCCAGTCAGCTTGGTGTGAGGTGATACCTCAGAGTTGTTTTGATTTGCATCTCTCTGATTTTAAGAGATTTAGAACACTTCTTCATGTGCTTATTAATAGTTTTGATTTCTTTATCTGAGAACTGCCTATCCATGTCCCTTGCCCATTTATGAATTGGAGAATGGCTTGGATTTTTGTACAATTGATTTAGCTCTTTATAGATTTGAGTAATTAGACCTTTGTCAGAGGTTTTGTTATGAAGATTGTTTCCCAATTTGTTGCTTCCCTTCTGATTTTGGTTACATTGGTTTTGTTTGTACAAAAGCTTTTTAGTTTGATGTAGGCAAATTATTTATTTTACATTTTGTGATTCTTTCTATGTCTTGCTTGGTTTTAAAGCCTTTCCCCTCCCAAAGGTCTGACATGGATACTATTCTGTGTTTACCCAATTTACTTATGGTTTCCTTCTTTATGTTTAAGTCATTCACCCATTTTGAATTTATCTTGGTGTATTATTTTTATTGCCTTGTGATCTGAGAAGGCTGCATTCATTATTTCTGCTTTTCTGCATTTGTGTGCTATGTTTCTGTGACCTTATGTATGGTCAATTTTTGTGAATGTGCCATGTGGTGCTGAGAAGAAGGTGTATTCCTTTTTAGCCCTATTTATTTTTCTCCATATGTCTATTAATTCTAATTTTTCTAAGATTTCATTCACTTCTTTTATCTCTTTCTTATTTATTTTTTGATTTGATTTATATAAATTTGATAATGATTGGTTTAAGTCTCCACTAATATGGTTTTACTGTCTATTTCTTCCTTCAATTCTCCTCATTTCTCCATTAGAAATTTGGGTGCTATATTATTTGGTGCGTACATGTTGATTAATGATATTTCCTCATTGTCTAACGTCCCTTTTAACAAAATATAATTACCTTCCCTATCCCTTTTGATCAGGTCTATTATTACTTTGACTTTATCAGATATCATGATTACCACTCATGCCTTCTTTCTGTCAGTTGAGCTGGTGAGGCTGTCTTGCCTGCCCTGAGGGTTGATGTTGTTTCAGATGACCCTGCTCTCTGAGGGGTGCTGGGCTGCGGCTTCCTGGAGCCTTGGACTCTGCGCTCCTACCCCTTAGGTCCGAGTAATCTAGGGTTCTGGCTTTTGAGGGAGGCCATACCTTTTGATCCAGGTCCAGGTCCAGGAGGAGGATTCCCAGGGTCTATGCTGTTGATCGTTTTGAATTTCGGCGCCTTAGGAGCTTATAGTTTGAGATCGGTCAGGAAGGGTTTTCTGGACATCTGAACTTTAGCTTTCTCTAAGCCGCCATCTTGACTGGAAGTGGTAGAATTCATTTTTTAATCCATCTGATCCTGGGGATTTTTTCTTAGAGAGTTCTTTGATGGCTTGTTCTATTTCTTTTTCTGATATGGGGTTCTTTAGGTAATCTATTTCTTCTTCTTTTAGTCTAGGTAATATGTATTTTTGTAAATATTCGTCCATATCACCTAGATTGCCATATTTGTTGCCATATAATTGGGCATAATTGGGCATAATAGTTTTTAATGATTGCCTTAATTTACTATTCATTAGAGGTGAGGTCTCCCTTTTCATCTTGTCAATCTGGTTTTCTTATGTCCTTTTTTAAATTATATTTTTCCAGTACTTTGTCTATTTTATTTATTTTTTCAAAGTACTAGCTTCTAGTATTATTTATTTAATCAATAGTTCTTTGACTTTCAGTTTTATTAATTCTTCCTTTGATTTTTAGGATTTCTAAGTTATTCTTCATCTGAAGGTTTTTAATTTTTTCACTTTCTAGTTTTTTAATTAGCATTCCCAATTCATTGAACTCCACCCTAGTTTGTTAATATATGAACTCAAGGATATAAATTTCTCCCTGAGTACTGCTTTGGCTGTATCCCATAGGTTTTGAAAAGATGTCTCATCATAGTCATTTTCTTCCATGTAATTATTAATTGTTCCTATGATTTGTTCTTTAACTAATTGATTTTTTAGAATCATATCTCTTAATTTCCAACTAAGTTTTAATTTGTTTCTCATTGTACCCTTACTAATTATTATTTTCATTGCAGTGTGATCTGAGAAGGTTGCATTTATTATTTCTGCTCTTTTGTACTTGTTTGCAATGTTTTTGTGCCCTAATACATGGTCAGTTTTTGTGAATGTACCATGTGCTTCTGAAAAGAAGATATATTCCTTTTTGTCCTTATTTATTTTTCTCCATATATCTACTAACTCTAATTTTTCTAAGATTTCACTCACTTCTCTTACCTCTTTCTTTTTATTATTATTATTTTTTTTGGTTTTATTTATCTAGTTCTGATAGAGGAAAGTTCAGGTCTCCCACTAGTATAGTTTTTCTATCTATTTCGTCCTTGAGCTCCACTAGTTTCTCCTTTACAAATCTGAATGCTATGCCATTTGGTGCATACTTATTAAGTACAGATATTTCCTCGTTGTCTATACTGCCTTTTATCAGGATGTAATTATTTTCCCTATCGCTTTTAACTGGATTTATTTTTACTTTGATATTGTCAAAAATCATGATTGCGACTCCTACCTTCTTTTTATCCATTGATGCTCAATAGATTTGGCTCCATCCTCTTACTTTGACTCTATGTGTATCTACCTTCCTCATGTGTATTTCTTTTAGATAGCATATGGTAGGGTTTTGGATTCTAATCCACTCTCGTATTTGCTTGCATTTTATGGGAGAGTTGATTCCATTCACATTCAGAGTTATGATTACCAGCTGTGTATTTCCTAGCATTTTGATTTCTACTCTTAGTCCTGCTTTTTCTTCTTTCAATATTTCCTTCTACACCAATGTTTTGTTTTTAATCAGTCCCCCTAATTCACACCCTTATTTTATTTCCATTTCTATCCCCTCCCTTCTTATTGTCCCCTTATTTTTCATACAGCCTTTTTAAACTACTCTCCCACTCTCTCCCTCCCTTATACTGCTTCCCTCCCCACCAGTCTGTTACTCTTCTACTTCCCTATAGGGCACAAATCAATTCTCTGCCCCAATGGATTGGATTGTTCTTCCCTCTTTGGGTCAATTTCAATGCACATAAGCGTTGAGTATTTCCTATCTCCAACCTCTTTACCTTTCCATTTTATTGATATTCTCCCCCCTCCTGCCATGAGATTCTTTGTGACATATAAATTTACCCCCTTTTGTTTCTTTTCCCATTTATTTTAGTATTACCCTCTATTTTTAGCTCTAGCTGTATACACACATATTATGTATATGTTTTTATGCATACATATATCTATATACATATTAATGTCTTGGCATTTCATACTGTACAGTTTGTCACTGTTCAGTCTAAGTGTACTTCTTCTACTTTCCCAGGTAACAATAATAATTTTTGAGTTATGAATGAATCCTTTTCTTAAAGGGATAAATATCATTTTAACTCATTGTGTCTCTTTAAAAAAAAGGAGGTTTTTTGTTTTGATTTGCTTTGTTTTTCTTTTTTCCCTCTTTTAAATTACATTTTGATGATTCTCTTGAGTTCTGTACTTTGGCATCAAATTTTTTGTTCAGGTATGGTCTTTTCTTTATATATGCTTGGAATTCTTCTATTTTGTTAAATGACCATCCTTTCCACTGTAAGAGTATAGTCAGTTTTTGCTGGGTAATTGATACTTGGTTGTAGACCTAGTTCCCTTGCTTTCTGGAATATCATATTCCATGCCTTTTGGTCCTTCAGTGTAGATGCAGCCACATCCTGTGTTATTGTCACTGTGGTTCCATGGCACTTGAATGACTTCTTCTTAGCAGCTTGTATATTGTCTTGCTGCCTTGGGAAGTCACTTGATTCTTGTTGTTCTATTCTGGTTTTCTTAAAGACTAGATTTCATCCCTGGCTTTTTGGTCATCCTTCACATTCTGGTCTGATTTTCTTTGGAGGTCATCTTTTGTCCTCTTTACCTCATCGTTCATCTCCTTTGCCTCATTTTCAAGCTGGTTGATTTTGACTTTCAAGACACCATTTTCTCATTTTTGTTCAAATGCCTCTGTTTCCAGGTGACTTATCTTAGTTTTAAATTTCTTTTCCCAATTGTCTTCAGCCTCTCTTAATTGTGTTTTGAATTGTATTTGGAGTTTTTCAAAGCCTATATCCAATTCGCTGGGTTTTGTTTTATTGCTTGGTGTTCCCTCCTCCTTTTCTGTTCCATTTTATCTTTGTTCATTGCCTGTATAAAAGCTGTCAGTTGTAATTTCTTTTTTCTTTTTCTGTTGTTTGCTCATATTTTCCCCCTTCTTTACTCCCTGCAGTTGTCTGTGCTCTTGCTCCTCTCATTTTTTGGGGGGTGGAGGGTTTGGGCTTTTCTGTCAGTCTTCCCTCTTGGAGTTTTGTCAGCAAATCTCTCAGTGCAGTCTGTGGGGGAGGGGTTTTGGAGCTTTTGCTTCCCTGTCTTCTGGAGGTTTTGATTGTATTAAAGTCCAGCAGGGTTCCGCTTGATGTGCCCTGAGGCCAAAACCTCCTGGAAGGGGGTAGCAATATGGGGGGGTTTCTGCTGCTACTACTAGGCTGGCTGCTCTGCGATCCTTCTCTAACTCCTTCCCCACTGCCTGTGTTCGATGATTTGAATCTGGCAAAGCTTTGCATGCAAGGTATTCCACAGCTTCCAGCTACTGCTGGGGGCTTAGGTAGTGTAAGATTTAAAAGAGTGGGAGCCATAAACTGTAATAATTAAAATGGTTTGGTTGTCATAAACTGTAGTGAATTAAAATAGTGGAAGACTTAAATTGTAGTAGATAAAAGAGTGGATGAATACATTGTGACCACAGGAAATATGTTTTCACTACAGCGTTTGGTTTTTAAATCAAATATAATTTAGTCACCAGGGAAATATTCCCAATTATTCAAATATACCCAAGTCAACTAGGTTTTATATTGATTTTAATTAATTAATGCAATGAGGAATTAAAGAAAGACAGAAAGAGTAAGAAAGGAATAAGTATGAAGGGCCTTAAGCCAACATGGCCTAGACCTGAGTCTTAAAAGAGAGAGATCACTCAGCCCTTAATCACTCACCACAAGATCTGTCCAAGCAAGGATTCTAGTGACACCAGGCCAGCATCAACTCAGCTGACTTCACCAGCTCAATCCTGTATCTGAATATGAATGTGAATCTGAATGTCCCCGAGAGTGACTTGAGAGAGACCCTTCAAGGCAGCCTTTTCCAGCTGACTGTCCCAAGGGAGACCCGAGAGAGACAGAGTCTCCTCTGAGGGAGTTCCAGCCAGAGTCCTCCTCAAAGGGAGTTCCCCCCAGAGACTGTCCCAAGAGCCTGTTTCCAGAGCTCTCTCCCAACAGCCTCCTTAGAGACTGTTTTTTTTAAGAGCCTGTCATCTCCTTATATAAGGAATTTTCTCCTATGTCACCTCCCCATAGTTCTTCCATCTACGAATCACAGTAGATGTTTTTCAAAGGACAGACCATTCTTAGTCCACACCTAAGAAGGTGTAAATTTTTGAGTAATTCACACCAGGAAAGCTCTGAGTAAGTTTCTCAGCTCTTTGTTCCTTGAAAATTCACAAGTTGCTTGACCTTTATAGGTACTTATCTTAAGAACATTTTGACTTATTATAAGTATGGGTTTAAGTACTTTTCATTGTTCAGAAAAGAGTTTACAACTTTATCTTCTCCTAGGGCAGACTTAAGTAGGTGAAGTAGAGTTCTCACATTCTTGATCTAAGTAGAGTTCACTGCCCAAATGGGGAATGGTCTTAATCCAATCTTATGAAGTAGGATCTGGGAATTTTTAAGGTTCACAGTAGGGGAGGGGTCCTGGGACATTCCTTCTCCCTTCCCCTTAAACCTGAGTATTCTTAAATTCTGGATTTGGGAGAGCTTATCTTTTAAATTGATTCCAGCAGCAGTGTTCCTTGGCTCTGTCTTATTGTTAGGTTTGATTTTCAGTCCCCTAGTTGTATTTAATTTGTTACTGATAAGGAAGGGTTTTCAGAGGTCTGAACTTTTACTTCCTCTATGCCACCATCTTGACTCCACCTCCATCCTGAGATGGATCACATATTTTAGGGTCCCAAACTGATACTCTAAAAATTATTAATTCCATCTCCTCATTTTATAAAATAGGGTTTCTCTTTCTATCTCTTCATTGGAAGTATAGAGAAAGCTGATGTTTTATGTGGTTTTGTCCTATCTATATTCTGTAACTTTGCTAAAGTTGTTAATAGTTTTACTTACTTTTTTGGCCAATTCTCTAGTAATTCCTAGCTATACCATCATTTCATTTGTAAAGAAGGATAGTTTTATTTCCTCATTGCTTACTCTAATTCCTTCAATTTCTTCTCTTCATTGCAGTAGGTAGTATTTCTTGTACAATATTGAATAGTAGTGGTGATAATAGATTTTTCTTGTTAGACTCCTGATCTTATTGGGAAGGCTTCTAGCTTATCCCCATTAAAGGTGCTTGCTTAAGGTTCCAGATAGATGCTATTTATTATTTTTAAGAATGTTCCATTTACTCTCATGGTCTCTAGTGTCTTTAATAGGAATAAGTGCTGTATTTTGATAAAAAAACTTTTTCTTCATCTATTGAGAAAATCATGTTTTCTATTGATTTTGTAATTTATATGTCAATTTTGGTGATAGTTTTCCTAATAGTAAGTCATACCTGTATCCCTTGTAAAAATACACTAGGGTATGATCATTGTGATATAGTGCTAGGATTTCCTGTCAGTGTTTTTAAATTTTTTGCATCAATGTTGATGAGATATTGAACAATTAAGTCTAATACTATTCCAGAGATATTCATCTATAGTTTTCTTTTTTCTTCTGATTTTGTTCTCCCTGATCTAGACCTTTTCTCATTATTTCCTCTTATTCTCTTCTCTCCCTTTCATTAATTCCTTAATTTGTATTAATTAAAATCTCTATAAAGACCCAGCTGACATGGGTATTTCATATTTGGGAATTTTTCCCATGGTGACTACTTTATTTTTAATATGAAATCAAGACACAAAAAATTATCTTTACAGTTTTGGCAATTCAAAGCCTTGAACCCATATTTTCATGGTCACAGTTTAAGGCAACCACTCTTTTAACTGTAACACTTTCCTTCCTGGGTTGGGACATTGGTGGAGCAGGTTTGTTGAGTAGGTAGATTAGCCATGGGCATAGGGTTTTATTTTGTTACTTCTAGAGATTATTAATAAATCTTATAAAATATAATATTTGAAGTTATTGTATATTAATTTTAGTTTTTACATGAATAGTGATAATGTTCTTAAGTATCATCAGTACCTTAAGTATTCTAAGTACTTTAGGAGTCTTAGGTTCTTTAAGTATCATAGATATCTTCAGCATCTTCATGATCATCTTCTTAATAGTAATGTAATTAGTACAAGCCAATTGTTTTCTTTCATTATTTTAAAGTATCTTGAATACTTCTTAAGTATTATAGTCATTAATCTCCCATGCAAGTAATATAATAAGATTACCTCCATTGTTTCTCTTGATTACCTTAAATATATTAAGTACTTCAAGTACCTCTTGTACTATACACATCTAAATATTTGAAGTCATCATTTTCCCATGCAGGGATGTAATTAGTTTAATTTCATTTATTTCTGGGAGTTTTTCTTCTTTAACTTTTTATGCTTCTCTTGAATGTTGAATTTGGTCATCAATTTTTCTTTCTTTTGTTTTTAATCTTACCTTCTACATTATAATCAATACTGTGTATTGGTTCCAAGGCAGAAGAGTGGTAAGGAAGTCCTGGGTTTTTAACTTTGAGACTTTCAGGAAGTGGATTCTTTCAGGTTCTATTTTCCCTTCTTCAAAGACATCAAGGCAATTTTCCTGGATAGTTTATTGCAATACAATTTCTGTGTTCTTTTATTTGATCAGTCCTTTCTGGTTGCTATTCCAGTGAGAGATTTCAGATTTTTTTCTATTTTTTCATTTTTTGGGGGGATTATCTTTTTGTGTCCTGCTATCTCATAAAGTCATTAGTGATTATTTGTCCAATAATAATTATTAGGGATCCATTTTCTTCTTTGAGGCTTTGGAATTTCTTTCTTGGGGAATTGTTTTTCTGTTTGAGGGAATTGTTTTTCTGTTTGAGGTACAATATTTCCCTTTTAGGAAACTATTTTCTTCAGTAAGTTTTTATTCTAAACTGTTGATTTTTTCCCATCATTTTCTTTTCTAATTTTTCTTCAAAGTATCTGTTTGTTTTTCTCTTCTTTTCTTTTTTTGGATCTCTTTCAGGAGTTCATTTTGGGTTTGACATGCTTTCATCTTTTCCTCTGAGGCTTCACACATTTTCATTTTTATATGGGTATGATATTCTGAGCTCTCATTTTGGTCATCTCTCTTGTTGAAATATTTTTCTAGCATTGGGTATCTTCTCTGTCTTTTGCTAATTTGGGTTTCCCCATTTTTTTATATTCTGAAGGTTAGCTTCATTCCTGATGTGGAAGGAGTACTGTCCTGTGCTTGTACTATGCATGTGGCTAGCTCAGCTGTCTCAGTCACAGATTAAAAATGGAGTGCTTGGGCTGTTATTTCAGGTTTTCAACTGATCACTTTACAACTGAGTTGGGCTCTACCCAATCCTTCCAAGACTGGATTTGTTGGGTTGATTTCCTCCACTTATCTTTACACTGTATCACATCTGATCTTGGATCCAGCTGAACTATGCGAGGTTGCTTTCTTCCCATAACTGCCTGTCCTATATTACATTGTTTTCTACTTTTCCTATGATGAGTCTGGAATTAGCTGGCTGTAGTCGTTCCCTACTGGGAGCCATCAAAGACCATGCTATTTGACTTGATCAAATGTGGAAACTGGAGACTGCAAAGCAGCACCCAGGAAGGAAGGAAACACCCACTGAATCCACTCTTCCCAAGTGACTTTCCTTATTAACATCCCCTTATTATTGAAATTGCTGTGATTATTATTCATACTTAGCCCCATGAAAAATAGATGAGAGCAACATGCTTGCAGGGTTAATACAGATGTCCTACTCTGTGTCCCCCCACCCCCTAGAATATTACCAGGAGATCCCACTTACAAAATTAAACCTGAGGATTCTTATATATCCACTTAGATAGGATCCTCTTTTCAAGGCATAAAAAATTCTGGAAAATCTGTGCTCTGGATTCCCCAACCTATATCTGGGTCATGTTGATTATACCCTCTGACCTTGCACTTAGCAACAATGTTTTGTTGACTATCTCCTTAGACTTCACATCTGTTGTTAGGTTCTATGGAAACATGTATGTTGAAAAATGATTGTATGCCAGAAAAGCATGTACTCACTAAAGCTATAAAATAAACGCAAACCCCATGCAATGGCAGAACAGATGAATGATACCTAAGAACAGGTCTGAGCACTCAGCTGTCTCTCACCTCTTCATTATTCACCTGAATACTCCACCTAGTCAGAAGGACCCCTGATTTTAAGAAACAGTGGGCTCAGTTCTCAAAAATTCCCCTGACATTTGTGTGGTATTATGTAGGAATTCAACTTAAGCTTGTTCAGTGCTCTCTTCAAATACCCCAGTAAGATGATTCCTCCTTCCTATCTCTTCATATTGTTCTGGGCCAGAGTACTTTTTCCCCTCTTCTTCTTTTGGCTATACCAATCCAGGATTCATTTTTAAACATTTTTATTCTATGGTTGTATGGAGGTGTTTGGTGGTCTCTAAAGATTTCTTACCCTTCCATTTTCACAACTAGAAGCCCAAATTTTGAGCATAAATATAAAACAATCAGAATAATGCTGTAGGACTTGTTTAGCTCCTTTGCTACTCCTCTATATTTTTCAACTTTCCCTTTAAATTTTCCTTTATTTCTCCCAATTACATGAAAAACCTTTTTCCCAACATTATAAAAGTATTTTAATTCTTTAATTCTCTCCCTCCATTCCTTTCCCTGTCTGCAATTGAATATAGATTTCACATGTGCAATCATATAAAATATTTTTTCCACATTGAAATTTTTTGTAGAAAGAAACAAAAAAAATAAAGAATGTGAAAAAAGTATTCTTTGGTCTTGATTCAGATTTCACCAATTCTTTCTCAGGAAGCAAATTACTTTTTTTTTTCCAGTTATGAGTACTTTTGTTTTAGATTATTGTATTGTTGAGAAAAGCTGTTATTCACAGTTGTTTTAAATACAATATAGCCACCAATACATATAATATTCTTCTGATTCTGCTTACTTAAATATTCTTCATTTTATCTAAGTCTTTGTTGTTTTTTCTGAAGTCCTTCTGCTTGTCATTTCTTATAGAAAAATTGTATTTCATTACAAATATATACTATAACTTACACAACCATTCCCCAATTTATGAGTATCCCCTCACTTTCTAATTCTTTGTCATCACAAAAAGATCTGCCTTATATATATGAATGTCCTACCCATGAGCAGTTAATGTTCTTCCAATAGTTCAAGTCTAGTTTTAGTTGTGTGGAAAGTGTTTTGTAGTTGTGTTCATATAGTTCCTGTGTTTGTCTTGGGAGATAGAGTCCTAAGTATTTTATTTTGTCTGAGGTGATTTTGAATGGGATTTCTCTTTCTAGTTCTTGCTGCTGAGCTGTGTTGGAATTATATAGAAATGCTGATGACTTCTCTGGGTTTATTTTTTATCCTGCAACTTTGCTAAAGTTGTTGATTATTTTGATTAGCTTTTTGTTTGAATCTCTAGGATTCTTTAAGTAGACCATCATGTCATCTGCAAAGAGCAATAATTTGGTCTCCTCCTTGCCTATTTTAATGCCTTCAATTTCTTTTTCTTCTCTAATTGCTACTGCTAGTGTTTCTAATACAATGTCAAATAATAGAGGTGATAATGGGCATCCTTGTTTCACTCCTGATCTTAATGGGAATGGATTTAGTTTAGCCCCATTACACATGATATTAGCTGATGGTTTTAGATATATACTGTTTATTATTTTTAGGAACGACCCTTCTATTCCTATGCTTTCTAGTGTTTTTAGTAGGAATGGGTGTTGTATTTTATCAAATGCTTTTTCTGCATCTATTGAGATAATCATGTGGTTCTTGTTGGTTTGCTTGTTGATGAGGTCAATTATGTGGAGAGTTTTCCTAATATTGAAACCAGCCCTGCATCCCTGGTATAAATCCTACTTGTTCATGGTGGATGAAACATCTGATCACTTGCTGGAGTCTTTTTGATAGTATCCTATTTAAGATTTTTGCATCTATATTCATTAGGGTGATTGGTCTATGATTTTCTTTCTCTGTTTTTGGCTTGCCTGGCTTTGGAATTAGTACCATGTTTGTGTCATAAAGGAGTTTGGTAGAACTCCCTCTTAGCTTATTATGTCAAATAGTTTGTATAGTATTGGAGTTAGCTGTTCTTTGAATGCTTGATAGAATTCACTGGTGAATCCATCAGGCCCTGGGGATTTTTTCCTGGGAAGTTCTTTGATGGCCTGTTGGATTTTTTTCTGATATGGGATTATTTAAGAAATCTATTTCTACTTCTGTTAGTCTAGGCAATTTATATTTTTGTAAATATTCATCCATATCACCTAGGTTGGTATATTTATTGCCATATAGTTGGGCAAAGTAGTTTTTAATGATTGCCTTAATTTCCTCTTCATTGGAGGTGAGATCCCCCTTTTCATCCTTGATGCTGTTAATTTGCCTTTCTTCTTTCCTTTTTTTTAAATTAGATTGACCAGTTCTTTATCCATCTTGTCTGTTTTTTTCAAAGTACCAGCTTCTAGTCTTGTTTATTAGCTCAATAATTCTGTCACTTTCGATTTTATTAATTTCTCCCTTAATTTTTAGGATCTCTACTTTGGTTTTCTTCTGGGGGTTTTTAATTTGTTTGTTCTCAAGTTTTTTGATTTGCATTTCCAATTCCTTGATCACTGTCCTCCCTAATTTGTTAATATATGCACTCAGGGATATGAATTTTCCTCTTAGTACTGCCTTGGCTGCATCCCATAAGGTTTGAAAGGATGTCTCCCCATTGTCATTTTTTCAACGAAATTATTAATTGTTTCTATGATTTCTTCTCTAACAAACCGATTTTGAAGAATCATATTATTTAATTTCTAATTAATTTTTGATTTGGCTCTCCATATACCCTTAACGATCAATATTTTTTATTGCCTTGTGATCTGAAAAGGCTGCATTTATTATTTCTGCTTTTCTGCATTTGAGTGCCATGTTTCTGTGACCTAGTGTATGATCTATTTTTGTGAATGTGCCATGTGGTGCTGAAAAGAAGGTGTATTCCTTTTTGTACCTATTTATTTTTCTCCATATGTCTATTAACTCTAATTTTTCTAAGATTTCATTCATCTCTTTTACTTCTTTCTTGTTTATTTTTCAGTTTGATTTATCTAAATTTGATAGTGGTTGGTTCAAGTCTCCCACTAATATGGTTTTACTGTCTATTTCCTCCTTCAATTCTCCTAGTTTCTCTATTAAAAATTTGGACGCTATACCATTTGGTGCATACATGTTGATTAGTGATATTTCCTCATTGTCTATACTCCCTTTTAGTAGAATATATTTACCTTCCCTATCCCTTTTGATCAGGTCCATTTTTTCTTTGGCTTTGTCAGATATCATGATTGCAAGTCCTGCCTTCTTTCTATCCTGTTGAGGCCCAAAAGGTCTTACTCCAACCTTTAATTCTAACGTTGTGAGTGTCAACCCGCCTCTTAAGTGTTTCTTGAAGACAACAAATGGTAAGGTTTTGGGTTCTAATCCAATCTGCTATTTGTCTACGTTTTATGGGTGAGTTCATCCCATTCATGTTCAAAGTTATGATTGTCATTTGTGGATTAGCTGGCATTTTGATATCTTCCCCTAGTTCTGACCTTTCTGCTTTAGCTATGTCCTTTTGAACCAGTGATTTACTTTGGGTCAGTCCCCCTAGTCCCCTCCCTTGAGATGCTTCCCTTTCCACCCTTTTTATGCTCCTTTCCCTCCCCCTCTCCTTCCCTCCCTTTTTATACTACCTTACCCTCCCCCTCCTTAATTTTCCTTTCTTTCTTACCCTTTTGGATAAGATAGAATTCCAAATCCCACTGGATCTAGATATTCTTCCCTCTTAGATTTGATTTCACTGAGAGTAATGTTTAAGTAATTCCACTTCACAATCTCATCCTTTCCTTCTCATATGAGAGTTCTTCCCCTCCCCTTCTCATGTGTATCTTTATATGGGAAAGATTATTCTATTAAGTCCCCCACATATTTCTTGAAGTAAATCTTAGTGTTATCGATGGTACCCCCCTCCCTTTTCCTTTCTTTGCCCCAACTTTCCCCAAATCTTCTTAATGCCCCAATCTTTCCCTATGCATGTTTTCTTCTAAATACTCTTATGATGTATACAATTTTTGAGAGTTACACAAAACATTTTCCCCACATATTTATATAATTTGATGTAAATGTAGTCCTTATAGAAGAGAGTTTGACTTAAAGAAAAAGATAAGATTTATCTCCTTTTCTCTTTCTTTCATATTTACCTTTTCATGTTTCTCTTGCTTTCTGTGCTTGGATATCAAATTTTCCACTACGTTCTGGTCTTTTCTTAGCAAATGCTTGGAAATCTTCTATTTTGTTGAATGCCCATACTTTCCCCTGGAAGTATAGTCATTTTTGCTGGGTAGTTGATTCTCGGTTGGAGAACCAGCTCTCTTGCCTTTCTAAATATCATGTTCCATGCTTTGCAGTCTCTTAGTGTGTTAGCCTCTAAGTCCTGTGTGATCCTTATGGGAGACCCCCTATATCTGAAGCTCCTCTTCTTGGCTTCTTGTAGGATTTTCTCCTTCTCTTGGAAGCTCTTGAATTATCATTACATTCCTGGGGGTTGTCTTTTGTGGATTTAGAGGGTGTTCTATGAACCCTTTCTATTACTA
Source organism: Monodelphis domestica (assembly GCF_027887165.1). NCBI lineage: Eukaryota > Metazoa > Chordata > Mammalia > Didelphimorphia > Didelphidae > Monodelphis > Monodelphis domestica. The sequence continues at coordinate 201,822,019 of NC_077233.1, forward strand.
TTTTGCCCCCTTGCTCCAGAATGTGTGGGCAATTTTCTTTTATGATCTCCTGTAGAGTAATATCGAGTTTATTGTTTATCTCTGATTTTTCTGGGAGACCGATAATTCGGAGGGTGTCTCTTCTCCCTCTGTTTTCCAAGTCTGTGACCTTCTCAGTGAGATATTTTATGGTTTCTTCTAATTCATTTATTTTTTGGGTTTGCTTCATTGATTCTTGCTGTTTTATGATCTCACTTTCTTCGAGTTGCTTAATTCTGGTCGTTAGGGACTGGTTTTGCTTTTGAGCTTTGTCTGCCCTTCTATTGGATGCATCGAGCTCTTTTTCCAATTGAGCAGTCTTATCTGTCAGACTGCTGATCTCTTTCTCCCATTTTTCTTTCCAGGTTTCCATCTTTTGGATAAGTTTCAGTTTGAGATCTTCCAGAGCTTGTTGATAGTTTCCATTTTGGGAGGCATGTTCTGATTTTTTTTTTTAAATTTCATCCTCTTTCTCTTTTTTTCCTTGGGTACTTCCACCATAAAAGTTTTCAATAGTCATCTTTTTCCCTTTCTTCCTGGAGGCTTGACTTTGGGCCATGTGATCCATCCCTTTGGTGGTTTTATTCCCCTTTCCTTTTTGGTCTGGGTTCTTGGTGATATCGGCGGGTTTTCTGTGAATTTAGGTTTCCTCAGACTAGTTCTTCCCAGCCTCTGAGGTTTCTTAGAGCACTGGGCCCCTGATCACAGCCAAAGTGCCCAGGTGTTCAGCTCCGCCCAGATAATCAGCATGTGGTCCACCCCTGGTGTTTAGCTCCTCCCAGATGCTAAGTGCAACTGCGCCGAGTAAGGCTCAGCAGCCCGTTATCAGCGCAGGATTCTCCCCTGAAACCTCCCTGAGATGTTTTTTCCTGGCAGTCCCCAGATCCCAAGGACCCTGGAGTGCCCCCCACCCCAGACAGAGACGTTCCCCACTCCCTAGCTGTCCCAGTGAGCACTCTGGTAGCTCACTCTGGTTTGGTGGGGGAGGTGGGGGTTGTAAGGGCGGCTCAGTTCACCTTTCTGTGCAAGCTTTACCTCTTTCTTATAATAGTGTGGAAATGTTCAAACCCCACGTACTTTCGCCTCTGTAGGGTACTGGGGAGTACTGGGGAGTCCTTCTGATCCTCCAAAGGTGATTTTTATGCTCCTTTGATGTAGTCTATTTTGTTCGGTGCCTGGGAGAGGAAGCGTGTGGCTTCTGGATTGCCGCCATGATTACCCGGAAGTGTGCTTTATATATTTTTGTACATATATGTCCTTCCCTTTTTTTTGTTTTCTCTATTAATGATATATCTGAGTCAAAGGGTATGTAATCTTTTATAGTCCTTTAGTCTTAGTTCTAAATTGATCTCCAAAATGGTCTTATATATCCACAGCTCCTCCAACAGTGAATTAGTGTCTCATTTTTCCCACATTCCCTCTATTTTCTCATCTCCTTTTTTTTTTGTCACAATAGCCAATCTAATAGATATGGTATGGTACCTCATAGTTCTTTTAATGTGCATTTATTCAACCTGCACCAGGGAGGCCAACTAAACAGCCGTGCATTACAATCAATAGCATGCAGATTTCTAACGTCAACATTTTCAAGTACCTGGGCAGCACCATCGCCAATGACGGGTCCCTAGACCACAATATGAATGCCAGTATCCAAAAGGCCAGCCAGGCACTCGGGAGGCTGCGCTCCAAAGTCCTCCAACATGGAAGTGTAAGCACTGTGACAAAGCTCAAAGTATATAATGCAGTGGTCCTCAGCTCACTCCTGTATGGTTGCGAAACATGGACACTGTACCGGAAGCACATGAAGCAGTTGGAGCAATTCCACCAACGCTCCCTATGGTCAATCTTGAGGATCCGATGGCAGGACTGAATCACCAATCAGGAAGTCCTTGACAGAGCCAACTCCACCAGCATCGTAGTAATGGTCCTCAAAACCCAGCTACAATGGTCTGGACACGTCATCCACATGGACCCACAGCGAATACCAAGACAAGGCATTCTATGGTGAACTGTCAGCTGGACTCTGGAAACGAGGTAGACCAAAGAAAAGATACAAGGATCAGCTAAAGTCAAACTTGAAGCGGGCTGGCATTACACCAAAGCAACTAGAACTTGCTGCCTCTGACAGAAGCAGCTGGCGTACCCACATTAACCAAGCCTCCACCACCTTTGAAGATGAATGATGTCAATGTCTTGCCGCTGCGCGTGAATGCCGACACCAGGCCACAGCTGCACCTCCCATAACAACTGCCCCATGTGCCACAAACTTTGTGCCTCAGTCTTTGGACTTCAAAGTCATATGAGGGTATACCGTAGATGAAAATGCACAAAGACAATTGTCATTCTCGGTCACTGAGAGACTACCACTAATGATTTTGAGTATTTTTATTTTGGTTTTTCCTGAAAACTGTCTCTTCATATCCTTTGACTATTTATCATTTGCAAAATGACTTGTATTTTTGTATATTATATTCATTTTTAAGCATTTTAGAAGTGAAAACTTTATTAGAGAGACATGTAAAATTTTTTCCCATTATTATATTTATTATAATTTTTCTCCATCCTATTTCTCCTCCCCATTCCTCCTTTTCTCTCTTTTTTCATTTTATAAATTCTCAAAAGCAGTTGGCTTCCAACACCCAATTTGCCTTCTTTTATATGAGCACCTTTTATTCTCTTTTCCTCTTTCCTTCCTACTTCCCTCTAGAATGAATTAGATTTGATTACTACCAATGCTCCTTTGTGCTTCATTTCCATCCTGGCTTTATAAATATTTTGTGCCAGCCTTCTATGACTTGGGGGCTAAAAATTATTTCACCCCATCTTTTTGTGGTTATTCATCTCTAGAATTTTTAAAGGAGTTGTATCATTGTTTAGAGGGTAAATTGGTAGAGATGAGATGGGACTCTATCACCTTGGCTCTTCCCCCTTCATTTGTAGGTTAAAAGCCTTTGTCGTTATCTTCAATTTTTAACTCCTCTCTAGTATCTAATGAAAAGTTTGACTTTCTTGAGGACAAAGTCATCCCTCATCACTTATCCTTGGTTCCATGTCTCACTAATTGATCAGCCTTTCTTATATCTCTCACTGCTCCAGTTCCTCTTCCCCACAACTATCAAAGTTATATCTCCAAACTGCTGTCTCCTTATTGTTTCTCATGTCACATTTTTAAAATGTATTTCAAGTCCTTCACAAACTTTCTTGAAACATCCAAATACATTTATAGATTAATGTCATTCATGCATACTATAGTTTGATAAAACCCATCATCTTGTTTCTTCTACAGATGTCATAGGTCCATGACCAAATATATCATCTTTGTTTTAGGCTTCAAAACTGCTCCAAAATCTGTTTTTACCAAAATCCCTGGAAGAATTAATTGCCAGTTCTCCTGAAAACACACTAAAACATGTTAGTCCTCAATAGTACATTCTCCAAGACTTTATGTTTTTCAGCTAAATAAGAGAATTTGCATTTAGATAGGATGAAGACATATACACACAAAACATGTAAGAGATAGTACCAGGCAGGGTGTATTTTAAGTGCCAAAAAATGATATGATCAAAATGTGGAGAAACTCCTCATCACTAAATAGTTATGTATGCATTTAAAAATATATTTTAATATATAATATATTTAAATAATAATTTAATTAATATAATTATATATACTATAATTAAATAATAATATAAATAATATAAATATATATTTAAAATATATTTTTTACATTATGTGTACATATATATATATATATATATATATATACTTTATGTCAGAAGCTGGGTTCCATAACTATGGAGATTTGTTAATAGAAGTTGAAAAAAACTTCATTCCAAGCTATCTCAAGTGAAGAAAAGTTAAAAAAAAATATCAGGAAAACAAAGTCCTGTTGAACAATAACAAAAAATATTATCGGAAAGAATTCCTGATGCCCATATATAGTCATGATGAATATACAGAAATATTCAAATACTTCTTCCTCCCATACACACACTGGTGAGAGTAATAGAATGCTTATCTTTTTCAAATAGCTACAGACAGACTGGGAATTTAGCTAAAGAAAAATCTTGTAGAGTTTCATTTTGAGTAGTAAAGGGTTTTATACAAACTGTTCTGATAGTTTACAAGCAAATAGCCATAATTTCTTGAAAGAATATGTAAAATATTTTTTCCAAAAATGATTTTTGTTTTCTATCTCACATTTCCCTGAAACCAATAAATTTCTGGAAACATTTAAAGTTTATCTTATGCATCACCTGTTATATGAAGCCATTCCTGATCCCTCAGCTGTCAGTGGGGATTATCAGATAGAATTCTTGTCTTTGAGCTACTTATTTTCCATTGGCCTTGTCTCATGCTTGCATTGCATCCTTTCTCACCTCTACTTCATAGAATCCTTTCCTTCATGATGTAGGATAGGCAGTATGTTCTCCATGAAGCCTTTCTTATAATTGCTAGGTCCTTCCCTTTCAAATTAATTTGTATATTTTATTGTTATTGAATTTTGTATACTTGGTAAATATTCTTATATATTATCATTAGAATATAAATTCATGTAGAATAGGAATTCTTTAATTTATTCTATTTATTACCCTGGCACCTAGCACAGTAACTAGCATACAACAAGTGTTTAATAAATATTTATTGATTGACTGAATGTTGTCTGCATTGAGAGAAATCCCTGAGAACCACTAGCTTTGCAACTCTCTTGTTCCTCTTTCAGAAAGTACTCATTATGAGGTACTAATATAAAGGAATGGCACTTTGCCCATGCACTATAGGGAGATGACAGCAGGGCTGGATGTGCTACTACTACCACCACCACCACCACCATCACTACTACTACTACTACTACTACTACTACTACTACTACTACTACTACTACTACTAAACTGACCTCCACTCAAGTTCAGACAGGGCAAAAAGCAAGTGTTCACATAGTACCTGGATATCAGATCATCTTTGCAGAACGAAAGTATATAGAGACTTATTTGAAAACAGGCAAACATAAGAACAGGTTTCTTTTTCTTTACATAGAAAACTATGCCTTCTTCATTTCTATTTATTATTTCCTTCTCTAGATGTATGCATACACAAGTCATTCTTCAAATAATATTTCTGTTTCTATATATGCTGTTCTTTTGGTTCTGCTTTATTCATTCTGCATTATTTCATTTTGGTCTTTCCATATTTCATTTAATTAATCTTTTTAATTTTAATAAACATCATTTCTTATGGTGAGAGAGAGAGAGAGAGAGAGAGAGAGAGAGAGAGAGAGAGAGAGAGAGAGAGAGAGAGAGAGAAAGCGAGAAAGCTATGGCTGCCTCAGAGCCAAGTAGAAATTCTAAGCGCCAGTCAGGGGAAAGGAGCCTCAAGGGCTTTTCTCAGAGGTTTCACACCTCCAGAAAGGCAAGGAAACTAAGTCAGCCTTTATACTCACCACAGTGATCATCTAAAAGGAAGCAGTCTGAGATCCCCTGCATGAGCTCCTCCAGGGGTCCAATTCCATAGCCAAGTGTCTTCCCTCCAAGTGTGAGTGTCTGTCTTCCAGTCTCTCCTCAAGTCTCTGTCTTCTAGTCCAATTCTGAGTTACTGAATTATCTATTGATTGATCCTTCTGTGCCTCTGTTTCCTCTGTTTAAAGACCTTTTACTCTTATGTTACATCCACTAAATTTTTATGTCTACCAATCACAGCAGTCACTCATCTCCAGGACTGCCCACTCTTTCACACATGGATCACAGATCTCCCACTCACTGCATTAAATGGGTGTTCACACATTTTTGTGATTAGTTTTCACCTTTTTGTGGTTAGTTCACACCTTCTTGTGGTTAAAATGGGTAGATCTACTTTAAATACTAAGGTAACACTTAAGGATTAAAATAAAAAAAAAAATAGACCAGGGATTACAATTTTATCTTCACTATCAAGGAAGAGCTAAGTACCTTCATTGTTATAATTGGGATTACAATTTAATCTTCACAAGAATTACATACAGAACTATAATATTCCTATACATTCATGTATTGGCTATTCCCCAGTTAATGAGTAAATCTTTGTTTCTATTTCCTTTCTAGTACAAAAAGTGTAAATATAAATATTTGTATATGGGACCCTAGGAGGTGGCTAAGTGGTACAGTACTAAGCCTGGACTTGGAGCATTCATCTTCTTGAGTTGAAATCTGATCTCACTTACTTTGTAGGGCCCTGGGCAAGTCATTTAATCTCATTTGCTTCAGTTCTCTCATTTATAAAATGATGTGGAGAAGGAAATGTCAAACCAGTCTAATATATTTGTGAAGAGAACCCCAAATAGGGTGATAAAGTGAAAACAACAGGTTTCAAGAACACAAAGACACTCTGATCTTGGAGATATGAAAAAAATGTCTAATTAGGCAGATTTTCAAGAAATGATCCTTTAAAATGGAGGCACCAAGTGAAACAGCTTTGTTGGAGCTCAACATGAGAGCAGAAGAAAACATAGGTAAATGAAAGTTGTAGTATGGGGTTCCACGGCATCTGCTACAAGCAGAGAACATGAGCAATGGCAAGCCCCTTACTTGAAACAGAAGGCAGAGTAGTAGAGAATGCCTATTAGAACAGGGATGCTAGCAAAAGGCCAATATGGTATGCCCATACACTGTGTGCACTGATATGGAAGACTAAATCATTGGCATTATATAGGTCTTTGGGAGAAGTTTTGACTTTTTGGATTGAGGTAAGGGGCTCAGATGCCAGTTCTCATTGTATCCATTATGAAAGTAGTTATTAAAGCAATGGCTCTTTTTGTATTCTCTTGCCTTAGAATCAGACAGAGTCATTTAGCAAAGTCCCATAATTATTTTTAATAAATGGCAGGTTTCCATAGTCTAAAGCTTTTGGGTATGCATTCATATTATAGGAAATATATTTTAAACTTATATTATTTCAAATTTAAAAAAAAAGTTAAAGAATAATCTCAATTCTGTTGACATATGCTTCAAATACAAAAAGAGAAAAAGTAAAATTGAAATAGTATATTGCACATGCAAGCAAAAACAATAATAAAAGAGTTTTAAAATTCAAAAACATACAGCCTACAATCATTGACACACTGTGTCAACTAAGGAAATGTAGAGTGCAAAGATTTCTCACCCCCAAAATGAAATATATTTCTTTTTTAACTTAACTACTGTGTGAGTATAAATGATTTTCAGAATAAAACAATAATACAGTAGGTAATGCACATTCAAAGAAGTACCAAAGTCCCCCAAATTCACACTATCCCAGTTAATTACAATAGCAAACAAACCCACTATCTTATTTCATATAAGTTGTTGTAAGATGAAAAATAAAAACAACCTATCAACTAATGGATAGTTGTCACATTTTTTACAGATGTAGCAAATCGTTCAACCTTGGCAAATATATTTTTAAACAAAGTAAAACTTATTTGGGTCTAAAGCATCACCAAGAAATCTAGATTCTACTGGTGGAAGTAAATTAAACTGAATAAATTTTCATGAGCTCTTTTTGGCTTCCTGCTTCATAAAAACACCTTGGTAGGAATATTTCTTTGTTTTGCTACCTTTAATACAACATTCTTTACAATATAAATATTTTTAAAAACCATTCATTCAGAAACCACTAGTTAATTAAATTATTTCTGAAGACCTCTTAGAATTATCATTTAAATTCTTAGCTCATTAAATTTTCCAAAGGATTTTAGCCAGGTTGAGTTTATCCATAATCTATGTGACACTTAACAAATGCAAAATGGAAGAAAAAGCTGTTTTTGAGCTTTACAATATTTTGTTCAGTATAGTTATAGAGAAAAGGTAACAGAATATATCTAAAAGTTAAAACACAGTAGATTAAACTGACTCAGTGTATCAGAATAGTATTGAATACATTAATGTATGAACTTAAAACAACAAAATTAAATCTTAAACAAAGGGATCAGCAAAATACAATAAAATATAGAGACTTTCATAGAAACAATGGAGTCTGAAATGGATTAAAATCTTCACCTCCAGTCTCTTTAAAGTTCTTTTCTCTATCCATTCAGATTCCTTTTGTCAGAATAGTGGAATTTCCCATAGTGATGGAGAACATGGGTTTGAGGAATCTCAAACTAGATGAATCTTAGTGACTAGGCAGTCCCAAATGGCAAAGGATTATAGGGGGATGAATTTCTCCCCTGAATCTCAGGCAAGATAATTGAAAGGATCAGTGGTAGAAAGAAAAAAAAAAACATCATAAAGCTGGAAGTTGTTTGAAATAGGCAATGCACTGCTCTTTCATAGAATATGCCATGCTTGTAATCAACTTCCTGTTTGGAAGAGTCTATTCCTTCTCCCCATCTCCCCTCAGGTAAAATGTTGGTTTCCCCAGAGGGAGGCTAATCTTTGCCTAAGGACAAAGACACTCCAGGTTGCTGTTGTTTTTTTTTCTTGGTTTTTTTTTTTACTATATGCCCTGAGGTGGGACTCCAAGGACTCCTAGCTTCTCAGTGGCAGCAATCAGCCCAGCAGGGGAAGCAACAGTGGTCAGGGTCAGGTTAGAGGCCAATTTATGAAATCAGGAGGAGGATTTCTGGAAGCTAGGGGCTGGGACTGGGCCTGATGAATGATTGGGGTCAGGGGCTAGAGAAAGCAGTATCAGCAATGCGAAAGTCAGCAGGGAGGAGGAACAAAGGAGGAATGAGGAATAAAGGACTCAAGCAGTTGGGGGAGAGAAGCAGTTTATTTCTTCTTCATCAAGAGTTCTCCAGATAAAAATAGCCCAGCCAGTAGCGAGAGCAAGGAACTGGGCAAAAAGTAGGGGAAAAAGAAATGCAGCATCCCCAAAGAGAGTCAGAGTTTGCATGGGTGGGTGGGGTGCGCAAAAAGCCTTGGCAGGAGAAATGTGGCTTAAAAAATTATCTAGGTTATCTTTAAAAAAATTGAGTTTCTGGTCTCTTTTGGTTGCCAACTGTAAAAATTAAAATCTCAATAATAAAAAAATATATATATATATATATATTTTAAGGGATTTATTAAATGGTCATTAGAAATCAAGAAATAAAGAGGTTACAAAATAAAAACCAATTGCCTGTGGCTGGTTAGCCATTTAGAGCCATCCCCACTCACCACCATCACTGCTCATTCTACATCAGAGATGAGGAGTCTCAATGCCCACGCCCTTTATCCTCTGTCTACAGGAAGTACGTAATGACAGGAAATCAGTGGACTCTTGAGATAGGTAGTTCTTTTTGAGAGTAATAGATTTTCAATTATACAAGATGTGACCTCAGAAACTTATTACCTAAGTGGCCCAGGCAAGTAAATTCACCCTTCTCTTGAATTTTTTCATCTGTAAAATGAGCTGGAGAAGGAAATTATTAACAGCTCTAGTACTTTGCCAAGGAAACCCCAAATACAATACTGGGCACAACTAAAGAAGGACTTAATAATGAATTTAAAAATATTTTATTAGGGTGTCCTGAAAATTTGACTGAAGTCTAAGCTTTTGGAGTTTGGGAAAACTCTGTATACTGCTCAAGTTCCTTCTTATGAATAGATGATGATCCTCCTTATAAATATTGTCAAAAATGATAGTAGCTAATTAGAAAGCATAAAATATCATTGGATAATACATATATATCCATTCCATATATTGACTTTCCCCATCAGAGTTTCAATATATGGTAATTTGGCATAAGTAATTAAATGGGGATTTTATATAAGACATAGAAAACACACAAGGGCCAGCAGATGGCCCAGAAAAAGATTAGAAACCGATAAATTCATAAAATAAATGTATAATATTATATAATATAAATACATTTTATCTTTAAATGCAAAAAATATAAAAACATTTTTAAAATTAAAATAAGTCAAAAGTTAAGGTTTGAAAAAAGAATGTGAAAGCCAACAAATAACACACAAAGACTAGAAATAATAACATTGATGTACTTACAGCCTATGCTTAAAAACTTAACACAAATTAAGAGTAAAGTACGCTAAATACTCCATAACAGAAAAAGAAAAATTATCAAACATCTCTTGTAAAAATGGTTCAAAAATGTTTACACAGATTTTCCATATTTTGGGGATGCTGTGTCTCTAACCCTCATGATGTGGAAGGGATACATACCTTACTCTCAACTCCAAAAGCACTAACGCATGGTACAAATATTTATATATGCACAAACATACGCAATATACATACATCCGCACAACCATATTTGTAAAAATTGGTACATTTTATATATGTACAAAATACAAATGTGTGTATATTGTGAACCTTAAAAATTACCAGACCCTACTTCATAAGATTGGATTAAGACCATTCCCCATTTGGGCAGTGAACTCTACTTAGATCAAAAATGTGAAGACCTCTACTCCACCCATACTTAAGCCTGCTTTAGGGGAGAAAACTCCTTGCTGAACAATGAAAAGTACTTAAACCCATACTTAAGCCATGCCTATTTTTAGAACTAATACAAAGGGTTGCTAAGTACCTATAAAGGTCAGGCAACTTGTGAACTTACAAGGAACAAAGAGGTGAGAACTTACTCAGAGATTTTAGTCTACTCAGGTGTGGATTACTCAAAAGTTTAGTCTACTCAGGTATGAATTCAGAATGGGCTGTCCTTTGGAAAACGTCTACTGTGATTGGTAGATGGAAGAACTTAGGGGAGGTGACATAGGAGAAAATGCCCTTTAAAAGGAGATGAAAAGCTCTCTCTAGAAACAGTCAGCTGGGAAAAGGCTGCCTTGAAGGGTCTCTCTTGAGACTCTCTCGGGGACATTCAGATTAAGGATTGAGCTGGTGAAGTCAGCTGAGATGAAGCTGGCCTGGTGTCACTAGATTCCTTGCTTAGACAGATCTTGTGGTGAATGATTAAGGACTGACTGATCTTTTCTCTTAAGGCTTAGGCCTGGGTTGACCAGGACTGGCCAGGGCTGGCTTATCCCTTTCTCATTGTTCTCTCTTTTTCTCTCTTTTTCTCTTTCTTTAATTCCTCATTTGTATGAATTAAATCTCTATAAAACCCAGTTAACTTGGGTATATTTCATAATTGGGAATATTTCCCTGGCAACCACCTTATATATTGATTTAAAAACAAGACACTGTAGTGAAAACATATTTCCAGTGGTCTCAAATTTACTCATCCACTCTTTATCTATTACAATTTAAGGCCCAACTATTTTAATCACTACAGTTTATAACCTCAACCATTTTAATCTCTTACAGTTTATGCCTTCAACCATTTTAATTATTACAGTTTATGGCTCCCACTCTTTTAAATCTTACCATATATGTATATATATATATATATATATATATATATATATATATATATATATATATATATACCTGTGTATATATACAAACACAAACGCCATTGAAATATATATCCTTCTACTTTTAACCTCTTTAGAATTTAGAAAGAAGCTTTTCCAGGGATGCCAGAAAAACTTTTTTTTAAAAAAGGGTAAAGAGACATTGTGGCAAACATCACTGGTCACTGAACATCCTTAATTAAATAACTGCAGTGAATGTTGTGGACAATGTGTAAAGCAATGAGAAGGTGGACAAAATAACTCTGTTTCTTGCCCTGTCCTTTCTTCTTTGCCTTCTCCTCCAAATATTCATTTTTTCCATTTTATTCTCTGCTCTTCTATGACAATAGTCAAACATTTCATTTTTTAAAAAAAGAAAACATCATGAGAATTGAACTTGGACTAAGAAATCAGTTTTTAAATATCTGCTAACACACTGTCATTTTGAGACAACTGAAATTATCTTGATAATTTAATTCTTTGCTCCATTTTCCACTGTGGTCAATTTTGTAGAGTTCAAAACAAGGCTTGAATCTGGAATGAACACCTGAAATTTTGTTTTGTTTTGTTTTTATTTATAAATTCACCTATAAGTGGCTATTTAGCATTTTTATACTTAATAAACAGAAACCTTGCTAGGATTAGTATTCAGCAATTTGATAGTATTTTTAATGTATTCAGAGAGATCATAATTTAAAATATAACAATTCTTACAGGGGTAGTTTATTGTCACTTTACAATTCTGCAAAACAGATTGAAAATGAACAAAGTTCATATTTCTACTCCATGATATGCTGTCTTTCAAGGACACTATTATGCATTAATTAATCATTTGATCTTAATATATTAAGTATCTGTTACAAACAGGAGGTAGGCTAATACTTTGTAATGAGGAAGGTCAAGATTCAAATTCTGCTTCTGACATAGCACTTTTTGAACAGAGGATAGTAATTCTTAATTTCTTACTGCTCTATAGCAAAGGCATCAAACGTATAGCTTCCTTCTTTCCTGCCTGCCTGCCTTCCTGCCTTCCTGCCTTCTTTCCTTTTGTTAATTACCACTTTCAGTACCTAAGAGAGTTGTCACCAGAACTTGAAGCAAGAAGACAAATTGAGATCAAGTTTGTTTGAATTAAAACAATGACATGGATATATAGCAAGACAATCTAAGCTTCATCTTGTCTGTTGGCACATTTTTCTTGTTATGTGTTATCTGGCCAACAGGGCAGGTTCACATTGACTTTATCTCCATGTGAATCATAATTTTCTATTTTAATATATATCCATTAATTTTCCTAGGAAAACTAGTCCCCCACTTCAAATTCCTATAAAAGATCTATCTGCCTAAACTTTGAACAGAGATGTAGCTAGGAGAGGTCAAACCATGTTTTGCTCCAGGGAGAAAAATTGAGAAAGCACTTGCAGTTTTTAGAATCTTATAAACAAAGGAGTTTAACCCACTTCCTCTTGGTAGTTACATCCCAGACTGACTCTGACCTCATCTTGTTCATCCCAGATTTCTTTATTTTCCAATATCCTGTCATCCACTCAAACACAGATCTGTTATATGCTTGTGTAGTTTCATTCTTGCAGTAATTATGCATTAGTGAGAGCATGAGGCTTAAGGTAGATGTATTGTTCTTCACTCCCAATCTATATGCATTCTTCCTCCCAAATTCCTGACTTTGCCTGTTGACATTTTATTGACAGTGGGTAAAACTTCTTGAGGGTGGTATGGGTCTTGTAGTTAACAAAACCCCAGGATTTAAAAAATAAAATTGGAAGGATTTGGTAATAAATGATTATAGCTGGAGAAATGATCCTTTGTTGAAACTGATGACGTCCATCTTTTTTTTTTAACCTATGGTATGATGAAACAATTTTTTTAACCTATGGGATAATGAAACAATTTGTTTCTGGTGTTTCCCTCTTACCATGCCCCCATACATTTGGGTTAGTAATTTAAGCAGAGCTTTTTGAAACTACTGCAAGTATTCTCCTTTTAGACCTACCCCTCCACCCCTCCAGTTAAAAAGCTGATATGACTGCATAGTGTTGATTTTATTGCCCCACATACAAATACTGCCATTTACTATTCTGACTTCAAACGTTGCCTTTGATTTTCTTCTGAGCAATTTGTTTTAATCCACTACACCCAGACTATTACTTCCTCATAGTTGAACTGCACCAATCTTAGAACTGTATTTTCAGATAGCATTAGTCCCTATTTGTTTCTTGTCTTCCACAGGCATCATTATCTGAAATCAAATGGCTTGGTTCCACATTAGTAATAGTGCTCTGACCACTACACTATCTGAAATACTGGACAAGGTATTGCTTCTTTTTGTACAATGTCTTTCAGGGGAAAGTGTCCTATTCTTCTTAAATCTATATTCCTAAGAGCAGTCATACACACATTCCTCAGTAGCTATGGAATCCTAATTGCCCACTGGTTGTCATTAAATTGGCACATATGCCAGGTATAAGTCTATAAAGCAACTGTCCAAAAAGTCATCCAGCATAAGTACAAGGCTTACAGTTGAAGAAAGTCCTTGTTTACACCACAATACCTCTGCAAATGTTGGAATGAGTTGATAATTAAATATAAGTTTTAGTGGCTGAAAACTATTGTGTTCATTTTGTAAGAGAAATGTTGAAGAACAGTGATATCAAAGAGTTGAGAAACAGAGAAACACTTGTGTGTGTGTGTGTGTGTGTGTGTGTGTGTGTGTGTGTAAAGAGTAAGATACTGAAAAGATGGGGTTTAAAATCTTGTAGAACAATATATGTATATATATATATATGTATACACACACACACACACAAAAGTGTCAAAATATGCCTGCTAGGAAACCCATGTTTTGATCTTAAAAGCACCTGCAAAGTACAAAAGCAGGCACACTCTTGAGTGGATTGAAGCCCATGTTCTGTCAGACTTTCCATCCTATCAGTTGTTTGAGGAAGAAAGACTTCGATGGAGTCAGAAAGAATCTCAAAGGCAATGCTGATGGCTGACAGAGCAATATATCTTCCTATGACATCAAAAACAAAGCTCAAAATGGAAAGGGTGATGGAAGTGACTTTGGGGAGGGGAAGAATGGAGAAAAAAAGGTCAGTGCAAAAATCTCTTATGAGTCATATATGTTAATATGACTAAATTCAAAATGTTTAGATATGAGTGACTGAAAAAAGATAGTTGTATGCAGGCAAAACCTTAATGTGAGTAAAGTGGCAATGTTCAGATCAGGATATAAAGCCAAATAAAGCACCATTCAGGGAGAGGAGAAAGGTCTCTTGTCTAATGCATCCAAGAGACCCTAGATCTATAGCTCCTTCTGTTGAAGTAAAAGCATACAGGAACTAAAAACCTTCCCTAAATTACATGCAATTTAACAACATGGAGCTGTTAGTGGAGATGTACTCCACTGGCTTTTTAGTTTTCAAATGTGGTTCATGATTGCTTGTGAAAGAACTGTTTCAGCATTCATCTGCTGGTTGAGCTGATATGGAAGAGCCTTTCAATCAAGACAAAAAAGTGATCCTTTCTCAACACCTCTACCACCAACTAGCCATATAAAAAGTAACCTTTCTATATAATTAAAACAGCCATATTTTCTTTTTTTTTTTTACCTTTCTGTCCTCATGTCAGTAATCTCTGACCACTGGGCACATGCACTCACCAATTATACTCATGAGTGTTTCCATACTTAGAGATGTCATTTCTTTCAACTTTTTATTTTAATTGTAAGCTTGAAATGCTAAATACAGTTACATTTTTCTTAAATAGGTTTATGAAAATTCAAAGTCCTTTGTTTTATCTTTTACTTTTACATGCTCTACTTGGGTCCTTAAAGAATCTTTTCATAGGTCAAGGTTGATTTCTCTTTCTACATTTATACATATATCTAAATATATTTCTATCAATATATAGCTATAAATGGGCTGCACTTAAATAATAATGAAATGTTAGTACTCATGCTAATTTAAAGAGTGCTTATATGATCTGAACTTTCATATTTTTTGTTTACCTTGAATGTGGATGTTTTACTAGTTAAATTAAAAGCACATTTTTTTTCATTCTTTGCTTTAAAATTAGTGAAATAAAATCAACAAGTGCTTATTTTCATGTCTACTATGAGCCAAACCTTGTGCTAAGCACTGGAGATTAAATGAAAGGCAGATACAGTCCTTGATCTCAAGGGGCTCACATAGAGTTTTAAACTCTCTATATGTAAGCTTCATTTTTCCACACTTAAAAAAATGTTAAGGGGAATCGAGTCTTTCCTTTTGTAATTGGCACTTATCCATTAGCTGCTTGGCATGTGTAAAGAAAAGAGAAAGAACATATCAGAGGAGCAGCAAAAAATGTAGGTTACAATACATCCAGACTATTTCTATCTTATGCCAAAGTAATCAACTATTTAAAAAAAATCATATCAATAGGAAAATAACACTATTCCTTTATGTGAATAAAATATTAGTGGGTTATTTTTTCATTTTTAGTTAATTAAGTAATAATAGAAAATGTTATTTTCATCACCCATCATAGTATGGAGGGGGCACTTCACAAGAAGACTATGCCAATGGAATGCAAGCTTGGCAGGTTCTGTGGTGCTGTGCAGGCTCTAAGAATGGGCCTGACAACAGACTGTGTCTGTTTGCACTAAATAAGAACTAGCCTAATATAGAACAGAGAAGCTCATCTGCAGTAGATTGACTACTTAATGATTTTTTTCTCCATAAAGAAATACAATACAAAAATATACAAAACATTCTTCAGATTTGTGTAATCATCTTAAATTTCTATAGTCATTGTTAGAGAGGTGAAAAAAATCATAGGGAATTATAAAACATAGTTTTTAGTCAAATAAACAATAATAGCTAGTCGGGGACCAAAATATGAGATCTTTGTTTCTACTGACAGTGAACAGGCATATTAGGTGCAAAACAATAAAATAAACATTGATATTATTGTTCAAATGAATCCATAAATATAAATATATTATTTGCACTTCATATCCAAAGTTTATAACACATATGTGTGTGTATACACACATTTATTTTATTATTTTTCTTTGTAATTTTAATGAGTATGTCTGCATTGTTAAAGGGAATTGCTTAATTAATGAAATTATAGCTCCATTTGATTATATCAGTATTTCTGTGTATATATAATCTTAATTTTCTAATACATCCCTCACTCAACTCCATAGAAGTCACCCTGTATAGCAAGGAATATACAAAAGAAAGAAAATAAATCAGCTTATCAAAACTAATCACCACATCAATCAAGTGTGCAGTACACGTCACATTCTGCTTTCATAATTATCCACTTGTACAAAGAAGAGATATCAATTAAATTTCTCCTTTTTTTCAGAACCAATCATCATCCTCATTTTATTACACAGTGAAAAATACAATCTGATAGAAAATTTGATGTTATAATATCATATTTATCATGATAAGTATTTGCCTAGGAAAGATTACCATGAAATAGTTGTAGCTTTTGTACTAAGGTAATGAGAAATTGTATAAAGAACTTAATGAGACCAAGTTAAAATAATATACATATATATGTACATATGTATATATATTTTTGGAACTTAATGAATTTAATAGAAATATGGGTGTGGAGAAGGGAAAAATTTTTTGAAAAAGTGTGGTTCACTTGTTTAAAGTAAATAGATCAAAATGAATATCTACAGTGTATGCAATATACAATCCCTTCCTCCACTAATTTATTTTGGTGTCCAGCTTCTTATTTTTCCATAATGTTTAAGTTTTACAAGTTGTCCATCTAACTATACATACTATACATTATTAATCCAGTTGGCTTTTCTGTGAAAAAATTGTCTCATTTATTAATTCCTTTTTTTAATTCAGAATATTTTTCCATAGTTACATGATTCATGATTTCCACTGGGTTATAAATGTATCATTGTTCAAATACTATTTCCATGTTATTTAGTAGGGCGTATTTGCAGTAGGGTGATCTTTTAACATCAATACCCTAATCATATTCCTATTGAATCCCTTGATCAATCACATGTTTTTCATCTGTGCTTCTGTTCCCACAGTTCTTTCTCTGGATGTGGACAGCAATCTTTCTAATAAGTTCCTCTGTATTGTCCTGGATCATTGCATTGCTGCTAGTATAGAAGTCCATTACATTAGATTGTGCCATAATGTATCAGTCTCTGGGTACAATGCTCTCCCAGTTCTGCTTCTTTCAATCTGCATCAATTTCTGGAGATATTTCCAGTCGAAATGAAATTCCTCCAGTTCACTATTCCTTTCAGTGCAGTAATAGTCCATCACCATTGGATACCACAATTTGTTTAGCCATTCTCCAATTGATGGACACCCCATCATTTTTCAATATTTTGTTACTACAAAGAGCATGGCTATAAATAATTTTGTACAACTTTTTTTCCCCAATGATCTCTTTAGAGTACAAAACCAGCAGTGGTAAGGCCGGGTTGAAAGATAAGCAGTCTTTTAAAGTCCTTTGGGCATAGTTCCAAATTGCCCTCCAGAATGGTTGGACCAATTCGCAATTCCACCAGTAGCATTTTAGTATACCAATTTTGCCAAATGTCCTCCAACATTTATCACTTTCCTTTGCTGCCATATTGGCCAGTCTCCTAGGTGTAAGGTAGTAGTATCTCAATATTGTGTTGATTTGCATTTTTCTAATCAGAAAGTATTTAAAACACTTTTCATGTGCTTATTGATAGTTTTGATTTATTTATCTGAAAACTGCCAATTCATGTTGCTTGGCCATTTGTGAATTGGGGAATAACTTTTTTTTCTTTTTTGTAAATTTGACTTAGTTACTTATATATTTGGGAAATTAAACCTTTGTCAGAGAGTTTTGTTATAAAAATGCCCTCCCAGTTTGTTGCTTTCCTTCTAATTTTGGTTGTATTGGTTTTGTTTGTACAAAATCTTTTTAATTTGATATAATCAAAGTCATTCAGTTTACCTTTTGCAATGTTCTCTATCTCTTGCTTGGTCTTAAATTGCTTCATTTTCCACAGATCTAACAGATATACTATTCTATGTTCACCTAATTTATTTATGCTTTCACTCTTTATATTTAAGTCATTTACCCATTTTGAATTTATCTTAATATGGGATGTAAGATGTTCATCTAAACCTAGTCTTTCCCATAGCATATTCCAATTTTCAGAGCAATTTTTGTGAAATAGTGAGTTCTTGTCCCCAAAGCTGGGATCTTTGGGTTTATCAAACACTAGCTTGCTGAAGTCATTTACACCTAATCTATTCCATTGATCCACCTTTCTATCTCTTAGTCAGTACAAATGCAATCAATAGATCATGAATTTATTTTTAACATTCATTTAAAAACAACTTTTTTTGCATTCCAAATTCTCTCTCTCCCTCCAGGCTCTCTTCCACTCATTGAAAAGACAAGAAATTAATCAATTATACATGTGAATCCATGCAAAATATATTTCCATATTAGCAGTGTTGCAAAAAATATCCAAGAGAAATAAAGATTATTAGAAAAAACTATGCTTCCTTCTGCACTCAGAATTTCTCAGTTCTTTTTCCTGGATAGCATTTTGCATCATGTGTCTTTGGGAATTGTCTTAGTTTACTGTCTGAATCAGAGTACTGAAACCTTTCACAGTTGAGCATATTGTTACACTATGTATTTTTCTTCTGGTTCTACTTGCTTTTCTTTGGATCACTTGTATAATTCTTTCTTTTCCAAAACCATCCTAGTCCATAAGATTCTATTACAATCATATACAACTTGTGCAGTCATTTTCCAATTGATAGAAATCACTGCAATCTTGAATTCTACACCAGCATAAAAAGGGTTGCAATAAATAATTTTTAGAGATACAGGTTCTTTCCCCCTTTTCTTTGATCTTGTTGGGTTGCAGACCTAACAGCAGTATCACTGGGCCAAAAGGTAATGCATCATTATAATCTTATAGGCAGAATTCCATTTGTTTTCTCCATAATATTTGCAACAGTTGTGAAAGGAATTAACACACCTTTCTTATTAATCTAGATCTTATTTAGAATTGTCTACCATGCACTGGGGCTCACAGTAATCTGTATATTGGCACCCAAAAATCATCATTTAAATAATCTTAACATATCTTCTATTTAGACTCAGACACTCTCCATTGTATTTTCAAATACCATTGATAAGCAAAAGTTCTCTATTTCATGTCTTGCTTGACTGTAAACAGATAATTAGTGAACAAAAGTATCACTATTGCTTTATACATCAAGGAATAATGTATGTGTGTGTATATATATATATATATATATATATATATATATATATATATATATATATACAATCTGAGACTATTTGCTTTAGGGAACTCTTTGGGAAACATTTCCTTTACTATTTTTTGCTTTTCTTTCTATCTTCAGTGCTCAGAACAGTCTGACACAAAGTAAATGTTTAATAAAAACTAATAGAATGACTGATTCTTGGCCTTTCCTGCTGCTTTTCACAGTCAATCATCCTCTTTGCATCGAGTCTTCTTCTTTCTCAATTTTTGGGACTTCAGTCTTTCTCAACTATCCTCTTACATGTTTAACCACTCTTCAGTCACCTTTACTTGATTTTCATCAGATCATGCCTTCTAATCATGAGCGTCCCACAGTGCTCTGTCCTGGATCCTCTTTTTTGATTGATTGGCCAGTACCAACTATCACCATTTCCTCAATATGTATAACCAAATTCAAATTTGCCATGAAAAGACAAGAATCCATAATCCACTTCAATTTGTCTGTCTTTTTTCTGCTTACCAGGTGAAGAGATATTTTAATATTAGCTCATTTGTAAAATTTTATTTAGAAGCATTCTTATGCACAGTATTACTCCACAAAGCAATAATCATCAGTGGAGGGAAAAACAAGGGCATATAATATTTAGAGGTATAATCAATTAAGCAAAATCACGATGAAGGTATTAAAAGATGAAATGGTAAGACTGAAAACAATATGTAAACATTTCTATATTAAACTCATTTGTCCATCAATTATAAAAATAGCTATTTTGTTACTGTTCATTTGTTTTTCAATTGTATCTCACTTCATGGCCATGCTTTGTTTTATTTATTGACAAAGGCACTAAAATGTTTTCCTATATTCTTCTCTAGTTCATTTTATAGGTCAGGAAACTGAGGCAAACAATGGTAAGTGACTTACCCATGGTCATATTAATAGTAAGTGTCTGGATTTGAACTACTGAATGTGAGTCATTCTGACTTTAGGACTGAAAGGATAATGTGCCTCCAGGTGGAAGAGGGATATCAGGATACTCACAGAAGAGTAAACTTATCCAAGTTAGAAAAATAGAACAAGGTAAAAATTTTGTTCTCAACTTTGGGATTGGGCCTCTTAGTAGCCAATACATTTCCAATTTGAGAGATCGTGTAACACAGTCTCAAATAATATAAAATGTAACTTTGATATAATGAAATAATTTGAATGAAAAAACATCACAATATAGAGCATATATTAAATGAATTGAGAAGGAAATCAAGCCAAGAGATAAACTCTTCTCTATGCCATTGCCTGCTCCCTGACTCATCATGTAAGTGAGGGATAAATTTGACAGATGTCTTCTCCAAGACATGATTGACGTTTCTTTCTTCCTCTGCCTCAAACTCTCCAGTTTCTTTGATTTATTCCTCCTGGTAATTAGAAAGTCATAGATGAAAATGGACACTAATTTCTACTTGGCAAGTTATTTCCCTTTCATCTTTCTGTCTTAAACCATGGCATATGAACTGGTGAAAAATGCAGAAAACTTTGTCCTATTTAGTACTTAATAATCCTTTCTAGTTTAGTGTGAACAAAGACAGATCTTTGACTTTCATATGCTGTCCCTGATTAAGTTGTCAGGTCAAGCAATGTCCAGCCAAAGCCTTTTTCTACCCTAACTTTCACTAGAGCTATTCTGCTGAATTATAATCAGCAAGCAGACTTTCCTGCCTCATTTCACCTTCATAGTCAATAATTGTCACCAGCTGGAAAGAACTTTGGAAGTCTTCACAATATCACCAATACTCAATAAAATATACACATTTTAACTTAGTAAAGACAAGTTAACTTGGTTAAGTTTTGTTCCTCATATAAATGACTTCATTCAATAGTGTTCTATCTTTTTCTCTAGATTCTCCATCATATCATAGTTTCTCAACATAATTATTTCCAACATCAACTACATGTAACTCACTAATTAGCTTCATGTTCTAGATACACAACAAAAATATCATTGATCAATTGGAGTAATAAAATAATCATCAGGATTATAGATTTTGAACATGAAGGTTACAGACATCATATGAATTAGAATTGGGAGGTAATAATAATAGTGAACATTTATATAGCACTTACTATCAGCCAAACACTGTGCTGAGATTATTATGATTATTATCTCATTTGATCCCCACAACCACCCTTGGAAGTAGATATATTATGATCTCTATTTTTCAATGGAGGAAATTGAGAGAAACAAAGATCAAGTAGCTTTCCAAGAGTCATACATCTTTTCTTCTTCCAGTAGATGTATACCACTATCTCCTATCTGCCTATCAGAAGAGAACATTGCCTTATAGTTTACTAAAAATATTGACATCACTCAGATAAAATTATTTTATATGTTTTATTCTACATCTATACCTCATACATATCATCTCTATTGACATTAACTTAAACTCCTGTCAAGGATGATTTTAATGTTATGACTTAAAATCCTAAATTAATTAAATTACTTTTTTTCACAGTTTCCTGCTGCAAAGGATAATTTTATAGTTGTGACTTAAAAATCTAAGTCAATTGGTTTCCAGGGAAAATCACAAATAATAAAATACCCAAGTCAGCTGGAAATTATGGTGATTTTAATTAATATAGAGAGAAGGAATTAAGGAAAATAGACAGGGAGAAGAAAGAGTTAATTTAAAAAGCTCCGGCTCAGGCTGAGCCAGGCAGGAGTTAAAGGCCTTGGCCAAAGTAGCCTCTCTGAGCCCAAGGGAAAGGAAGTCAGTCTTACCACTCACCACGAGACAATCTCTAGGAAGCTGTCTGAGCGAGTTCCTCCAGGCTGAGTTCCTCCACTGAACTGAACTGCCTGTATGTCTGAATGCCTGAATATGAACTTTACATCCTCTTTTATAGACCTTTCACTCTTGTGTCTCCTCCTCTAAATTTTCACATATACCAATCATAGCAGATGCTTTTCTTCAGGATGGCTCATTCTTTAGTTCTCACCTTCTCTGGTTAGATTATATCTTTTGAGCTACTTCACATTTCTTTGTTAAGTTCATCTTTTGTTAGTTACTTGACCTTTTTGTGATTAATTTAATCTTTATAGGTACTTATCTTTTTGTATTAGATCTAAAAATAGACTTAGCTTAATGTTCTAGCTTTGCTATAAGGTGAGAACCAAGTACCTTCATTGTTCAATCAGGAGATTACAACTTTATCTTCCCCTAAAGTATGTGTAAATAGGGTGGAGTAATGTAAAGTACTACAAGACACTCCTGATTCTGTTAAAGAGAGTGTCTTCATTGTTACAATCAGGAAATAGTTAAATCACATCTTCTAAAGTATGGTCTGAGTAGGGTGGAGTAGTTTTAAAATTCACACTCCCATCCATTCTTCCATTCATTCCTCCTTTAATCTTTCTAATGAGCAGGTAGAATTCTTGATCATGTTAACTCATCTACTTGATCCTTTTGACCAAGATAGCACAGGTAGTAATTGGCAGATTTTGGATTCAAGTTCAGATCTTTCATCTTAAAAAACCCCAATATTTATTTCATTTTACTAACCTGCTTGTCCTTTCTTGAAAGAGAATACTCTAATGAGTTATACTACATGACTTTATATAGTTGGATGATATAGAGAGATTTAGTAAATTAGACACAGAGCTTTGAAATAATGTCCAACTACTTCATAATTTTTGCCTATGTATATATGCCCTAATATGGAGAATAAAGAAAACCTTTTTTTGTGGGGAAAAATATAGTCCCCTGGGGACTGAGTCAACTTTGAGGATAGAGAAACACATTTTTATTTATAAAGGATATCTTTGAGTAGAGAATGAGGAGAAAGTGAGAATCTACAATGCATGCATTTGAACTTAAATCTGATTTTATACAGTGGCTTGAATGAAAATTACTTATAAACAGGGTACTATTTCTTTATTAGCACAGAGAAGATGACATTTCTCTCCTCCTTTAATTGCTGTGACCTATTCGCAGCATGGGAGAATCATGTTGAGGAACCAAAGACTATAGGGCTAACTTATTATTTTCAAAGCTCAACACATAGTTTTTATTTCACTGAAACTCTTCAACACAGTGACTAATTTAGACCCATCATAAATTATCTTGTTCCATATACACATGAATAGCTAGGGATCCATAAGGTTACTGAACTCTAATCAAAGCTATTCAGATTTTGGAGTACCATTCAGTTCAAGTATTAGACCATACAAAGGATACCTGTGGAGAGTAGCATTCTTGTTAAATTATTTGTATTCTTTGAAATAGATATGGTGCTTAGCAAATACAGATTTTACAGATTTTAATTTCTGATAATATATTGTTTGAAACTTTGCATAGCACCCCTATTATCAACCACTCTTTCCACTGAACACCACTCCAGTTTTATTTCTGCAATTCAAAAATATATAAAATTCTTTCATTTGTCATTGTTTCAAAATAGGACATTATGATCAACATCAAGCTGCACACCCACAGAGACATTTTTGTCGAAAAAAGTGATGTGAAGAGGCAATGGAGTATAGTGGTTTGAGAGTTGGTTTGGGGATCAGGACCACCAGGGTTCATGTCTTCTCTCTGATAAATAGTGTATACATGGATGAGTCCCCCTAGGAAAGTCAATTAGTCACTGGAGCCTCCAGCAATAAAGTCTAAAAGTTACAAAAAGGGGACTTATCTGCATTAATAGAGGAAGTTTTTACATTAGGAGTTTCCAACATCTGTGAAATCACCAGTCTTACAACAAACAGAAAAAAAAACAAAAAAAAAACTGATGCTGACATATATATATATATATATATATATATATATGCATATACATTTATAATAAGGTACAAGGATTTAAAGTCCTAGTCACCTTTGTTTTTTAGAAAGTTTGTTTCTACCTCTTTAAGAATGTATAACACAAAAGTATCCTGATTAACTTCCAGATCTAAAGTCTTACCATGTCATTTCATTAGCTTTCTCTCCAGAAGGAATAAAAGGTTTTGGATCAAAATTTTAGAAGTACTTGCCTAACATAAATTTTACAGTTAGTAAAATGAATGTTCAATGTTTATTCAAAAGGTCTCAAAAAAGGCTTTTGGCTTAAAGGAATGACTAGACTATCAGAAGCAAAGACTAACATTGATAACTGATAACATTGCCAAATAACACCTAGGTATTAGAATCAAATTTGAAATAAAGGAATCTTCACCTCACTTTTAATTTTAATGGTCTTTCTTCAAAGAAAGGTATTATTATTTTGTTCACTTTATAACAAAAGGAAGTTATTGACTCTTCCTAAATCCAGCTGTTTTTAGTTTATTCTGTTAGTGAGTTGATTACTATTTTCAGTATAATGAATTCTATTTCCACTATGCATTATTAGCATAATACTATCTGCCAATCAGTAGGCATCTTCTATTCTATTATTACCACCATTTCCAAAGCATTTTAATATATTAAAAATGTTTCCTTATTTCCTTCTTTCTTTTTTGGTTGCTTCTTTTCCCCCTTTCTCACCTTTCTTCTTTCTCTTTGCATCTTTCATTATCACTTTCTCTTCAGAGATATCTTTTTTGTTGGTTAAATGTGTTGGCATTCATAGTATCTCAATGATAGTGTTTATTTTAAAAATGATAATAACACCTGTCAAATTGTTTAACATGCTTTATTTCATGAATCATCACAGGATCTAGATTAAGTAAGGAAGAATCATTTGAAATGGTGGGAAAGATGAAGTATCCATAATGAATTGGACTGACCAAGATATACAACTTTAGTCATGATGATCAACTTTTATGCCTAAAACAAGCAATATAAAGCATATCCAGAATGGGTAGTAGAAAATGTGTTCTTACATCAACTCCTTAACACATTTAATTTATTATTTTATTTTGAAAGGTGTGGAAAGTGGACAAGTGTGATCTGGAAAAGTGCTTATTAGGTATTGATATAAGTGGGAAAGAGGCTACTATCTTATAAATCCCTATTTTTCTACTACTTCTATGAGTACATTCATAACAAGAAACTCCGTTGTTTCTGTGTTTTCAAATGATTTCAGATACTATGTCCCTTACATTTTATACAGTTGAAAAATGTTCCCCTTGCCACACCTTAGTTATAATTCAGCACAAGTTGGTAACAGGAACCAGAACACAAATATCATATTCCTGGAGTTCCAGGGGTGATGAGTTAGCATTTGAGAATATTATGAAGGGTTGGAGTGGAGGTGATAAGAATTACTGTCAGATTCTGTTCTTGTACTCTTAGGATTAAGTTTAATATATTAAAATATGATCCCAGTGAAATTTGTTGCCCCCAATTCAATAAATACCAAAACACTGAACTTAGGCCATATGTATGAGCATGACCTTGGACAAGTCACTAAACCCTAGGCCTTAGTTGGTTTAGATCTAAAAGGAGATTTCACTAGACAATTTCAAATACTTGACAGCTCTATATCAAATGATACCATAAAGAACAACGAATAATCCTTCTTCCTCCCCATCCCCTGAAAAAAAAAGGCAATCTTATCATTCAATCAGGAATCCTTGTCAAGAATAACGTGTTAATTTATCTGACTTACTTTCACATTAAACTATAGCAAATATTTTACAATACTAATTCCAAATGTCTGTCTATACTGGGTGCCAGATGCTTTGGGGGTAGTTAGGAGATAGAGAAACAATAAAGGAGAGTGCAATTTTCTGTCAAATTTCCAGATAAAGTAGAGTGATGATGAGAACAGAAGAAATACCACTAGGGCTCTAGAAGAGAGAAGGCAATAAGGTAAAAAAAACATGAATCTATATACAGTTGCAGAGAGACAATCAATTCAAAGGTGCTAGGGTAAGAATATTACGACATCCATCTCCTTCCCTTCACCTCTTCCTGTTTGAGTTTTAAGGTTGTAAAACCTTGTGCTCAAAATAAGGGTAAAGAAAAAGTGATAAATGATCAGGACAGACACAAGGTGGAATACTCTTTTCCATAATCAGTTGTTGAACTATTTACCTAAATGAAGGTAAGCAAAAACTCATGGAGACAGGATGGAGAAATGAGAAAAGTATGATCAAAGAAGGGTTGGAACTAAATTACCACTCTTTTCTAAGACTTGAAGAGAACAATAAATAATAGACTATATAGAGAATAGCAACAGAGAAGAGTGACAAGAAGCAAAAAGTACTGATATTTACTGAGAGTTGTAGGAAACAAGAACTTCTGGAAGTAAGCAGTATTGTACAAACAGATTTGAGACACAGAGGTGGATAGTCTTGGGGTCTTACCCAGGAAAGTACTATATAAGTCACTAAAACTATAAAGAACCTTAAGGGGAGTCGAATTCACTGGGATGTAAGTGAGGCTTACATGAGGGAACCATATTTTTATGAGGGTACTATATTCATAAAAGTAAGGGAGGTCAGATATTTAACTTTCCAGATGATTAGGCTGGGCCCACTAACCAGAGATTTTGTGCATACTGAAATTGAGCTTGTTGTGAAAAAGGAGAAGGTCTGACATGTCTTGGGTGCTGATTGGGAACTAGAAATATTTTCACCTAGGGCAAGTGAAATAAATTGTTTTCTGCTCAAGGAGTGACATTAAAAATGTTGAGATACTTCAAAGATAATTCTAGAGAATGCAATTGTGTCAGACCAGCAAGGAAAAAAAAAAACTCACATGGATGAAAAAAAAAAGGTTGGAAAACTAGAAAATATTATTAGTTATCTCTAAATTTTGGGACTCTACAGGAAAATCCCAGGTCACAGTCATATTTACAGCTCTGGTAAGAATTCTTTAGGACAGTTAGCCATTCATTTACACAAGGACACTGACATTATCTTCTTAGGGTTTGATGCTAAAATAATAGCTATTCATTCTTTCTTTCTCAGTTTCCATAGAAGCTACAAAGAGATGGATTATATACCTAATAAAAGTTTCTTGGTATGAATGAAATAATTTGGGGTCTTTTGTAAAAATGTTTTAATATAGTGCCTTATACAAAGTCCTAATCTGACATATTAGTATGGTGTGCAGTTGGCTCTGAATTTTCAAAGTATATGCCACAGGAGGAATGTAAGCCCGGAGTGGCTTCATCACATTGGAAAGGTCTTGAGGATGATCATGGCAACAGAGCAACGTTGTTCTCTGAGGACCAATTTAGCTAATTTTGGAGAAAGAAATAGGAAACATGATGATGAATCTTTTTTGGAGGACAAAGAACTCCATAATATATAAACTAGAAAATAATGCTTGATATCTTTGAGTTCATATATTAACAAATTAGGGAGGGCAGAGGTCAATGAATTGGATATGCAAATCAAAAAACTTGAAAGCAAACAAATTAAAAATCCCCAGAAGAAAACTAAATTAGAAATCCTAAAAATTAAGAGAGAAATTAATAAAACTGAAAATGAAAAAAGTATTGAATTAATAAATAAGACTAGAAGCTGGTATTTTGAAAAAACAAACAAAATAGACAAAGTATTGGTCAATCTAATAAAAAAAGGAAATAAGAAAACCAAATTAACAGTATCATACAGGAAAATGGAGTCCTCACCTCCAATGAAGAGGAAATTAAGGCAATCATTAAAACCATTTTGCCCAATTATATGGCAATAAATATGCAAATCTAGATGATATGGATGAATATTTACAAAAATATAAATTGCATAGATAAATGGAAGAAGAAATAGAATTCTTAAATAATCCCATATCAGAAAAAAAATTGAACAATTCATCAAAGAATTCCCTAAGAAAAAATTCCCCAGAGCCTGATGGATCCACAAGTAAATGCTAACAAACATTCAAAGAACAGCTAATCTTGATAATATACAAAAAATTTGACATAGTAAGCAAAGAGGGAGTTCTATCAAATTCATATTATGATACAAATATGTTAGTGATTCCAAAGCCAGGCAGGTCAAAAACAGCAAAAGAAAACAATAGACTAATCTCCTTAATGAACATAGATGCAGAAATATTAAATGGGATACTAGCAAAAAGACACCAGCAGGTCATCATGAAGGTTATTCACTATGATCAGGTGGGATTTATAGGAGGAATGCGAGGATGGTTCAATATTAGGAAAACCATCCACATAATTGAGCACATCAACAAGCAAATCAACAAAAATCACATGATTATCTCTCAATAGATGCAGAAAGAGCCTTTGACAAAATACAACAGTCATTCCTATTGAAAACACTAGAAAGTATAGGAATAGAAGGGTCTTTCCTAAAAATAATAAAAAGTGTTTACCTAAAATCATCAGCCAACATCATCTGCAATGGGGATAAATTAGATGCTTTCCCAATAAGATCAGGAGTGAAATAAAGATAGCTATTATCATCGCTATTATTTAACATTGTACTAGAAACACTAGCAGTAGAAATTAGAGAAGAAAAAGAAATTGAAGGTATTAAAATTGACAATGAATAGACCACACTATCACTCTTTTTGTGGATGATATGATGGTCTACATAAAGAATCCTAGAGAATCAACTAAAAAGTTAATACAAATGATCAATGACTTTAGCAAAATTGCAGGATACAAAATAAACCCACATATATCATCAGCATTTCTATATATCTCCAATCCATCTCAGTAGCAAGAATTAGAAAGATAAATTCCATTTAAAAGTCACCCTAGATAATATAAAATATTTAGGAATCTATCTCCCGAGACAAACACAGGGACTATATGAACACAACTACAAATCATTTTGAACACAATTAAAACTAAATCTAAAAAGTTGGAAAAACATTAACTGCTCATGGGTAGGACGAGCTAACATAATAAAAATGACAATCCTATCCAAACTTATTTATTTATTTAGTGCCATACCCATCAAACTACCAAAAACCTTTTTTACTGAATTAGAAAAAATCATGACAAAGTTCATTTGGAAGAACTAAAGATCAAGGATATCCAGGGAAAGAATGAAAAAAAATGTGAAGGAAGGCAACCTTTGTAAAAATGGAGATTTGAACCCCAGACTTCAATCCCTAGAAGTCCTTGGTATTTCCAGTATTCCCTATAATCTCACCTGAATCTCCACCTGAGCAACATCCCAATTGAGTATTTAACAGGCTCTCTGCCTCCCAAGAGCTCTCTTCCTGTATTAGAGATTGCAAGATGTAGTGAGTATGCTAAGCAGGGGGATTCTGAATTAGCTAATCAGCCATGGGCACGTGGTTTTCTACTTTGTATTCTTAATTCTAATAATCCTTAATAAACCTCATAAAATATAATACTTTTATTATTAGAAATGAAATTTAATTTTTACAGTTTTGGCAACCAGAAAGGGATGAGAACTTCTCAAAAATTTATTTCTAAAAGATAGCCTAGATAATTTTTCTTTTAAGCCATGTTCCTCCTGCCAAGCCTTTCAGCAAAGCTGATTCTTGAGCTTCTCCTGACCTTCTTGACCAATATCGCTCACATGGTCCCAGCCCTGCCCTCCTGGCCTGGCTACAGCTGCCGGCTTCTGGGCTCCTACAATCTGGATCTGCTTGACACAGATTGCTCTCCCTGCCCAACCACCACCAATTCTGGCCTCTGAGACAGATGACACTAGGCCAGCCCCAGGACCGAGGCTGCTGGTACCTGCCCTTTGTCTTCAGAATCAAACAGCAGCTGGCAAAAACGGGGGTGATCTTTCCTTAGGCTACAATTAGCCTCCACATGGGGGCAGGGGACCACAGGGGGGGAGAAAGAAGAGAAGGAAGAGACTTTTCCAAACAGGAATTTACAACCATGGCTTATTTGAAAGGGTGTATTTTGAGGGCACTGATTCTGTTATTTATCTCTCCTGAGATTCAGGTGAAAAAGTAATCTCCCTACAACTTTTTGGCCCAATTTGAGATTCCAAAAACCCACCCTCGCTATGGGGAGGCAAAACTCAGTGGCTCAGTAGATTGAGAGCCAGTCCTGGAGACAGGAGATCCTGGGTTTAAATCTGGTCTCAGACACTTCCTAGCTGTGTGGCCCTAGGCGGGTCACTTTGACCCCCATTGCCTGTCCCTTACCAATCTTCTGCCTTCTGACAATAGGCATCTAAGTGGATAATAAAAAAGAAAAAACAAACAAACTTTAAAGACACTGGAGGTTATATTTTTAAGGCTTTTTGGACTCAAATGTTTTCTAAAAAATCTCTGTATTTTATTGTATTTTGCTGATTGTTTTGTTTAAGATTTAATTTTGTTGGTTTTAAGTTCATATATTAATGCATTCAATACGATTCTGTTACATTGAATCATTTTAATGTGCTGGGTTTTAACTACTGTTATATTCTGTTGCTTTTCCCCTATAACTATACTGAACAAATATTATTGAATAAGCCCATATAAAAAGAACTTTTCTATTTTTAATTTTGTAAATTTTCACATAGAGGATAGATGGACTTCATCTGAACTGGTTATAATTATATAATAACCTTTGGAAAATTTAATAAATTTTAGCTAAATATCTCAAATTGATTTTAAGGGGTCCTTTAGACAGGATTTTTAGAATTTTCCCCAATAATCCTGGTCATTTTTCTTGCCCTTAACAGGAGGTAAGGTCCATTTTCGTAGCTGAAATGAAATACAATTATAACTCCCACCTCCCACATTCATAAAAATGTGAAGGGATGGGACATCACAGTCTCATACCAAAGGAGCTGGGAAATTAATCTCAGGGCATTGTACCCCTCGGAATGACTCCCAGAAGAGGAGTATCTCTCATTTATAACTCTTTGGCTCACTTTACCCAACATCAACAGTACAGAGGTTTGAGTTTTTCCTAGACTACTCTGCCACATTTTTAATGATATCTAGATTTCTTGATAATGCTCTAGACCCAAATAAGTTTTACCTTGTTTAAAAATGTATTTGCCAAGGTTGAAATATTTGCTATGTTTGTAAATATTGTGACAAATATCCATCAGTTCATAGGCTTTTAAAAATGCCATACAGAAACTTATGTGGAATATGATAGTGGGTTTGTTTGCTATTGTAATTAATTGGACTATTGAGAATTTTGGTGATAATGATACCTACATAATTATACTACAGTCCATTATATATATATATATATGTATATATATGTATATATATATACATATATATATGCATGTATGTATAAAACCTGTTACTTTGTGAAATTCATTTGCTTGTACTCACAGTGGATTATGGCTAGATATGAAGAGGAAATGGATCTCATTTTTGGTGAGAAAGCCCTGTATTCTATATTCCCTTAGAGGACACAGTGTGTCAATGATTATAAGGTATATTTTTTAATTTTAAACCCTTTTATTATTATATTTTTCTTACATGTGCAATATACTATTTCAATTTTTTATTTTTTCTCTCCTTTTTTAGATTTGAAGCACGTCACCAATATTAAGATTTTTTAAAACTTATTTGATTTAGCAGTAATATAAGTTTAAAATACATTTGCTATAATGTCAATGCATGCCCCAAAAGCTATAGACTATAAAAATGATGCCACTAATTGTTTAAAAAAATTAAGGGACTTTGCTTAATGATTCTGTCTGATTCCAGGACAAGATAATACAAAAGAGCCATTGCACAGGGCCAAAGAAGGACAAAGTTAACCTGCAGAGTGCCAATCAAGCACAAGGTCAAAGACCAACCAATCCCAATGGGTTTGATGAAAATTCTAAGCTAATACACATGACTTGAATTAGTGTGGAGACTCAAGGTTGAGATGCTTCACATATGTTAAGAAGTAGGCCTTCGTTGTATCCACACACTTGTGAAAATACTTACAGACAAATATCCCTAATTTGGCTCCTTCCTGGCTCCTATAAGCTAGTCCCTTTTCTGTTTTTCATAATGTGGCAACTTTCTGTAGTCCTAGCTACTGACTGGGTAAATGCTTAATTTTTTATGACATTTTAATTCAGCTCTGATTCAAAGACCTGTTATAGATTTATTTTTCCTTTACTTAGAATTTTTACACATAAGACTTTGATAGTCTATATTTCATCCAGAAATTACATTGTTTTATTTGGATTTTTCTGATATTTTTATATCTCTTGCCAATTGATTAATATATCTCACAACTCAGCCATGCATCCCTAAGTGATCCCTGTGTTTTTCAAACATCCTCTTCATGTGGGTATGTAAAAATGTAAAAAAAAATATTATTTTAATTTGCAAAGTTTAAATTCCTTGAGAGAGTAATTTAGGTGAAGAAACATGCTACCACTCTGAATCTAGAAACTGAAATGTTTGGAGAAGACACCATGAAGATGCCTCCACAGATGACAAGCTGTGGACGAGAAGATCAAGAATGAACTTTGGGTGTGGTTGATTGAACATTTACTTGTATGCATATTCTTATGCCAAAGGGGACTTCCCCCAACTGGCTTTTTGTCAATGCACCTAGCAGTCATTGGTTTTGTTCTCTTTTCCTTTTACCCACAAATTATTGCTATCATTAAGTTGATTAAATTTCCATGATCCTTTTGAGGAAACTGGTTTCCCAATATGATCATAGGGGGATTTTAAAAATGGAGATTTGAACCCCAGACTTCAATCCCCAGAAGTCCTTGGAACTTCCCAGAATTCCCTATAATCTCACCTGAGTTTCCACCTGGGTGAGATCACAATTAAGTATTTAATAGGATCTCTGCCTTCCAAGAGCTCTCTTCCTGTACTGGGATATTGCAAGATGTAGTGAGTATGCTAAGTGTGCTGATTCTGAAAGCGCTAATCAGCCATGGGCACGTGGTTTTCTACTTTGTATTCTTAATTCTAATAATCCTTAATAAACCTCATAAAATATAATACTTTTATTATTAGAAATGAAATTTATGGGTCAAGATGGAGGCTCAGAGAAAGCTAAAGTTCAGATCTCTGGAAACCCTTCCCTACCAAACTCAAACTATATGCTCCTAAGGCAACAAAATTCAAAATGAACAACAGCATAGACCCTGGGAATCCTCCTCCTGGACCTGGATCAAAAGATACGCCCCCCCCCCCAAAGCCAGAACCCGAGATCACTTGGACATAAGGGGTAGGCAGAAGGAAGGTCCCAGGACCCATCCCCCCCAACCCAGAGTGCTGAGTCCGAGGCAGCAGAGGGAACCTCAGAGCCTCAGGGCCGGCTATTGTGAAGGATGATTCCTAAAAACAACCTGACTCAGTCGAGGGGGCACCCAACACAGCAGAGAAACAGAGAGAGACGGGGGGGAGCCTGTAACACCCTGGCTGGATCCTTCCATCCGAGACTCACAGAAGGACCCTGCCTCAGGGCATACTCAGTTCAACCCATTGAAAGTTAATCCTATCAGGAGCCCTCGGAGCTCCAGGAATCCACGGCCCCTCCCCCCTCAGAGTGCAGGCTCTTCTGGCCAGCAAAGGCATTAAAACACCTCGTGGAGAATGCTGAGCCAGGCTCAGAGCATGGAAGTAAGGCAATGGAGAAGCATCGGGAGGGAACTGAGGAGGGCAGTAACACAGAAACACCAGCAATTCCTGGCCTCCCCGGGAAGACAGAACAGCTGAGGAGAACAGACAATTTGCCTAGGGCTAAAACCTCTGAACACCAGACAGAGATAAGAAAAGCTAGACCTCCCCACTCAGATAGAGATGGCAAACTCCACAGAAGCACAAAAGCCTCAAAACTCCAAGAAAAGCAAGAAGAAGAGGGCAATTTTGGACACATTTTATGGAGCAAAAATACAAAATACAGAGGAGATAGAAGAGGAAACACAAGCAAATGTTCCAAAGCCTTCGAAAGGAAATGGAAACTCTCCAGAAACCCATGAAGAATTTGAATCAGAAAGGATAAAAAAGATGGAAGCCTTCGTGGAGGAAAAGTGGGAAATAATCCAAAAGAAATTCACACATCTACAAAACCAGTTTGACCAAACTGAAACGGAAAACCAGGCTTTAAAGGTCAGAATTAGGCAACTCAAAGACAACAAGAAAGAATTAATAAAGCAAAGCCAACAGACCAAGAAATTAGAACAGAACATAAAATATCTCTCTGACAAGGTCATAGACTTGGAAAATAGAGGGAGAAGAGACAATTTGAGAATAATTGGACTTCAACAAAAGCCAGAAATAAACAGCAAACTCGACATCATAATACAAGATATAATCAAAGAAAATTGCCCAGAGATCCTAGAACAAGAGGGCAATATAGGCACTGAAAGAGTTCACAGAACACCCTCTATACGAAATCCCCAAAAGACAACTCCCAGGAATGTAATTGCCAAATTCCAAAGTTTTCAAGCAAAAGAAAAAATCTTACAAGAAGCCAGAAAAAGAAAATTTAGATATAAAGGAATGCCAATCAGGGTCACACAAGACATTGCAAGTTCCACTCTGAACTGAAGGCATGGAACATAATTTTCAGAAAGGCAAGAGAGCTGGGTCTTCAAGCAAGAATCAGCTATCCAGCAAAACTGACTATATACTTCCAAGGGAAAGTATGGGCACTCAACAAAATAGAAGATTTCCAAGTTTTTGCAAAGAAAAGACCAGAGCTCTGTGGAAAGTTCGATATTGAAAAACAAAGAGCATGGAATACCTGAAAAGGCAAATATGAAGGAAAGGGAAAAGGAGAAAAATGATATCTTTTTCTTTTACTCAAACTCTCTTCTATAAGGACTATATTTATATCAATCTATGTATACCAACATGTGGGGAAAATGTAATGTGTAAATAGGGGGAAAAGAAAGAACAAAGATAATAATCTTTCTCACACAAAGATTCACATGGGAAGGGGAGGGGAAGAAAACTTCTATAAGAAGGAGAGGAAGAGAGTTTTTACTTAAACCTTACTCTCAGGGAAATCAACTCTGAGAGGGGAAGAACATCCAGATCAATTGGAATCTTGAATTCTATCTTACCCAAACAAGGGAAAGGAGAAGGGAAAATCAAGGGGGTGAGGGGGAAGGGGACACAAAAAAGGGAGGGAAGAAGAGGGGGGAGGGGGAAGGAACAAAAAGGGAGGGATTACAAAGGGAAACATATAAAGGGAGGGGACAAGGGGGACTGATACAAAGTAAATCACTGGACTAAAAGGTAGAGCTGAAGAAGAAGGGATAGAATTAGGGAAGGATATCAAAATGCCAGGGAGTCCACAAGTGACAGTCATAACTTTGAATGTGAATGGGATGAACTCAACCATAAAATGTAGACGAATAGCAGAATGGAATAAAATCCAAAACCCTACCATATATTGTCTTCAAGAAACACACATGAAGTGGGTAGACACCCACAAGGTCAGAATTAAAGGATGGAGTAAGAATTACTGGGCCTCAACTGACAGAAAGAAGGCAGGAGTGGCAAACATGATATCTGATAAAGCCAAAGCAAAAATAGACCTGATCAAAAGGGATAGGGAAGGTAATTATATTTTGTTAAAAAGGACATTAGATAATGAGAAAATATCACTAATCAACATGTATGCACCAAATAATATAGCACCCAAATTTCTAATGGAGAAACTAGGAGAATTGAAGGAAGAAATAGACAGAAAAGCTATATTAGTGGGAGTCTTAAACCAACCATTATCAAATTTAGATAAATCAAATCAAAAAATAAATAAGAAAGAGGTAAAAGAAGTGAATGAAATCTTAGAAAAATTAGAATTAATAGACATATGGAGAAAAATAAACAGGGATAAAAAGGAATACACCTTCTACTCAGCACCACATGGCACATTCACAAAGATTGACGATACATTAGGTCACAGAAACATGGGACACAAATGTAGAAAAGCAGACATAATAAATGCAGCCTTTTCAGATTACAAGGCAATTAAAATAATAATCAGCAATGGTACATGGAAAACCAAATCAAAAACTAATTGGAAATTAAACAATATGATACTCCAAAATCATTTAGTTAGAGAAGAAATCATAGAAACCATAATTTCATTGAGGAAAATGCAATGGCGAGACATCCTTTCAAACCTTTTGGGATGCAGCCAAAGCAGTAATCAGAGGTAAATTCATATCCCTGAGTGCATATATTAACAAACAAGGGAGAGCAGAGATCAATCAATTGGAAATGCAAATAAAAAAAAAACTTGAAAGCAATTAAATTAAAAAATCCCCGGCAGAAAACCAAACTAGAAATCGTAAAAATTAAGGGAGAAATTAATAAAATCAAAAGGGATAGAACTATTGATTTAATAAATAAGAGAAGAAGATGGTACTTTGAAAAAACAAACAAAATATAAAATGTCCTGGTCAATCCTATTAAAAAAAGGAAAGAAGAAAAGCAAATCAATGAAAAGGGGGACATCACCTCCAATAAAGAGGAAATTAAGGCAAACTTTAAAAATTACTTTGCCCAAATATATGGGCAATAAATACACCAATTTAGGTGATATGGATGAATATATACAAAAATACAAACTGCCTAGACTAACAGGAGAAGAAATGGAATTCTTAAATAAACCCATATCAGAAAATGAAATCTAACAAGCCATCAAAGAACTTCCTAAGAAAAAATCCCCAGGGCGTGATGGATTCACCAGTGAATTCTATCAAACATGTAGAGAACAGTTAATTCCAATAGTATACAAACTATTTGACATAATAAGCTAAGAGGGAGTTCTACCAAACTCCTTTTACGACACAAACATGGTACTGTTCCAAAACAAGGCAGGTCAAAAACAGAGAAAGAAAACTACAGACCAATCTCTCTGATGAATATACATGCAAAACTCTTAAATAGGATACTAGCAAAAAGACTCCAGCAAGTGATCAGAAGGGTCATCCACCATGATCAAGTAGGATTTATATCAGGGATGCAGGGCTGGTTCAATATTAGGAAAACCCTCCATATAATTGACCACATCAACAAACAAACCAACAAGAACCACATGATTATCTCAATAGATGCAGAAAAAGCCTTTGATAAAATACAACACCCATTCCTATTTAAAACACTAGAAAGCATAGGAATAGAAGGGTCATTCCTAAAAATAATAAACAGTATATATCTAAAACCATCAGCTAATATCATCTGCAATGGGGATAAACTAGACGCATTTCCAATAAGATCAGGAGTGAAACAAGGATGCCCATTATCACCTCTACTATTTGACATTGTACTAGAAACACTAGCAGTAGCAACTAGAGAAGAAGAAGAAGTTGAAGGCATCAAAATAGGCAAGGAGGAGACCAAGTTATCACTCTTTGTAGGTGACATGATAGTCTACGTAAAGAATCCTAGAGACTCAACCAAAAAGCTAATTGAAATAATCAACAACTTTAGCAAAGATTCAGGATACAAAATAAACCCACATAAGTCATCAGCATTTCTATATATCTCCAACACAGCTCAGCAGCAAAAACTAGAAAGAGAAATCCCGTTCAAAATCACCTTAGACAAAATAATATACCTCAGAATCTATCTCCCGAGACAAACACAGGAACTATATGAACACAACTACAAAACACTCTCCACACAACTAAAACTAGACTTGAACAATTGGAAAAACATTCACTGCTCATGGATAGGACGAGCCAATATAATAAAAATGACCATCCTACCCAAACTCATCTATCTATTTAATGCCATACCCATTGAACTCCCCAAAAATTTCTTTACTGATTTAGAAAAAAAAACATAACAAAGTTCATTTGGAATAACAAAAGATCAAGGATATCCAGGGAAATAAAGAAAAAAAACACAAATGATGGGGGCCTTGCAGTCCCAGACCTCAAACAATATTTCAAAGCAGCAGTCATCAAAACAATTTGGTACTGGCTAAGAGACAGAAAGGAGGATCAGTGGAATAGACTAAGGGTAAGCAACCTCAGCAAGACAATATACAATAAACCCAAAGATCCCAGCTTTTGGGACAAAAATCCAGTATTCGATAAAAACTGCTGGGAAAAATGGAAGACAGTGTGGAAAAGATTAGGAATTGATAAACACCTCACACCCTACACCAATATAAATTCAAAATGGGTGAATGACTTAAACATAAAGGAAACCATAAGTAAATTGGGTAAACACAGAATAGTTTATACATATCAGTATATACATGTCAGACCTTTTAGAGAGGAAAGACTTGAAACCCAAGCAAGACATAGAAAGAGTCACAAAATATAAAATAAATAATTTTGACTACATCAAACTAAAAAGCTTTTGTACAAACAAAACCAATATAACTAAAATCAGAAGGGAAACAACAAATTGGGAAAAAATCTTCATAGAAACCTCTGACAAAAGTTTAATTACTCAAATTTATAAAGAGCTAAATCAATTGGACAAAAAATCAATCCATTCTCCAATTGAAAAATGGGCAAGGGACATGGATAGGCAATTCTCAGATAAAGAAATCAAAACTATTTATAAGCACATGAAGAAGTGTTCTAAATCTCTTATAATCAGAGAGATGCAAATCAAAACAACTCTGAGGTATCACCTGACACCTAGCAGATTGGCTAACATGACAGCAGAGGAAAGCAGTGAATGCTGGAGGGGATGTGGCAAAGTAAGGTCATTAATTTATTGCTGGTGGAGTTGTGAATTGATCCAACCCTTCTGCAGGGCAATTTGGAACTATGCCCAAAGGGCGATCAATGAATGTCTACCCTTTGATCCAGCCATAGCACTACTGGGTCTGTACCCCAAAGAATTAATGGAGAAAAGAACTTGTACAATAATATTCATAGCTGTGCTCTTTGTGGTGGCCAAATATTGGAAAATGAGGGGATGCCCATCAATTGGGGAATGGCTGAACATATTGTGGTATATGTTGGTGATGGAATACTATTGTGCAAAAAGGAATAATAAAGTGGAGGAATTCCATGGAGACCGGAACAACTTCCAGGAAGTGATGCAGAGGGAGAGGAGCAGAACCAGGAGAATATTGTACACCGAGACTAATACACTGTGGTATAATCGAATGTAGTGGACTTCACCATTAGTGGCTGTGTAAGGTCTCTGAACAATCTGCAGGGATCTGGGAGAAAAACCACTATTCATAAGCAGAGGACAAACTGTGGGAGTAGAAACGCAGAGGAAATGCAACTGCCTGACTACAGAGGTTGAGGGGACATGACAAAGGAGAGACTCTAAACCAAAACTCTAGTGCAAATATTAACAACATGGCAAAGGGTTCGAATCAAAAACACATGTGATGCCCAGTGAAGTCATGCATCGGCTATGGGGGGTAGAGGAGGGGGGAAGAAAATGGTCTTTGTCTTAAATGAATAATGCTTGGAAATGATCAAATAAAATATTATAAAATTAAAAAAAAAACAAAATTTAATTTTTACACCTTGCAGTACCAGATCTCAAACTATAAAGCAGTGGTCATCAAAATGATATGGTATTGGTTAAAGGACAGAAAGGAGGATGAGTGGAATCTACTTGGGGTAAGTGACCTCAGCAAGACAGGTTAAGTCAAGCTAAAAAATCCCAGCTTTTGTGACCAAAATCCACTATTTGATAAAAACTGCTGGGAAAATTGGAAGACAGTGTGGGGGAGATGAGGTTATGAGATTTGGATCAACATCTCACACCATACACCAAGAGAAACTCAGAATGGGTGAATGATTTAAACATAAAGAAGGAAAGTATAAGTAAATTATGTGAACACAGAATAGTATACATGTCATAACATTGGGAAATTAAAGATTTTAAAACCAAGCAAGACTTAGAAAAAGTACAAAATGTAAAATAATAATTCTGATTATATTGAATTAAAAAGTTTTGTACAAACAAAAACAATGTAACCAAAATTAGAAGGGAAGCAACACATTGGGAAACAATCTTCATAACAAAAACCTCTGAAAAAGGCCTAATTACTCAAATTCATGAAGAGTTAAATCAATTGTACAAAAAATCAAGCCATTCTCCAATTGATAAATGGGCAAGGGACATGTGAATCTTAAAAATTCTCAGACCCTATATCAGAAGATTTGATCAAGACCATTCCCCATTTTAAACAAGGAAGGGACTTAGTCAGGAATGTGAGAACTCTACTCTACCCATACTTAAGCATACTTTAGGGGAAGATGAAGATGTAAACTCTACTGAACAATGAAAAAGTACTTAACTCATACTTACAGTGAAGCAAAAGTCTTAAGCTAAGCCTATTTTTAGGAAGGTGCTAAGTACCTATGAAGGTCAAATTAATCACTAAAGGTTGAAGCAAGCTTAGCAAGAGGTGTGAGGTTTTAGTCTACTCATGAGTGAATTAAGAATGGTCAGTCCTGTGAAAATGTCTACTGTGATTGGTAGATGTGAGAACTTTGGGGAGGTGACAAAGGAGAAAATTTTCTTTAAAACCAAGAGGTTTAGGCCTCTAGGAGAATTCAGTTTGCTAAAGCTGAATTGGAACTCGGAGTTGTTGGAGTAGCTGAGTCTCTCTGAACACAAGAATCTTGCTTGGGACAAATCTTGTGGTGAGTAGATTAAAGACTGACTGATCTCTCTCTTAGGGCTTGGGCCTAAGCTGGCCTGGGCTGGCCTAGCCTTTTTCTCATTGTTTCCTCTTACTCTCTCTCTTTCATTAATTCCTTATTTGTATTAATTAAAATCTCTATAAAAGTCCAGATGACTTGGGTATATTTCATAATTGGGAATTTCTCCCTGGCGACCACTTTATATTTGATTTAACTCAAGACAATGTCTTGAAACCATATTTCCTTGGTCACAGTTTAAGGCAACCACTCTTTTAATTGTTACAGACATGAATAGACAATTTTCAGTTAAAGAAATCAAAACTATTAATAAGCACATGAAAAAGTGTTTTAAATCTCTTATAATCAGAGAGATGCAAATCAAAACAACTCTGAGGTGTCACCTCACACCTAGCAGATTGGCTAACATGTCAGCAAAGCAAAGTAATGAATGCTGGAGGGGATGTGGCAAAATTGGGACATTAATGCATTGCTGGTGGAGTTGTGAATTGATCCTATCATTATGAAGGGCAATTTGGAACTATGCCCAAAGGGTGCTAAAAAACTGCCTACCCTTTGATCCAGCCATAGCACTGCTGGGTTTGTACCCCAAATAGATAATAAGGAAATGGCTTGTACAAGAATATTCATAGCTGTGCTCTTTGTGGTGGCAAAAAATTGGAAAATGAGGGGATGCCCTTCAATTGGGGAATGGCTGAACAAATTTTGGTATATATTGGTGAAGGAATACTATTGTGCCCAAAGGAATAATAAAGTGGAGAAATTCCACGGGAACTGGAACAACCTCTAGGAATTGATGCATAGTGAAAGGAGCAGAACCAGGAGAACATTGTACACAGAGACTGATACACTGTGGTACAATTGAATGTAATGGACTTCTCCATTAGTGACAATGCAGTGTTCTGAACAACTTGGAGTGATCAATGAGAAAAAAAACACTCTCCACATTCAGAGGAAAAACTTTGGGAGTATAAACACAGGAGAAAAACTACTGCTTGAATACATGGGTCGAGGCGATATGTTTGGGGATGTAGACTCTAAATGATCATCTTAATGCAAACACTGACAACATGGAAATAGGTTTTGATCAAGGACACATGTTATACCCAATGAAATTGAGTGGCTGCGGGAAGGGTGGAGGTAGGGTAGGGAGTGAAATAATATGATTCTTGTAACTAAGGAATAATGTTCTAAATTAAATAAATAAATTAATTTAAATTTAAAAAATAAAAATAAATAAAATAAAATAACAAACCTATTTCTGTGTCATTTGTATATGCAGTAGCATGATCCTTAAACATCAAAACCCCAATTATATACCTATTGCATTACATGATCAATCACATATTTTTCTAATGCATTTCCATTTCCACAGTTCTTCCTCTGGATGTAGAATGCATTCTTTCCAACAAGTTCCTCTGAATTGTTCTAGGTCATTGCTTTGCTGCTAATAGAAATGCCCATTTTTACATTACATTACATTACAAAATCTAATTACATTAGATTTTGCCATAATGTATCAATCTTTGTATACAATGTACTCCTGGTTCTGCTCCTTTTACTCTACATCAATTCCTGGTCATTCCAATTCACATGGAATTCCTCTAGTTCATTATTCCTTTTAGCACAATAGAATTCCATCACCACCAGATACCACAATTTGTTCAGCCATTCTTCAATTGATGGGCATCCCTTCCTTTTCAAATGTTTTTGTACACAAAGAGCAAGACTATAAGCATTTTTGTACAAGTTTTTTTCCCTTATCTCTTTGGTGTACAAACCCAGTAGTGGTATGGGTGAGTCAAAGGGTAGGCATTCTTTTAAAGCCCTTTGCGCGTAATTCCAAATTGCCCTCCAGAATGGTTGAACCAATTTTGAACTCCACAGGCAGTGTATTTGTGTCCCAATTTTGCCACATATACTTCAACATT
Source organism: Monodelphis domestica (assembly GCF_027887165.1). Taxonomy (NCBI): domain Eukaryota; kingdom Metazoa; phylum Chordata; class Mammalia; order Didelphimorphia; family Didelphidae; genus Monodelphis; species Monodelphis domestica. The sequence goes on from NC_077233.1 coordinate 201,864,962, forward strand.
TATCACTTTCTTATTGGCCAGTCTGATAGGTGTGATTTCTGTAATTCTTAAAAATTACTCTTAGTAGAAGAAAAGATATAAGGAAATTACTCAGAAAGAGAGTGGAAAAGTATGCTGATTATGATTATATGATATGTAAGATGATATATGATGATATTATATATATGTAAATGTGATGATATGGAGAGATAAGTATGTATGATATGTATTCAAATGAATGATAAGTAAAAAATATCAATTAAGGGCTGAAACAGAGGATTGCAATGAGAGAAAGGGGAAGGGAGAGATAGAATGGAGTAAATTACATAACATAAAGAGATGTGGAAAATCATTATAGAGAAGGGTCAATAAGGGTGGTCATAGGTAATGCTTAATCGTTACTCTCATTGTAACTGTCTCAGAGAGGGAAAAGGTATACAGTTTTATATCTCTCTCTATATATGAAATTCTATCATACCCTAAGCAGTAGGGTATAGAATTCTATTTTACTCCACAGAGAAGTAGAAGGGTAGTAAGACAAGGGGGTTGGTGTGTGTAAAAAGAAAAAGAAAAAGACTGGTGAGGAGGAACAGAGAGAAATAGAACAAAGCAGGATTTAAAGGTGATAATACGTTGGAGGTCAATACACCATTAGTAATCAAAATTCTGAATGTGAATGGGATGAACTTACCCAGAAAATGAAAATGGATAGCAGAGTGGATTAAAAATCAGAATTCTACTACAGTAGTTGTAGTAGTCTCTCGGTAACCGAGGATGACGATTGTCTTTGTGCGTTTTCATCTATGATAGATGAGTGTTCACAAAGATGCTTGTGCATGAAGGAGATGTAAGTGGAAAAGTCGATGCACAAAGATAGTCCCACTCTCTCGGCACTGGAAACCTGGGTCCAGTGGCACGAAAAGTTGTTACTCCTGGAGACTTCCTCAGCTGCATTGGATGGCTGTGTTGTCTTTTGTGCTCCAACACGCCCTAAGCACCCCACAGTGCTTTGCTGCATCGCCATCTCAGCCATTGAACCTTCTTATTGGTTTCTTCTGTCTGTTCAGCCGAAGCAGTCTTCACATGCTGGGTGAGCAAAGTCCTAGTTCACCAGGGGTCGACCCCCCGATGGCTACCCTCACAAGGTTTAGCCAGCCTGTCGAAGCCGTTGCCCGGGGTGTGGCCGCTGCCGCATACTAGCAGCTACTGTGAGCCACAAGTGAGAGCTGGGTGTCAGGTGGGGTCAGAGGCTGGAGAGCTGCCCTAGAAGGGCATGACAAGCCCTCCATACCAGAGATACTACCCCTCCTTGAACACCCCATATACCCTAGAATCCTACTATATGTTGTATTTAAAGGGTGAATATTTACAAAAATAAAAAATGCCAAGAAAAAAAGAGGAAATAGAATAGTTAAATAATCACAACTCAGAAAAATAAATTGAACAAGCCATCAAGGAATGTCCTACGAAAAAATTCCCAGGACCAGATGAATTCACAAGTGAATTCCATCAAACATTAAAAGAACAACTAATCCCATTACTACGTAAACTATTTTGACATAATAAGCAAAGAAGGAGTTCTATCAAATTCCTTTTATGACACAAATATGGTACTAATCCTAAAGCCAGACAGACCAAAAACAGAGAAAAGTACAGACCAATCTTCTTAATGAACATAGATGCAAAAATCTTGAATAAATTACTAGTTGAAAGACTACAGCAAGTACTCACAAAGATTATTCATTTTGCCCAGGTGGCATTTATACTGGGAATGCAAGGATGCTTTAATATTAGGAAAACCATCCACATAATTGACCATATCAATAATCAAACCAACAGAAATCACATGATTATCTCAATAGATTCAGAAAAAACCTTTGATAAAATATAACACTCAGTCCTATTGCAAACAATAGAAAGTATTTGAATTGAAGGTCCCTTCCTCAAAATAATAAATAATATATATTTAAAACCTTCAGCAATTATCTTCAATGTGGACAGGTTAGAAGTCTTCCCAATAAGATTGGGAGTGAAGCATGGATGCCCATTATTACCTCAATTATTTAAAGTACTGTAACAGAAATGCTATGTTTAGCAATTAAAGAAAAAGAAATTGAATGGGCTAAAGTAGGAAATGAAGAAACTAAACTATCACTCTTTGAAGATGATATATTGTATACTTGAAGAATCCTTGAAAAATCAACCAGAGGGCTAATGGAAATAATTATAAAACCACTTAAATCATCCGAATTCCTACATATTTCCAACAAAATTCAGCAGCAGGAGTTATGAAGAGAAACTACATTTAAACCCTCTTTAGACAATATAAAATATTTAGGAATCTATCTGCCAAGAAAAACACAGGAATATATAAACACAACTACAAAATACTTTCACACATAAAGGATATCTAGTCAGTTTCCTTTGATAATTTCTTTTATTATGGTGTCCAAACTCTTTCATTTTTTTTATTACACCTTTCAGGTAATCCAATGGTTCTTAAATTGACACTCCTTGTTTCATTTTCCATGTCAGTTGTTTATTCAATGAGATATTTAGGTGGTTTATTTTTCATTCTTTTGATTTTCCTTTATTGTTTTTTGATGTCTCATGAAATCATTAACTTTTAGTGGCCTAAATCTAATTTTTAGGAATGATTTTCTTCCCTCAGCTTTTGAGCCTCCTTTCATATCTGGTCCATTCATTCTTGCCTTGCTTTATTTCTCTTCCCCATTTTCCTCTGCCTCTCTTAACTGATTTTTTAAAATCCTTTTTGACTTCTTCCAGAATCTGAGTCCAATTCATAATTTTATTTTTTGCCTTTGCATGTGTTTGTTTTGTTTTCACTATCCCCTTCTGTGTCTGTGCCTAGCTCTCTGTTGCCATAAAATTCTATGTGTTTAGGGCTTTTTGTTTTATTTTGTTTTATTTTTCATATTTTCTCATTTCCCAGCTTACTGTGACAAGGAAATCACTTTAAAAGACTGATATATATATTAATTTAAGGTCGCCAAGGAATTCAGCTATGTAATTCCTAAATGAAAACTCAAATCAGCAGTCAACCTTTTATAGAGTTTAATTACAAACAGGAGGAAGAAAGGAATTAGAGATACAGAGAGAGAGGGAGAGAGAAAGGGGAGAGAAGGGAATAGGGCTTAAATACCCCTTCTGTTTAGGCTGGGCCAAAAGGCCCAAGCCCTTAGATAGCTGGGGCAAAGAAAAGAGATCAGTCCCTATTACTCACGTGACCAAAATGGAGAAACAGTCTCACGGGCCTCCACCTCCAGCTTCCTTTAGAGCCAGCTTCTCAGAGCACCTCTCCAATCACTCAGAGCCAAAACTCTCCCACCACCCCTCAGTCCTCAGACCCCTCTATCTTTAAGGAAACCATCCAAGTTCCCTCCCCTCAGTTCTCACATCTACCAATCACTGTCCATCATTTTCCCTGTGCCAATGGTGGCTCTAGTTTAACCCAGGACCTCCCAGAGGTCTGTGGCTTTGCACATGTCTGTTGGAGGTCATATTCTCAAATAATTAAATCTTGATCTTTTGCTACAGCCCTTCCTAAATCCTGTTACTCTGAGTAGGGTAGAGATTGGAATAATTAAATTTTCATCTATGCTGCAGCCCTTCCTAAATCCTGTTAGGACTGAGTAGGGTGGAGATTGCAATTTCCAAGACTTGGTTCTGTCATTCCAAGTATCTCCATTGTATCAATTCTAAAATCAATCATGACTCAAAGAAATTCCTGTTCTATGCTTAAGCATAGGTCAAAGTCCTTTCCATTGTTCAGCAAAAGGTTTCTGTCCTAAAGTAATCTTAAGAAGGGAGGAGGAGGAACCTCCCATGCCAATGGGGTTCACATTCCAATAGCCAAGACCCACTATCAATAGGAAATTTTCCAAGTATGAAATTTCCCAATGGTGAAATTTCCAACATTTATAAGTCTAAGAATTTTTAAGGTTTACATTACTAAAGATAGTCTCTGTCCTCTGGGAGATTAGACACCCTGTTAAATTTCAGTCCTTCCTTAATGCTACCCTTAGCTTTACTTCTGACTTTCTGCCAGTTTCAGTTCTTCCAATATGGTATGATGGCCTGTGGGCTGGGAGCTCTTAGAGGTACTTCCTGCTGTTGATTCAGTTACCCCTGGCACAGTCTGTTTAAACTCAAATTGTAGTCTCAGGGTTATTTGCAGGCTTTTGGTCTCATTCTGGGCTTGATTCATTCAGTCATAGCTCAATTGTAGTCTCAGGCTTGGGGGAAACTTTTGGTCTCACTCTAGATTTAATTAGGCCAGGCACACAAATCAAAGCAGACTGACTTGCCCTAATATCTACCTAGAGATTTTGCAAGGGTCAGCTAGGCTTCCTCAAATCAGTATCATGCGGATTCCCCTGGCCAGGGATGAGAGGCTGAGATCTGGTTCTATGGATAACACAGACTTGGATCTAAGTCCTTACCACAAGGCTGCGCCCAGGAGTCCTGTCCTTACTCTGAGTCCATATACATCAGACTACACAACACAGACTGCCCAGGACCTCACTACAGGTTTGCTTGGAACATTAGAGGGTATGCATTGGGTTGGTCTGGCATTGGGCCAGGCAAGCTTCTTGGGGTCTGGATGTTGACTTGGGCCTAAGTTAAAAAAAAAAAAACTGAAACCTTAGCTGTGAGGTGGTATGGGGAGGCTTAGTTTTGGCTTGTTCCTTCCTCCTTGCTGTATCCTTCTCTTATCTGTGCTCCCATTTTGCTCTAGTGCCCCATATGTTCTTTACCTACCTTTCAAGTTGTTTTTGTGTGAAAGAAAGTATTGGGGAGGGGGTGGCTGTGATTATGAGGACAGAATAGAAACACTGATGTACCTGATAGTCAGGTGGAAAATACAGATATTGAGATAATGGATCATGAGGCAGAGTGGATGTACTCTGGACTATCTCCATGGGAAGCCCTAACAAAAGAGTAAGGTCACAGTTGGCTCATGAGGCATGACATGTGAGAATCAGTGGTCAAAGAGAAAGTTTGATAAACTGAAGCAAGACCAGGTTTTTCAGTCTCATGACTTCTGAATTGATGCTGACTGGGAGGCCACATGGCTGCTCCAAAACTGTAAGCTAAATGGAGAAGCTAGAAAAATAATCTCTCTCTCTCATATGCTTTTCCTCTACTCCTTTCTAATTAAATAAATTTATTAAATTTATTGCCAGACTCATAATTTTAATCTCACATTCTCTTCATGAAAGTTGGTTCACTCTGTCTTCTTTTTGTTTTTTTTTTTTTCACTTCTGTATTCATTCTGAGGTGATGTTTTATGATGGGTTGGAGAGGATTCTCCTGGTGATGTTGAGCTTCCCTTCTTCTCCTCCATCTTGGCTCCTGACCTTTTCTCCAAATGTGACTTTTTCCACAACATAACAAACCTGGAAATATGTTTTGTGTGACAGTATATGCATAACTATATTATATTACTTGCTATCTCAGGGATGGAAGAAGAGAGAAGACATGGATTAAAATTTTGGCAGATGACAGTTATTAAAAAAGTTGTATCTACATGTGATTGGGAGAAATATAATAAGAAAAGAAATTAAACAACCAGTTCAAAAATAAAATCATTCAACATGTATTTATTAAGTTCTTACTGTGCTAAACTCTAGAAATATAGCAAGAACAACAACAACAAAAATAATTCTTCATTCAAAAATCTTATATTCTAAAATGGGAGTAAATGTAAATGAATAAGAACTTATAAAGATTGGGAAGGAGGGAATCTATTGCAGGCATAGTAAATAGAAATCGAAATCGAAGTTGGAGTGCTGTGTGTCCATGTAGGAGAATGTGACTGGATCACAGTTTGTTGAGAGAAGTAGACTATAAGAGTGAAAAGTAAAGAAGGACACAAGTTGCAATAAAGTTTAAATGGAAAATGATGAATTTTATATTTGATTCTGCAGGTAAAGAGAACCACTGGGATTGAGTAAGGGAATAAGTCCTGTGCTTTAGGAAGATCACTTTGGGACTGTGTTGAGCATGGTTTGAAGAGGATAGAGGTTTCTGAGACAAAAACAATCAGAAGTTGTTTACCTGTCTGGTCCAGATACAAGGGCAGCCTGAACTGGAATGTTTTTTTTCTTGTTTGTTTGTTTATTTGTTTTTGTATGAGTGGAAATAAGAGAACTTATGTCAGAGATTCTTTAGAAATACATTATCAGAGAATACAGAAGAGAGTCACTAATAATGTGCCAGCATAAAAGGTTTGTAATTTGCATTATGGTGGAGAACTTAGAAATTTATCAGATCACAAATCTATTTGAGTCTCTGAGTAATAGGCTGCCCTTATTCAGAGCCAGGGTTTAAGAATTCATTGGATTGAATTGATTTCATGGTAATAGTTTGCTGTGTACACTAGGAATAGGAACTAGGGATTTTAGTTTTATAAAGTACAGAGAGCAGCCTATGCTCACCAAATCTTTTGGTCAGTCTAATTCTAGCACTATTGGAGTGTGTGTGTGTGTGTGTGTGTGTGTGTGTGTGTGTGTGTGTGTGTGTGTGATCAACACCCAAGTGTAGAAATGAGATGTTGTAGGTTCAAATTTAGCCACAGAAACTTCAAAGCTGTGTGACCTTAGGCAAGTCGTTTAATCCCTTACCTTGCAATTGAAACTTAATATTGATTATAAGATAGAAGGAAAGGTTTTGTTTTTGTTTTTGCTTTTGTTTTTAAGAGAAAGAATATGGAAGCAAAGAGGAGTAGAATATTTGTTTAGAAATCATCTATTGAGTGGACAGGATGAACAGTTGGATGCCTTTACCTGAGAATAATTGGATAGATGTGTTCAACTACATCAAGAAGTTGAATAACTTAAAGAAGTTGAAGCCTATATGAAGGGATGAAAAAATACCAAATGGAATGCCAAAGGACAATTTTATTTGAACACAAAAATAGTAGTAGTAGTAATAGTACTCGTGTGATTGTAGAATTGAAACCATTAGCTAAAATGAATTGACATTGGAGTAAGTTCATGTCCAATATATTTTAGATTTTTTCTGTGAAATTTTGGGAAATAAACAATAATTTGACTTTCTTCCCCAAGTTATAGAGGTTAAACACAGCATTTAAAAATATTGTTTTAATGTATAATTTAATATTCTATTTATTATTATAGAATAAGTATTCTATTTCTTATAGTATAAATGGAATCCAAATGTAGCTTTATAAAGATTTTGGAAAATATCTAATTATCATGAGCACTTTCTGCCCTTGACTTCCTCTCTCTACTTGTTTTTTAAAAATAAAATTGAGCAAAGTGAAAAAATTTGGTTAAATAAAAATGTGGTCCATTCATTTTAATTACTATTGGTGAAGAATCTTACCCATCATAAGGAAAACCAAGAACTTCAAGCTGTAAAGTTATTGTACATTTTTCTTCCCTAATTACAATTGGAATACAAATAGAGAACCAAAACCAACTGCCCTACAGAAAAAAGAACAGCATATATTTCAATGAACAATTCAGCACTGCCTGCATTAGTCAGAGATGCCACAGCAATAACCTGACCTATTGTTAGAAATATAGCAAGTACATTTTTCATTGTTCCCCCTTGGGGACTTATGCCAACCAATATTGATTCTGAGAGATCAGAACTTCTATTAGAATGTTCCAGGCTTTTAGTTTATAATTATTTCATTCCAACAATGAGATAATTTAGATTTGTGAAGGCAAATTGATGGATTTTTTAACAAGTAGATAAGGAAGCTTGCTTATGACTGAATTGGTGCTCCTTTAGCTTTTTTGTTCTCATTCAATATTGGAGCAGAAAATCACTTGGATATGTTGTTTGTTATGAAGCTTTTATTTTATTTGCCACTATCTGGCTTGGAAAAGCATTGATTTTTTATTTTCAGGAGTGTGATATGATAGAGTGTAACCTCAGAACTTGATGTGGCAGAGTATAATTCAGACTGATGGATTGGAACTCATACAGCTATGGCATATGATGTGATGTGAAGGGGGTACATAAGACAGAGGAAAGGAGGAGTAAATACTGGCAAAAGACAGCTTGTGGAGGAACAAAAAAATCCTCCTGAGATCCTTCAGTAGAAAAAGACTTTCAGATTTCTTCATGGGATGGGGAGTAGTGGCTATTTCTCCACGATACAATACTTAATAAAACCATGACTCTGTGTTGTTCCAAAATTGCTAGAAATCTTGTTTACAACATTCAAAAACCTACACATAGGGATGGAAAAAAAAAGATTCAGGAAAGCTGGGGAACAGAAAGAAACTCTATTTGTCAGACCTGTTACTGTATCAATTCCAAATAATAGAAGATAAATGATGGCTGGGAGAAAATCTTAGAGAAATAAAAAAAAACTGATGAGGTTGTTTCTTCAAAAGAACTGTTCTCTTTCCATCTTTTTAATCTTTTTTTTTAGTCATCTGTTTCATCTTCTTTTGAGACATCCCAGTGCTCAATTCCCTCCAAGCCTACCCCACGTGCTATGGTGCCTGTAAGAGTAACTCTAAGCTTAGTGCTTCAACTAGGGGAATGTGAGGATGATATCAGTCTTTTTAATTTTCAGCTGTCTTAGAAGGTGGTGTTGAAATGTGATTGCCAGGGAAGATGTAAGTGTCACCACAAAAAAACAAACTTCAACTATCTTTAAAACAAAATATAGTCTGGAATGTTTACATGCTGTTTGGAGGTCACAATTGTTCCCTGATCTCTTTTTCCATCTCTTTTGTTTCCTTGTTTTCTCCTCCTGACCCTTTTCCTACCAGACTGACTTGATGTTCAGAAGTGATTATTATCTAAACATTGCATTCATGTACTTTTAAAGTTCATTCCATTTGCACACTAAATCCTTCAGAAGAAATCTAATATAGAAAGAAATTATTAAGATTAATACTAATAGAAAATTAATAACGGAAATATTAATAATAACATAATTATGACAAAAAAAGTGTCCAAGTCAACACAAACAAATTGGACTTGCAGAATGATGAGGTTCTAATTTATTTGTTTGTTTTTACTTTTCAGTTCAGGCCTCTGATTTCACTGGTATTGGGAATTCCAAATAATGATATTTCACCTAACAATGGTAATCAGTGAGTATTCTACAACTAATAAACTTGAAGATTAGCCTGGAACACTGAAAGTTTCAATAGTTAGCCTAGGAGCATGGACTGTGTAAATATGCTAAGAGGAGAAATCCAACCTTCGTCTTCCCCACTCAAAATTTATCTTTTTATTCATTATATAATAGTGCATCTCTTAGCTTGAATAAGGCTTAGAAATGAGCCCTAGTTTCAATTCAGGCCAAACTAAACTCTATCTCTTGATTTATGTTAATTGTAGCTGAAAACTTAATCCCCAGTGCCTTGGTCTTTGCATCTCTTAATTTGGTATTTATTCTTTCTTACTCTCTGGTAATTACTGTACTATGTCCTGCCCACCCAGCTGTGTTCCAGGATTGCTACCTATCTTCTGCTGAGCTGAGCACTCCTTTCCTATGGCTTAGTGACCTCTATGTAAACTCAAAAGATCATACTTTATTTCCTTAGCGAAGCAAAAATTGGCATAATGATTTTTTTTTTTTAGTTTTTGTAGGATATAAAGCATTTGATGTCAAAAGAGTTTTGGGGAAAGAATTTTAGAGAATCATGGTGATATGGGGTACAGGTTTCCCTCTGGACACCCCAAACATTAGAAGTGTTCTAAGTCAAATAGGGCATAAGAAATTCCTTTTTAGGAGCATTCAACACACTACCCACCCCCTTGGACTTTCCCTGAGATCTTCAATTAATAAAGATGTGCACTTCCTGGTTCTACTCTGATTAGCATTGGGTGGTACCTAATCTAATCACTCTAAATTCCACAGATCACCCCTTACGCCCTCAACCTCAATGAATTATTTCATTCTTGATTCATCCCATCATCCCATTTCCCCTTCTTTATCCTGTAATCCCTATTGTCAAAAGGATATAAATAACCCAAACCTCATCTCCCTGTACACTGTCTCGAAGTCTTTCAACATGGCTTCTAAATAAATAAATTTATCTTTTTATTTTTAAGAAAAGTTTTGAAGTCTTGCATTCTTGCAAAGGGTAACCTACCTGAAACCTGGGGTTTCATCTCAAAGCTCTCCCACAACAATGACATGCATATACTGAACAAAATATTAAACATCATACAATCTGACTTTGTCATTTTGAGGATGAAAAAAAAAACAAGACCTAGCAAGGTTAAGTGAATTAAATTCAGATGCCAATGAATATGTGTTCAAGGCATGTGAGTTTATTTGCAATTCTCTGTAATGTCTTGTATAACTTCCTCAGATATTTAGTATATCAATAACATTTTTGGTTCATTTGACTTTTAGAGCAGTGTATTGTGGAATGATGATATTTGAAAAATACTATTTGGTCAGACTTGTTCTTCATTCTGTTCCAAGGTCTAAAAGTCTATTTTTGTCAGACATGAAAAGTTACAAGGAAAGGAAAAGTATTATATACATAAATCATTAATTTATGGCACATGGAGAATTATTTAATTGTCTGTTATGTTATAGATGTTCTGATAATGGTTGCCTTCTTATTTAACTAAGCCAGTCCTTATTGGCAGACACACAGCTCAAGACCTGAGTCTGTCTTCAGTGTTTCAGCTTTTTAGGACTTACAAGGAGTTATGTACACTATTGTTCAAATTTCTAAGAGCTCAGACTCTCCTCCACAATATGAGAAGACATTAGAGTAGGGTTTTAGTGGGAGAAATTAAGTCACTGATGGGAGATGGCATGGCATTGTACCCCTAGAAACTCAGGCAAACTATTATCAGGGAAATTCCTTTGCTCAGTCCCCTCTGACTCCCCACCCCAAAAATTTAACCCTGAGAGGATTATCCTGCTTTGATTATCCCATTGATTTGAGATGGACAAAGACACACCTTATCCATCTGTCCTCCAAATCAGGAGATCCACATCATGACTTTGGGCAAACCTCCTTCCCCCAACCCCTTGCTCCAGTGTCATATCCTTACTGCTGTAGAAGAATATAAAACCCCCAGAATGGAGTCATTCTGGGAGCAACCTCCAAGTTGTTTCACTCATTTTGTCTTACTGGTCAAAGATTTAACATTACTAATAAATGTCCCTCTTTACTTTTAAGTTAAGGTTCAGAATCTTGCATTCTTGCAAAAGGTATCCTTCCTGAACCCCAGTGGTACACCTCTACACTTCACAACAGGAGAAAAGTATGAATTTGGTTTATCATGAAATTATAGAATGCCTAAATTGGAAGGGTCCTCAAAATTTATCTAAGCCAACTCACACTTAGAAAAGAGTAAAATATGCTATGGCTGACAATGATAGCTTATAATTAAGGATATCCATTGCTTTCCACAGAGTTCATTATATTTTTAGATAACTTTTACTAAAATTCATGTCTAAATTTGCCTTTTTAAATATAATTTCCCATAATTGGGAGTGTGCTGTCTTCTTGTATATTTATTCATTAATATCAGCTTTTTTAAATAAGTTGGCATTGTGATTTCACTACTGTAGTGAACTGCTATTGAATAGCTTTCTCTTCCAATTCAAATTATCATTTGCCTTTAAACCTCTGGCTTTAGGAAAGTTGCCCTGGGCACTGAATTGCGAACCCTTGTTAGAAGTTGGCTTTGAATTCAGATCCTTCTGAAATAGGTTCTCTATTATCTATATCCCATTGTCTCTTTTTATTATTATAACTCCTAGCCCTTCAAGTACTGGAAGACATATATGAAGTGATGATACAGTGAGAAAAGCACTTGTTCAAGGGATAGACAAATATTCATATTCTCCCTCTGATCCTCATTACTTTGGTGATCTTAGACATATCACTTTAGACCTCACTTTTCTTATTCAAAGAATATAGATTTTTGTCCATATGGCCTCTGTAATTTCTTCTAACTCTAGCTCTATGTTCCTCTGACTATATATACTCTATCAAGACTTCTAGTCTCCAAATGAAATATACTTTGTTCTTTCAATGAATCTGTACAAAGCATAAACTCAAGACTCTTCACCATTTTGATTGCCCTTTTCTATATGCAACTCATCATATCAGTATATTTTGCTTTTAGTGGCTTCCTGTCTCTTTTCTCTGTGACCAAAATTTTTCATATATTTGCATGCATATTTCTCATATTGAGACCTGATTTTAGCATACTGTAAATTTGGAAAAATATGATCAACTAATTCATCTACTTACCTATAATCCTTTGAAAGAACTATAATTTAACTGGTGCTCTTGCTTATATGGGCATACAGGTTTCCCCTTAGATACCTCAAATTCCAGAAGTGCTCCAGGTCAAAAGGGAATCAGGAAATACCTTTCCAATCACTGAGAAGATAATCTCCCTTGGACTTTCCAATAGATCTTTAATTAACATAGATATGTACCTCCTAGTTTCACCCTGAGTAGCATTGGCTGGTATCTAATCTATCCTTTGAATTCCACAGATCATCCCTTATATTCCCCAACCTAATAAATGACCTCATTCCTAATACACTCCATCCCTCCATTTTTGTCCTGTAACCCTTGTTGTCAAAGGTGTATAAAAACCCCAGACCCCATTTCCTCTAGGGGAGAGTGTTCCTCCTGCACATTGTCTCCTGGCCATCCAAAATTACCTCCAAATTAATAATTTTCTCTATTTATTTTTAAACTAATTTCAGTCTTGCATTCCTGCAAAGGGCAACCTGTCCTGAAACTGGGGTTTCACCTCCAAGCTCTCCTACACCATTGCCACCAGTTCTCAATCTTATATGATCAGGGTAATACTAATGTACTACTCAGGCTGTTAATCCATGGTTTTTCACTTTTACTGTATTACTGAGTCAAAGAAGAAATCATAGAAACAATTACAGAATTACAGACTTTATTAAAGAGAATGACAATGAGGAGATATCATATCAAAACCTATGGGATACACCCAAAGCAGTACCCATGGAAAAATTTATATCCCTGAGACCGTATATCAAGAAATTAGAGAGGAAAAAGATCAATGAATTGGGCATGCAACTTAAAAAACTAGGAAGAGAACACATTAAAAATTCTCAGATTAAAAATAAATTGAAAATTCTAAAAACTAAAGGAGAAAATAATAGTAATAATAAGTAAAGAACTATTGAACTAATAAATAAGAATATGAGCTGGTACTTTGAAAAAACAAAATAAAGTACTGGTTAATGTCATTAAAAAAAGAAAGAAGAAAATCAAATTAACAGTATCAAAGATGAAAAGAATGACCTCACCGCTAATGAAGGGCAATTTAAGGTAATTATTAAGAACTATTTTGTCCAATTATTTGGCAATAAATATGACAATCTTGGTGAAATTGGTGAATATTTAAAATATATAAATTGTATAGATTAACCAAAGATGAATTAGAATGCATAAATTATCCCTGAGATGGGATAAAAGAAATTGAATAAACTATCAAGAAACTCCCTTAAAAAAATCCCTAGGGCCAGATACATTCACAAGTAAATTCCAGCAAACATTTAAAGAACAATTAATCCTAATACTAGAAAAACTATTTGATAAAATAAGCAAAGAAGTTAATTTTGCCAAATTCTCATCATAACACAAATATGGTATGGATTCCTAAGCCAGGCAGATAAAAAACAAACAAAAAACTATAGACAAAAATCCTTAATGAACATATATGCAAAACTCTTAAATAAAATACTAGCAAAAGGATTCCAGCAAGTTATCACAAGGATTATTCACTATGACAGGTAGAATTGATACCAGGAATGCAAAGATGATTTAATATTAGGAAAACAATCTCCATAATTGGCCATATCAATAACCAAACCAACAGAAATTACCTGATTAACTCAATGGATGCAGAAAATGTCTTTGACAAAATTCAATCCCCATTCCAATTAAAAACAGTAGAAAGTATAGGAATACCTGGGCCTTTCCTCAAACTAATAAACAGTATATATTAAAAACCATCAAAAAGGATAATCTACGATGGTGTGAAGATTGAAGCCTTCCAAATAAGAACAGGAGTAAAGCAAAGATACCCATTATCACCTCTATTATACAATATTGTACTAAAAATGCTAGATATAGCATTCAGAAAAGAAAAAGAAACTGAAGAGATTAAAGTAGGCAATGAGGAAACTAAACCATCACTCTGCAGATGTTGGCATACTTAAATAATCCTAGATAATCAACTAAAAAACTAGTAGAAATAATTAATAATTTCATCAAAATTGCAGGATATAAAATAAACTCACAGAAATCATCAGCATTTTTATATATTTCCAACAAAAATCAGCAGCACGAGTTAGAAAAAATAACTCCATTTAAAATTACTAGACAATACAAAATATTTAGGAATCTATATGCCAAGACAAACTCAGGAATTACATGAGCACAACTACAAAATACTTTTTTACACAAATAAAACTAGATTTAAACAATTGGGAAAAAAAAAACTTTATTTTTTTTCTGGGTAAAATGAGCTAATATAATAAAAATGATAATCCTACCCAAAGTAATTTACTTAGTGCCATACCTATCAAACTACCAAAAAACATTTTTTTAATTAGAAAAAAAAATTATAAAAAGTTCATCTAGAAGAGCAAAGTCCAAGAATATCAAGGGAACTTAAAAAAATGGGAAGTATACGGCCCAGCAGTACCAGATCTTAAACTGTACTATGAAGCAGTGATCAACAAAACAATATGTACTGGCTAAGAGATAGAATGGCAAATCAATGGAATAGACTAGGGGGTAAATGACCTTAGGAAGCTAGTGTTTGATAAACCCAATAATCCAAGCTTTAGGGAGAAGAATTCATTATTTAAAAAAAATCTGTTGTGAAAATTGGAAAACAGTATGGGAAAAATTAGGTTTAGATCAACATCTTACACCCTATAAGAAGATAAACTCAAAATGGATAAATGACTTCAATATAAAGATTTAAATCATAAATAAATTAGGTGAACATGGAATAGTATAGTCAGATCTGTGGGAAATGAAGGAATTTAAGACAAAGCAAGAGATAGAGAATATTACAAAATGTAAAATATATAGTTTTGAGTATATTAAATTAAAAGTTTTTTGTACAAAAAATATCAATTCTATCAAAATTAGAAGGAAACAACAAACGAAAAAAATTTAAAACAAAACTCTCTGAAAAAGGTCTAATTTCCCAAATATATAAGGAACTAAGTCAAATTTACAAGAAATCAAGCCATTCCCAAATTAACAAATGGTCAAGGGATATGAATAACCAGTTCTCTGATGAAGAAATCAAAACCATTTATAATTGCATGAAAAAGTGTTCTAAGCCCCTCTTGATTAGAGAAATAGAAATCAAAACAACTCTGAGCTACCATATCACACATAGCAAAATGACTAAAGGAAAATAATAAATTTTGAAAAGGATGTGGCAAAATTTGGACATTGGCACACTCTTGGTGGAGTTGTGAATTTATCTAACCATTCTGGAAGGCAATTTGGAATTATGCCCAAAGCACTTTAAAATAATGCCTGCCCTTTTATCCAATAATACCACTACTAGGTTTGTACCCCAAAGAGATATTAAAAATCATTGTACAAAAATATTCATAGCTGTCCTCTTTGTGGTGTCCAAAAAATTAGAAAATAAGGGAATGTCCCTCATTTGGGAAATGTTTGAATAAATTGTGATATATGTTGGTGATGGAATACTATTGTGCCATAAGGAATGAGGATTTCTATATGAACCAGCAGAACTTCCATAAACTGATGCCAAGTCATATGAGCAGAACCAAGAGCACATTGTATACAGAAAGTGAAACATTGTGGAATGATAGGATATAATGGACTTTGATACTGGTAGCAATGCAATAATCTAGGACAATCTGAGGGATTTATGAGAAAGAATGCTATCCACATCAAGAGAAAGAACTCTGATAGTAGGAATACAGAAGAAAAACATATGCTTTATCACTTGTTTGCATGGGCACATGATTTTGGTTTTGGTTTCAAAACATTGTTGTATTGCAAAAATGAATAATATGGAAATAGGTATCAAGGCATAACATTTATATAATCCAGTGGAATTGTTTGTTGGCTCCAGGAAGTGTAAGGGAAGAGGGGAGGGAAAGAAAATGTATCATGTAAACATGGAAAATATTTTTAAAAATTAAAAAAAAAGAAAAAAGAAAGTAATGTGTAGAGAAGTTTAGTGCTGAACTTAGTCACACAGGAAGTAAATAACAGTTTTGATGAGAATATTTTGTTATTCCTAGTTCATAACTGTGCTAACTATGCCATGGTGAAGTTTAAATAGGCAGTATAGAATCACAAAAGCCTTTTGACAAAGCCATAATATGATTAGACCTCTGTCATTTGAAGAACTTTCTGGTAATTGTGTGAAGGAAGGGGTGGAGAGAAAAAGAAATTGAAAAGTAAAGGATGAGTTAACTATAAAACTTAAAGAGATCTGAGAAAAAACATTTGCCGTCTGCTAGAACCTAAAGAAATGCAACCAAATGTTTGCCCTTCTGAATATTTAAAAGGGGAAGATATTTAAAAATATCTTTAAAAGTCACTATATAGATATGATTTAATTTTGAAGGGTTATAAAAAGATGTGATTCATCTTGGGAGGACCTAGGCATCAACTATCTTCTGGTTGGGAAGTCCTTGGTCAAAGGACCTCTGACATTCTAGAAGTGTGGTCTTGGGATACTCCTTTAGTTTCTTAATGTCCCAGGATACTCTATTACTTCAGTTTACAGTGAAGATGGAGATCTGCATTGATAGAGGGACTTTTTTTTAAAAACAGGAATTCTTTATACCAATTAAATTACAGGTCCAATAAGAGGAAAATAAGATATGGGTGAGGAATTAGAATAAAATATGTATAGCCTAACTTGAAAGAGTCAAGGACAAGTAGGGGAAGCCTTAGCCAGACATGAAAGATTACCATAATCTATTAACTAAACTTACCAAACATTTATTTTTAAAAAAATTTAAATATATTTTCCATTACATGATTCATTTTCTCTCCCTCACTTCTTCCCTCCTCATTCCTGGAGCTGACAAGCAATTCCAATGGGTTGGTGCCTTTTTCTATATTATCCATTTTTGTGACAGAGTAATCTTTGAAAACAAAAACCCCAAATCATTTACCCATATAAAAAACTGATAAATCATATGTTTTTCTTCTGCATTTGTACTCCCACAGTTCTTTTTCTTGATGTGGATAACATTCTTTCTCATGGATCATTGCATTGTTACTAGCAAAGTCAATTATTCCACAATGTTTTAGTTTCTGTTTAAAATGTTCTCTTGGTTCTGCTCATTTCATTCCAAAACTATTCATTAAGATTCTTCCAGTTCATATAAAAATTCTCCAGTTCATCAGTCCTTATAGCACCATAGTATTCCATCGCTATCATATACCATAATTTGTTTAGTCATTCCCCAATCCAGGGATACCTCCTCATTTTCCAATTGTTTTGCTACCACAAAGAGCACAGCTTTGAATATTTTTCCACAACCTGTTATATCTTTGAGGTACAAACCTAGTAGTTTACCAAAAAGTTTTAAAACTTACTTTGAAATCCTTGTGGGTCTACTTAGTTTCTGGTGTAAAGAAATTTTAATATTAGTTTTATTTTTTTAAACATGGGTAAAAAACCAAATTTTTTTCTTTTTATAATTGGCCAATTTGAATGAGAACCAAATTTATATGTTTTCTAAAAATATTGAACTTGATGACCTTTCTAATATTCACTCACTCCTACCACCCTCCCAACAGTATTTCATTATGAAAGAGAGATGGCATTCCATTACTAAAGGAGACTGCTTGTGGAACATAAGCATTGGCTGGTTGTAGCAAGTTTGAAAAGCACCAGTCATAGGCCTTGGGATAGACAATTTTTCTTGTTCTGAGGATAAGCAGTGCTGTGGGCAAGACAGTTTTTTCACTGGACAAATAGCTATTGGATGATGAATTTGAAACATGATGAAAACACATGAAGACCATCAACTAGGGATAGAAGGATTAAGGTCTGCTAAGTGCCCACATCAAAGAAATCATGGACCCTTTTAGATATTGAAGTAGAGAGCATACAAGGACAAAAATTATAATATTTTAGTATATAAAAACTAGATGTTAAATTTGCTAATTCCTCAGGCAATTTACCTTCCTATGTGAATTATCTGCATAAAAGTTTCTTCTACCTACTTTAGAAGGTATGTGGTGCAGTCAATTGTGTTCCTGGCCTGAAATCAGAATGATTCTTTTTGGGTTCAAATCTGGCCTCAGACACTTCCTGTGTGACCCTGGGCAAGCCATTTAACAGTACTTCAGTTTCCTCAACTATAAAATGAGCTGGAGAAATAAATGATAAATAATTATAATATCTTTGCCTAGAATATCCCAAATGGGGTTATGAAAAATAGGACATGACTAAGAAGAATGGAGAACAACAATACTTTAAGTACTGAAAACACCTCATGGCTCTAGTCAGTATCCTGTTGAATATGTTTCTCAGAGTAGGTAGCTGGCTAAATCTTGATTTTCCATATATGTAAGTCTGACTAAAGTATGGAATCTGGGAGGCAGTCAGAAAGAATATCTTCTTTATCTAGCCCAGAGATGTGAATTTTAGGGCTTCACTGAATTTTCAAGAAGATTGAGTCAACTGGGTAGACAAGTTGAAAAATATCTACTCTATTGTTTATTTTTTTCACATTATTTATTTAAGAATATACATTTAAAAATGGACTTAACTATAACAATCAAATATGTGGAGTTAATTGTTTAAATGACAGGAATGATTAATTATACAAATATAATTATGGATTCTTATTGTTATCAGGTAAACACAGCTACTCAAATGATATTTGTGTATGTGAACTCTTTTAGGATTAGTAAATTTTCTGAAAGGCTTTTTTCAAAATAATGTTTGTTTGTTGTTGTTTTTTCTGCTTCAAATCAGTCAATGCTACTACCTCTACCAGTAGAAATTTTGAATGGGAAAGGGACCTTTGAGCTCATTGTTATGGGAATCTCCCTCTGCCAATAAAAGTTGGATTTTTTATAGCAATTTAGAAGATTCAACTGTTGCCTATATTACTGAGAGTTGAAATGACTTGCCTATGGTCATAAAACCAGTATTTTGAGAAGTAGCTCTTCCTAGTTTGTTGACTTTCAATCTCCCATATTATCCTGTAACCAACAAAGATTTGTACTTATTTATCACTGAAAATCTTGTAAATTTCATTATATTCAATGTACATGAAAAAGTACTTGGCACTCATTCATTCATTTTAAATAAACTAAAACAAACAATTAGAAAAGTACATTGAAGCTAAATTTAACCTTTTTGAATGAGTGAAGATTTTTAAATTGATCTTGCTTAGAACAACAATAAGATCACACTAATTTGTATGAATTAAGCAGGTCAATCTGAATTAAGAAAAAACTACATTCTTTGAAGAACATCACACTTTCATAAGATGGTAGGGCCCTGTAAATGCAATGGATACATTATAAGATCTACTGAGGATGATTCAAACAAGAATTCAAGTGATTACCTGCTAACCCCATATATGTTTTCCCTCTCCCTGTTTTTGACCCTCAGGTCTATCATGCCCTCCCCCACAAAAAATGAAAGTGTAAATGAAAACACAAGAGAACACAGAGCGGGAGTTACATGGGTACTGCCAGCAGATCTATAGAATTTTGTACAATGTTAGAAAAATGAAAAGGCCGAAATCAAAACTGTGTATAAGGGGACTCTGCTATATTTAGAGTGGAAGAGATTTTGAGGTCATATGACCTAACTATCTCCATCTTATTCATTTAAAAAAAATAGGTTAAGAAACTGATTTCTGGAGAAAAAGAATCCTTTTCTGAGATCACAGAAATGCTAATCAGTAGAACTGTCCTTAGGGGAATCTAAATCTATAGATCTCTGGTCCAAAGCTGTCTTTAGGGTGTATAGTGCTCAGGACAAAGTGCTTTATGTCCTCTTTATCCCAAACATTTTCATTGTGAGTTCCTTGTGGTTATCTTCAAGCCCTGCTTTGTTGATAATGGTTTAATCCTTCATAGTTGATCATCATATAATATTTCTTTACTGTACACATTTTTTCTCCTGATTCTCCTAACTTTACTTTGCATGGTCATATAAGTATTTCCAGGTTTTTCTGAATTCATCCTGTTTATCATTCTATATACTTCATAGAAAATGCTATATAAATCATACTATATGCTACATACCATACTATATACCACAACTTGTTCCTTCATTCTTCAAATGACAGACAATCTCTGTTTCCTATTCTTTGCCACTATAAAAAAGCTGCTAAAATATTTTAGTACAGATAAGTCTTTTCCATTCATCTCTCTTCTCCTTGAGATAGGTGGTATTTCTTGGTAAAAGGATATATATAGTTTTTCCGGATTCCATATTTCTCTCCAGAATAGTTATATCAGTTCACGGTTCTACCAACAGTGTATTGGCAATCCAGTTTTATGACACTTCCTCCAACATTTATTACTTTCCTTTTTGGTCATGTTAGATAATCTTGTAGGTGTCAAGTGGTATATCAGAGTTGTTTTACTTGGCATTTCTCTATTCAGTAGTGATTCAGAGTATTTTTTTATATGACTACAAATAGTTTTAATTTCTTCCTCTGAGAACTACCTGTTTATAACTTTTTACCAATTTTTGCTTGGGGAATACTTTTTATTTTCATAAATTTGATTTTGTTTTCTAATTATTTAAGAGATAAAGCTTTTGTCACTGATAATTGCTATAAGATTTCTTTCCAAATTTGTTATTTCCCTTCTAATCTTGGTTACATTGGTTTTATTTGTATAAAGCTTTTAAAATTAATGTAATAAAATTATCTGTTTCATTTTTATAATGTGCTTTATGTCTTGTTTCATCATAAATTCTTCTAATTCCTAAATCTGACAAGCAAACTTTTCTACATTCCTCTAGTTTGTTTATGGTTTCACCCTTTATTTCTAGATCAAGTAGCCATTTTGATGTTAGGTTAATGGCTTGTCTCGTCTCTGCCAAACTGCTTTCCAATTTTTTGAGTGATATTTTTTCAAATAGTGAATTCTTCCCCCCAAAGCTTGGATATTTGGTTTTATTGAACACTAAGTCTCTATGGACAATAACTGCCATGTACTGATTACCCAATCTATTCCATTGATCTACCACTCTATTCCTTAGTCAGTATCAATTTTTTTTGATGATTACCACCTTACAGAAAGTGGAATTTTAGTTGAAACTTAAAGGAAGCCAAAGATGCCAGTGGATGGAGCAAAGAAGAGAGAGCACTTCATATATGGTGGACAGCTAGAGGAAAGTGCCTGGAGCCAAGAGCTGAAGAGTCTTATTTGTGAAATACCAAGAGGTCAGTGGCACTAGAAAAAAGAGTACATTCCAGGGAATAAGGTGTAAAAATATGGCAAGTTTAGAAGGGGTTAGGTTATAAAGGACTTTGCATGCAAAACAAATTTTGTATTTGATCCTGGAGGCAAAAGAGAGCCACTGGAGTTCGAGTTGGGGAGTGACATGATTGGACCTTTGCTTTATGAAAATTACTTTAATGGCAAAATGCAAGATAGATTAGAATGGGGAGAGCCTGGAGACAGGCAGACACACTAGCAGGCTATTTCAGCAATCCACCTGACACACAAGATTCAGAATGTTCTGTATTATAAGTGGTAGAAATGGGATTCAAATATAGATCCTCTACCTCAAACTCTGGAGCTCTTTTTATTTGCTAGTAGATCTATACTGCATAAACTTTTAAGTATCATAGTTCCCACAAGAAAAATTAAGCAACCTGAATTTGGATATTATGTTATATGCATACACATTGAGGTCATCCTTGATGAGGTTTTTAAAAGGGAATAGGCAGACTTTAACAAGCAATATTCCATAGCAGAGCATGTCTTTACTATCACATTTGACTGAAAGATCATTATTTTTCCAACTGTATTCATAATATGTTGGTCTTTTAATTTGTATTTGATTTTGCAGGACAAAATATTGATTTAAAAAAGGGAGACCTAGCAACTTATTTTGTATGTCACGGTTCCCTTTAATATATTTTTCTTTAATAAAGATTTCTTCTTTAATTAATAGACATCTATTTGTTTTCTCTCATATCATCACACTAGTGGGGAAAAAAACCCAACAGGTTTCATTTAACATGTTCTCTTCAGGATTCTAATGAACCCATATATCAAAATAATATATTTAAATACTTAAAAATAAATACATATATAAAATTACATGAAATAAAAGATGTAGATTTTCCCCATTCAAATTCATGACCCCCTTGAAATCTATAGACATACTCCTTGACAGCCCATGAGACACTCATGTTAAGAACCTTTTACTTAAAGGATTTCCATTGATAAAATACCTCCCATACATATGTCAAGTGAACAGCAAAAATCTCATTTTATTTTATTCTAGATTTTACTATCAGAAGAGGCCTACAACAGGATGATGTAAGCTAGTTAGATGTATATACCATTGTCATTGAAGAAATTCATAATAGTGTCTAATTTGGAATAGAATTCCATTTAATGAAGTTTGCTAGAATCTCTTGTTTGTGAATGGTATTGTGCAGAATGGTTTCAGTCCAGCAATATGGCTAATGAGATCTTTCTTTCACTCCAGAAAATTTTATCCTAAATTTCCATAGGGAAAAAATACAGTGAATGAAGAATTCCTGTTGTCTACAATATCACATATAGGACATCCCACATTTCTTCCCCTTAAGTCTATGTGTTAATTATACATATATACACACATCCATATATAACATACATATACATCAATATATCTTAATATATATTATTCCTCCTGCCCTCCTTCCCTCTTCCTTTATCCCTTCCTTCCTTCTTTTTCTCCTTCTCTAATTTTGGACAGAATATGAAACTATTTGTCACAGAATAGTTCAATAGAAGTGTAAGATACATTATTACTTTTGCAAAATGACAAGTTTCTTTTAATGCCCCTAAGTGTCTCCTTAACAAAGGTCAATGTTTAAAAAACAAAGGAAAATTCTGTTGATTGTATATAGGTGCAAGTCAAAGAATATTACAATCTCCAAAGATTGAAGTTCACATAACATGCAATAGCGAGAAATATGATAGTGGTCTACAACACATTGTAAATAAAAAAAAAGAAAAAGTAGCAGAATGGATCTCATCAAAAGTATGTGTTATCAGAAAAGATTAATGGGTGAATAAAATAAGTGATAGATTATGGAGTTCTACTGGTATCTATCATTTCAAAAGAACTTGATTAACGTCTTCAGAAAATTTAGTGACTATGATGAAATTATGGGAAGATATGAAAAAGAGTCAAATAGGATGAACAGATATGTATGGGTTGCCCTTAATATACCATGGAAAATGTCCATTTTAATAAGACCATGGGCTTGTTGAAATAGAAGCTAATTGTAGCAATGTGCATTTATGTTTTTGACTATGCAGTATTCCAAAATATCTTGACTCTATGAATTGTTTATAAATTATGTGATGATCAGTATGGGAATACTAATTTTTATCTCCAATAGTGACTAATATAGTACTTAGCAGATTGTTTCCAATTTATATATTTATTTAACATTTATTATTCAAGTTTGCTTATGTTCTCTACATGTCATCTTCATCAATTTTCTCTATTTCAGGTGCTGTAAAGCCTGAGAGCAATTCCTAGCTCTAGAGTTGCATCACTTTATTATTTTATTCTGTGGCATATATCACTCCCTACATAACAAGACTGTAGTGGATTTTTGTTTTGAAAATTATATTGAGGGCCCTTATATTCAGGATCCACTATTTATAGTACTGTGCATATCCTGCTTTATGTGACAGAAAATTAAAGTTTAGGAATCACTTTTTGTGAAGCTAGTAAAACTCTTTGTCTCTTAATGAGGGATGGATAGTTGTGTGAGAACTGATACATTGTTTGAATATATCCTGTTTTACTCATAATGTCTTAAACATTTCCTCATTAACCAGATTCTATTGTGCATCACTGTATTGATGCCATCTTCTATCCCCCCTTTTTTCCATTTCATCTTAAACTACTTAGTACCGCAACCACTACTTATGAATAATTCTTCTAACTACTATGATACTAAATAAATACAGTTTTAAGAGTTACAAATATCATTTTTCCATCTCGGAATATAAACAATTTGACATTACTAAAGGTCTTAAAATAAATTTTTCTTTTCCCTCCCTTTCTTGTTTACCTTTTCATGTTTCTCTTGAATTTTGCATTGTATTGGACATCACATTTTCCATTTAGTTCTGGTCTTTTCTTTACAAATACTTGGAAATATTCTATTTTGTTAATGCCCATACATTTCCCTAGAAGTATATAGTCAGGTTTTATGGGTAGGTAATCCTTGGTTGTAGACTCAGTTCTCTTGCCTTTCTGAATATTATATTCTAAGCCTTGCAGTCCTTTAGTGTGGAGGTTGCAGGATCTTGTATAAATCTGATTGGTGTTCCTTAAAATAAAAATTCTTCTTAGATGGATGGGATGTCTTCAGGACCAGTAAAGCACAAAACCCTTTGGGCTCTAAAAAAAGTTTATTTTTTTAATAGGAGTAAAGGGGAAATGATGAGTAGGTTCCAAACTGTATAGCACTAATTTGCACCCAACTTCTTTCACCTCATGGTGAATTATTTCTTCTTCTTGAGAATTCACACAAGCTACTCTAAACTCCTTATCTCTAACTAAGACCCAGAAAACCCAGGTATCTGACTATCCTACTGTACTAGTTAGTATGGATTATCAAAAATATATTTATGAAGGACTCACAGATATATTTGAGTTCTTATATAAAGCCTGGGGTTATTCCTAGGTAAACCCAGAGTCTCAGATGACCAAATCCTGGGGTTTACTGTCACCAAGTAGATTTCTGAAAGATGGATCTCAGGCATATGATCTCTGTACTTCAGGGGGAAAAGGTACAACTATGATTCTCAAATTGTCTCTCCTGGACCAGTTTTCCAAGGCAGTCATCTTCTCAATGAAATATTTCACATTTCCTTCTAATTTGTCATTCTTTTGACTTTGATTTATTAATTCTTTCTTCTGAGATCATTAGCTTCTATTTGCCCAATTCTTGTCTTGTTTTTCAGCTACGATTTTTTTTTTAATTTTCCTTTTTGATTTGGTCTATCCTGCTTTTCATGGATTCCAGCAGGTCAATTCTGGTCTCCAATTTTTGTTCCATTTCAATTTATTTTTGGACTTCTTTTTCCAAGTGGGTGATTGTGTCTTTTAAATTGCTATTTTCTTTTTGAACTATTTCCCATTTTTCTTGTCAATTTTATTCAATCATTTTTACTTATTTTCCTCCATTCTGATTTCCAGGAGGGTTTATGACCAATTTCCTTTTTTTTTTTTTTTGGAATGTTTGGATGTGCTTGCTTGTTTGTCATCTTCTGCTGTATCCTCTGTAGAATGTTGTTTTACTCAATAGAATTTATCCAGGGTCAAATTTTCTTTCTTTTTTTTTTTTTGGTGGTTGTAGATTGTAGTTCTTGGGTATTGGTGGCCATTTCTGTGTTAGTTTTTTCTTCCCTTCCCAGTCAGAAATCTGAGTGAGGAGCATAGGCAGGCCTCTGTGTATGGAGCTATAGAGCGGTTTTTGCCCTGAGGCTATTTTTCAGTCTCCAACATGTCTTCTGTGGACATCTCCTCTCTGCTCTATCTCTATGCCCAAGCTCTGAGTTTCTCAGCCTCCTGGGGTCCCAAGTCTTGCTGGTCTTAGGGATAAGTCTGTGGTGCCCTCAGCCAGCCCCTGAGAACCTAGAGTTTCTCCCCCATGCTTTCTCTGACTCTGACACTGTAGGTGGATTGGGAGAAGGGTGATCAGTTTGTGCTTTGGTAGGAGTAATTTTATCCCCTCATAGCATGGAAATGTCCAAACTGCCTACCATCAAGGCTGAATGCTATAGTAGAGCCCCTTCACTCAATTGATTTTGATTTTTGTCCTTTTGAGAAGTTTTATATTGGTTGTTGGTGAGGAGAAGAAGACCCTTGCTTTTACTCTGTGGCCATATTAGCCCTGAACTTCTCAGACAATGTATTTAAAGAAACTTTTGGTATGAAGCATATTTTTTGTCTAAAATACATCATGCAACTTTCCAAACAATAACAATCTAAATTGAAAATAAGTTTAGCCAGCTCAACTCAGCTTTGTATTAGATGACTGGATGGTGGAGATTAGATAACTTTGGTATTATATCTAGCTGACTTCAGACTCCAAGATAAAGCTAATGCCCATCTAATCCTCCTCCAGCACAAATTTCTCATTATCTGTCCTTACCTCATATTTTAAATCTTTTTCTCAGGAAACAAAAGTTAATCAATGCTGTTATTGCTATTAGAAGGGTATGAAAGTCTATAACCCTATGGATCTACCTCTAATTCAGGTAGCTGCATAGACCAAACTTGGTCACAATTGCCCAGTACACCTTATATTGTCTCAGTATAATGTAAAGACCATGGGTGCACCTACCTCAGTACCCAGCCAATAGAATATGATTAATAAATATTTTTATTATATTTAGCATATATTTACTGAACCAAATTAAGAGAAAATTTTATTAAAGCCATTTTAGTAAATGATACTGAGGATAAAGATCTAGGGAAGAGGATCCCTTCCTTCATTTCTTTACTTTTAAAATCCTTTTTAAAACAAAAAGCAACTCACTGCCTCTTTGATTAATGCCTGATTCTATTATGGTGGTGTACAACTTACAATTCTTAATTAATTTGTGGCAACTGCATCCCTGTCTCCACAGTCATGTTCATCTGCATAAAGTAGCTTAATCTTTTTTTTTCCCTTTACAAAAAAAATTATGAGTCATAAGTCTTTTCTTGGGGGTGTGGTTATCATCAGATAATCACACTCTTGGGGGGTTAAAAACACTTATCTCTGTTTCATGACTTGAAATGCCCCAGGGGTGTGATTATCTCAGGAAACTCACACTCTCCATCATGCCTAATTGCTTAATTATTATAGCACTGAGTTCACACCACTATACAGAAACTACAGTTGTGTCAGCATTCCCATTAAAAAATTCTATTTCTAAGAGTTTATAACTTAGATATGAAAACTGTATTGGGCTAAAAGTTAACACAAAATGTTCTAATTTAGGAAGCTTATTGCTTTGATATGTATGTGTGTCTGTGTATACACATACATATATACGATACATGTAAAATCATTAAAACCACATATATCAAACATAGATTATAATTTTTCCTCCAACAGAATGAGTACGTAAAACAGGCTGCTAAATAATTATCTTCAAGTTATATTTCCTTTTTAAAATGTAGGAAAGTAGGATATATAATAGCTTAAACAGTACTCTTGATAATCTTTTATACTTTATACATTAAATGGGGTAAGATTAATATGCTTATCAAATGGGGAATGACTAAACAAATTACAAATGGAATAGAACACTCTTGTCCTCTAACAAACAATGAAGGGAATAAATTCAGAAAAATCTGGGAAGATTTGTGAACAATTTACTTACCTATTTCCTGAAAAAGAAGTGAGGAACTTAGGGTTCAGACTGTAATATATATAGGTTTTCTGGACATAGTTAATATGGTAATTTGACTATAGATATTTATTACAATTTTTTTCCTTCTTCAAGTGGAAGGGGATATGGAAATTAAGATAAAATGTATATTTTTAAGAAATAAGGAATGTACATGAAACATAAATCTCTTTACATTACTGAGAGGTCAGATGACTTACCTAGGATCTTATAAGCAGTATGTCATTGGCAAGATTTGGATGCATTTCTTCTTAGCTTTAAGTCTAATGCTCTATCAAATATATCAGAATGCCTCTCAGTTAAGCAAAATAAGATAATTATGCATCCTTACTTTTCACTTATAAATAACATATTCTAGAAAATTGAACTCATCAAAGAAAATGACTAAATGAACATCAAAAGGGAAGAACTGTTATAATTTGTCCAAAAGAGCCCAAAGGTGTGTAGGGTATTCTACATGCAGTCTGAAGAATTTATAAATAGAAGAATTAAATTTTAAACATGAGAACTGAAGAATTTTTTAAAAAAGTTTACATAAAAACAAACGACTATGCAATGTGTTTTCATGTGGCTAGCACTAGGTTATATCATATTATGTTGGATGGGGGAGTCTTTTAATTTTTTATTTAAAAAATTTGTTAAGGAAAACATTATCAGAGACTTTGAAAATGTAGAGCTTAATAGATTACTGAATGGGAATATTAAAGAATATACTAATTTCTAATCATTTAGTGGGTGGGCATTTCTAAGCATTTAATACTTGGGTACAGAGTAATCCTTTAAAGAAATATGAAAAGGAACAAAATATATCAATTATATATTTAATATATTAAAATAGTAGTTAATAAAGGGAATAAGAAAAATACAAAATTGAATGGTCATAAAGTATACCATGTTGGAATAATGAACAAATGCCAAAAATAAATTGTGCTGAAATTAAGTGAAATGGTATTGAGGAGACATGTTAAAAATAAGTTATGAAATCAAATTAAAAGCTTCTCAAAGTGAAATTCATGTTAGGGAATTCATACTAGAAAACTAGGGGAAAAATCATGATTAATGTAATTACTACCCCATAATTTCTTCTTTTCCCCATTGTCAATATCTTCTCATCTATAAGACCCTTTCCTGTTAAGAAGCACACCGAAGACTTCTATATTATAAAACCAAATAATAAAAAATAACTTTATAACATCATTTTTTCCACCTTTGTTATTGAATATCTCTTTTCCTTTTGTCACTCAAACTCTTCCACTTCACTTATATATACAATACCTCCTTCTTCTCAATCTATCATTTAATTAATACTCCTCTTTCCAAGATGCTTTCTCAATTGCCCAATCTGATGGTCTTTTCTCAGTCCTCCTCCTTCTTGAACTGTCTCTAGTAATTTAAATATTTGGTAACTTTACCTTTCTGATTTTTCTTATCTTTCTGGGTATTCTGGATGCATTTTTTTTGTTCTCCTCTACCTTCGGAGTTAATCCTGAGATTCTCTTTGGTTTGATTATCATACCTATACCGGTGTGTGTGTGTGTGTGTGTGTGTGTGTGTGTGTGTGTGTGTGTGTGTTTGTGTGTGAGTGTGTTCATGGGTGCATGCGTGCACCCATGCACAGGACCTGATAACTCTTCTCTTGTGTCTCTAAATTCTTTATAATAGTCCTTATTTATTTGTCAATTAATTTTTTGAAAACAACTTCATGATCTATTTATCCAATCTTAGACTAGGTAGATAGTGACTGAATGATTTTTGAGGTAGAGTTGCTATTACCTGACTTTTTCTTCAGTCACTTATTTACTAATTTCCCTATTTTTCAGTTTTATAAGCTTATACTGAGTTCAGACTCCAGTTTTCCTTCCTTAAAAAAAGAACAAAATTACAGCTATCTAAATAATCAATTGAGGCATCCATTCCCACACTCAAATGTTAATTTCGTTATGCTACACTTATTGTTGAGACATCTTGCATTGCAAAATAAAGGAGCAGTAAATGCAAGTGGGATTCTTGAATGTCTTAAGGTTTTGATATAGCTTAACTATGTTTTAATTTTGTTGGAACATAAACATGTGCTTCAAAGTGTTTTCGCTTTGATGGTCCCTACTTAGAGCAATAAACAATCCATCTGGCTATACAGTAGGAATGGTGAAAACAAACCAAAGCCTAAGTACTTTGTGTGATTTTTTTCCTTGTTATTTTACATCTAGTATTTTGAATTTTAGAGTAACTTCTACCTGGGTGGTTTACAGTGATTATACACATGTGTTGGTAACACAGTCTACATGGTTACTAGAAATGGGTGAACAGTGGGTGAAAACATCTGGTGTTTTGGGAATGTTGAAATCAGGATGGTTCATTAAAAAAAGGAATGACAAGTAGCAGTTGTTAAATGGAATGACAGAGACTACATGATCCGGATTACAGTTTTAGTTTTGTTAATGTTTTAGTTTGTGAGAAGTTATTAAAAAAGAGGTTTGACCATCCACATAATTGACCACATCAACAAACAAACCAACAAGATTCACATGATTATCTCAATTGACGCAGAAAAAGCCTTTGATAAAATACAACATCCATTTCTATTAAAAAAAACTAGAAAGCATAGGAACAGAAGGGTTGTTCCTAAAAATAATAAACAGTATATATCTAAAACCATCAGCTAATATCATCTGCAATGGGGATAAACTAGATGCATTCCCAATGAGATCAGGAATGAAACAAGGATGCTCATTATCACCTCTACTATTTGACATTGTACTAGAAACACTAGCAGTAGCAATTAGGGAAGAAAAAGAAATTGAAGGCATCAAAATAGGCAAGGAGGGGACCAAGTTATCACTCTTTGCAGATGACATGATGGTCTACTTAAAGAATCCTAGAGATTCAACCAAAAAGCTAATTGAAATAATCAACAACTTTAGCAAAGTTGCAGGATACAAAATAAACCCACATAAGTCATCAGCTTTTCTATATATCTCCAGCACAGTTCAGCAGCAAAAACTAGAAAGAGAAATCCCATTCAAAATCACCTTAGACAAAATAAAATACCTAGCATTCTATCTCCCGAGACAAACACAGGAACTATATGAACACAACTACAAAACACTCTCCACACAACTAAAACTAGACTTGAACAATTGGCAAAACATTCACTGCTCATGGATAGGACTAGCCAATATAATAAAAATGACCATCCTACCCAAACTTATTTATCTATTTAGTGCCATACCCATTGAACTCCCAAAATATTTCTTTACTGATTGAGAAAAAACCACAACAAAATTCATTTGGAATAACAAAAGATCAAGGATATCCAGGGAAATAATGAAAAAAAAAAAACAACATATGATGAGGGCCTTGCAGTCCCAGACCTTAAACTATATTACAAAGCAGCAGTCATCAAAACAATTTGGTACTGGCTAAGAAACAGAAAGGAAGATCAGTGGAATAGACTGGGGGAAAGCAACCTCAGCAAGTCAGCATAGGATAAACCCAAAGATCCCAGGTTTGGGGACAAAAATCCACTATTCAATAAAAACTGCTGGGAAAATTGGAAGACAGTATGGGAGAGATTAAGAATTGATCAACACCTCACACCCTACACCAAGATAAATTCAAAATGGGTGAATGACTTAAACATAAAGAAGGAAACCATAAGTAAATTGGGTAAACACAGAATAGTATATATGTCAGACCTTTGGGAGGGGAAAGACTTGAAACCCAAGCAAGACATAGAAAGTATCACAAAATGTAAAATAAATAATTTTGACTACATCAAATTAAAAAGCTTTTGTACAAACAAAACCAGTGTAACTAAAATCAGAAGGGAAACAACAAATTGGGAAACAATCTTCATAGAAACCTCTGACAAAAGTTTAATTACTCAAATTTATAAAGAGCTAAATCAATTGTACAAAATATCAAGCCATCCTCAAATTGATAAATGGGCAAGGGACATGGATAGGTAGTTCTCAGATAAAGAAATCAAAACTATTAATAAGCACATAAAGAAGTGTTCTAAATCTTTTATAATCAGAGAGATGCAAATCAAAACAACTCTGAGGTATCACCTCACACCAAGCAGACTGGCTAGCATAATAACAAAGGAAATTAATTAATTCTAGAGGGGATGTGGCAAAGTCGGGACATTAATTCATTGCTGGTGGAGTTGTGAACTGATCCAACCATTCTGGAGGGCAATTTGTAACTATGCCCAAAGGGGGACAAAAGAATGTCTACCCTTTGATCCAGCCATAGCACTGCTGGGTCTGCACCCCAAAGAGATAATGGTCAAAAAGACTTGTAAAAAAATATTCATAGCTGCGCTCTTTGTGGTGGTCAAAAACTGGAAAACGAGGGGATGCCCATCAATTGGGGAATGGCTGAAGAAATTGTGGTATATGTTGGTGATGGAATACCATTGTGATAAAAGGAATAATGAAGTGGAGGAATTCCATGGAGACTGGAACAACCTCTAGGAAGTGATGCAGAGCGAGAGGAGCAGAACCAGGAGAACATTGTACACAGAGACTAATACACTGTGGTATAATCGAACGTAATGGACTTCTCCAATAGTAGTGGTGTAATATCCCTGAACAATCTGCAGGGATCTAGGAGAAAAAAACACTATTCATGAGCAGAGGACAAACTGTAGGAGTAGAAACACCGAGGAAAAGCAACTACCTGTCTACAGCGGTTGAGGGGACATGACAGAGGAGAGACTCTAAATGAAACTCTAATGCAAATATTAATAACATGGAAATGGGTTTGAATCAAAAACACATGTGACACCCAGCGGAATCATGCATCAGATATGGGGGTTGGGGAGAGGAAAAGAAAATGATCTTTGTCTTTAATGAATAATGCTTGGAAATGATCAAATAAAATATTATTTAAAAAAAGAGGTTTGAATGACATGGAAAGGAACCAATCAGCGATTTGGTAATTTAAGTGTCTTATTAAGAATTCAAGACTTCCAGTCAAGATGGTGGCTTAGAGAAAGCTAAAGGTCAGATCTCTGGAAATCCTTCCCTACTGAACTCAAACTATATGCTGCTAAGGCACCAAAATTCAAAACGAACAACAGCATAGACCCCGGGAATCCTCCTCCTGGACCTGGACCTCGATCAAAAGGTACAGCCCCCCCAGAAGCCAGAACCCGATATCACTCATACCTAAGGGGTAGGCAGAAGGAAGGTCCCAGGACGCATCCCCCCAACCCAGAGCTCTGAGTCTGAGGCAGCAGAGGGAATTTCAGAGCCTCAGGGCAGGCTATCCTGAAGGCCTCTTCCTGAAAACAACCTGACCTAGTTGAGGGGGCACCCAGACAGCAGGGAAACTGAGAGAGATGGGGGGAGCCTATAGCCCCCTGACTGGATCCTTCCATCTGAGTCCCATTGAAGGTCCCTGCCTCAGGGCATACTCAGTCTGATGTTAATCCTATCACCAGCCCTCAGAGCTCCTGGAAGCTGTGGCCCCTCCTCCCTCAGAGTGCTGGCTCTCCTAGCCCGCTAAGGCACAGAAACAAACATCCCACAGAAAGGGCCAAGCCAGGCTCAGAGCATGAAAGTAAGGCAAAGGAGAAGTATCGGGAGGGAACTGGGGAGGGCAGTAACACAGAAACAGCAGCAATTCCTGGCTTCCCCAGGAAGGCAGAACAACAACTGCATAGAACGGACAATCTGCCTAGTGCTAAAACCTCTGAACACCAGGCAGAGATAAGAAAAGCTAGTCCTCCCCACTCAGATAGAGATGGCAAACTCCACAGAAGCACAGAAACCCCAAAATTCCATGAAAAACAAGAAGAACGGGGCAACATTGGACACATTTTATGGAGCAAAAATACAAAATACATAGTAGATAGAAGAAGAAACACAAGCAAATGCTCTGAAACCTTCGAAAGGAAATGGAAACTCTCCACAAACCCATGAATAATTTGAATCTGAAATGATCAAAAAGATGGAAGCCTTCTGGGAGGAAAAGTGGGAAATATTGCAAAAGAAATTCAAGTGTCTATGAAATCAATTTGACCAAAGTGAAAAAGGAAAACCAAGCTTTAAAAGTCAGAATCAGGCAACTCGAAGACAACAAGCAAGAATTAATAAAGCAAACCCAAAAGATCAAGAAATTAGAAGAGAACATAAAATATCTCACTGACAAGATGACAGACGTGGAAAATAGAGGAAGAAGAGATAATTTAAGAATAATTGGACTTCAAGAAAAGCCAGAAATAAACAGCAAACTTGACATTGTAATACAAGATATAATCAAAGAAAATTGCCCAGAGATTCTAGAACAAGGGGGCAATACAGCCACTGACAGAGCTCACAGAACACCCTCTACACTAAATCCCCAAATGACAACTCCCAGGAATGTAATTGCCAAATTCCATAGATTTCAAACAAAAGAAAAAATCCTACAAGAAGACAGAAAAAGACAATTTAAACATAAAGGAATGCCAATCAGGGTCACACAAGACGTTGTAAGTTCTACTCTGAAGGATCCTAAGGCATGGAACATGATTTTCAGAAAGGCAAGAGAGGTGGGTCTTCAACCAAGAATCAGCTATCCATCAAAACTGACTATATACTTCCAAGGAAAGGTATGGGCATTCAACAAAATAGAAGATTTCCAAGTTTTTGCAAAGAAAAGACCAGAGCTCAGTGGAAAGTTTGATATTGAAAAACAAAGAGCATGGAATACCTGAAAATGTAAATATGAAGGAAAGGAAAAGGAGAAAAATGATATCTTTTCCTTTTGCCCAAACTCTCTTCTATAAGGACTACATTTATATCAATCTATGTATACTAACATGTGGGGAAAATGTAATGTGTAAATAGGGGTAAAAGAAAGACCAAAGATAATAATCTTTCTCACAAAAAGATTCACACGGGAAGGGGAGGGGAAGAAAACTCCTATAAGAAGGATAGGAAGAGAGTTTTTACTTAAACCTTACTCTCAGGGAAATCAACTCTGAAAGGAAAGAGCATCCAGATCCATAGAGATCTTGAATTCTATCTTATCCAAGAAGGGAAGGGAGAAGGGAAAATCAAGGGGGTGAGGGGGAAGGGAACACAAAAAAGGGAGGGAAGAAGACAGGGGAGGGGGAGGGAACAAAAAGGGAGGGACTAGAAAGGGAAACATAACAAGGGAGGGGACAAGTGGGACTGATATAAAGTAAATCACTGGACTAAAAGGTAGAAGCTGAAGAAGAAAGGTTAGAATTAAGGAAGGATATCAAAATGCCAGGGAGTCCACAAGTGACAGTCATAACTTTGAATGTAAATGGAATGAACTCACCCATAAAATGTAGATAAATAGCAGAATGGATTAGAATCCAAAACTCTACCATATCTTGTCCTCATGAAAAACACATGAGGCAGGTAGACACCCACAAAGTCAGAATTAAAGGATGGAGTGAGACCCTCTGGGCATCAACTGACAGAAAGAAGGTAGGATTGGCAATCATGATATCTGATAAAGCGAAAGCAAAAATGTTGAAACCTGATCAAAAGGGATAGGGAAGGTAATTATATTTTGTTAAAAGGGACTTTAGATAATGAGGAAATCTGACTAATCAACATGTATGCACCAAATAACATAGCACCCAAATTTCTAATGTAGAAACTAGGAGAATTGAAGGAAGAAATAGACAGAAAAGCTATATTAGTGGGAGCCTTAAACCAACCATTATCAAATTTAGATATATCAAATCAAAAAATAAATAAGAAAGAGGTAAAAGAAGTGAATGAAATCTTAGAAAAATTAGAATTAATAGACATATGGAGAAAAATAAGTAGGGACAAAAAGGAATACACCTTCTACTCAGTACCACATGGCACATTCACAAAGATTGACCATACATTAGGTCACAGAAACATGGCACACAAGTGCAGAAAAGCAGAAATAATGAATGCAGCCTTTTCAGATCACAAGGCAATAAAAATAATGATCAGTAATGGTACATGGAAAACCAAATCAAGAACAAATTGGAAATTAAACAATATGATATTCCAAAATCTTTTAGTTAGAGAAGAAATCATAGGAACAATTATTAATTTCATCAAGGAAAATGACAAGGTGAGACATCATTTCAAACCTTTTGGGATGCAGCCAAAGAAGTATTCAGAGGTAAATTCATATACCTGAGTACATATATTAACAAACTAGGGAGAACAGAGATCAATCAACTAGAAATACAAATAAAAAAAACTCAAAAGCAATGAAATTAAAACCCCCCAGCAGAAAACCAAACTAGAAATCCTAAAAATTAAGGGAGAAATTATTAAAATCAAAAGTGATAGAACTATTGATTTAATAAATAATACAAAGAGCTGGTACTGTGAAAAAACAAACAAAATACAAAACTTCCTGGTCATTCTAATTAAAAAAAGGAAAGAGGATAAGCAAATTAACAGCATCAAAGATGAAAAGTGGGACAGCACCTCCAATGAAGAGGAAATTAAGGCAATCATTAGAAATTACTTTGCCCAATTATATGGCAATAAATATACCAATTTAGTTGATATGGATGAATATATACAAAAATACAAACTGCCTAGACTAACAGAAGAAGAAATAGAATTCTTAAATAAACCCATTTCAGAAAATGAAATCCAATAAGCCTTCAAAGAACTTCCTAAGAAAAAATCCCCAGGGCGTGATGGATTCACCAGTGAATTCTATCGAACATTCAGAGAACAGTGAACCCCAATTCTATACAAACTATTTGACATAATAAGCAAAGAGGGAGTTCTACAAACTCCTTTTATGACACAAACATGGTACTGATTCCAAAACCAGGCAGGTCAAAAACAGTGAAAGAAAACTATAGACCAATCTCTCTAATGAATATAGATGCAAAAATCTTAAATAGGATACTAGCAAAAAGACTCCAGTAAGTGATCAGAAGGGTCATCCACCATGATCAAGTAGGATTTATACCAGGGACCCAGGGCTGGTTCAATATTAGGAAAAAACATTCACATAATTGACCACATCAACAAACAAAGCAACAAGAACCACATGATTATTTCAATAGATGCAGAAAAAGCCTTTGACAAAATAGAACATTCATCCCTATTGAAAACACTATAAAGCACAGGAATAGAAGGGTCTTTCCTAAAAGTAATAAACATTATATATCTAAAACCATCAGCCAACATCATCTGTAATGGGGGTGAACTAGATACATTCCCAACAAGATCAGGAGTGAAATAAGGATTCCCATTATCAACTCCATTATTTAACATTGTACTAGAAACACTAGCAGTAGTAATTAAAGAAGAAGAAGAAATTGAAGGCATCAAAATAGACAAGGAGGGGACCAAGTTATCACTCTTTGCAGATGACATGATGGTTTACTTAAAGAATCCTAGAGACTCAACCAAAAAGCTAATTGAAATAATCAACAACTTTAGCAAAATTGCAGGATACAAAATAAACCCACATAAGTCATCAACATTTCTATATATCTCCAACACAGCTCAGCAGCAAAATCTAGAAAGAGAAATTCCATTCAAAATCACCTTAGACAAAATAAAATACCTAGCATTCTATCTCCCGAGACAAACACAGGAACTATATGAACACAACTACAAAACACTCTCCACACAACTAAAACTAGATTTGAGCAATTCGAAAAACATTAACTGCTAATGGATAGGACGAGCCAATATAATAAAAATGAACTTTCTACCCAAACTTATTTATCTATTTAGTGCCATACCCATTGAACTCCCCAAAAATTTCTTTACTGATTTAGAAAAAACCATAACAAAGTTCATTTGGAATAACAAAGGATCAAGGATATCCCGAAAAATAATGAAAACAAAACACAAATGATTGGGGTCTTGCAGTCCTAGACCTCAAACCATATTACAAAGCAGCAGTCATCAAAACAATTTGTTACTGGCTAAGAGACAGAATGGATGATCAGTGGAATAGACTGGGGGAAAGAGACCTTAGCAAGACAGTATACGATAAACCCAAAAATCCCAGCTTTTGGGACAAAAATCCACCATTCAATAAAAACTGCTGGGAAAATTGGAAGACAGTGTGGGAGAGATTAAGAATTGATCAACACCTCACACCCTACACCAAGATAAATTCAAAATGGGTGAATGACTTAAACATAAAGAAGGAAACCATAAGTAAATTGGGTAAACACAGAATAGTATACATGTCAGACCTTTGGGAGGGGAAAGACTTTAAAACCAAGCAAGATATAGAAAGAATCACAAAATGTAAAATAAATCGTTTCGACTACATCAAATTAAAAAACTTTTGTACAAACAAAACCAATGTAACTAAAATCAGAAGAGAAACAACAAATTGGGAAACAATCTTCATAGAAACTTCTGACAAAGGTTTAATTACTCAAATTTATAAAGAGCTAAATCAATTGTATAAAAATCCAATCCATTCTCCAATTGATAAATGGGCAAGGGACATGGATAGGCAGTTTTCACATAAAGAAATCAAAACTATTAATAAGCACATGAAGAAGTGTTCTAAATCTCTTATAATCAGAGAGATGCAAATCAAAACAACTCTGAGGTATCACCTCACACCTCGCCGATTGGCTAACATGATAGCAAAGGAAAATAATGAATGCTGAAGGGGATGTGGCAATGTCGGGACATTAATTCATTGCTGGTGGAGATGTGAACTGATCCAACTATTCTGGAGGGCAATTTGGAACTATGCCCAAAGGGCGATAAAAGAATATCTACCCTTTGATCCAGCTATAGCACTTCTGGGTCTTTACCCCAAAGAGTTAATGGAGAAAAAGCCAAGTACAAGAATATTCATAGCTGCGCTCTTTGTGGTGGTCAAAAATTGTAAAACGAGGGAATGCCCATCAATTGGGGAATGGTTGAAGAAATTGTGGTATATATTGGTGATGGAACACTATTGTGCAAAAAGGAATAATAAAGTATAGGAATTCCATGGAGACTGGAAGGACCTCCAGGAAGTGATACAGAGAGAAGTAAGCAGAACCAGGAGAACATTTTACACAGAGACTAACATACTGTGGTATAATCAAACATAATGGACTTCTCCATTAGTAGAAGTGTAATGTCCCTGAACAATCTGCAGAGATCTAGCAGAAAAAACAGTATTCATAAGCAGAGGACAAACTGTAGGAGTAGAAACACCAAGGAAAAGTAACTTCCTGACTACAGTGGTTGAGGGGACATGACAGAGGAGAGTCTCTAAACGAACACTCTAATGCAAATACTAACAACATGACAATGGGTTTGAATCAAGAACACATGTGATACCCAGTGGAATCATGCTTCGGCTATTGGGGTGGGGAGGAAGGAAAAGAAAATGATCTTTGCTTTAATGAACAATGCTTGGAAATGATCAAATGAAATATTACAAATTAAAAAAAAAGAATTGAATATGATAGCGGTCAAGATGGCGGCTTAGAAGCAGCAAAAGTTCAGACCTCGGAAACCCTTCCTTATTGATCGCAAACTGAGTGCTCCTAAGACACCGAAATTCAAGCTGAACAACAGGACACACCCAGGGAACCCTACTCCCCGACCTGGATCAAATGGTAAGGCCCCCCCAAAAGCCAGGACCCTAGATCACTCAGATATAAGGGGTAGACAGAAGGAAGGTCCCAGGACCCATTTCCCTTAACCAAGAGTGCTGAGCCCAGGGCAGCAGTGGGAACCTCAGGGCCAGCAAAAGGGCCTCAGGCCTGGCTATTCTAAAGGACTCACCTTGAAAGCAACCTGAGCCAATCTTGGGGATGCCCAAGATAGACGGCAGGGAAACATAGAGAGAATGGGGGAAGCCTGTAGCCCCCTGGCTGGGTCCTTCCATCTGAGTCTCAAGGCAGGTTCCAGCTTTAGGGCACCAGTTGAACCCAATCCCATCAGGAGCCCTCAGAGCTACTGAAAGGACAGAAACCTCAGGGCCTGCAAAGGGATTGCTCCAATGAGCTTACCTTGAAAGTAACCTGGGCCAGTCTCTGGGCATTCAATAGAGACTGTACAGGAGGAGGGTTTTTTTGTTTTTGTTTTTTTTTTTTGGTTTCAGGATTATTCCACATATACCAGCTGAACTGAATCCCATCAGGAGCCCTCAGAACCTAGGGAGGCCAGGACCCCTACCCACTTAGAGAGCAGGGTCTTTGGAAAGAACAGAAATTTCAGGGAGGGTAAGGGGGTTGCTCCAAAGGGCATTCCTTGAAAGCAACAGGGGCCAGTCTCTGGGCATTCAAAACAGACTGTGGAGGAGGAGGTTTTTTGCTTCAGGTCTCATTCAGACCTAACCAGGTGAACCTAATCCCATCAGGAGCCCTCAGAGACCAGGGAGGCCACAAACCCTCCCCCCTTTGAGAGCAGGGTCTTCTGAAAAAACAGTAACCTAGAGGAGGAGTCAAGATGGCCACCTAGAAGGAGCATAGACCTGGCAGCCTGGCCAGAGCTTTGGAGATCCTCCATAGTTGCTCCAGTCATCCAGGAAGTTTAAAACTCAGAGTAAATCCATCCCAAGTAAGCTGAACTTAATCCCATCAAAAGTCTCCAGAATGCAGTTAATCCCAGGCTCCTCCCCCCATCCTCATTGACTACTGGACTTAAAGCCAATCAAAAGTCTCCAGAGGACAGGGAAGTTCAAACTCCCAACAATCCTCCCACAGAGACTACACCAAGAGATCTTCTGTTAAAGCTCCAAGAGGGGAGACTGATAGAAGTCCCCCAAAACAAAAAAGATGAGAGGAACAAGAGCATAGACAAATAAGGGGAGTAAAGAAGGGGTGAATTTGAGCAAACAGAAAAAGAAGAAAGAAACTACAATAGACAGCTACTACTCAGCAAATGGAACAGAGGGGGAAAAATCAGCAATCGATAAACCAGAAATTCCAGCGAATTGGATACAGGCTGTGGAAGAACTCAAAACACAACTAAGAGAGGCTGAAGATAATTGGGAAAATAACTTAAAAATTAAGATAAGTCATCTGGAAACAGAGGCACTTGAACTAAAATGAGAAAATAGTGTCTTGAAAGCCAAAATCAACCAGCTGGAAAATGAGGCAAAGGAGATGAAAGATGAGGTAAAGGAGACGAAAGATGAGGTAAAGAGGATGAAAGACAATCTTCAAAGAAAATCAGACCAGAAGGAAAAAGACGACCAAAATGCCAGAGATGAAATCCAATCTTTAAGAACCAGAATAAAAAAAAAAAAAACTAGAATCAAGTGACCTCACAAGGCAGCAGGACACTATAAAACAAAACAAAAAGAATGAAAAAATTGAGGAAAATATGAAGCATCTCATGCACAAAACAGACGATTTAGAAAATCATTCAAGAAGAGACAATAAGAATAATTGGACTACCAGAAGACCACAACAAAACAAAAATCCTGGACATAATACTAGAGGAAATAATCCAGGAAAACTGTCCCAAGATCCTAGAACAAGAGGGGAAAGTGGATATCAAAAGAATCCACAGATCACCCCCTGTATTAAGTCCCCAACTGAGAACACCAAGAAATGTTATAGCCAAATTCAAGAACAATCAGATAAAAGAAAAGATATTACAAGCCGCCAAGAAGAAACCATTCAGATACCATGGAAACAAGGTGAGGTTAACACAGGATCTGTCTGCATCCACACTGAAGGACCAAAAAGCATGGAATATGATATTCCAGAAAGCAAGGGAACTAGGTCTACAACCAAGAATGAAATACCCATCAAAACTGACTATATTCTTACAGGGGAACGTATGGTGATTCAACACAACAGAAGAGTTCCAAGCATTCATAAATAAAAGACCAGACCTGAACAGAAAATTTGATGTCCAACCACAGAACTTAAGAGAATCATCAAAAGGTAATTAAAAAAGAGAGGGGAAAAAACAAACAAAACCACAACAAAAAATTTTTAAGAGACTCAACAAGTTAAAATGATATGTATCCCTATAAGAAAAGAAGTCATTGGTAACTCTTAAAAACTGTTGCTATCACCTTAGCAGCTTGAAGAATTACACTCAGAGGGAATAGTGACAAACTGTATAGGATGAAAGGACAAGACATAAATAGGTATATAGATATATGCATGAATAAATACATATACATGTATATGTATATATGTATATATATATATATATATATATATATATATATGACTAGAGCTAAAATAGAAAAGAGGTTGTGACTAAAAGAAATGGGAAAAGAAACAAATGGGGGTAAATTTATATGTCACAAAGAAGCTCATGGCGGGAGGGGGGAGAACATTGATACACTGGAAGGGTAATGAGGTTGGAGATAGGAAATACTCAACTCTTACATACTTTG
Source organism: Monodelphis domestica (assembly GCF_027887165.1). Taxonomy (NCBI): domain Eukaryota; kingdom Metazoa; phylum Chordata; class Mammalia; order Didelphimorphia; family Didelphidae; genus Monodelphis; species Monodelphis domestica. The sequence goes on from NC_077233.1 coordinate 201,906,892, forward strand.
AAACTGACCAAGAACAATCTAATCCACTGGGGAAGAGAATAGATTTGAGCCCTATAGGGGAATAGAAGGGTAAAAAATGGTCTGGTAGGGAGGGAAGGAGTACAAGGGAGGGAGAGGGTGGGGTGAATTTTAAAAAGACTACAGGGGAAAATAAGGGAAGGAATAAAAAGGGAGGGGGTAGAAAGGGAAGTAAAATAAGGAGGGGACCGGGGGGATGACTATAAACAAACATTGGTATATAAGGAAATAGTGAAAAAAGAAAAGGCAGGACCGGGAGTACAAATCAAAATGCTGGGAAATACACAGCTAGTAATCACAACTCTGAATGTGAATGGAATGAACTTACCCATTAAACGCAAGCAAATAGCAGAGTGGATTAGAATCCAAAACCCTACCATATGCTGTCTACAAGAAACACATATGAGGAAGGTAGATACGCATAGGGTGAAAGTAAGAGGATGGAGCCAAACCTATTGGGCATCAAATGATAAAAAGAAAGCAGGAGTAGCAATCATGATATCGGACAAAGCCAAAGTAAAAATAAATCTAGTTAAAAGAGATAGGGAAGGTAATTACATCCTGATAAAAGGCAGTATAGACAATGAGGAAATATCTGTACTCAATATGTATGCACCAAATGTCAGAGCATCCAAATTTTTAAAGGAGAAACTAGAGGAGCTCAAGGATGAAATAGATAGAAAAACTATACTAGTGGGAGATCTGAACCTTCCCCTATCCAAACTAGATAAATCAAATCAAAAAATAAATAAGAAAGGTGTGAGAGAAGCAAATGAAATCTTAGAAAAATTAGAGTTAGTAGATATATGGAGAAAAATAAATAGGGACAAGAAGGAATACACCTTCTTTTCAGCAGTACATGGTACATTCACAAAAGTTGACCATGTACTAGGGCACAAAATCATTGCAAACAAGTGGAAAAGGGCAGAAATAATAAATGCAACCTTCTCAGACCACAGTGCAATAAAAATAATAATTAGTAAGGGTACATGGAGAGATAAATCAAAAATTAATTGGAAATTAAACAATATGATTCTCCAAAACCAGCTAGTTAAAGAACAAATCGTAGAAACAATTAATAATTTCATTGAAGTAAATGACAATGGTGAGACATCCTTTCAAAACCTATGGTATGCAGCCAAAGCAGTACTCAGGGGGAAATTCATACCCTTGAGTTCATATATAAACAAATTAAGAAGGGCAGAGGTCAATGAATTGGGCATGCAAATTAAAAAACTAGAAAGTGAACAAATTAAAAATCCTCAGTTGAAGACTAAATTAGAGATCCTAAAAATCAAAGGAGAAATTAATAAAATTGAAAGTCAAAGAACTATTGATTTAATAAATAAGACTAGAAGCTGGTACTTTGAAAAAACATATAAAATAGACAAAGTACTAGTCAGTCTAATTAAAAAAAGGAAAGAAAAAAACCAAATTGACAGTATACAAGATGAAAAGGTAGACCTCACCTCTAATGAAAAGGAAATCAAGGCAATCATTAAAAACTACTATGCCCAGTTATATGGCAAAAATATGGCAATTGACGTGATATGGATGAATACTTACAAAAATATGAATTGCCTAGACTAAAAGAAGAAGAAATAATTTACCTAAAAAACCCCATATCAGAAAAAGAAATTGAACAAGCCATCAAAGAACACCCTAAGAAAAAATCCCCAGGTCCATATGGATTCACAAATTACTTCTTTTAAATATTCAAAGAACAGCTAACCCCAATACTATAGAAACTATTTGACAGAGTAAGCCAAGAAGTAGTTCCACCAAATTCTTTTTATGACACAAATATGGTACTGATCCCAAAGCCATGCAGGTTAAAAGCAGAGAAAGAAAACTGTTGGCCAATCTCTCTAATGAATATAGATGGAAAAATCTTAAATAGGATACTAGCAAAAAGACTCCAGCAAGCCATCACAAGGGTTATCCACTACTATCAGGTAGGATTCATTCCAGGAATGCAAGGATGGTTCAAGATCAGGAAAACCATCCACATAATTGACCATATAAAAAGCAAACTGACAAAAATCACATGATTATCTCAATAGATGCAGAAAAAGTTTTTGACAAAATACAACACCCATACCTATTGAAAACACTAGAAAGTATAGGAATAGAAGTGCCTTTCCTAAAAATAACAAACAGTATATACCTAAAACCATCAGCAAACATCATCTGCAATGGGGAAAAACTCAAAGCCTTCCCAATAAAATCAGTAGTCAAACAAGGATGCCCATTATCACCTTTATTATTTAATATTGTACTAGAAACACTAGCAGTAGAAATTTGAGAAGAAAAAGAAACTGAAGTTATTGAAATTGGCAATAAGGAGACCAAGCTGTCACTCTTTATGGATGATATGATGATTTACTTAAAGAATCCTAAGTAATCAACCAAAAAGGTAATCAAAATAATCAACAAATTTAGCAAAGTTGCAAGTTACAAAATAAACCCACATAAGCAATCAGCATTTTTATATTTCTCCAACACAGTTCAGCAGCAAGAATTAGAAAGAGTAATTCCATTTAAAGTCACCCGAGACATTATAAAATACATAGGAATCTATCTGCCGAGACACACACAGCAACTATATGAACACAACTACAAAACACTCTCCACACAATTAAAACTAGATCTAAACAATTGGAAAAACATTGATTGCTCATGGGTGGGATGAGCTAACATAATAAAAATGACCATCCTACCCAAACTTATATATCTATTTAGTGCCACATCCATTGAACTAACAAAAAACTATTTTACTGAGTTAGAGAAAACCATAACAAAGTCCATTTGGAAGAATAAACGATCAAGGATATCCAGGGAAATAATGAAAAAAATACAAAGATAGGTGGCCTTGCAGTCCCATATCTCAAACTATATTACAAGGCAGCGTTCATCAAAACCATTTGGTACTAGCTAAGAGACAGAAAGGAGGATCAGTGGAATAGACTTGGGGTAAATGATCTCAATAAGACAGTATATGACAAACCCAAAGACCCCAGCTTTTGGGACAAAAATCCATTATTTGAAAAAAACTGATGGGAAAATTGGAAGACAGTGTGGGAGAGATTAGGTTTGGATCAACATCTCACACCCTACACCAAGATAAACTCAGAAAGGGCGAATGACTTGAATATAAAGAAGGAAACTATAAGTAAATTAGGTGAACACAGAATAGTATACCTGTCAGACCTTTGGGAAGGGAAAGATTTTAAAACCAAGCAAGGCTTAGAAAGAGTCACAAAATGCAAAATAAATAATTTTGACTACATCAAATTAAAAAGGTTTTACACAAACAAAACCAATGTAACTAAAATTAGAAGGAAAGCAACAAATTGGGAAACAATCTTCATAACAAAAACCTCTGACAAAGGTCTAATTACTCAAATCTATAAAGAGCTAAACCAGTTGTACAAAAAATCAAGCCATTCTCCAGTTCAAAAATGGGCAAGGGACATGAATAGGCAATTTTCAGTTAAAGAAATCAAGACTATTAATAAGCACATGAAAAAGTGTTCTAGATCTCTTATAATCAGAGAGATGCAAATCAAAACCACTCTGAGGTATCACCTCACACCTAGCAGATTGTTCAACATGACAGCAATGGAAAGTAATGAATGCTGGAGGGGATGTGGCAAAGTAGGGACATTAATATATTGCTGGTGGATTTGTGAATTGATCCAACCATTCTGGAGGGCAATTTGGAACTATGCCCAAAGGGCAATAAAAGACTGTCTGCCCTTTGATGCAGCCATAGCACTGCTGGGTTTGTACCCCAAAGAGATAATAAGGATAAAGACTTGTAGAAGAATATTCATAGCTGTGCTCTTTGTGGTGGCCAAAAATTGGAAAATGAGGGGATGCCCTTCAATTGGAGAATGGCTGAACAAATTGGGGTATATGTTGGTGATGGAATACTATTGTGCTAAAAGGAATAATAAAGAGGAGGAATTCCATGGAGACTGGAACAACCTCTAGGAAGTGATGCAGCATGAGAGGAGCAGAACCAGAACATTGTACACAGAGACTGACATATTGTGGTACAAGAGAACGTAATGAACTTCTCCAGTAATGGCTTTACAATTTCCCTGAACAACCTGCAGAGATCTATGAGAAAAAAAAAAAAAAAACCTATCCTCAGGCAGAGGACAAACTGAGGGAGTAAAAACACTGAGGAAAAGCAACTGCTTGACTACAGAGGTTGAGGGGACATGATCGAGGAGAGAAGCTAAATGAGCGCCCTAATGCAAATGGGTTCAGAGCAAGGACACATGCAATACCCAGACGAATCACGCATAGTCTAGGGAAGGGGTGGTCTTGTGAGGGGTTGGGGCGGGGGGAAGAAAAGAAAATGATCTGTTTCCAATGAACAATGTATGAAAATGACCAAATGAAATAATGTTTTAAAAACTAAAAAAAAAAAAAAAGCAGTTGTAACTTCCTGTGAAAGAGAGTTCTTTTGAGTTGGGAGTTCAAGTTCCAGTTGGAGTTCAAGTTGGAGACTGGTGAAGGATTTTCTTCATGGACCTGAGACTCTCACATTGATGAGGCACCTCTTGGACCTTCCCTTAGGACTACCACGTGAGTGAGTGAAAAGGCTGACTCCTTTTTCTGGATTTCTGGAGGGACTAGCCTCTGGAAAGGCCCCCATCTTGGAAGAGGCTTCATGGCTGGAACACTTGCTTTATTCATCAATGGGCTCTCAGAGGGCCCTCCAGCTGAGGAGTCCTGCCTGGGTTGAGCTAGGGGCTGGAGCTAAATGCTTAGTGAGTTAAGTTAGATATCTTACTCTATCCTCTTTTACTCTCTCTCCTTTTGTAAATAAACTACCATGAAAAGTTAAAAAAAAAAGAATTCAATATGATAAAAAAAACCCCCAACAACTCTAGAGTCCAATAGAATTACAGATTAGGGGTGTACTATGTAATAGTTACTGATAGGCAAATTAATTATAACATAATTAATAATACTCTTAAAAATGATCCCAAAATAGTTTCCTAAAGCATCAACCTTACCATATTATTCCTTGCTCCATAACATTTAAGAGTTTATCTTTGCATCCAAGATAAAATACAAACTCCTTAGTATGGCATTTAAAGGCCATCACAATTCTATCCCCTTCCCCTTTTCATATTATTTCATATTATATACCTTTAAACACTACATTCCAGACAAAGTAGATTAACATGCTGTCCTCCTGACTCTTCATTCTATTTCCTTCCTACAATCTTGGCATATGAAGTTTATGTGGCTGGAGTATCTACCCTTATCATTTATTCTGAGTCGCATTGAAGGCTTAGCTTGTATGCTACCTCTTTCAAGTGACATTTTTTATCTTCCCTCCTCAAACTATTCAATAAGAGCTTAATTGTTTATATATTTAATTAGGATAATAATAATGAATATAGTAAAGCACTTTACTTGCTATCATATTTCATGTTTGTACAATGTTGTTAGGTAGGTGTCATTATTTACCTCACTCTAAAGATGGAGAAAGAGATGCTGAAAGAGATAAATTACTTAAAAAGTCACAGATTAAGATGTCTAGGCTGGATTTGAACTCAGGGATTTCTAATGCAAAATCTACTATTCTATTCATTACCATCACTTAGCTGTTTCTCTCTTACTTCTCTTTCCATCAAAGTAGCATGTAAGCTCATTGATGATGTGTGATATTTAATTTTAATTTTCCATTGATCATTGTAGCACATTGCCTTGTAAATAATATATATATGTATATATTTAATACTTTTTATATTGGATTTTTTCCAGAGAAACAAAAATCTGAATATTTTCTCATAAAATTATATTCAATAAATTATTCTGAATTGGTGCTACTGTTATTGAAGGTGCATAGGTAGTATTAAAGACTGCTTTGGGTTAGAAGTGAGTACTTTATGATTCTTCTGTCTTATCATTAGGCAAAAGTTACCCTTCAGTTTTATATCCATTTGTACTACAAATATCCCCAATGAAATCTAAATTTCAAGATATCCACCAAATTATTTTACAAAACTATCTTGGAGCTATGAGGCAGAAAGTAATTATAATAATGAAGATACTCCTCTTTCTCTTTGAAATTCCTGTGGATTGCTGATCTCATAGCTGAGGTACTCTTATTACCTGTGCAGATCACAAAGAAAAGGTTTTTTTTTTAATATACCCAAAATTTCATATTTAACATTTTAAAGTTGAAATCTCCACCAGCATTAAAAATATTTTTTTCCAGAGCATTCCTATGGCTTATGAAATTTCATGGTTTCTCAGCAATACATGTTGGGGAAATGATAGTCTCATTTCATTTTTGCCTCTGAATATATGTTGTGGTAAAACTTAGCCTAGAGAAGTGAAATGATTTGTTCAATACCAAGAACCTAATTAGCTGCTCTACAATCCACCTAGGTCCTTCACTGTCACAAATCAAGTGATTTTTCCACAATATCATATATAGTAACATATATACATATATATATATACATATATATACATAGCTACACCTGTATTCATATGAACATATGTAAGCATATATATATATATATATATATATACATATACATTAATACTGTAAAGTGTGAATTTTAGATTTTCTCCATTTTGCCTAGTCTTAAAATTCTAGCAACCAGGAATGTATAAACCTCTACTTAAGGATTAAGTGTTGAGGAGGATGGCCTATGAATGACATGTGCTTGCAAGTGACAAATCAAAAACAACTGAGAGACCCCCTGTGCTGTCCTAAATCAAGCTTAAGCTACCATTGGTACATGTGAGAAACAGGAAGTGATGTAAAGAACGGTCTATATATTTCATGTGATTTGCTCTCTCAAGCTCTCTCAGGCTGGCTCTCGCTCTCTCTCGAAGACATTGGGCTCTCTGAGTTGCAAGCTTGTGGCAGCATGCTTGTGGTCTTGGCATTTGTGGCTTGCTGGTGAGGTGACTGGGAGAAGCTCTTATTACAATGGCTATCATTCACAGGAACACTTTCTTGCACCATTTTTGCACTATTTCCCAATTTATTTCTACTATTTTTATCTGCAGTATCATTATTACTATTTCTTCTATCTCAAAGTTCCTGGCTTCATAATTCCCATTTAATAATTTCTGAATACTTTGGCTTAGCTCCACTTTCAATTGCTTTTTGCATTTCCTTCAGATCATGAGCCTGTTGAAATGATTTCAAGTTGCAGTGTGAACAGCAAATTGATTTCTTGTACCAATACCTGTATTATGTTTGTCTCTGTTATTACTATCTTGTTTCTTCTTTAAGAAACAGTCTCTGATCAAGTGCCCTTTCTGGTGACAAAAGAAACACTCTCTAGTTTCCTTTTGCACTGATCTCACCAGATAACTATGTTTTTTTCCTGGAAAACAGGTTTTGTGTATGTCTTTACTGTGTTCAGATTTTTGATTTCCTCTATTTCCTTCTGCTTCAAATCCTTTTCAGTCCTCTTTAAATTTTCCTTAAGGTCTATAACTTCCTTGCTTTGATCAGAACTATTTTCATATATATAACTTGTAGCCTCTTTCAATTCGATCAGGGAAACAGAATCGTACTTTGGGAAATAGTTTTTAAAGAATGTCCTTAAATTTGGTGTGCAACCCCTCAGAAACTGTCTATGTACATGGCCAGCTGTCTCGTCATTGTCTGTTTCTACACTACTACTACTTTCTATAATCTACTAAGATTGCCTCTGCCATTTCTGACAGACAGTAGCAGGATGTTCCCCTTTTTTCCTGCCTAATTTTTTCAAATTTGGACCATGCACCAGGTTTGGAACAGCATTGTTTGATTGCTTGGAGCAAATCCTCCCTGCATCATTTGAGATATGACATACAGGTCGGATTGGCGAAATCTAAGTCCTCTCTCTCATCTGATGTAGGCCAACTTGTCAAAGTATTTTCAGATCTAGTTTTTTCCACAAATTTCCTTTTTTCATAGGAGCTGAATAATTCTGATAAAAGAAATTCCAAATCTTCAAAATCAGGATCAAAGATCCTAATTGTTTTCTTCAGCTCCTTGTGGGTTTTAAAGGGATTGTCCACAAATTTTGGAAATCGATGTTTAATGGATTCAAGTTTTTGTGGAGTGAACTATCTATGGGTCTTAGAGTGAATAGCACCAGCATTAGTTGTTAGCTTGGTGACCTCCTTCAATGGATATATTTTCTCAGGGGTACTTGCAGCCTGGGTCTCATTATCACTGTTACCCTCAATTTCTTGAGATTCATTCTCTGATTGATCATTGTCCTTGCCCATAACTAGATCTAAACCCTTTTCCTTAATGAATTGTTCAAACAGTGCCTTAATCATTTTTTTTCCAAATTGTTGTCAATTGTCATAACCTTCTCTGCCTTTCAGGGAACAATAAATTTGTAAACTTTCCTCAATTGGGTTAAAGTCTGCAACACAGCCATGAATAGTATGAGTGCTTGTGCCAAGACTTGCCATAGAACTAATTCATTTTGTAAAGATAATTGTAAAACAGTCATAGTCAAGTTTCCTATATAACCCACCCTATATAACCCACCATCTCTACTACCATTTGAGGCAATTTACTGTAAATAATATTGTAAACCCAATAGCTAGCGATGGCTGCTATGATCACCACACCAAAAACTACCTGTTTAAACATCTTTACTGTTTTTCCTGCCTGTGGGATTGTTGGGTGCTATCAAACTTGGGGTGCCAATTGAAATAAAAAAATAAGCTGAGGGGAACTTATTACTTGTTGAGTTTAGAGAGGATGAACTGATGGGGACCCAGTTTCTTCACCAAAGGCTGCTGTTCTCTATCTGACTGTGTTTTGAGAGGCTTTTACTAAAGAGGACAGCTATAGGAATCTAAAACTGCTGAGGGAATCTGAGGCTGCTTAATGGTAATGGAGGACAGAGAAATGCTGCTGGGGGAGATGCCACTACACACACACAAGGATACTGGTACACAGGGGACACTGCTCTTGGGGATCTCCCTATCGATCCCTAATGATGGCTGATCTATTTCTTAACCTCCTTCCTTCCTTACTCCCTCCTCCCTGCTCCAAATGCCACCCTTCTTCTCCCAATTTTCCCTCCCCCCTGAGTGAATTATAAAATACTCTAAGTTTCTTTCTCAGGTAAGGGGTTTATTGGAATAACAGGATGGGAAATTGAGGTAAGGGGGATGAGGAAGTCTCTAATCTAAATGAGATAAATTTGAGAAAATAGTCCAGTCACAAACTGTGACTCTGAGACAGGGTGATGGAGGACAATGACTTTTCAAGATCTTCTTTCATCTTCTTTAGTTAGATTTCTCCTTCTTATCAATTTCAACTGCCCAAAGTCAGAGAACTTCAAATAACCAAGTCAGCTTCACAAAAGTCTCTCAGCCAACTTCAAACTCCAGAGAGCAAATGAGTGTTCCCCAGTCAGAGACCCAGTTACCAAAAACCCCTGGTCAACTCCAACTACTCAGAGCCAGAGAGCCAGAGACCAAGTTCAAAAGCCCAGTTTCTCCAAAAGCCTCCAGGGAAAAGTGTGACTTCCAGTCCCAGACACAGAAACACAAAAGACCCTTCCTCAGCTCCAACTGTCCAGAGCCAGAGAGACAAAGTCCAAAAGTCAAATTTCTCCTCTCTGAGTGACCAGCCAAAGCCTCCAGGGAAAAGGTGACTTCAGTCCCTCACACAGAGATACAAAAGCTCCCTCCCCCAGCTCCAACTGTCACCAACCCAGAGACATTCTGCTAGAGTCCTGGCTTGACAGATATCTAGAGTTAGATGCATTTTAGAGCTAGACTTCCAGTCCTGCAAAACTTCTTTCTCTCATATCTCTACCACATTAGGCTGATTCCTTTTTCCTTTACCTCCCAAAGGAAACCATCTTCCAAGGAGACCCCTCATCTCTGAGGAGGCCTTATGGCTGGAAGCTGAGCTGGATTGAGAAGGTCCCTTTGCTTAGGCCTCTGAACTTCTATCTCGCTTGCCAGAGCAGTCCAATTTCCCTTTCCTCTCTCCTTCTAATTTCTTCCTTCTATTATAATTAAAACCACTAGAAAAATCACAAACTGACTTGAGTAATTTATTGGGATTGAATCAATCCCTGGTGACCACTAGTATAATATATATTTAGTCAATAACCCCTAATTTTACCCCTTACAAAAGTAGGAAGGAGAGACTCTACATTTGTTAAATCAGGCTGATTAACAGATTCAGTCTGAGGAGCAGTGGAGGAGGAACAGAGAATGCTGACAGTTCAGAGGAGTGGATAGAACTCTGAAACTAAGTGACAGGACTTCCAGCCTGGGAAGGAGAGGAGAAAGAGTATTTTCCTGAAGCTGAGAGAGAACTCAACCCAATCTCTTGACCAGTTGGTACCTGACTCCTTCCAGAGAGCCTCAATACCTCCACTCAGATTCAACCAGCAACTATATGTTTCTCAATAGGGATTTTGGTGGACTCACTCAGGCTTGAGCCAAACTGAAACCCTTACCCAAGGACCTTTTCCTTACCCATTCCCTACTTGTCCCTTGAACTCAACATTAGGACTTAGTTAGATCATAAGTTAGGAATAAGAAGCAGTTTGTGGAAAAGTAGCCAAGGCCTAGAAGCCTCTGGCCTCCAGACTTTAAAAGCCAATTTTAAAGGGGGGAAGATCATAGGGCTTACCTTCACCCACTTACCCTTTCTCTCATTCCTCTACCATTCATCTTCCCCATTTGACATCAAAATAAATTATATTTGATTATTTAGATCCAGGTTGGGCCTGTCTGTAGATAACAAATTTAGGATTACAATCAAGATCAGAATCAAATTTCAGTTTGAAATCCTGTCCTTGTCTGGTGATAACTCAGTACCACTGACTAAGGAATATTGTCATCTTTCCTTGACAGTTGGTGCCATACCATAACCCCTAAGACTGTAAGTTAATGTGCCTGTGTGAAGTGAATCTACAAGGGAACAGCTTGCCTCACTGAAAAAAACTTGGCCTCAGTGGCCCTGAGGAAGACATATTGCCTCTTTTACTGTGCTGACCTGATTCATATTTGTCCCTAGTCCTTATTTCTTCTTTTCAACATACTGGAGTCATATCCTTCTAGTGAAGACAAAATTGGTTTACCTGTCCCCATAAGTAATAAAGGAGAGCAATCTTCCACTCATTCTCTCCCTGTTTCCCTCCTCCTTTACAATACATGCTTATATGATGCTATGAAAAGTGCTTTTAACTGTTATTTATATACATCCATATGTAATTACATGTATACATGCATGCATACATATACACACATTAACATATATATCCATATAGATGATATTCAAATTGCTCTTGACTGGTGATCACAAGTCCTTGATTGATTTGAACTCTGATATTAAAGAACTGTTTTTTGTATCCTTCTTTAAGCAACATTATTTGCTTTGTTCTCCACAGAACATAATACCTTCCTGTGCCAGCTACTCCTGGAGGGACTCTTTCCCTCCTATTTTCCAGATTCTTTTTTGAGCTATTTTCCCCTATTCCAAAGTAATCTTCTTGAGGGTAAGGAATGTCTTCATTTTTCTGATTCAATCCCTGTGATTTAGCAGTTTTGAACACATAATGACTGACACATAAGTACATTAAATATAGTATTATAGCATTAGTTAGTTGTTCTATATACATATGTGTCAACACACACATATATTCATTTTTTCCTCTGGAAATGCACAAAAAATGACAAATATATAAAAATGAGATTTTAAATTGAGAAAAAGCATCTGCCTGTTTTCATTTCTAGGCTTCTTTTTGAAGGAAAACTTGGAAGTCTTACTTTATGGTGGTGATGGTTTGGTCTTGGAGAATGAAGAATATTAAAAAATAAAATAAATAAGTGATTTTGCCTATCAGACAGTTTCTCAGGAACAAATAATGCCAGACAGCTCTGTAATCTCATCAAAATTAGACGTTCATTGAAAATTTATTCAAAGTTCAAATGAATTGTGACCATTAGAAACCAAGTCAATTTACAAATTAACCAACATCATCCATTAAAGCTAAAGCCTCTAGTTAAAAATATGTGAAAGAAATAGGCATAGAGATGAATATGAAATGTCAGATATAAGGAAAATAAAGAGGCTGGTTTAATTGGATCACAGAGGAAAGGTTCTGTATATAAGTGTTGTGTAGTAAAATTAAAAATACAGGTTGGATTCTTGCTGTAAAAGAGACTTTGTCTAGGAATGTTAGGGAAATCATCTCAGTACATCCCCAAATAGCTTCAAGATATACAAACTGATTGTTTGGAATTGCGGGAAATAGCATGTTTAGAGATTTATTGGGGATGGCAGGGGCTTAACAATTTTTTGGTCTTCCAAGATCTTTAATAAATGCAAATATCCCTGGAAATGTTATCAAATAAAATTCTTTTAAACTCATCTTAATCTGGTTTGTATCAACTTAAAATTATTTTGATAACTATTTTAATATAATTTTCCTTCATAATTTCAAATATGTAATTTTCTGTATTGAATAACATTATTTTATCAAGGGTTCTATAACTTTAGTTAGTATTAGTCTCTTGGAAACCGATAATGATGATCAAAGATACTTGTGTGTGAAAGAGATTTAAGTGGAAAAGTCGGTGCACAGAGATTGTCCCATTCTCTCGGCGCTGGAAGCCTGGGTCCAGTGGCACGAAAAATCATTACACCTGGAGATTTCCTCAGCTGCATTGGATGGCCATGTTGTCCTTTGTGCTCCAACATGCCCTAAGCACTCCACAGTGCCTTGCTGTATCGCCATCTCAGCTGTTGAATCTTCTTGTTGGTTTCTTCCACCTGTTCCGCCGAAACAGTCTTCACATGCTGGGTGAGCAAAGCCCTAGTTCACCAGGGGTTGACGACAACCCAGTGGCTACCCACACAAGGTTTGGCCTGCCTGTCGAAACCGTTGTCCAGAGTGTGGCCGCTGCCGCATGCTAGCAGCTACTGGGAGCCACAAGTGAGAGCTGGGTGTCAGGTAGGGGTCAGAGGCTAGAGAGCTGCCCTAAGAGGGCACGACAAGCCTTCCATACCAAGGTGCTACCCCTCCTGAACACCCCATACACCCATATCAGATTCATGTGATATGATTAATATTAGTGTACATTCTTATCTTTTGATGAAATTCTGTGGACCTTTCAAAATCTCAAATTGTTCAAAGAAGCTAGAAAAATTTCAAAATCTATTGTGCTGAGATTAAAAAAAATATTCTTTTGCACTTTGCAATAGGGGCAAGCTATTTTATCTGGAAATTTCAAAGAATTACTATGATTTATCATTTCCTAGTTATGATCCTATATGATCTATGCCAAATGTCCATATCACAGCACTATACTATAATGGAAACAATTGGAAAGTAGTTCTTCAGGGACTAAACTTTTGCTTGGGTATAAAATGGGAAATTCTAGAGGAGCGGTCAGACATGAAGAGGCTATTTACTAAAATATAACCTGATTTCTATCTGGAGCTAAATGTAAGTTCAATAGATTCCATATATAGTATACTGGTACACTTTAAAAAGGGTAGAAAATGAGTAGACAGGATGATGTGCATTCAATCTACTTAGGAATAAAATGAAAAAAACAAACAAACATGTATTCCTGTTATAAATAACATTTTTAAAATGGGAGCAACAGTTAATTTACTAATATTATATAAAAGCAACACTATTAACTCCCTGTTTATTTGGAAAAGCTTAAAAATTTGTAAGTTTAAAGAAAAAAATTCAAAGTTACAGTCAACTATAGTTCTGGATTTAATCTTTTACAACCAATAAAACAGCATTTCTAGTTGTAATTTTAACAAGAGTGAATCAAGTAGAAAACCAAAGTCCTATGAAATTTACTGATGTTTTGAAATTTACAACTTAAAACAATTGTGGGTTCTAGGTTCCAATATAACCTAAGAATTTGCATTTGCATAGTAATTATGGTAGCCAAATAGTTTAGAGAAATAATAATTAAGAAGTATCCTGGCATAGTGAATAGATAGCCCAGAAAAAAAAAAGAAAAAGGAAGCCCTAGGTTCAAATCTTGCCCCTAAGTGATCAATTCATTCAACTTCTCAGTGGTCTAGGTAGAAGATGATAATCTGTATGGGTAGATAGTCTTTCCTCATACAGGATATATTATAAATACATATATATGTATATGTATTTATATAGAGAGAGAGACAGAGAGAAACACAGAGAGAGAGCATGAGTGAGTGTGTATGTATATATAGAGAAGAACATAACCTCAAAGTTGTTCTGTATATATATATATTCACATTTTAACTTTTAGAAACAGGAACAAAATATTAATTGTCTTTTTGTGCTTTGGATACTCAGGCCTCTTCCAACTCTTAAAATTCTGTGAATAATGCCCATAACCCCACTAAAATACCATCATCACACATAATGGATCTATACCCACTTGTTTAGATAAATCAAGAAGAATACAAAGAGTATTAAAGGAACGAAATATGACAAATGATTTCATGTACCAACAATTCATGTTCATCAGACTAACACAAAAAGTTCAAGAGAAAGACTCTTAGATTTGGAGTATACAAATTTGCCATTTAACTGCAGAACATATGAGCAATTTGTTTCTATTCTTTCTTTCTCTTTCCTTTTTTTCTTTTTCTCTCATTCTCTCTATTTGCATTTTAATATATTTTTCAAATTATATGTAAAAACAATTTAAGTTTCCCAATTCTCTTCCTCCCTCCCCTTTCCCCTGGCTACAAGATCTCAACTGAAACAAATCAAAAAACCTTTCTGCTAGATAAAAGCAATGTCTTATGGTAGAAAAAAAATACTGCTTAATGAGTGAGAGTTTGGAGATTTATATTCTGTCTCTGACACCATCTGTGTGATCTTTGGCAAGTTGTTTAATTACCCTGGACTTCAATTTCCTCATTTTTAAAATGAGAAGGTGAGACTAGATGGCTTCTGGGGTCACTTTCAAATGTCATAATTAAGAAAAAGTTAAGAACTCCTGTTTTAAACTAAAAGTTTCTGGGGAATTAAATGGTAGTGAATCAAAGAAATCAAGTGAGAATAATGGTGGAGAGAGTTTTTGGTAAGCTGCAAAAGACAACATGGTATTTTCTTCAGAATTTTGCCAATAGCTGACTGGCTCCTTCTGAGGATACAGAAGGACTGGAACAACTAGAAGGAATAAGAAAAAAAACTGCACAAACAATTTGGACATATAGTTAAACCATGCATCTTAAAAGGAGATGTTCTGAAGAATGTGGAAATACTAGAATAATATATTACAACTTGAATGCAAATGTAATATTGTTGTTCTGCAAGGTTGTATTTAACAGAAGATACATATCTCAGTCTTGACATTTTAGCTAAGTTATCTTAGACAAGTTTATGCTATAATTTATTTTAATCAAGTGAAAATAATATCTCCCTTCTCTGCTTTTGACCAACAACTTAACAGAGAATCCTATATGTTATAACAATGTATTTTTAAAGTCTGATAGGAAGCCTGAGTGCCACACTGGTATGTATATAATGTTAAGAGACCAAAAACAAAAAAATAAAAACTATAAGAAGGCCAATAGTACAGTGGGTGGCTTTCCTATTGAGTATTTGTGAGACTATTGATAAAATTTAGACCATGTTCTAATGCTTACCTCTTAGTGGGTTTATGGAACCTTTGTGCTCAAAAGTTCTGAAGTAAAATAGAGCAAGCCAATTCAGAGTCTCCACTATGTCTAATATTAATATAGTGATCTCTTGTGAAGGGAGCCTAAGAGTGGGAAACTAGTCCAGGTTAGAAATGGAATAGATTAAAGCTTCACCTCCTGTGTCAATTAATAATGTGATTGAACTAGTGAATGGTCTCTATACTTCTTATCTGCCAAGAATATGGTGTTAGTAAGTAAGGGTTCACTCCATTGCTTAGCTAGGATTTCTGCTCAAAGAGCAGAATGGTTTAGATAAATGGCTGATCCTGTAAGCTACTTATGGGCCAAATCAACCAGGTCACTTTTTTTGCTTGTACTTATTCCTTTCCAGGATCCTTTATTGCTAGAATAACCTCAGAAAGATATTCTACCACTTAATGTTGATTACCAGACTGAGGTGAGCAAGTGGATTGGCCTCTGGATTCTTCCTATAGCATCTCCACTGAATTGGTTCTTCCACTGCACTTCATGACTTTATACACTGGTTTGCCTATGTGGTTTTATATTCTCTTTATCTTGAATGTTACTACAAACTTTTTTAGCTGGAGTGCCATTACACTCTCTCAGTTAGAGAAATGACCATTAATTTAGGAGTGGCATAAACCTCTTACTATTAACTCTTTTAGAATTCTCAGTTGTTGTTTGGCTGATTGTCACCTGTAGGCAAGAGATGACAAAGATATTGCTCCTCTTACTCAAAAATTATTTTTGACTCAAAAGTCTCATCCCTCAATAAGCCAATCCATTTTACCCTATGATGATCAGTTTCCTTTCAGTCAGTTCTATATTCCATAATCCCTTGGGAAACCTTTGTGGATAAATGGTTAGAGACAAAGGTGTTAATATAATCTGCACCCAGAGAACTGGTCCCTTCATGCATAATTGAGCTATTAAATACTCATTTTCTTCCTAAAGTGGAAAATATGTATTTGCCACCTGAAGTTCTTTCTTTCTCATGCCAATGTCTCTGCCCCTTAGCTCTTCCAATTTTCATATTTTACTAAAGTCTCAATTTATACTTATACCTAATATTTTTAAATCAATTTAATGATTTAAAATTTGTTAATATTTTTAAGAAACCTTGTCTGACAATGGAAAAACAACTAGATATATTATCCATAAATAAGAGTTCATAAATCTAGTTCTGAAACTTAAGACTTATGTGACCTCAGGGAAGTCACTCTACATTTCAGTATCTCGTTTTCCTCTAATATAAAACTGAGGTCTGAAAAATCATTCTTGTTGGATTCTTCATGATCCTATAGAGATTAACACACCAAACTCAACTATCCTTCGTTATTCCCCAAAATCTGTCTAAGATCATGTTTGTTGCTTATGTGCTACTAACTATCCATCTCACCCTCTATCATCTCCTTCTCTCTTTGCCTTTAATTTTTAAAAAGTATTTCCCAAATTGCCTGTGAAAACAATTTAAATAACATTTTAAATATTTTCTCACATTTGGAATCCATTTTATTTCCATCCCTCTCATCCCCCATCCTGAGATAGCAGGTATTATGGTACAGATTATACATGTGCTATCATATGGTATATATTTTCATTTTCATCATGTGAAAGATGACACATATTGCTTATACTAGAGAAAAATTTCATGGAAAAATTAATTTGAGGACTGGTATGATTCAATCATCATTCAAATTCCATGAGTTTCTTCTATGGCAATGGATAACTTTTTTCATCATGACCCCCTTAGAGTTATCATGGGTACTTTCAGTGCTGATAATAGTTGTCATTCACAGTTGATCAATGAACATAATTGCTTTTACTATGCATTTTGCTTTCAATCTTCAATCCTACTTTCAGATCCTTAGAACCTAAAGATTCTGGTCCTATCACTGAAAATGTTGCAATACTAGATAGTAGAACAAATTAGAATAGAACAAAGAACACTGCATTGTCAATTAGGACATATGAATTCAAATCACACTTTGCCCATTATTAGCCGTGTTACTCTAGGAAAGTAACTTTTATTTGTCTCACTCACCTTATTGTGAAAATTATTCTACTCATCAAACATTGTTATTAGAAAGTTCAATTAGGATTTTAAAAATTTAGGTTATTCATAAAGTTATAACTTTCTCTGATTGTGATTGAATCATTGATAACATTAATTCATTTTAATTTTAATTTAAAGTGCACAAAGCAGGAGAATAGCTTTGTTATTTATATTATGTAATTTTGCCAACTCAACAGTTAAATTGGGTGTAGAAACCCAAATTTCAGATCCTAGTAGGAAGATTGAACCACTTGACCACCTATGCTTCTGTTTCAAATTTGGAAGCTTGGCCAATTCAAATGAAAATGTCTTGGTTTGCTAATCACTGTCCCAAAACAACTGCCCAAGAAATGAGAGAACATATGTTGGTAACTGATGGCTTCTTATCTTGCTTCAACTGCATATTAAAAAAATAATTTATGGGTGGCAATTACAATGATTCCACCCATTATTTCCAGAACAGTTCCCCATTCACTTAGTATGAAAAACTTAATTGCTTACTTTATCAAAATTACATGTCACCAATACTGAGCAAATCTCTTTGTATAACCACTTGTCTGACAGTTTGCAGGTTTGATGTGTTCTGAGTGTAGATTGTGCAATCAAATAAAACTAATTTACATGTAAATGCATGTCTTGCTTATTATAATATCTTCTATGTTAGTAGTACCATATTTTCTAATGGCTGCTGTACCACATGTAATACAAAATTACTGATGGTTATGAATATTTAATACATGGGTAACTCTTCCTTAGAAGATGAACAATGTCTTTTTTCTTGTTTAACATATTACACATAAGGCATTGCAAGTTTTCTGTTAGGACATTTAAAATATTGGGAATTTTCTTACATAGATATTTTAATAAATATTTTAAAAATTAAAAATGATCATTTTAACACCTGGAAGGGTCATCAAGAAGTCATATGACTTAATCTCTGTGCTTTTGGATATATAAATTAAAAAAAATTATAGATGACAAAATTGAAAGTTGAGAGATTAAATTACTTGTACAAAATCTCATAGCTGGTAGGTGGCAGAAAGGGAAATTAATCAAATTTCCATTCCTATAAAGTTTTCCATTATACCATACCACATCTCAAATTTTAAGTTGTTTTAAATTTAATATTGAAAAAGTTATCATCCCATTCAATTGCATTCATATTACTGATGAAAGATGAAAATGCCAAAAAAAAAAAGGACAGGTCTTCTATTAAGTTATTCAAAATTAACAACAAATTCTAAATGGACTAATATTTACATATGTAGAATACTTAGAAGAACATGAAGCTTCTTAACAACTTCTACTGTGTAACTTTATATAAAATGGAAAATGTGGTTAAAAAGAATATGCGTACTTTATTATTGATTCATTATGATCCTTCAGGGTTTTTTAAATATTGTTGTTGATCATTTTTTCCAGTAACAAGGGAAACATTTCACTTATCCAACTCTTTCATCCTAGCTCCCTGTAATCAATAGTTTATTTTTCATCTGATACTAAAGTTTAGACTTGAAGTCAGTATAAAGAGAAGAGTAAGTAGCCTAGTTACACATTGGGAAATATGCTTGGCCAGAGCCCTAGAAATCAAATTCTTGTGTTCCAACTAATTAATAGTATGATCTTAAATAACTTTTTAAAAACTCATTGGGCCTCAGTTCCTTCATCTATACAATAAGTTTGGAGTCCATGGCCTTTAAGGTTTCATGAAGATGAAAACCTATAATTTTATTGATTCTTTTTCATAAACTATTTTTGAACCAGATAGGAACTTATAGACCTTGTTTCACAGAGCATGTCAATTAGCTACCTTCTAATATAATAATAATATAGCTAGGTGTTGCAATGGATAGGGCTTACTGAAATCAAGAAAATCTAGATTAAATTTGGCCTCAAACATTTTCTAATTGTATGACCCAGGACAAGTCTCTGCTTATTTATATGTAAGACGGGGATAATTACAGCACTTACCTCCCAGGGCTGTGATGGGCTTAAGCAAAATAATAATTGTCAATTGTTTAGCACAGTGCCTGACATGGAGGACATTCCATACAAATGCAGCTTTTATTATGATTAATGGGCAGCTAGGTGGCACAGTGTATAAGGTCCTGGATGTAGAATAAAGAGGACCCATCTTACTGAATTCACATCTGGCCTCATTTATTAGCTGTGTGATTCTAGGTAAATTACTTAAATCTGTTTGCCTCAGTTTTCCCACTTATAAATTGATCTGGAGAAGGAAATCACTTTGATATTTTTATGAAGAAAATCTCAAATAGGGTCATAAAGAGTTGGACATGACTGAAACAACTGAATGTAAATCAATGATATTATTAATAATTTATTTTCAAATGGTTGTATTTTCAAAAACTAATATGTTTACAAATTCTAAATTTCGAAAACTTATAATCAATAAGGGAAGTTTATTCATGGATATGTTTGTAACAATTCACACCTTTCTGAAGTTTTAGAACTTACAAAATGCACTCCTTACAAGATCTTGTGAAGCAGTTAATGTTTTCCCATGTTCCAGATAAGGAAACTGAGGCTATGAGAAACTATACAATTCATTTGTTTGAGGTCACATAGCCATTAAAAGTTGAAGCTGGGACTAGAATTCAGGTCTTTTGATTTTATTCTCAAGAGTTTTGCCCAATACTTCATACTTCTTCATTTAGGAGTGTGAGTTTTAACTCACATTTTGGTTTCATGTACACACTTCTTATTATAAACAATGCAAACCCCATAGAACAGAACCATCAGGCTTTTATCCTTTGTTTTTAAAGAGTACCATAAAAATAATGTTAAAAAAATGAAAAAATAAAAAAAGTAAAGAGGAACAATGACATCATCGGGTGACATTTTGAGTGGCATGTGAAGTGGATTATGTGAAGTAGAATTGGACTATGTAGGTACCCTCACTCTCTTTTCCAGAGTCATTGAAGACCAGTGATAAGGTAAAAGTTATGACAGCTAATAATGGCCCAGAATGTGGGGAATGACTGGCACCTTCATAGTCTGATCATGCTATAATTGTACCTCCTGCAGTTGACCTTATGGAATTTGGAACAAATTGTTTTCATCTTTCTAAGTTTTGTTTTTTTAACCAAGATGCAGCCATTGAGCATACTAGAGCTTCTTGCAACCATATGTGAGAGTTCAGTGAAAGGTGTGAATGAGTAGCCTTGTAAAAAACTCAGCACATCCTCACCCTACAGATGTTCATCCTCCTTGAACATCCCCTATACCACACCATGAAACTAAATAAATTCTTAAATGTATTGGTGGTCATGATGATGTCATATAAAAGTACAAGTTTTACAGGCCAGATAAAGTTCCTTTTACATTTCAAATGACACATTAAATAAGTCCTGAGAAAACCACTACCTCTACTCAGGATAGTGGGCAGAGACTGAACTCTATAGTATTTTTGGAAGTGAGACTGACTATCTTCACAAAGATGCAATCTGATTTGGAATAGTAAAACATTTTTTTTGTTTTCTTGCAATCTTTACAAAATCATTATAATGCAAATGGCCAGCCCACAAGATAATTTTTCTCTCTCTCTTTTTTTTTTTTTGGAAAGAGACTTTGTTTAGCTGATTGATGAAATCAAGGAATATTTGTTAAAATTAAATTATTCTTCTTTTATCTGAATTATTTATAAATGGATTAATATATTAAACAACAGACATAATAAAGATTTACTTTTGAAAGTATTTGGCAAAACATAAAATTTGGTTCTAAATGAAAGAGGAGACAACCTATTGATCATTCAACTAATTCCTTTTCCAGTTCTGAACCAGACATCCATGGTTATGCAAAAGAATGCTCTATTCATTTGCTTTCAAAACTTGAAGAACATTTTGTATGTCATCATTTTTATGTCATAGACTGAGTGAAAACTTGATTTCAGTTTTGGCTAAAAATACCTGTGAAGAATTTGTATCATTGTGTCGCCAGAACTTTCCCTCTCTCTCCATATCTCCTTCATGGCTATGCCAGTTCTGTTTAACATTAACAATTTAGACCTGGGTTTTTATAGCCCTCAACTGACCTACATTCTACTACACTGTTTCCACATTAATATCTCTTTATCAATAGATATTCAACTTTTTTCTTATTGTTTTCACCTGAGGTATTTAAAATTTTTAATGATTTTTCGCTCACCTTAGAATATCTCATTTCTTGTCCCTCCCCACCTGGATATTATATCTTACTTTCTTCATACGAAAGGTATAAGGAACAAAACATAGTTAAAGAAACATTTTGAAATTCTGAGAGGTAATATGTAAATGATGTATGTTGTCTTAGTAAAGCAAGTAATGGTTTGCTTTTTTCTCTAGTAATGGAATGTCCAATATGGAATGTCCATGGATCATCTTGTCTGGCAACTGTAAGTTCCTATCATTTTTTATGATTTATGGGGAATAGCATTAATTTTTCAGTGGTCTAAACCATTTTACTTAAAAAAAACAACTTTATGCTAAAGGTATTGAAGCTATACCATAGGAAATAAGTTCAACAATTTAAAGAAAATATTTGTAGAAAAAAGAAAAAAATAATAGCAAGTCTGTGTTAGTTTACATTATTGTTGTGCTTCTCCAGGTATGTCAAACAATTTTTTTTATCCAATTTTTTAACTTAAAAATTTTATAATAAAAGAGAAGAGCTGATGCATTCAAGCACATAGGCAACCATCAGAGGATCATAGATTCATAACCAATAAAGAGTTTCAATACATAGTTCAAAAATGTCATTTTTACAGAAGAAATTGGTCCTGTCCAAGGAGTTTCTCCTGGTGACTTGGCTTTTGGAGGTGGCTTTGGGCTTGACCTTTGGCTTGGACCTTGAATTTTGCTCTTGAACTGCTTCTTATAGGACTGATCCTTAATATTCTCTTTTGGACTTCATCTTGGGTGAGTGAGTAGCTGAGTTTCCTTTCCTGGCTTCTGGAGAGATTAGTTATGGAGAGGCCTTCCTTTCCTAGAGGAGGCTGCATAGGTGAAACCCTTGCATAAGACATGAAGAGATCCTCTGGTTGAGGGTTAACACTCCCTTCCAGGACTGAGTTAGACACCAGAGTAGTATTTAGTGTTATAGTTAAATATTTTCTCCACCCTCTTCTTACATTTCTTTCAGTCTTTTCACCTCTTTGTAAATAAATGTTACTAAAAGTCATTTTGACTTGAGCTATATTTTAAATCGGCAACCACAGTATTACCTTGGAATTCTCTTAATAGAGGTGAATTCAAGATGGTGGCATAGATGCAGCAAAAGTTCAGACCTCTGAAAACCGTTCCTTACCAATTATAAACTAATTGCTCCCAAGAGACTGAAAATCAAACCTAACAACAAGATAGAACCAAGGAGCCCTCCTGCTGGACTCAATTGAAAAGGCATGCCATCCCCCCCCAAAGCTAGAATTCGAGAACACTTGGGTTTAAGGGAATGGAAGATCCCAGGACCTTCACCCCCCAGAGAGCACTAAGCCTCCAGAGGCACAGGGAATTTCTGGGTGGACAAAGGCTCTGGTCTTGAGGGAGTACTTTGCAGACAGGGCTGTGCCAGGCTCAGAGAATCAAATACAGGTGGTGGGGAAGAATCTGGAGAGGGAGCGGAGAAGACAGCCTGGTCACAGCTGAGGAGTCCCTCCATATTGCTCCAGGCTTCCAGGAGGTTTCGGCCTCAGGGCACATTCAGCCCAACCCAGCAGAACTTAATTCCATCAAAAGTCTTCTGAGGTCAGGGAAGCTTAAGCTCCAACACCCCTCCCCCACAGACTGCTGGACTTTAATTCAATCAAAGCCTCCACAGGACAGGGAAGCTCAAGCTCCAACAACCCCTCCCACACAGACTGCACTGAAAGATCTTCTGACAACTCTCCAAGAGGGGAGACTGACAGAAAATCCCAAAACCCAAAAAATGAGAGGAGCAAGAGCACAAACAACTGTAAGGAGCAAAAAAAGGGTAAATATGAGCAAAGAACAGAAAAAGAAAAAAATGAGTTACAATTGACAGCTTCTATAGAGTTGACGAACAAAGAATAAATGGAACAGAGAAGGAGGAAGGAACATCAAGCAATAAAACAGAAAAAAATTCAGAAAAAATATGAAGCATCTCATTCACAAAACAGAAGATTTAGAAAATTATTCCAGGAGAGACAATTAAGAATCATTGGTTTATCAGAAGACCAGGACAAAAGAAAAATCCTGGACATCATACTACAGGAAATTATCCAAGAAAACTTCCCCACTACTCTAGAACAAGAGGGAAATGTGGAGATTGAAAGAATCCACAGATCACCTCCTATACTTAATCCCCAATTGACAACACCCAGGAATGTTATAGCCAAATTCAAGAACTATCAGACTAAGGAAAAAATATTACAAGCTGCCAAGAAGAAGTCATTCAGATACCATGGAGCCACAGTGAGGATAAAGCATGATCTGGCTGCATCTACACTGAAGGACCAAAAGGCATAGAATATGATATTCCAGAAAGCAAGAGAACTAGGTCTATAACCAGTAGTCAACTACTCAGCAAAACTGACTATGTTCTTACAGGGGAAAGTATGGTCATTTAACAAAATAGAAGAATTCCAAGCATTTGTAAAGAAAAGACTAGACCTGAACAGAAAATTTGATGTCCAAGCACAGAACTCAAGAGAATAATCAAAAGTTAATTCAAAAAGAGGGAAAAAAAGAAAAACAAAACAAAACAAAAAAAATCCACCTATTTTTAAGAGAACCAACAAGTTAAAATGATATGTATCCCCATAAAAAAGAGGTAATTGGTAACTCTTAAAAATTGTTATTATCACCTGGGAAGCTAAAAGAATTACACTTAGAGGGAATAGTGACAAACTGTATAGGATGAAATAATGAGACATAAATATGTATATAGATATATGTATGTATATATACATATACATGTGTATATATATGTATATATGCATATATATATACATATATGAAACTAGAGCTAAGAAAAGAGGTTAGTTCTAAAAGAAATGAGAAAAGAAACAAAAGGTTGTAAATTTATATGTCACAAAGAAGCTCATGGCAGGAAGGGGGAGGACATCAATACATTGGAAGGGTAATGTGGTTGGAGATAGAAGAAATAGACTACATAAAAACTCCATATCAGGAAAAGAAATTGAACAAGCTATCAAAGAACTCACTAAGAAAAAATCCCCAGGTCCAGATAGATTCACAAGTGAATTCTTTCAAACATTCAAAGAATAGCTAATCACAATATTATACAAATTATTTGACAGAATGAGCAAAGAAGGAGTTCTACCAAATACCTTTTATGACACAAATATGGTACTGATTCCAAAGCCAAGGAGGTCAAAAATTGAGAATATAAATACAATCCAGTCTCCTTAATGAATAAAGATGCAAAATTTTAAATAGGATTCTAGCAAAAATACTCCAGCAAGTGATCACAAGGATTATACACTATGACTAGGTAGGATTCATACCAAGAATGCAAGGATAGTTCAATATTAGGAAAACCATCCATCTAATTGACCATATTAATAAGCAAACTGACAAAAATCACATGATTAGATCAATAGATGCATTAAAAAGCCTTTGACAAAATACAACACTCATTCCCATTTAAAACATTAAAAAGCTTAGGAATAGAAGGGCCTTTCCTAATAATAATGAACAGTATACATAGGTAAAACCATCAGACAACATCATCTGCGATGGGGATAAACTAGATGCATTCCCAATAAGATTAGGAGTGAAAAAAGGATGCCCATTATCACCTCTATTATTTAACATTGTACTCTAAACACTAGTTATAGCAATTAGAAAAGAAAAAGAAATTGAAGGTGTTAAAATATTCAATGAGGATACCAAGGTATCACTCTTTGTAGATGATATGATGGTCTACTTAAAGAATCCTAGAGAATCAACCAAAAAGCTAGTCAAAATAATGAACAACTTTAACAAATTTGCAGGATACAAAATAAACACACATACGTCATCAGCATTTCTATATATTTCAAACACATCTCAGCAGCAAGAATTAGAAAGAGAAATTTCATTAAAAATCACCTAGACCTTATAAAAGACTTAGGAATCTATCTTCCAAGACAAACACAGGAGCTATATTAACACAACTACAAAACACTTTCCAAACAATTAAAACTAGATCTAAACAATTGGAAAAAGAATTAACTGCTCCTGGGTAGGATGAGCTAACATAACAAAAATGACAGTCCTACCCAAATTAATTTACTTATTTCATGCCATATCTATTGAACTAACAAAAAACTTTTTACTGAATTAGAAAAAAAGTAATAAAGTTCATTTGGAAACAGAAATGGTCAAGGATATCCAGGGAAATCATGGAAAAAATGCAAAGAAAGGAGGCCTTGAAGTCCCAGATCTCAAACTATACCATAAAGCAATGGTCATCAAAACATTTTGGTAGTGCCTAAGAGAAAGGAGGATCAATGGAATAGACTTGGGGTAAGTGACCTCAGCAAGAGAGTCTATTATAAGCCCAAAGATCCCAGCTTTTGGGACCAATATCCACTATTTGATAAAAAAAAAAAAACTACTAGGAAAAATGGAAAATAGTTTGGGAGAGATTAGGTTTGGATCAACATCTCACACCCTACACCAAGGTAAACTCAGAATGGGTGAATGACCTGAATATAAAGAAGGAAACTATAAGCAAATTAGGTAAACACATAATAGTATCCATGTCAGATCTTTGGGAAAGGACATACTTTAAAACAAGCAAGAGCTAGAAGAAATCACAAAATGTAAAATCAATACTTTTGATTGCATCAAATTAAAAAAAATTTGTACAAACAAAACAAATGCAACCAAAATTAGAAGGGAAGCAACAAATTAGGAAACAATCTTCATAACAAAAACCTCTGACAAAGGTTTAATTACTCAACTTTAAAAATCAATTGTACAAAAAATCAATCCATTCTCCAATTGATAAATGGGCAAGGGACATGAAAAAGCTATTTTCAGTTAAAGAATTCAAAACTATTAATGAGCACATAAAAAAGTGTTCTAAATCTCTTATGATCATAGAGATGTAAATCAAAAAAGCTCACACCAACCAGATTGGCTAACATTATACCCAAGGAAAGTAATGAATGTTGTGGGGGGATGTGGCAAAGGTGGGACATTAATGCATTGTTGGTGGAATTATGATTTGATCCAACCATTCAGGAAGACAATTTCAAACTATGCCCAAAGGACACTAAAAGACTGTCCTTTGGGGGCAGCTGGGTAGCTCAGTGGATTGAGAGCCAGGCCTAAAGACAGGAGGTCCTAGGTTCAAATCTGGCCTCAGACACTTCATAGCTGTGTGACCCTGGGCAAGTCACTTGACCCCCATTGCCTAGCCCTTACCACTCTTCTGCCATGGAGCCATTACACAGTATTGACTCCAAGACAGAAGGTAAGGGTTTAAAAAAATAAATAAAAACATAAAGGACTGTCCCTTGATCCACCCATAGCACTGCTGGGTTTGTAATTTTTTTTCTAACTCTTTTTTTCTTTTTTTAAATAATATTTTATTTGATCATTTCCAAGCATTATTCATTAAAGACAAAGATCATTTTCTTTTCCTCCACCCCCACCCCCCATAGCCGATGCGTGATTCCACTGGGTATCACATGTGTTCTTGATTCAAACCCATTTCCATGTTTTTAATATTTGCATTAGAGTGTTCATTTAGAGTCTCTCCTCTGTCATGTCCCCTAAACCACTGTAGTCAGGCAGGTTTTTTTCCTTGGTGTTTCTACTCCCACAGTTTGTCCTCTGCTCAGGAATAGTGTTTTTTCTCCTAGATCCCTGCAGATTATTCAGGGATATTACACCACTACTAATGGAGAAGTCCATTACGTTCGATTATACCACAGTGTATTAGTCTCTGTGTACAATGTTCTCCTGGTTCTGCTCCTCTCACTCTGAATCACTTCCTGGAGGTTGTTCCAGTCTCCATGGAATTCATCCACTTTATTATTTCTTTAAGCACCATAGTATTCCATCAAAAACATATACCACCATTTGTTCAGCCATTCTCCAATTGAAGGGCATCCCCTCATTTTCCAATTTTTGGCCACCACAAAGAGCACTAGTATGAATATTCTTGTACAATTCTTTTTCCCCATTATCTCTTTGGGCTACAAACCCAGCAGTGCTATGGCTGGATCAAAGGGCAGACAGTCTTTTATTGCGCTTTGGGCATAGTCAAAATTGCCCTCCAGAATGGTTGGATCAGTTCACAACTCCACCAGTAATGAATTAATGTCCCTTCTTTGCCACATCCCCTCCAGCATTCACTGCTTTCCTCTGCTGTCATGTTAGCCAATCTGGTAGGTGTGAGGTGATACCTCAGAGTTGTTTTGATTTGCATCTCTCTGATTATGAGAGATTTAGAACACTTTTTATGTGCTTATTAATAGTTTTGAATTCTTTAACTGAAAATAGCTTTTTAATGTCCCTTGCCCATTTATCAATTGGAGAATGGATTGATTTTTTGTACAATTGATTTTTAAATTTGAGTAATTATACCTTTGTCAGAGGTTTCTATGAAGATTTTTTCCCAATTTGTTGTTTCCCTTCTGATTTTAGTTACATTGGTTTTGTTTGTTGAAATTATTTATTTTACATTTTGTGATTCTTTCTAGGTCTTGCTTGGTCTTAAAGTCTTTCCCTTCCCAAAGGTCTGACATGTATACTATTCTGTGTTTACCCAATTTACTTATGGTTTCCTTCTTTATATTGAAGTCATTCACCCATGTTGAATTTATCTTTGTGTAGGGTGTGAGGTGTTGATCAATTCCTAATCTCTCCCACACTGTTTTCCAATTTTCCCAGCAGTTTTTATCACATAGTGGATTTCCGTCCCCAAAGCTGGGATCTTTGGGTTTATCGTACACTGTCTTGCTGAGGTTGCTTGCCCCCAGTCTATTCCACTGATTTTGTTTTCTAACTCTTGCATGGTTTTATAACTGTTTCTTTCCCATAAATCTGACAGGTAAAATATTCTATGTTCACCTAATTTACTTTTAGATTCCTTCTTCATATTCAAGTTATTCTCCTATTCTGAATTTTTCCTTATGGGATGTGAGATGTTGATCTAAATCTAATTCTCCCATATTGTTTTCAAAAAATTTCCAGAAGTTTTTGTCAAATAGTGGATTTTTTCTTCAAAGCTGGGATCTTCGGGTATATCATAGATGGTCCTACTGAGGTCACTTACTCCAAGTCTATTTCACTGATCCTCCCTTCTGTCTCTTACCAGTGCCAAATTGTTTTTATTACCACTGGTTTATAGTGCAGTTTAAGATCTGATACTGGTAGGCCCCCTTTTTTAAATTTTTTCAATATTTCCCTTTATATTCTTGATCTTTTGTTTTTCCAAATGAACTTTGTTTTTTCTAATTCAGTAAAAAAGTTTCTTGGTAGTTTGATAGGTATGATCCTAAACAAGTAAATTGATTTGGTTAGGATTGTCATTTTTCTTATGTTAGCTCATCCTACACATGTGCAATAATGTTTGTCTAATTGTTTAGATCAAGTTTTAATCATGTAGGAAGTGTTTTTTAGCTGTTTTCATATAATTTCTTTGTTTGTATCAGTAGATAGATACCCATGTATTTTATATTATTTAGGGTCATTTTACATGGTATTCCTCTTTCTAACTTGTGTTGCTGATTTGTGTTGGAAATATATAGAAATGTTGATGATTTATGTGGGTATATTTTGTATCCTGCTACTTTGCTAAAGTTGTTGATTATTTCCACTAGCTTTTTAGTTCATTTTCTAAGATTTTGTCATATCATCAGCAAGGAATCAAAGCTTGGTCTACTCATTTAATACCTTCAATTTCTTTTTCTTCTCTAATTGCTATTGCTAGTGTTTCTAGTACAATGTTAAATAATAGAGATTATAATGGGCATCCTTGTTTCACCCCTGATCTTATTGAGAAAGCTTCTAGTTTATATCCATTGCAGATGATGTTTGCTGATGATTTTAGATATATAATGTTTATTATTTTTAGGAAAGGCCCTTCTATTCCTATACTTTCTAGTGTTTTCAATAGGAATGAATTATGTATTTTGCTGAATGCTTTTTATGCTTCTATTGAGATTATCATATGATTTTTATTAGTTTGCCTCTTGATATGGTCAATTATGTGGATAGTTTTCCTAATATTTAACCATCCTTGCATTCCTCATATAAATACCACCTGATCATAATGAATAACCCTTGTGATCACTTGCTCGAGTCTCTCTGCTAGTATTCTATTTAAGATTTTTGCATCAATGCGCATTAAGTAGATTGGTCTGTGATTTTCTTTCTGTTTTTGATCTACCTGACTGGTATCATTACCATGTTTGTGTAATAAAAGGTATTTGGTATAACTCAATTTTTGCTTATTTTGTCAAGTAATTTGTATATTATTGGGATTAGTTGTTCTTTGAATGTTTGATAGAATTTGGTGAGTCTCTGGGGATTTTTTCTTAGGGAGTTCTTTGATGGCTTGTTCATTTTCTATTTCTGATATGGGATTATTTAATATTCTATTTCTTCTGTAAAACTAGGAAATCTATAGTTTTTGTAAATATTCATTCATTTCACCTAGATTGCCATATTTATTGACATGTAATTGGGCATAAACGTTTTTATTGATTGCCTTCATTTCTTCTTCATTAGATGTGAGATCTCCCTTTTCATTTTTGATACAATTAATTTGGTTTTCTCCTTTTCGTTTTTTTATAACATTAACAAGTACTTTGTCAATTTTATATGTTTTTTTTCAAAGTTTTCTAGTCTTCTAGTCTTATTAATTCAATAGTTCTTTTACTTTCAATTTTATTAATTTCTCTTTTAATTTTTAGGATGTCTAATTTAGTTTGTTTTTTTTTCTGGAGATTTTTATTTTGTTCTCTTTCTAGATTTTTTTTAAATTTGTATACCCAATTCATTGACTTGTGCCTTTCTTTTTTTGTTAAAATATGCACTCAAGAATATAAATTTCCCTGAATACTGCTTTGGCTGCATCCCATAGATTTTGGAAGGATGTTTCATCATTGTCATTTTCTTCAATTAAATTATTAATTTTCATATAATTTGTTGTTTTAGAAACTGATTTTGAAGAATCATATCATTTAATTTCCTATTAATTTTTATTTACCTCTACATGTACCCTTACTGATTATTATTTTTATTCCATTCTGATATGAAAAGGTTGTATTTATTATTTCTGCTTTTTATACTTTTTTGCCATGTTTTTATGCCCTTGTATATGTTCAATCTTTGTGAATGTACAATGTGCTGCTGAAAAGGAGGTATATTTTTGTCCCTATTTATTTTTCTCCACATATCTATTAACTCTAATTTTTCTAAGATTTCATTCACATTTATTAACTCTTTCTTATTTATTTTTTGGTTTGATTTATCTAGATCTGATAGAGGAAGTTTGAGGTCCCCTCACTAGGATAGTTTTACTATATATTTCCTCCTTGAACTCCACTAGTTTCTCCTTTAGAAATTTGGATGCTATACCATTTGGTGCATACATGTTGGGTACTGATATTTTCTCAGTGTCTATACTGCCTTTTATCAAGGTGCAAGTTTATCTCTTTATCTCTTTAATCTTTATATCTCTTTAATCAGATCTATTTTTAGTTTGGCTTATTGAGATATCATGTTTGAGACTCCTGTCTTCTTTTTCTCAGTTGATTCCCAATCGCTTTTTCTTCAGCTTTTTATCTTTACCTTGTGTGGGTCTACCTGCCTCATGTGTGTTTCTTGTAGATAGTATATGGTATGATTTTTGGTTTCTAATCTCCTGTGCTATATGTTCCCATTTTATGGATGAGTTCATCCCATTCATATTCAGAGTTATGATTACCACCTGTGTATTCCCCAACATTTTGATTTCCTTTCTTAGTCCTGCCCTTTCTTCTTTCAGTTTTTCCTTCTACAGCAGTTTTATTTTTAATCAGTCTCCCGAATCCCCACCATTATTTTTCTTCCCCCTCCCTTTTCCTTCCCCTCTTATTTTTCTTTAAGGTGTTTCTAAACTACTCCCCACACTCTCCATACCTTGTAGTGTTTCCCACATCACTAATCTGTTTGTTACCCTTCTCCTCTATAAGGCACAAATCAGTTCTCTGCCCCAATGGATATGATTGTTCTTCCCTCTTTGAGTCAATTTGAGTGCATTTAAGAATTAAGTATAACCTATCTCCAACCTCTTTTACCCTTCAATTTTATTGGTCTTCTCCCCTACTTTCACCATTATAAAAATGGACTCAAATCCAGGATTTCAATCCCCAGAAATCCTTGCTCCACTTCCCCAAAATGCTTTGTAATCTCACTGAATTCTCACCTGGGCTGAGATTGAGAAGGGGCATTTAACCTGATTGGAAAGGCTTTTGGGCCTCTTTTTTCTTTCCTGTTTCTACTTGCAAGCAGACATGGCTCTTTTCATAATGTAGGTGAAGTTGAGGCCTAGACAACGTGTTTTCTTATTCTGTATTTTCTTTAATCCTTAACCTTTAATAAACCTCTAAAAATATAATACTCCTTGCAGAGAGAAACTAATTTCTACCTGCCTCAGTTTCCCAAAATTTTAATCTTTACAACATCCACTTTTTTATGAAATATAAATGTACTAATGTACTCCACTTTCTCTCTTTTAACATTTTTCTTAGCATTATCCTCTTTCTTACCTCTATTTTACATATGTTTATACATATATGCAGATATATATATATATATATATATATATATATATATATATATATATATATATATATATAGGCATTTCATCCTATTCAGTTTGTCACTGTTCCCTCTAAGTATACTTCTAGCTACCCCGATGATAATAACAATTATAATAGTTACAAGTATTATCTTTTCTTATAGGATTACTAATCATTTGGACTTATTAGGTCCCTTAAAAAAGTTGAGTTTGTTTGCTTTTTTCCTTTTTCTTAATTACCTCTTGGTGGTTCTCTTGAGTTCTGTGTTTGGGAATCAAATTTTCTGTTTAAATTTCATCTTTTCTTCATGAATGCTTGGAAGTCTTCTATTTTATTAAATGACCATACTTTTCCCTATAAGAATATTATCAGTTTTGCTGGGTAGTTGATTCTTGGTTGTAGACCCAGTTCCCTTGTTTTCTGGAATATCATATTCCATGCCTTCTGGTTATTCAGTCTAGATTGAGCCAGATCCTGTGTAATCCTAACTGTGGTTCCACGGTATCTGAATGACTTTTTCTTAGCATCTTGTAATATTTTTTTCCTTTGAATGCTAGTTCTTAAATTTGGCTATAACATTCTTGAGCTTTGTCAATTAGGAATTAAATGCAGGAAGTCATCTGTTGATTCTTTCAATCTCTACTTTTCCCTCTTGCTCAAGAATGTTGGGGTAGTTTTCTTGTATTATTTCCTTTAGAATGATGTCCAGACTTTTTTTTTGTCATGATCTTTCAGTAGTCCAATAATTCTTAAATTGTCTCTTCTGAATCTGTTTTCAAGGTCTGTGTTTTTTTCAATGAGATGTTTCATGTTTTCCTCAATTTTTTTTTTCATTCATTTGACTTTGTTTTATAGATTATCATTGCCTTGTAAAGTAATTTTCTTCAAGTTGTTGGATTCTCATTTTTAAAGACTGAGTTTCATCCCTGTCTTTTTTGTCATTCTCCTTCTGTCTGATTTTCTTTGTAGGTCATCTTTCACCTTCTTTGCCTTTTTTTGAAACTGTCTAATTTTGACTTTCAAGACACTATTTTGTTGTTTTAGTTCATGTGCCTCTGTTTCCAGATTACTTAATTTGCTTTTAAATTCTTTTCCCAGTTGTCATCAGTTTCTCTTAATTGTTTTTTTTTAATTGTATTTTTAGTTCTTCCAAAGCCAGTGAGAAATTCACTGGAGTTTCTGTGTTTTGGCTTGAGGTTCCTTGGTCCTCTTCTGTTTCATTTGTTTTTTGTTCATCACCTGGATAGAAGCTCTCAATTGTAATTTCTTTTTTCTTTTCCTGTCTTTTCTCATATTTTTTCCTCCCCCCCCCCATATTTGGCTGTAGTCTTGCTCCCTTGATTATTTGTTGGATCTGTGGGTTTGGGCTATTCTGTCCTGAAGGGACTTCTTCTTTGCTCTGCTGATTGACTAGGTTAGGCTGATTGTATTAATGAGCCCTTAAGTCAAATCTTCCCTAGCTGGCAGTGGAAGCTGAAGGTATAGGTGAAGGTAGCTATGCTTCCTTCCCTTTTATCAAGATATTTTGTAGTGGTTATAGCTATTGCTCTGGTTTGGAGTCAGCTGAATTCTTACAGGTATAGTCTATGGGGGGGTGTATGGGGTGTTCAGGGAGGGGGAGTATCTCTGGTATGGAGGGCTTGTCGTGCCCTCCAGCTTCTGACCCCCACCTGACACCCAACTCTCACTTGTGGCTTTCAGTAGCTGCTAGCATGCGGCAGCGGCCACACCCCGGGCAAAGGCTTCGACAGGCCAGCTAAACATTGTGAGGGTAGCCATCAGGTCGTTGACCCTTGGTGAACTAGGGCTTTGCTCACCCAGCATGTGAAGACTACTTCGGCGGAACAGGCGGAAGAAACCAATAAGAAGGTTCAATGGCTGAGAAGGAGACGCAGCAAAGCACTGTGGAGGATCTTAGGGCGTGTTGGAGCACAAAAGACAACAGGGTCATCCAATGCATCTGAGGAAGTCTCCAGGTGTAACGACTTTTCATACCACTGGACCCAGGCTTCCAACACCGAGAGAGTGGGACTGTCTCTGTGCATCAGCTTTTTCATTTAAATCTCCTTCACGCACAAGTATCTTTGAGCACATTCATCTATCCTAACCCCGTCCACCCTCTTAAAGACCTGCGGCAATGGGGGGTGGCGACTCAACAGGTGGTGGTGACCACTGGCAATTGTAGTCACTATCCTGCATGTAGGCGGCCCACTGACAAGTGGTCTCTTGGCCCTGTAGGGCAGCAGGGACGTTTGGCAGCATCCTGGGCAACTGAGCAGCCCTCTCTAGGACAGCATTGCTCACCCTAATAAAGGGAGGGGACTAGAAAAGGTGTTCCAAACATAGCCTGCCCTACAAACATCCGGTCAGCACACTGAAGCTGGTGGGTCATCCATTTAAGTGGTCGAAATCAAAGAAAAAATAGAAAGAGACTCCTACTAGGAACATGGAACATCAGGACATTACTTGACAGAGAGAATACCCCAAGACCTGAAAGAATAATAGCTCTAATTGGTAAAGAACTGGCGCGATATAACATCGACATCACAGCCCTAAGCCAAACATGCTTACCAGAAGAGGGATCACTCAGCGAAACCACCACTGGGTACACCTTCTTCTGGAAAGGTAGAGCCTCAAATGAAGACAGAATCCATGGTGTTGGCCTGGCTATCAAGACCAGTTTGCTCAATCAGCTGCCAGATTTGCCTGTGGTCATCAGTGAGAGGCTCATGAAGTTCCATTTGCCTCTCAGCAAAGACTAGTATGCCACAATCATCAGCACATATGCCCCTACACTGACCAGTACAGAGGAGACCATTGAGCAGTTCTACTCTGACCTGAGTGCCGTCCTGCACTCAGTGCCCAAGAATGACAAGCTGATACTACTGGGAGACTTCAACGCCCACGCTGGCCAGGACTGTGAAAGATGGAAAGGAGTGCTCGGCAAACACAGTGTGGGCAAAATGAACAACAATGGCCTACTGCTACTCAGCAAATGCTCAGAGTTCAAACTCACCATCATGAACACTGTGTTCAGAATGGCAAACAAATATAAAACAACGTGGATGCATCCACTATCAAAACAGTGGCATCTCATTGACTACATTATTGTATGCCGGTGAGACATCCAGGATGTACAGATCACCAGAGCCATGAGAGGAGCTGAATGCTGGACAGACCACTGATTGTTTAGAGCATCTCTTCAAATGTGCATTGCGCCTCGCCATCCAAAACGCACCCAGACAGTTCGTGCATTTTACAACCTGAGTCGTCTTAGAGATCCATCTTATTTGCAAACATTCCAGTCCTGCCTGGACGACAAGCTGTCTACCAAGGGACCACTCACTGGAAGCTCAACCGAGAAATGGAACCAGTTCAGAGATGCAGTGAAGGAAACATCAAAGGCAGTCCTAGGCCCCAAACAACACAACCACCAGGACTGGTTCAATGAGAACAACACTGCTATTGAAGACCTATTGAGCAAAAAGAACAAAGCCTTTATGGAATGGCAAAATAACCCAAACTCTCCTCCTAAAAAGGACAGATTCAAGTCTCTCCAAGCCATGGCACAGTGTGATATCAGGAAGATGCAAGAACGATGGTGGGAAAAAAAGGCAGGAGAAATCCAGTGCTTTGCTGATTCAAAAAACTACAAACAATTTTTCAGTGCTCTCAAGACTGTCTATGGGCCATTAAAACCCACCACCACTCCCTTGCTATCCTCTGATGGTGACACTCTCATAAAAGATTAAAAAAAGGCATCAGCAACAGGTGGAAAGAACACTTCAGTCAACTTCTCAACTGACCCTCTTCAGTCAACCAAAGAGCCCTTGACCAGATCCCCCAAAACAGCACCATTAAACAACTCAACATCCCTCCTTCAATAGAGGAAGTACAAAAAGCCATTAAACAAATGAGTGCAGGGAAGGTACCCGGTAAAGACAGGATTCCAACTGAGGTGTACAAGGCCATAAATGGAAAAGCGCTCCAGGCATTCCACATAGTGCTGGCCAGCATATGGGAAGAGGAAGACATGCCCTCAGAACTCAGAGATGCCTCCATCGTAGTCCTATACAAGAACAAAGGCGCATGAGCAGCCTGTGACAACTACAGAGGCATCTCACTACTCTCCACTGCTGGCAAGATCCTTGCCCGTGCTATACTCAATAGACTCCTGTCATCTGTTTCAGAGCTGAATCACAATGTGGCTTCCGACCAGATTGTAGCACCATCGACATGGTCTTCACAGTGAGGCAAATGCAGGAAAAATGCCTTGAGCAGAATCTGAGTCTACATTTTCTTCATAGACCTGACAAAGGCATTTGACACAGTGAAAAGGGATGCATTGTGGGTGATCCTTAGTAAGCTCAGTTGCCCAGCAAAATTTGTCAAACTGATCCAACTCTTTCATGTCGACATGACAGGGGAAGTCCTATCTGGTGGAAAGACTTCCAATTGCTTCAACATCCCCAATGGCATGAAACAAGGCTGTGGTCTCACTCCGGTACTATTCAACCTATCCTTCACCCAAGTATTACAACATGTTGTGATGGATCTAGACCTGGGCATCTACATCAAATACCGACTGGATGGCTCACTATTCAACCTTTGCCACCTGACTGCAAAAACAAAGACAACAGAGAGACTCATCCTGGAAGCTCTCTTTGCAGATGACTATGCTTTCATGGCCCACAAAGAAAATCATCTCCAAACCATTGTGGACAGGTTCTCTACTGCAACAAAACTGTTTGGCCTGACTATTAGCCTCAGCAAAATGGAGGTGCTGTTCCAACCTGCACCAGGGAGGCCAACTAACCATCCATGCATTACAATCAACAGCACGCAGCTTTCTAACATCAACACTTTCAAGTACCTAGGCAGCACCATCGCCAACGACGGGTCCCTAGACCATGAGATGAATGCCAGGATCCAAAAGGCCAGCCAGGCACTCGGGAGGCTGTGCTCCAAAGTCCTCCAACACAGAGGTGTAAGCACTGCGATGAAGCTCAAAGTGTATAACGCAGTGGTCCTCAGCTCACTCATTTACGGTTGTGAGACATGGGCACTGTACTGGAAGCACATGAAAGAGCTAGAGCAATTCCACCAATGCTCTCTCCAGTAAATCATGAGGATCTGATGTCAGGACCATATCACCAACCAGGAAGTCCTCGACAGAGCCAACTCCACCAGCATCGAAGTAATGGTCCTCAAAACCCAGCTACGATGGTCTGGACATGTCATCCGCATGGACCCACAGCGAATACCAAGTCAGGTATTCTATGGTGAACTATCAGCTGGACTCAGGAAACAAGGCTGACCAAAGAAAAGATACAAGGATCAGCTAAAGTCCAACTTGAAGTGGGCTGGCATTACACCAAAGCAACTAGAACTCGCTGCCTCTGACAAAAGGAGCTGACGAACCCACATTAACCATGCTGCCAGCACCTTTGAAGATGAAGGACTTCAACGTCTTGCCACTGGGCGTGAACGCCAACACCAGGCCACAACCACACCTCCCGGAACAACTGGCGTCCCATGCCCCATGTGCCACAAAGTCTGTGCCTCAGTCTTTGGACTTCAAAGCCACATGAGAGTACATCAATAGATGATAATGCACAAAGACAATTATCATTCCCTGTCACTGAGAGACTACCACTATAGTCTATGGGGGAGGAGTGTTGGAGATTGAGCTTCCCTGCCTGCTGAGGCCTTCTTATCTGCCCTGTTGATAAGATTAAGCCAGGAGGAGTTGATCTGTAGAGCTGGATTTGCCCTGAGGTAAAAAACTCAAGAAGTTTGGGTGGGGAGCCCAAGATGGAATGTTTTGGCTGTGGTTAGCTGTCCTCTCTGTGCTTCTCCTCCAGCTGCCTCTCTTTGGCCTGTGTTCAACTCCCTGAGTCTAGCACAGCTGTGCCATCAAGGCACTCCCTCTGGACTAGTGTCCTTGCCACACAGAGATTCCAGCCAGAGCTATATACTCAGTACTGTAGGTGGGGGAGGAGTCCTGGAACCTTCTTTCTTCCTCTCCCTTGAACCAGAGAGTTCAAGAATTCAGGATTTTTTTTAACTGTACCTTTTAAGTTGAATCCAACAGGAGGGGCCCCTAGCTATGTCCTGTTGTTATATTTGGTTTTCTGTCCCCCATAAAGACCTTGTTTTTGATTGCGGTGAAAGGATTTTAGAGAGGTCTGTACTTTTGCTGTATCTAACCTGCCATCTTGATTCTGTCCCCTTGGCTATTTTCTTAATACCTTTGTCTGACCATCTTAATCACTTTCCTTACTTCTTTGACTCCCTGCAGTCTTTAGGATTAAATTTACTCCCTTTCTTAAATTACAAAAATCTTTAATAATCTATAATCTAAACTTATTTTCTAAGCTTATACTGCACTCCACTTCCTTCACTCTATAATCCAGCCAAACTTTCCTTACTTTTTGTCATATATGATACTCCATTTCCCATCTTTCATTAACATCTCCTTGTATGTATTATCTTTTGTGAATTTACTCCCTCCTCCTCACTTCCTTTTAGATTCCTTATCTCCCTTCAAAGTTAGGATAAAATCTTTCCCAGTTTTTCCATTTGTCATATTCTTCCCTAAAGCTACCATGAGTTCATTTTGTTTAGATGTGTTCTATCTATACATCTCTATATGTTGTCTCTTTCTAACTGAATATAAGGCAGGTACCATTTAATTTTGTTATTGTTGCTTCTGTTGTTATAGTTCTCTTGAAAAGCAACATAGTGTAGTATGTAGAAAATTGTCCACAAAGCCAGGAAAGGCTTGGTTTAATTCCTTCATCTGAATTTGAGTCTGGTTGGCTAGCTTGGCTAACTTAAATTCTTGGCATTTTAGGTAATTATGTGACTATAACTTCAAGGGAAGATGCTAATATACATTGGTAGGAATGTTTTCTATTCATGATTTCCCTATATTAACCTTATTAAAAGTTTGTTTCCTATCCCTAGTATCTTACAAATATTAAGAACTTTATATAAATGCTTAGCTGATTAGTTGAATGTGACATATTTAGGCAAAAACCTGCTTCCCCCAACCATCTTTAACAGCATGTTCTTTTATTGTGAATGAGTGAATTAATGCTCTTAAGTCTCCACTTCACATTGCCTTATTGCCTTCCAGTAAATCATACTATAATTTTCTCTAATCATAGAATGAAAGTGTTTCTAATAATTCATAAAGCAGTAAAAAGACAAATGCAATGCAGCCTTTATGCTTCAGCATGTAAAGAGGAAGTCCATAATTTTTCAGATCTTCAAATGTATTGTCCATAGTAAATCAGTTCGATCACATTTAATTGCATATCATATAATTTATTTAGTTTCAAATATTCTCCAATCCTCTTTCTCTGAACATATGTAAAAATAGTGATTCACATTTGAATCAGAGTAACTAATTGTGCCAGATGACTGAATGGAAAGAAGTCTGTGACATATTAAAATAACTTCTTATTTTGAGCTTCAATGGAAAATTCCCCCATGTTACTTGACATCTTTGGCCTTAAAAATAGTTTCAAAGCAAACTTCTTTTATTTCTTTCATATGCTTTTCTTTGGGCTGATTATCATAGGTCAAATTCTTATCTTGCCCCACACCTATAGTTAGGTGATGGAACAGTTTAGATACTGACAATTTCAATAGTGATAATTCTATGAATTGATTTAATAGGGTCATGGAAAAAGAATAGAAAATGATGCTATCCCTATCCTAATTGATAAACATCAAGATAGTTCATCAGGTCACTGGATAGATGACCAGTGGAAAATTCAGGTCTCAGTAGGAAAAACGTCTTAATTTATATCTAACTACACATTATATGGTAGTCTTCAATGGGTCTGACTCCTTTATATGAAATTCATAAGAATTATCTATTGAGCTTTTGGGGATGGGAATCAATGCAATTCTTTTTTAAAAAGAAGAAACTATGTAAAAATTTGCCCCAGATTCTTTACTTAAAATAGTACCCAGTTGAGAACATTTTTCTTTCTATTTTTCCATTCTAACTGACTGAATTTCTTTTTTCCCCTTGTTATCATTCTATGAATTATTCTGTAACTGACCTTAATATAATACTTCACAAAACAATAGAATATATAGTTATCTCTGTGGATATCTATTTCTCCATTGAGCCATCTATACAGATATGGAGAAAAACTTTTTTACTCTTGAAGAACTGAAAGAAGGCTTAGATTAGGGGAGCTCTTAGTTCTGTTGCTTTATTTTCTATATGAGGAAACTGAGATACAGAGCTGTTAACAAACTTTCCTAAGTTTATATAGTGAGTGATCACATTGTAACTAAAACTGATTCTCCTGGGACCTAGTTAAATACAATAGATTTCTAATTCATTTCCTTTCTTGTAGTACCATTACTTTTCTACCTTCAACTCAGCTGCATTCTTTTTTTTAAAGATATCTTTATGTTTTATTTAAATATTTTATTTTTTAATTCCATTATAACTTAATTTTTAAAGTTCTAAATTTCATTCCTTTTTCTTCCCTCTTCTATTCCATAAATATCAAGAAATTTAATGTAGTTTTTACATATGTTATCATTTAAAATATATTTCCATATAATTCATGTTGTAAAAAACAGCTTCTAAAAATAAAAATAAAAAAGAATTTTTAAAGTATGCTAATCTGCATTAAGACAACCAGTTCTTTCTCAAAAGGCCAATAGCATTTTTCACATACACCCTTTGGAATTGTCTTGTATCACTGTAATGCTGAAGCTAACTAAATCATTCGCCATTCCTCATCACACAGTGTTGCTGGAACTCTCTGAAACATTTTTTATGGTTTTGCTCACTTCACTTTGCATCTGTTTATGTAAGTGTAAACAGATTTTTCAGAAATCCTCATAATTGACATTTCTTAAGGCACAATAATATCCTATCACAATCATAGACAACAATAGACATAGACAACAACATTCCCTAGCTGGTGTATGTTTCCTCAGTTTCCCATTCTAACTGCTACAAATATTTTGTACAAAGAGTTCTTTCCCTTCTCTATTATATCATATATATATATATATATATATATATATATATATGTATATATATATATATATATATAATAGTTGTTTTGCTGGATCAAAGATAAGCTCAGTTTTAGAGCCCATTGGGTATAATTCCAAATTGCTCACTAGAGGTGTTGGATCTGTTTACAACTCCACCAACAGTGCTTTAGGGACACAATTTTTCCATCTCACACTCAGATTTCTTGTTTTCATTTTTAACAAATTACCCAATTTGATAAGTGTGATGTGGTGGTACTTCACACTGGTTCTAATTTGCATCTCTCTGGTGGTAATTTAGAGCATTTTTTAATATGACTATAGAAAGATTTGATTTTTTTTTCTGATAATTGCCTTTTCACATCTTTGACCATTTATCAATTGGGGAGTTACTAGTATTATACATTTAACTCAATTTTCTATATATTTGAGAAAAGAGACCTTTATCAGTGAAACAACATAAAATATTTTTTACAATTATGATTACTGTGTATTTCCCTCCATCTTATTTCCCCCTGTTTATTCTTCTCTGTCTATTTACTCTGCCTCTCCCAAAAGTATTTTGCTTCTGATAGCCATGTTTCCAGTCTCCATCCCCACCTTCATTACTCTTTCTTCTTTTATCTTCTTTCCTTTCTGCCTCCCTGAAGGTAAGATAGATTTATTTGAGCCAATTTCAATGAGAATGAGGTTCAGTCTTTAGCTGCTGATATCCCATCTTCTCCTTTATTGTTAAATATCTTTTGAATATTTTATGTGATATAATTATTGCCATTCTACTGACTCCTTCTCCTAATTCAACTATTTTTCTTACTCCTTAATTTTATTTTTGTAAATCATATTCATCCCTTTTTCTCACCCTTTAACTTTTTAAGATATCATCCCATCATAGTCAATTTTTAACATCTATGTGTATTCCAAATTACTTTAATAATGATAACATTTGTAAGTGTCATCTTCCCATTGAAATAAATGATAAGGATTTGGAAATGGGTTAGGATATTAATTTAGGCCAGAATCAGAAGAGTAACCTGGTTTTTGTAAGGCTAGCCAAGCCTTTTGCAGGTTGGGACAGACCCTGAGATGACATACACACAATGAACCCAATGTTATAAATAACAGTTGTTTAATAAAATAGGGATATGTAACAAGGGATTTTGATATACCTTATTCTAATAATAACTACCTCCACCTTCCAAGAACTACAAATCTCTTCACAGAGATTCCTTCTGAGTGGTTTCCCTACTCTATTCCTATACTCTCTATATAACCCCCAAATTATTACAATCAACTAAGCTAATACTAAACAACTAAGTTAAACACTAAACTAAATCTAAGGAAAAAGGATCTGTGTACAAATCTTACAGGGCAGACCTTTCCTGGCTATCTTCCAATTGCATCCCTTTGTTGGTTCTCCTGGTTCAGAATAAATTTTAAGGTATTATATTAAGGTTGTTTGGAGGGGAATTATGGTTAGCTCAAGGGATTTCATACCTGTCTTTTCTCCCCAAAGATATATTTCTAAACCACAGGCCAGATCATATTACTGCCCTGCTCAAAAGCTTCACTGGCTCCCTGTTGATTCAAGAATCAAATACAAACTCTTCACTTTAGTATTTGAAGTCCTAAATTGACTCCAAGTTATCTTAAGCAAAAAAAAAAATTTATTTAGCACTAACTACATTACTATGTACCAGACCATTATTATAAGAACTGGGGACAAAAGGGGAAAATAGTTCCTGCTCTCAACATTCTTATGTTTTAGTGGGAAGGCACATATAGAGGTTAAGACACTATGATCTTAGAGGAACAAGAATGGCAACATGTAAGAGGTCTTAGATTTTAGGGAAGCCAGGAAAACTAAGGGGTGTCAGTAAGAAAAGAGTATTTCAGAATTGGGAAAGGTATGAAAAGGCATGGGTATAAGAGATGGTATGTTTGAGAAAAAATAGAAAATAGTCCAGAATAGATAGATCATGTGTGATTTAACACTGTGCCAGGTGAGTAGGAAGTACATATTATTTCTATCTATCTATCCATCTAATTAGCTAGGGAGGATTGTAGTAAGTTAATTGTCATAAAGAATGAAAAAAAAAAACAAATGAAAGTAAGAAGAGTCCAAGTTTTGTGTGATTCAAATAATAAAGAAAAGACTCTATATTTAACACTTCAGGTAATGGGGAATCTCCATAGATTATTGAATAGGATAGTAAAACAGTCAGATTCGTTATTTAAGAAAAAAACACAAAATATTTTCATCTGGGTGGAGGATGGATTTGATTAGGGAGAGACTTGAGATAGGGAAATGAATTGGAAGAATGTTACATTAGTAAGGTGAAATATCAGTCTATCTACCAAGATACACCAAAGAAAATACATGAGTATAACTGCAAAACATTATTCATTCAATTACATATCTAAATAATTATAGAAATATTGTGCCCATTGGTGAGCCATGCTAATATAATAAAAATTATAATCCTAAATGAATTACAGTATCTATTCAGATAAATACCAATCAAAATACCAAAGTATTATTTTATTGATCTAGAAAACAATTAATTGTTGGATTCATCTGGAGGAGAAAAATGTAAAGAAACAAGTGAAAAAAAGTGAAAAAGCTGGGAAAGAGAGGAAACTAATAATATAAGATTTTGAACTGTACTAAAAATTTCAATCATCTACAT
The DNA here is from genome assembly GCF_027887165.1 of Monodelphis domestica. Classification (NCBI taxonomy): domain Eukaryota; kingdom Metazoa; phylum Chordata; class Mammalia; order Didelphimorphia; family Didelphidae; genus Monodelphis; species Monodelphis domestica. Next base: position 201,951,108 of record NC_077233.1, read on the forward strand.
GATTTGGTATTGTTTAAAAGTAAAGTGGTTTAGCAATAGAAGGAATTAGGTACATAGATTATAGAAGCAAATGAACCTTATAGAATAACATTTGATAACTCTAAGACCTCTTAATAACTGTGGTAAAAAATTTCAGGGAAAAATGGAAAGTAGTGTGGCAGAAAATAGATATTGATCAATATCTCACACATCTAGATGTTACAAAATAGAGATTTAGAAATTAGAGAACCAAAAAAGAAATTATATTTCAGATTGAAAGAGAACAATTCATTCAGGCTAACAATGCACTGAGAAGATTGTAGAAGATAAAATAAACAATTTTGATTAAAATTTTAATTCTTTTAATACAAAAACTAATTCGAAATCTAGGTTGCTATTTAAATATCTAATGCATGTTTTGTTAACAAGGTTGTCATTTCCAAGCTATTTAAGGAATAGATCCAAATTTGTGAAAAAGCTATTTTCCAATTGATAAATGGTCTATGAGTTCTGACCTTTTTGTAAAATAAATTTATTATTTCTCTTTAATTTTCATTTCTTTGTAAACTTTGAGTTTCAAATTTTATCCCTCCCTTCCTACACTACTCCTCTCTTAAAAAGGAAAGTAAAAGGGTAGCAATTGTGAATGTAAAATTATGAAAAAATGTGCCTATGTTAACTATAATACAAGGAAAAATGTGAGAAAACTATGCTTAAATTTACATTCTGAGTTCATCAGTTCTTCCTCTTGGGATTGACAATATTTGTCCTATCATAAGTCCTTTGGAATTGTATTGGATTATATGTAGATAACAGTGGCCAAGTCTTCATATGTAAAAGAAAAATAATTAGAAACAATTTTCTGGGCCACAACTGACTTTACCTAAGAGTTGTAAATAACAAAGTCAGGGTAGAGACAAACCAAGTATATACAAAGATGCTGAAAAATGGATTTAATAAGTATTTATATTCTACACGCAAAAAGAAAATTACACAATGTGAAGATTGGATTTAGCCATCTCCTGATTGTAACAATGAATATACTTAGCTCTTCTTTTATTGTGAAGATTAAATTGTAATCCCCTAATTGTAACAATGAAGGTACTTAGCTCTTCCTTTATTGAAAATATTGAATTGTAATCTTCTGTGTATTTGTTGATATAATCCCCAGAAATGTAAGCACAGTACTTGAAGTTGAGTGGGAAGATCTGCCCATGTCATATATGATCACCAAGGGTATAAATCTCCCACTTAATCATGAGGTAGGAGGTCTGGGACCCACGTGTGTGATAATGGGTAACAAATTAGAATCAACTAATTGCCTTCTGGGCAGTTCTAGAGCAAAGCATCTGCTGTGATTTGTAGATGTGAAATTTAGGGGAGGTGACACAAGAAAAAAAAGATCTTTAAAAAGAGGACCACGGAAAGGAGTTAGATGGAAGAACTCTGACTCAGAGTAAAGACTGGAGGACAGACACTTGAGGAGAGACTGGAAGAGGAACTTGACCCTGGAGCAACTCGTGCAGGAGACCTTAGACTGCTAGGCTGACGCCAACCTTTCTGGAGGTGTGAAGCCTCCAGGAAAGGCCCATCTTCTTGAGACTCTTTTCCCCTGGCTGGGGCTTAGAATTTCTAACTGGTATCAGTGGAATCCAGATTGTGCTCTCGCTCTCTCTCTCTCTCTCTCTCTCTCTCTCTCTCTCTCTCTCTCCTTTTTTTCTCTCTTCCTTAATATCTTCCCTCTATTATAAATAAACTACCATAAATTCCATTTACTTATGAATTCACTTTTGGATTTAGAAATTAAAGCCCTGCTGACCACCTATATAAGTATTCAGAGTCCAATCACAATAAAAAATTAACAACAAATATTTCTCAGAAATTGGGAAATCAGCTAAATAAAGCTTTTGGTTTTGTTTTTATTTTTCCTGGTGAGATGGAGACAAGACTATGTATCTTCTAAGTTTCCTTCTTTTTTAAAAATGTTATTTTGAATATTTTTCACGGTAAAATGATTCATGATTTCACCCCATCCCCACACTTTCCTCCCCAGTCCTGAAGTTGACAAGCAGTTTCACTGGGTTATACATGTATCATTGTTCAAAACCTATTTTCAGGATATTCATATTTGCAATAGGGTAATCTTTTAACATTGAAAACATAATCATATCCCTATTGAACTACATAATCAATCATGTGATTTACTTCTGCATTATGATTCCCACAATACTTACACTATATGTGGAGTGTTCTTTCTCAGAAGTCCTCTGAATTGTCCTGAGTCATTGCATTGCTGCTAGTAGAAAAGTCTATTACATTTTGTTGAGCCACAGTATCTCTGTGTACAATGTTCTCCTGGTTCTACTCCTTTTACTTTTCATCAGTTCCTGTAGGTCTTTCCAGTTTACATGGAATTCCTCCAGTTCATTCTTCCTTTCAGCACAACAGTATTCTATCATCATCTGTTACCACAATTTGTTCAGCCATTCCCCAATTGATGAACATTCCCTCATTTTCCAGTTTATTGCAACCACAAAGAGCATGGCTATAAATATTCTGTACAAATATTTTTTCCTATTATCAATTTGAGGTACAAACCAAGAAGTGTGTTAGGCTTGATTAAAGGGCAGGCAATCTTTTATTTTTAATTTTATTTGGTCAATTTCAAACATTATTTCTTGGTTACAAAAATCATATTCTATTCCCCACTCCACACCCCCTGCTCTTCCTGAAGCTGACACACAATTCCACTGGGTATTACATGTGTCCTTGATCCAAATCTATTTCCATGCGGTTGATGTTTGCACTAGGATGCTCATTTAGCTTCTATATCCCCAATCATTAATTGTTTCTTGATATCTTGTGGAGTCATTAGCTTCTACTTGTTTGATTCTAATTTAAAAAAATTTTTCTGATTCTAATTTTTAAGGAATTATTATTATTTCTTAAACCCTTATCTTCTTTCAGAGTGTATTGATTCTAAGGTAGAAGAGCAGTAAGGGCTAGGCAATGAAGGTTAAATGATTTGCCCAACATCATACAATCACACAATCACACAGCTAGGAAATATTTGAGGCCAGATTTGAACTTAGGACCTCTTGTATTTAGGGAATTATTATTATTATTAAGTAAGATGTTTGTGTCTGTTTCCATTTGGCCATTTCTCATTTTTTACTAAATTCAATATTTCAATGAATTTTTGTGCTTCTTTTAACATTTGGCCAATTCTTTTTTAAGATATTATTTTCTTCAGTATTTTTTGTACTTCTTTTTATAATTTTCTTGCCTCTAACACTTTTATCTCTCTTTTTTGTAGTTCTAGGAATTCATTTGGCTTTAATTCAGTTAGCATTTTTCTTTGAGGCTTTGCTTATGGCTACTTTCACATTGTTATCTTCTTCTGAGTTTATATCTTGGTTCCTTGCCATAATATTAGCTCATTGTGAAAAAGTTCTTTTTTTGTGGTGGGTTCATTTTTTCAATCTATTACTTAACTTTCAACTTCATGCTAAAGTAGGGTTCTAGTGACCTGGGAGTGGGGAAGCACCTTTATCAACATTCAGGAATTTTTGTAGTTCTTTTTCATAACTAGTCCTGGGGATCTGCAAGTTTTTGCTACTTCTAAGGAGGTGTGATTCAGGGGATGTGTAATCACTTCTTGCCTGATATATACTCTTATCTTTGTCCAAGAAGGACTCTGATACCCTTTAGCCATGTGTTTGTGTGCTCGTTTTGGCCCTGGAACTGTGATCATTTTTTCTTCTTTTATGTATCCATTTGTGCTAGCATTCCATTTTGCCTGGTGACTGTGATGAGGTGTTAAGAGAACTTTCTTAATTTTTTTCCTTTTTCACTTTAAAAGGCAAGGGAGCAAAAAGATTTCTGAGTAAGAGCCCCCATGCTGTGCAGGCTGTCAGTTGATAAGAGTTAGGAGGATGTGATTGGGAATTGTAGGTGAGTTGCTGGCAGTTGGAAAGAGGCTTTTGTCTCTGGGTCCCCTGAGGAGAGGAGTATGTGGCTTGCTTTCTCTGGGACTGACTGTTTTTTTAAGTAACAGTTGGAGTCAGAGAAACTGATTTAAGGTCTTAACAGCCTTATTGATTATTGATTAGCTTGGGTAGATAGATAGATAGATAGATAGATAGATAGATAGATAGATAGTGCATAAAGTATTAGATAGACAAAGCAGGTAAGTAGGCTGGGCTTTGCCTTGCAGAAGACACTACCCTCAAAGGCTGATAGATTTAGGGTTTTTTAGAAAATTTTAGTTAGGATTGGGATCTTAAGTATAGTTATAAGCTATTATAAGTTTACTCTCACTTTTCTCCTTTCCATTTCCTATCTGTGCTTTCCTAATAACAAACTAAATGTTTTGTGTTTACCAACTGCTCTTCTGACTTTTCTTCAAAGCTTTCACAGCTGGCACCTTCTCCCTTGTGCCTGACCATAGGTATTCCTCTCTCCCCTGAAATTGTAGCATTAAAATGCATATGGACAATAGAGTTGTCAATCAGTGATGGCATAGGGTCCTCCATTATTTCTTTTTGACCAACTGGCTGAGTCTCTTACCATCTCTGGACTGAGAGATCCCAAATCTACAGCTGCTCCTGCTGAAATAATCTTATCTACTTCTAAACCCCACCAGCTATTGTTCTTCCTGAACTCTCACTTGAGTGTTCTAAACCTCTCCTGCTGACCTCTTAAGGTGTTATAGGTGAGAAAAATGTCCATTAGTAATAAGGCTAGTGAATAATTAGTAATGCATTTTGAATAAATAATAAAAATAGCTATATGCTTAGATCAGACAATGACTATGTGAAGATTTCTTTTATCAGAAAATTTTTCACTCTGGTAGAATGCCATTTCTTTAATAATATCACATGCTTTCTTGTATTCTGGTTCATGACCTTGATATTTAGTGTTTTACCACAACAGCAATCAAAGGACATAAAAGATAAGTATAGCATTCAAACTCATTGATATGAAAGCATTAGGACCTGTCTTTGAAGCATACAGATCTAGGATAATGCTAAGAGATTGAAATTTCTCCCCTTTGACTAAACTCTTTCATATGAATATGCCAAATAGAATGATTCCACAGCCAAAAGGAACTTGAGTTGTCATGTCCTTCCTTGTAGGTCTGGATTATAGATTTTTCTACAATAGCACTGTGAAAATTTTGTTTGGATAGAGATCTGAATCTAGGAGTATATTAATACATTTATAAAACATATTACAAAACACATCCTGGGGATTATTAATCAATGTTTTCATGTCAAAATAATAGTAACATAATAAAACTACAGCTCATTCATCTGTAATTCCTTTATATTCAGAAACCTCATTTTAAAATATTAACAACTACTGTAATTTATATTTCACTTGAAGTAGCATAAGTATGGAATATCTGTACATATAAAAAAGTACATCAATAATAAAAGGCAATTTACGATATCCTACAGCCTTTAATAAAGAGATAGAATAAAAAGAAAAGCAAAATTTATGTAGTTTGCAAGCTGAAGTCTTCTGGGCATCTTAACAAATCTTGTGATTTAAAGTACCATTATGGAAATATGCCTCAAGAGTTTCCTTAAGTCTAATCTGAACAGAGGGGATAGAGTTGGGGATATAGAGGAAAGAAAGGGAGGGCCAAAAGGACCTCTGAATGTCACCATTCTGCACACACAATTAAAATGAAATTTGTCTAGTATACTGAAAAAGGAGAAATTAAGGACATTTAGAGAAGTGTTAAAATTTGTAGATATTCAACTATTTAAAAGAATATCTGGACTTCCAGGTTAACATGGCTGCAATCTAGACTCGAATCGATTCCTCTCCCCAGCACCAAATGAAACAGACTACTTCAAAAGAGCATAAAAATCACCTTTGGAAGAACAGAGGGACTTTCCAGTAGCCACAGAATTGTAGGTATGTGGGGCTTGAACATTTCCACACTATAAGAAGGAGGAAAAGTTTGAAGAAAAACATGAACTGAGATGCCCTTCCCCTCCCACCTCCCCCACCAAACCAGAGTAAGCTATCAGAGTGCTCACTGGGACAACAAGTGAGTGAGGAGCTTCTCTGTCTTGGGGGGGGGCACACCAGGGTCCTGGGGATCTAAAGACTGCAAGGAAACAATCTGTCAGGGTGGTTTCAGGGGAAAATACTGCATTGAGCAAAGGGGCAGCCGCGGTGAGAGGCTGCGCTGAGCAAAGGGGTGGCCATGCTGAGAGGCTGCACTGAGCAAGGGGGAGCCGCTCTGAGCACAGATGCCCGAGCTCTAAGAAACCTCAGAGGCTGGGAAGAACTTGTCTGAGGCAACCTAAATTCACAGAAAACCCGCCCATTTCACCAAAACCCAAGACCAAAAAGGAAAGGGTAATAAAACCACCAAAGGGATGGCTCACATGGCCCAAAATCAAGTCTCCAGGAAGAAAGGGAAAAAGGTGACTATTGAAAACTTTTATGGTGGGAGTACCCAAGGAAAAGAAGAGAAAGAGGATGAAACCCAAACAAAATCAAAACATGCCTAACAAAATGGAAATTATCCACAAACTCTGGAAGAACTCAAATTGGAGCTTACCCAAAAGATGGAAACCTTCTGGAAAGAAAAATGGGAGAAAGAAATCAGCAGTCTGATAGACAAGACTTCACAATTGGAGAAAGAGCTGGAAGCATCTAATAGAAGGGCAGACAAAGCTGAAAAACGAAACCAGTCTCTAACGACCAGAATTAAGCAACTCAAAGAAAGTGAGTATGCAAAAGAGCAAGAATTAATAAAGCAATGCCAAAAAAATTAATGAATTAGAAGAAAACACAAAATATCTCACTGAAAAGTTCACAGACCTGGAAAACGGAGGAAGAAGAGACAAAGTGAGAATTATTGGTCTGCATGAAAAACCAGAAATAAACAAAACCTCGATGCTATACTACAGGAGATTATAGAAGAAAATTGTCCACATGTTCTGAAGCAAGGGGTCAAAATAGAAATAGAAAGGGTTTATAGAACACCCTCTATACTAAATCCCCAAAAGACAACCCCCAGGAATGTAATTGCCAAATTCAAGAGCTTCCAAGAAAGGGAGAAAATCCTACAAGAAGCCAAGAAGAGGAGCTTCATATATAGGGGGGCTCCCATAAGGATCACACATGACTTAGCGGCTAACACACTAAGAGACTGCAAAGCATGGAACACAATATTTAAAAAGGCAAGAGAGCTGGGTCTCCAACCAAAAATCAACTACCCAGCAAAAATGACTATATACTTCCAGGGAAAAGTATGGGCATTCAACAAAATAAAAGATTTAGCATTCTTAGCATTTGCTAAGAAAAGACCAGAACTTAGTGGGAAATTTGATATCCAAGCACAGAAAGCAAGAGAAACATGAAAATGTAAATATGAAAGAAGGGGAAAAGGAGATAAATCTTATCTTTTTCTTTAAGTTAAACTCTCTTCTATAAGGAATACATTTACATCAAATTATATATATTAATATGTGGGGAAAATATATTGTGTAACTCTCAAAAATTGTATGCACCATGAGAGTAGTTAGAAGAATCATGCATAGGGAAAGATTGGGGCATAAAGAATATATGGTGAAAGGGGGGGGCAAAGAAAGGAAAAAGGAGGGGGGAAGTGTCGACAAAACTAAGATTTACTTTAAGAAATGGGAGGGGGACTAAATAGAATAATCTTTCCCCTACAAAGATACACATAGGAAGGGGAGGGGAAGATCTCTTATATGAGAAGTAGAGGAAGAGAGCGTGAAGTGGCATTACTTAAACCTTACTCTCAATGAAATAAATTCTGAGAGGGAAGTACATCTAGATACAGTGGGATCCTAAATTCTATCTTATCCAACAGGGTAAAAAAGAAAGGGAAATTAAGGAGGGGGAGGGGGGAAGAAATATAAAAAGGGAGGGAAGGAGAGGGGAGAGGGGAAGGGAGCATAAAAAGGGAGGGGATAGAAATGGAAGCATACCAAGGGAGGGGACTAGGGGGACTGACCTAAAGAAAATCACTGGCTCAAAAGGATATAGCTAGGGAAGAAAGTTCAGAACTAGGGGAAAGATATCAAAATGCCAGGGAATCCACAAGTAACAATCATAACTTTGAATGTGAATGGGATGAACTCACTATAAAACGTAGACAAATAGCAGATTGGATTAGAACCAAAAACCCTACCATCTGTTGTCTTAAAGAAACACATACGAGGCGGGTTGATACTCACAAGGTTAGAATTAAAGGATGGAGTAAGACCTTTTTGGCCTCAACTGATAGAAAGAAAGCAGGAGTTGCAATCATGATATCTGACAAAGCCAAAGAAAAAATAAACTCGATCAAAAGGGATATGGAAGGTAAATATATTCTATTAAAAGGGAATATAGACAATGAGGAAATATCACTAATCAACATGCATGCACCAAATGGAATAGCATCCAAATTCTAATAGAGAAACTAGGAGAGTTGAAGGAGGAAATAGACAGTAAAACCATATTAGTGGGAGACTTGAACCAACCACTATCAAATTTAGATAAATCAAATGAAAAAATAAATAATAAAGAGGTAAAAGAGGTGAATGAAATCGTAGAAAAATTAGAGTTAATAGACATATGGAGAAAAATAAATAGGGGCAAAAAAGAATACACCTTCTTTTCAGCACCACATGGCACATTCACAAAAATAGATCATACACTAGGTCACAGAAACATGGCACTCAAATGCAGAAAAGCAGAAATAATAAAAGCAACCTTTTCAGATCATAAAGGAATAAAAATATTGATCAGTATGGGTACATGGAGAGCCAAATCAAAAATTAATTGGAAATTAAATAATATGATACTCCAAAATCAGTTAGTTAGAGAAGAAATAATAGAAATAATGAATATTTCATTGAGGAAAATTACAATGGTGAGACATCCTTTCAAATCTTATGGGATGCAGCCAATGCAGTACTTAGAGGAAAATTCATATCCCTGAGTGCATATATTAACAAATTAAGGAGGGCAGAGATCAATGAATTGGAAATACAAATCAAAAAACTTGAAAAGAAACAAATTAAAACCCCCCAGAATAAAACCAAACTAGAGATCCTAAAAATTAAAAGAGAAATTAATAAAATCAAAAGTGATATAACTATTGAGGTAACAAACAAGACTAGAAGCTGGTACTTTGTAAAAACAGACAAAATAAACAAAATACTGGTCAGTCTAATTAAAAAAAGGAAAGAAGAAAGGCAAATTAATAGCATCAAGGATAAAAAGGGGATCTCACCTCCAATGAAGGGGAAATTAAGTCAATCATTAAAAATTACTTTGCCCAACTATATGGCAGTAAATATACCAATGTAGGTGATATGGATGAATATTTACAAAAATATAAATTGCCTAGACTAACAGAGGAAGAAATAGATTTTTTTAAATAATACAATACCAGAAAAAGAAATCCAACAGGCTATCAAAGAACTTCCTAAGAAAAAATCCCCAGGACCTGATGGATTCACCAGTAAATTCTATCAAACATTCAAAGAACAGCTAACCCCAATACTATACAAACTGTTTGACATAATAAGCAATGTGGGAGTTCTTCCAAATTCCTTTTATGACACAAACATGGTTCTGATCCCAAAGCCAGGCAGGCCAAAAACAGAAATAAAATTATAGACCCATCTCCCTAATGAATATAGATCCAAAAATCTTAAATAAGATACTAGCAAAAAGACTCCAGCAAGTTATCAGAAGAGTCATTCAAAATGATCAAGTAGAATTTATCCCAGGGATGCAGGGCTAGTTCAATATTAGGAAAACCATCCACATATTTGACCACATCAACAAGCAAACCAACAAAAATCACATGATTATTTCAGTAGACTCAGAAAAAGCCTTTGATAAAATACAATACCCATTCTTATTAAAAACACTAGAAAGCATAGAAATAGAAGGGTTGTTCCTAAAAATAATAAACAGTATGTATATAAAACCTAAATATATATATATATATATATATAGATATATATTTATATATATATTATATATCTATATCTAAAACCTAAAACTAATATCATCTGCAGTGGGGATAAACTAGGTGCATTCCCAATAAGATCAGGAGTGAAACAAGGATGCAATTATCACCTCTATTATTTGACATTGTACTAGAAACACTAGCAGTATCAATTAGAGAAGAAAAAGAAATTGAAGGCATTAAAATAGGCAAGAAGGATACCAAATTATTGCTCTTTGCAGATGATATGATGGTCTACTTAAAGAATCCTAGAGATTTAACCAAAAAGCTAATCAAAATAATCAACAAATTTAGCAAAGTTTCAGGATACAAAATAAACCCACATAAGTCATCAGCATTTCTATATATTTCCAACACAGCTCAGCAGCAAGATCTAGAAAGAGAAATCCCATTCAAAATTACCTTAGACAAAATAAAATATTTAATACTCTCCACACAACTAAGACTAGACTTGAACAATTGGAAGAACATTAACTGCTAATGGGTAGGACGAGCCAATATAATAAAAATGACCATCCTACCCAAATTCATCTATCTATTTAGTGTCATATCCATTGAACTTCTGGATTTTTTTTTGTTTACTGATTTAGAAAAAAAATAATAACAAAGTTCATTTGGAAGGACAAAGTATCAAGGATATCCAGGGAAACAATGAAAAAAAAATACAAAGGAAGGGGACCTTGCAGTCCCAGATCTCGGACTGTATTATAAAGCAGCAGCCATCAAAACAATTTGGTACTGGCTAAGAGACAGAAAGGAGGATCAGTGGATTAGACTTGGGGTAAGTGACCTCAGCAGGACAGTATACGACAAACCCAGAGAACCCAGATATTTGGATAAAAATCCACTATTTCATAAAAACTGCTGGGAAAATTGGAGGACAGTGTGGGAAAGATTAGGTTTAGATCAACACCTCACACGCTACACCAAGATATATTCAAAATGGGTGAATGACTTGAACATAAAGAAGGAAACTATAAGTAAATTAAGTGAACACAGAATAGTTTACATGTCAGAACTTTGGGAAGGGAAAGATTTTAAAACCAAGCAAGACTTAGAAAGGGTCACAAAATGCAAAATAAATAATCTGGAATACATCAAATTAAAAAGTTTTTGTACAAACAAAACCAATGTAAATATAATCAGAAGGAAAGCAACAAATTGGAAAGAAATCTTCATAAAAACCTCTGACAAAGGTTTAATTACTCAAATTTACAAAGAGCTAAATCAATTGTACAAAAAATCAAGCCATTATCCAATTGATAAATGGACAAGGGACATGAACAGGCAGTTCTCAGCCAAAGAAATCAAAACTATTAATAAGCACATGAAAAAGTGGTCTACATCTCTTATAATCAGAGAGATGCAAATCAAAGCAACTCTGAGGTATCATCTCACACCTTGTAGATTGGCTAACATGACAGCTATGGAAAGTAATGAATGCTGGAGGGGATGAGGCAAAGTAGGGACACTAATTCATTGCTAGTGGAATTGTGAATTCTCCAACCATTTTGAGAGCAATTTGGAAGTATGCCCAAAGGGCAATAAAAGACTGTCTGCCCTTTGTTCCAGCCATAGCACTGCTGGGTTTGTACCCCAAAGAAATAATAAGGAAAGGTGGGGGGGGAGTAAAAGAAAATGATTTTTGTTTCCAATGAATGTTTGGAAATGACCAAATAAAATAATTAAAAAAAAAAGACTATATGTGATGTGTGTGCATCTATTCCACACATATATTTTCAGTATACCTTCTGGAAGACAATGGAAATTTTTATTTCAGTTGCTAGAATGTCATCTTTTAATGGGAGTATAATATAAGCTGCAGAAATATGTTACAGATTTTATATTATCCTAACATTTATATTATATATATGTATTTATATGTATAACATTTATATTATTCTAACATTTGTGAATTTCAGCCCATTTCTGCTCTGGATAGAATATGGATACAAAGTTGTGAAGATATCTATTTTTTTCTTTTCACTATAACTTTTTCATTTGCATTTAAGGAGTACCATTTTAGAAGTGAAGAAATGGTTTTTTACAAAAAAATTATGAGATGGAAATGTTGAAAATCCCATTATTTTATTGATATTGATAAGAAAAACACAACCATTTAAATAATAAATTCTGAAAAGTAAATACACATTAAAAAGCTGTTTCTTTAGATGACTAAAAAAAGGGGGGAGATATGGGAGTGATAAAACCTTTAATAAAGTCCTTTTTTTGCTCAAATATAGGAATAAATGTAAATATCAAAATATGGATTAAGGTTTGAACATTTACTATATTTTGTGATATTTTTAAAAGGAAAATATTAACTAAGTAAATTAATAATTCAATGATTGATTTCTCACACCTTAAATGTAATGCCTTTGACTTTACTTTTGGAGCCTTAGTAAAGACAATTTAATAAATAAAGGAATTTTTCCATCTTTATCTCTTTCTTCTTGAGGATGACAATCTGCTATTTTCATTCAATACAGCAAGGATAAAACTAGAGGGATGCTTGAAAAATAAAAAGAGAAATTACTTCTCTTTAAGCCAATCCCATAAGCACAGGTCTTTTAAAGTTTGCTTGCTTAATGCTTATATTTCTAATAGAACAACAGAGATGCAAATGTGAAACTTACATATTCAAATTATTTTAATAGTCTTCAGATTATTACATATATATAAATATATATATAAATATGTATATATATATATATATATATATATATATATATATATAGGTGGGGTGAGTTTACTTCAATTCCACTGTTTTTCCCAAGTCTGTTCAAGCTTATATAATCTTTTGAGACTAACAGTTGCTATTCATAAATGCATTACCTCTGTCCTCCCCACCCTTGGAGTCATTTTTCCATGTTAATCATGTTGAAAAAGCTTTCTTTCCAGGCAATAGAAATTACCCTTAATGCCAAACTATGCTCCAGTATAACACTACCTTTCTTTTTTTTTCAAATACAAACCAATGTCCATCAGAACTTACCCTTCCCATCTTAATCATTTTTCTGTTGTCATATGCTGAAAATTTGCATATCTTCGCTTCAAAGTTTATAATTAGTGCTGGACAAAACAGAATTAATGTGATTCCATGTCTAGATAACATTTAAATTAATATGGAAGCAATTGAGTTAAAAGTATATACTAATAAATTTCATCTTAATTAAGTTTAACCCACAGTTATTAACTGATTAAATGTGGCTTTAAGTAGCTATAAGGTACTGACTTCACTGTGTGATTATAAGGATCACAGCTTATTAACTACAGTGAACAATCATTTAAAGCATATGCTACATACATTGAATTTTTTGACTATTTCTTTGAAAGTAAAGGTTAGGTATACAACTGAAAACTATTTTTTAAAATAAGGAAACCCCCACTTTTCCTTAGCTTTCATAATAAAATTATTTCAAAAGAAGAGTTTCTACTTTTTTGAAGTTCATGAATACTGGTATTACACTGGTTCTCGGAATGCCCATTTGTAGAAACTGCTCTCCTCTTTTGCTTTCTTTCCTTTAAGTTCCTTACCTTCAACTAGATCATTATAATGAAGAATTAGAGAAACATAAGAAAAATCTCATAAATATCCCAACAGAAGAGAATTGTTTTGAGAAATCCATTTTCCTCAGAGTACAGAAAAGGTATGTGCTTAATAAGACAATAATTACATCTGAGCATGTATTGTGGCTGTAAACTCTGGGGGAAAATAAATAATAGCATTTTAGTTTGGGCACTATTTCCCTAAGATCTGAATATTGTTTTGTTAACTATGATTTGATTTTTCTTCAGACATATGTACCAGCAGATACACTTTATTATCCTAATTATTTTTGAGGGTGACTAGAAAACTTATAATGATTATAATCAGGATACACAGAGGAAAGGATGATTTCTGCTTCCATTAGACAATTCCTATAATAGAATTACTAATATTTATCAGATAATTGGATACCCAAAGAAAGCCCAACACATGGTGAACAGTATTTTATTCTTCTTTGCTTTTCCAGTGTGCCATTCATTTATTTGTCAGAAAACTACCGCTTAAAGTTTCAACAGGCCTTTGGAACCTTTTATGAATATAACATACATTGAGTTGATAATTAAAAACTATGTGATATCGAAACCAGGGTCATTGTATTTGTATAGACTCTTTTATAGACATCCTACTCATTGCCATAATAACTGAAGCTGTCATGACAGTGGTCTGTGCCTAGCATGAAGCCCTAAACAATTCTGACAGGCTGCAGCTCATTAAGGGACACTCATTTTGTTGAAATGTCTATCAGCTCTCAGGGATGCACCAAGATGAATAGACCCAAAACAATAGGCCCATTTGTTAGAGCAGTAGCTTCTCTAATACATGATGAGACAATCAAGCCAAGCTGCCTTCGGCACAAAGACATAATTAATCAAATGGACAAATGGTTCAAAAATTGCTCTAGTATATTCTGTAGTGGACAGAGGTTTCCATGGAAACATTGGCGTTTGCATCACAGTTAATGACCATTCTGTACAATAAAGATCCCCCCACCCCCCACAAAAACACTCCTACATTACCTCCCCCAACCTTTCTCAAAATACACACCCAGGGACACAAATACACACATACATACATACAACTTGAAAAAACAAAGTGAAGATAGGGTGGGGGTAGGAGAGGTGGCTTAAAACTTAAGGTTCTGGACCTAAACTTCACATTACAAGAAGAAATTATAGTTGTATTTGCTCATTTATAAAATAGGTCCCAGTATTTATATTTATATTTTAGTTTCCTAACATAATACTTTGGATGTAGTAGGTATATTAAAAATGTGTGTTATATTGACTTGAATACTTAGGAAGAGGACTACATAGAAAGACAAATTCAAGTGAAAAATTGTAATTGTTGTTAAGTGCTAATATTGAAATTCACAGAAGCAGCATGGGCTAAATAGTGGCCAATTAACATATTTGCAACACTTTTAATTTTGGCAGGTTGAGAAATTAAAATAAATAAATATAAATAAAACCTGTTTTTGTAAAATGTGGCCTACAATTTAATTTCTGTTACATGAAAGTGAACATGAACATGAAATCTCAGACCTGGAGAACATATGATTCAATACATCAACTTCCTCTTAATAAAGAGGTGGGGGACTATGCAGGCAGAATGTTGTATATGCTATTAGATATGATCAGTGTGTCAGATGGTTTTGATAAACTGTTTTCCAATCCTATTGTAGAGGGAGGGAAAATACTGGAAACTTTAGAAGGGGTATTGTTTATATTTTGAGAGGAAAATAGTGGAAAAATATTTTTTAAAGAAAAAATAACAGTGTGATAAAATAGGAAGAAGGATGAAACTGGAGACATAGGAGTTGAGTTTGGATCCAAGCTTTATGACTTATGATCTGTGTGATTGTGGGCAAATCCTTTATATCTCTGGGTCTGTTTCCATATACATAAATTGAAGGTATTGAACTAGATGATCTCTGAAGTACTTTTCAGCTATAAACTTATCATTCCATGAAGACAAACATCAGTAACACCATTGTTGAATAATTAATAAAGCTCTGAGAACATTCATAGTTAACCTTTTTTATGTCAGGAATCTCTGCAACCTCACCTAGGTATTTGTACCTTTCTTACATCTCTGACTCATAAGAGCTTGAAATTCCTATGTTCTATTTCTCAGGGTTAAGGTTTCTCAATATGTTTACTGTATGTGTGTGTGCGTAAGTGTATGTATTATGTGTGTGCAAGTGGGTCTGTGTGATAGAATCCTACTTGAATCTAGTGACACGTATGGACCTCTTTTAAGAATACCATTTAAAAATTTAAGAGAAAATTAATAGAATTATAATCAAGCACCTCACTGGGTATATTTTAGTACATTATTTAATTTCTTTTAATACAGGATTGACCATGTCTCTTTTTTTCCCCTCTTTTCAAGTTCATGAAGAAAGTACGAAAAATAGCAAGGGAACATAAAAAAGGCATAAGTAGAGGTGCTATGCATACCTGTGACAATTTTGCTGCATGAAGTCCAATGAAGGAAAACAAACCAAGAAAACCTTATAGTAATTTCAATTAATTATTTTTTTATCTTTTAAAGAGACTTACACAATAAATACTTTGAATAAAGTAAGCACTTAACAAATGATCATTGTATGAATAAATGAATAACAGAATACAATTATTTTGATATAGAATTTTTTCTTAATTAAAAATTAAACATAATGAAAATACCTAGAATAAGGCCATAGCTTTGCATGTTTCATCCACATAGGATTCATTGTTTATACCTCCAGAGTCTCAAACAAAGGGGAAAAAAAAAGGAATTTTGCAATCATATATTTGCTTCTAGTTGCTATTTAAAACTGGAATATCCAAAATCTTTTTCTTTATATATTTGAATAAAGGATAAAATGGTGCTCTGAATTTTTACGGTTTCTTTTAGAAATGTCACATAGCAATAATCTTCCTACTCTAAAAGCCGTTATGCTTTAAGTCTTGTAATACCAGCCATTTGATTTTATTCTTTGAGCTGTAACATATACAACACATACATATGCAATAATACTTCATAAGGAACATATTTCTTTTTCTTCTGGTGATAAAGTCTCATTTTCCATATATTGCATGTACATAACATTTAGCAATTGTAATAATTCTAGTATCATTTGCTTTGCTTTTTTTTCTTTTCAATTTTTACTTGTGAGCATTTTTAAGGAAAGGTCTTCTATTTTTTTAATTAAATATATGATAAGACACTATCTCAACCCTCACCACAATACAACAAATGGGATAGATGGAAGGTTACATCATTATTCTCCTTTTAGAAACAGAAAAAAAGAGATATAATATAGTAATGGTATTCAAACCGAATACAAGAGAATATAAGATTATTACAGATAAAATTTATTTATGTCTTTATATTCTTAATGTGTTGGCTGGTAGACAGCAAGCATTTTTTCAGTAGGTACTATGTTAAGGAATAATGCTAAGCACTAGGGGTACAAATACAGTCCCAAGACCTTCAGAACTCCAGATTCTAATGGAGGAATAATCTTTTAAAAGGAAGTTGAAAACCATGGAGGGTGCAAGGAGAAAGTACCTACTGAGGAGGGTGAGATGATGACGAGTACATTTATGAGGGGAACAAAGAATGATATTTCTAAGTCATTCATTAAAATGAAAGCCCTCAGAAGGAACTTACCAATAGTAAAAGTTGGCAGTGTGGCAGAGATAGTTTACAATGAGAAAGCCCTAGGGCTATGGTGACAAACCTGAGGCACATGTGGCAGAGAGGGTACTCAGAGCTCCTTCTGTGGGCATGCACACTGATGCCCCAGCAGAAAGTTTACCAGATTTTGTTACAGAAAGTCAGAGGAACATGAGGCTGTACTGTTCCCCTCACCATCTCCACCTACATATGAAGTCTTTCTCACATCATCCACCCCTCTAAAAGGTTCACCATCTTTGCCCTAAGGGATGAGAGAAGTTAGAGGATAAGTAGATAACTGAAGAATGATATGGAGAGTCAGAGGAACAACTTGGAAGGGAAAGAAGCATTACTAGTATGGCACTAGGCCCAACATGATGTCCTTTTGGAAAAAACTCACAATTGGGGAAAGGGACTTGGCATGATGGAGAGATTTCCCAGAATAAGAAGGTTTGCTTCAACCATGCATAAGAGGCACTTATAAAATATTTTTGTACTGAACAGAATCGAATCCTAAACTTAGAAAGGACTAGAACTTAGAAGCCATCTAAACCAACTTAGTACTGTGAATATTAAGTTTAACTCTCCCCTGGTTGATGAAAATGAAATTAATTATCTCTCCCCTAATTGTCGTATTGATTTAGAATCATGAACTCTAGAGATAATAATTGTTTGCACTGATTGTATTTGACTATTGATTGTGATTGGACTTCTTTATTGCTGGATTTGTACTATTTGTACTATTTTGTTGCACTTTATTTGATTGATCCTTGTATTTGCACAAATTGCCTTGTAGGGTAATACATGTAATTAGTAGGGTAATACTATCTCATAGAAGAAAATCTGTATTAGTGACCTACATTGACCTGATATTTTTTTGGTAACATTTTGTGCCTTTACTAATTGTTTTTGTGTTTTCTTGAATGAATTATTGCTTTGTCTACCTCATTTGTATTCACACTGTGGATCATGGTAAGTCAAAGAGGAAATCAATCTTATTTTTTTGAAAACTAGTCCCTATACTTTACCTCTGTAATTGTGAAATATAAACAATTTTAACATTTTATTTTCTTCCTACATGTGTCATATATTTGATTTTTTCTTCTTTTCTCAAATTTTTTGGTTTTGACACTCATGTCACTAGTATTAAAAAAAAATTAAACTATACTTGCTTTTTGCAATAGCATAAGCTAAGATATCCATTTACCTAGTATATTAAAAAATACGCAAAAAGCTTTGAACTATGGCAACCTGCCACTAGTTATTTAACTATTTTGAGACTTTAGCTCAATGACTCTATCTAATCCAAGGACAATGGACCACAAAGGAGCACAGAACTTGACTTGCAAAGTACCAAACGAGCACAAAAAAAGGTGAAGGAAACCAAACCAATCCAACAGGGATTTGATGACATTCTGCACAAAAAGAACAATGACTTGATCATGTGTGAGACTCGTGATTGCGGCTGTTTAACATATGTTGAATGCAGGACTTCCTTATTCCACACTCTATATCAAGAATATGACATCATTTTCTTTGGCTCCATTATTCCAAAAAAAATGAAGAAAAGGGTTGAACCAGGAAATTCGATTTCCAATTTGTCATGAGATCTAGTCTCTTTCTCTATTTTCTCTCATGATGTGACAACTTAACTGTAGATCAGACTGCTAAATTGGGTTACTGACAAATTGTTGTATGTTTATGAGGCATGAATCAATACAAGAACCTTTTGTAAGTTGTGATTTTTCTTTTTTTTCCTTCTTCCCAGAATTTTTTTCAAGTTTTCTTTTTATATTTTTATCTGACTCAGAAGTTATTGTTTTATTTTAATTTCTTTGATTTCTTGATGTTTATTGATACTTGCTTCATATGCCTTATGACTTGACCATGTATCCCTGTGTAATTCTTACATGTATCCCTATATCTTCCTCAGGAGGAAATGTATTATTATTTTCCTCAGGTGGGACTATGTTATTGTTATGAACATTAACTTGAATTTGAGACAAATTTACAAGAGACTAACTCCCAGAATCTCAAAGGCACCATAAAGATGACTGCAGAGACCACTGCAGTATCAGATGATCCAGAGTGAACTTTAAGATATAGCGAATTTCAACTTTGGGGAAGGGGGGTGAAATGCTTTTGTTTTGAATGTTACACTCTTATGCCAAAGGGGACTGCCTAGTAATTGGCTTTTTGTCAAGGCATCTATTATTGGTTTTGTTTCTTTCCCCTTTTATTTTCCTCTTATCCCCAAATTATTTTAATTTCCCTTTTAAAAGTATAATATTTGTATATACCTCTAATTAAAGTTATAAGTTAGTTATGTTTTCATGATCCATTGGGGAGACAAGTCTTCCAAAGGATCACAGGGGAAGATATAGATTTAGAATCTTGAACCCTAGAGACTACATTTCTTTTGTTTTATTTGGTCAATTCCAAACATTATTCCTTGGTTACAAAAGTCATATTCTATTCCTCCCTACCCTCACCCCTTCATTCCTGTAGCTGATGCACAATTCCACTGGGTATTACATGTGACCTTGATCAGAACCTATTTCCATGTTGTGGATGTTTGCACTAGGATGTACATTTAGGTCCTATATCCCCAATCACAACCCCCTCGATTCATGTAATCAAGAACTTGATTTTCTTCAGTGTTTCTACTCCCAAAGTTTTTCCTCTGAATGAGGATAGTGTTCTTTCTCATAGATCCCTCTGGGTTGTTCATGATCACTGCATTACCACTAATGGAGAAGTCCATTACATTTGATTGTACCACAGTATATTGGTCTCTGTGTACAACATTCCCCTGGATCTGCTCCTTTTACTCTGCATTACTTCCTGGAGATGCTTCCAGTTCTCATGGAATTCCTCCAGTTTATTATTTCTTTGAGCATAGTAGTATTCCATCACTAACATATACCACAATTTGTTCAGCCATTCCCCAACTGAAGGGCTTCCCTCATTTTCCAATTTTTTGCCAACACAAAGAGCACAGCTATGAATATTTTTATACATGTCTTTTTCCTTATTATCTCTTGGGAAGTACAAACCCAGCAGTTCTATGACTGGATCAAAGAGAAGACAGCCTTTTAGTGCCTTTTGGGCATACTTACAATTTACCCTCCAGAATGTTTGGATCAATTCATAACTCTACCAGCAATGCATTACTGTCCTGACTTTGCCACATCCTCTCCAGCAGTCCTTACTTTCCATTGCTGTCATGTTAGCCAATCTGCTAGGTGTGAAGTGATAACTCAGAGTGTGTTTTCATTTACATCTATCAGATTATAAGGAATTTAGAACACTTTTTCATGTGCTTATTAATAGTTTTGATTTCTTTGACTGAAAATTGCCTATTCATGTCTCTTGTCCATTTTTCAATCGGAGAATGGCATGATTTTTTGTATAATTGATTTAGCTCTTTGTAAACTAGAGTAGCTAGACTTTGTCAGAGTTTTTATAATGAAGATTATTTCCCAATTTGTTACTTCCATTCTAATTTTGGTTACATTGGTTTTGTTTGAACAAAAACTTTTATATTTGATGAAATCAAAATTATTTATTTTACATTTTATGAATTTTTTCTAAGTCCTGCTTGTTTTTAATTTTTTTCCTTTTCCAAAGTTCTGACATGTATATTATTCTGTGTTCACATAATTTACTTATACTTTCCTTCTTTATGTTCAAGTTATTCACCCATTCTGAGTTTATCTTGGTGTAGGGTGTGAGATGTTGATCCAAACCTAATCTCTCTCACATTGTCTTCCAATTTTCCCAGCAGTTTTTATCAAATAGTGGATTTTGGTCCCTAAAGCTTGGATTTTTAGGCTTATCATAGACTGTCTTGCTGAGGCCACTTACCACACATCTATTCCACTGATCCACAGATCCACTGTCTCCTAGTCAGTACCATATTGTTTTGATGACCACAGCTTTATAGTATAGTTTGAGATCTGGTACTACAAGGCCACCTATCAGCACATTTTTTTCATGATTTCCCTGAATATCCTTGATCTTTTGTTCTTCAAAATGAACTTTGTTAAGTTTTTTTCTAATTCAGTGAAAAAGATTTTTGGTAGTTCAATGGGTATAGCACTAAATAAGTAAATAAGTTTGGGTAGGATGGTCATTTTTTTATGTTAGCTAGTCCTACCCAGGAGCAGTTAAATTTTTTCCAATTGTTTAGATCTAGTTTTATTTGTGTGGAGAGTGTTCTGTAGTTGTGTTCATATAGTTCCTGTGTTTGCTTGGCAGATAGATTCCTAAGTATTTTATATTGTCTAAGGTGATTTTTTTTTTAAATTTTCAAAAAGTGTTTTTTCTTTATTTTTTTTAAAATATATTTTATTTGATCATTTCCAAGCCTTATTCGTTAAAGACATAGATAATTTTCTTTTCCTCCCCCCCCTCACCCCCCATAGCCAACGCGTAAGTCCACTGGGCATTAGATGTTTTCTTGATTTGAACCCATTGCTTTGTTGATAGTATTTGCATTAGAGTGTTCATTTAGAGTCCATCCTCTGTCATGTCCCCTCAACCTCTGTATTCAGGCAGTTGCTTTTTCTCGGCTTTTCCACTCCCATAGTTTATCCTTTCCTTATGAATGGTGTTTTTTTCTCCTGGATCCCTGCAAGTTGTTCAGGGACATTACACCGCCACTAATGGAGAAGTTCATTACGTTCGATTATACCACAGTGTATTAGTCTCTGTGTACAATGTTCTCCTGGTTCTGCTCCTCTCACTCTGCATCACTTCCTGGAGGTTGTTCCAGTCTCCATGGAACTTCTCCACTTTATTATTCCTTTTAGCACAATAGTATTCCATCACCAACATATACCACAGTTTGTTCAGCCATTCCCCAATTGATGGGCATCCCCTCGTTTTCCAGTTTTGGGCCACCACAAAGAGCGCAGCTATGAATATTTTTGTACAAGTCTTTGTGTCCATTATCTCTTTGGGGTACAGACCCAGCAGTGCTATGGCTGGGTCAAAGGGTAGATATTCTTTTGTTGCTCTTTGGGCATAGTTCCAAATTGCCCTCCAGAATGGTTGGATCATTTCACAGCTCCACCAGCAATGAATTAATGTCCCTATTTTGCCACATCCCCTCCAGCATTCATTACTCTCCTTTGCTGTTATGTTAGCCAATCGGCTAGGTGTGAGGTGATACCTCAGAGTTGTTTTGATTTGCATCTCTCTGATTATAAGAGATGTAGAACACTTCTTCATGTGCTTGTTAATAGTTTTGATTTCTTTATCTGAGAACTGCCTATCCATTTCCCTTGCCCATTTATCAATTGGAGAATGGCTTGATTTTTTGTACAATTGATTTAGCTCATTATAAATATGAGTAATTAAACCTTTGTCAGAGGTTTCTATGAAGATTTTTTCCCAATTTGTTGTTTCCCTTCTGATTTTAGTTATATTGGTTTTGTTTGTACAAAAGCTTTTTAGTTTGATGTAGTCAAAATTATTTATTTTACATTTTGTGATTCTTTCTATATCTTGCTTGGTTTTAAAGCCTTTCCCCTCCCAAAGGTCTGACATGTATACTATTCTATGTTTACCCAATTTACTTATGGTTTCCTTCTTTATGTTTAAGTCACTCACCCATTTTGAATTTATCTTGGTGTAGGGTGTGAGGTGTTGATCTATTCCTAGTCTCTCCCACACTGTCTTCCAATTTTCCCAGCAGTTTTTATCGAATAGTGGATTTTTGTCCCAAAAGCTGGGATCTTTGGGTTTATCATATACTGTCTTGCTGAGGTCGCTTTCCCCCAGTCTATTCCACTGATCTTCCTTTCTGTTTCTTAGCCAGTACCAAATTGTTTTGATGACTGCTGCTTTGTAATATAGTTTTAGGTCAGGGACTGCAAGGCCCCCATCATGTGTGTTTTTTTTCATTATTTCCCTGGATATCCTTGATCTTTTGTTTTTCCAAATGAACTTTGTTATAGTTTTTTCTAAATCAGTGAAGAAGTATTTTGGTAGTTCAATGGGTATGGCACTAAATAGATAAATAAGTTTGGGTAGGATGGTCATTTTTATTATATTGGCTCGTCCTATCCATGAGCAGTTAATGTTTTTCCATTTGTTCAAGTCTAGTTTTAGTTGTGTGGCGAGTGTTTTGTAGTTGTGTTCATATAGTTCCTGTGTTTGTCTTGGGACATAGATTCCTAGGTATTTTATTTTGTCTAAGGTGATTTTGAATGGGATTTCTCTTTCTAGTTCTTGCTGCTGAGCTGTGTTGGAGGTATATAGAAAAGCTGATGATTTATGTGGGTTTATTTTGTATCCTACAACTTTGCTAAAGTTGTTGATTATTTCAATTAGATTTTTGGTTGAATCTCTAGGATTCTTTAAGTAGACCATCATGTCATCCGCAAAGAGTGATAACTTGGTCTCCTCCTTGCCTATTTTGATGCCTTCAATTCCTTTATCTTCTCTAATTGCTACTGCTAGTGTTTCTAGTACAATGTCAAATAGTAGAGGTGATAATGGGCATCCTTGTTTTACTCCTGATCTTATTGGGAATGCATCTAGTTTATCCCCATTGCAGATGATATTAGCTGTTGGTTTTAGATATATACTGTTTATTATTTTTAGGAATGACCCTTCTATTCCTATGCTTTCTAGTGTTTTTAATAGGAATGGGTGTTGTATTTTATCAAAGGCTTTTTCTGCATCTATTGAGATAATCATGTGGTTCTTGCTAGTTTGCTTGTTGATGTGGTCAATTATGTGGATGGTTTTCCTAATGTTGAACCAGCCCTGCATCCCTGGTATGAATCCTACTTGATCATGGTGAATGATCCTTCTGATCACTTGCTGGAGTCTTTTTGCTAGTATCCTATTTAAGATTTTTGCATCTATATTCATTAGGGAGATTGGCCTATAGTTTTCTTTCTCTGTTTTTGACCTGCCTGGTTTTGGAATCAGTACCATGTTTGTGTCGTAAAAGGAGTTTGGTAGAACTCCCTCTTTGCTTATTATGTCAAATAGTTTGTGTAGTATTGGGATTAACTGTTCTCTGAATGTTTGATAGAATTCACAGGTGAATCCATCAGGCCCTGGGGATTTTTTCTTAGGAAGTTCTTTGATGGCTTGTTGGATTTCAATTTCTGATATGGGATTATTTAGGAATTCTATTTCCTCTTCTGTTAGTCTAGGCAGTTTGTATTTTTGTATATATTCATCCATTTCTCCTAAATTGGTGTATTTATTGCCATATAATTGGGCAAAGTAATTTCTAATGATTGCCTTAATTTCCTCTTCATCAGAGGTGCTGTCCCCCTTTTCATCTTTAATGCTGTGAATTTGCTTTTCTTCCTTCCTTTTTTTAATTAGATTGACCAGTACCTTGTCTATTTTGTTTGTTTTTTCAAAGTACCAGCTTCTTGTCTCATTTATTAAATCAATAGTTCTATCACTTTCGATTTTATTAATTTCTCCCTTAATTTTTAGGATTTCTAATTTGGTTTTCTGCTGGGGGTTTTTAATTTGATCGCTTTCCAGTTTTTTCATTTGCATTTCCAATTGATTGATCTCTGCTCTCCCTTGTTTGTTAATATAAGCATTCAGGGATATGAATTTACCTCTGATTACTGCTTTGGCTGCATCCCAAAAGGTTTGAAAGGATGTTTCGCCATTGTCATTTTCCTCGATGAAATTATTAATTGTTTCTATGATTTCTTCTTTAACTAAATGGTTTTGGAGTATCATATTGTTTAATTTCCAATTGGTTTTAGATTTGGTTTTCCATGTACCATTACTAATCATTATTTTTATTGCCTTGTGATCTGAGAAGGCTGCATTCATTATTTCTGCTTTTCTGCATTTGTGTGCTATGTTTCTGTGACCTAATGTATGGTCAATTTTTGTGAATGTGCCATGTGGTGCTGAGAAGAAGGTGTATTCCTCTTTATCCCTATTTATTTTTCTCCATATGTCTATTAATTCTAATTTTTCTAAGATTTCATTCACTTCTTTTACCTCTTTCTTATTTATTTTTTGATTTGATTTATCTAAATTTGATAATGGTTGGTTTAAGTCTCCCACTAGTATGGTTTTATTGTCTATTTCTTCCTTCAATTCTCCTAGTTTCTCCATTAGAAATTTGGGTGCTATATTATTTGGTGCATACATATTGATTAATGATATTTCCTCATTGTCTATAGTCCCTTTTAACAAAATATAATTACCTTCCCTATCCCTTTTGATCAGGTCTATTTTTGCATTGGCTTTATCGGATATCATGATTACCACTCCTGCCTTCTTTCTATCAGTTGAGGCCCAGAAGGTCTTACTCCATCCTTTAATTCTGACCTTGTGGGTGTCAACCCGCCTCATGTGTGTTTCTTGAAGACAACATATGGTAGGGTTTTGGATTCTAATCCATTCTGCTATTCGTCTACGGTTTATGGGTGAGTTCATCCCATTCACGTTCAAAGATATGATTGTCATTTGTGGACTCCCTGGCATTTTGATTGCCTTCCCTAATTCTAACCTATTCTTCTTTGGCTCTACCTTTTAGTCCAGTGATTTACTTTGAAACAGTCCCCCTTGTCCCCTCCCTTGATGTTTCCCTTTTTAGTCCCTCCCTTTTTGTTCCCTCCCCTTCCCCCCTCTCTTTCCCTTCCTTTTTGTTCTCCCTCTTCCCCTCCCCCCCTTGGTTTTCCCTTCTCCTTACCGTTGTTGGGTAAGATAGAATTCAAGATCCCAATGGATCTGGATGTTTTTCCCTCTCAGAGTTGATTTCCCTGAGATTGAGGTTTAAGTAAATCCCCCCCCCTCTCTTCCTCTCCTTCTTATAGGAGTTTTCTTCCCCTCCCCTTCCCATATGAATCTTTGTGTGAGAATGATTATTCTATTTGGTCTTTCTTTACCCCCTATTTATACATTACATTTTCCCCACATATTAGTATACATAGGTTGATATAAATGTAGTCCTTATAGAAGAGAGTTTGAGTAAAAGAAGAAGATAACATTTTCCCCTTTCCTTAATATTTACCTTTTCAGGTATTCCTTGCTCTTTGATTTTCGGTATCAAACTTTCCACAGAGCTCTGGTCTTTTCTTTGCAAAAAGTTGGAAGTCTTCTATTTTGTTGAATGCCCATACTTTCCCTTGGAAGTATATAATCAGTTTTGCTGGGTAGCTGATTCTTGGTTGGAGACCCAGCTCTCTTGCCTTTCTGAAGATCATGTTCCATGCCTTACGATCATTCAGAGTAGAACTTGCAAGGTCTTGTGTGACCCTGATTGGCATTCCTTTATATCTAAATTGTCTTTTTCTGGCTTCCTGTAGGATTTTTTCTTTTGTTTGATAGCTTTGGAATTTGGCAATTACATTCCTGGGAGTTGTCTTTTGGGGGTTTAGTGTAGAAGGTGTTCTGTGAGCTCTGTCAGTGGCTGTATTGCCCCCTTGTTCTAGAATCTCTGGGCAATTTTCTTTGATTATATCTTGTATCACCATGTCCAGTTTGGTGTTTATTTCTGGCTTTTCTGGGAGTCCAATTATTCTGAAATTATCCCTTCTCCCCCTATTTTCCAGATCTATCACCTTGTCGGTGAGATATTTTATGTTCTCTTCTAATTTCTTGGTATTTTGGCTTTGCTTTATTGATTCTTGCTCTTTTACACGATCGTTGTCTTCCAGCTGCCTGATTCTGGCCTTTAAAGCCTGGTTTTCTTTTACAGTTTGGTCAAACTGGTTTTGTAGATGCGTGAATTTCTTTTGCATTATTTCCAACTTTTCCTCCCAGAAGGCTTCCATCTTTTTGGTCATTTCTGATTCAAATTCTTCATAGGTTTGTGGAGAGTTTCCATTTCCTTTGGAAGGTTTTGGAGCATTTTCTTTTATATTATCTTCTATCTGCTCTGTATTTTGTATTTTGGCTCCATAGAATGTGTCCAAAGTCGCCCCTTTCTTCTTATTTTTCTTGGTATTTTGGGGCTTCTGTGCTTCTGTGGAGTTTTCCATCTCTGAATGTGGAGGATTGGCTTTTCTTGTCTCTGTCTGGTGTTCAGAGGCTTTAGTCCTGGGCAGATGGTTCTATGACTTTCCCTGGGTTAAACTGAATATGCCTCACTGGAACTGGAATGGAAGGGTCGGACCACGTTGCTTTCAGGAAGTTGCCTTCAGAATTGCTGGCCGTGAGGCTGTTTCGTCGGCCTGCGGGGGATGGGCTGCGCTAACCCAAGCTCCGAGAGCAAGGACTTTCACTGAGACTTGGATAGCAGGATCCAGCCCGTGAGACTGTCTTGCCCGCCCTGAGGGTTGCTGTTGTTTCGACCAGCTCTCTGCAGCGGAAGCCCCAGGCAGTAACTTTCACTGGGACTGTAGAAGGCCCTGAGGGTTCTGCTCTCTGAGCCCAGCTGGCAGGGCTGCGGCTTCCGGGAGCCTTGGACTCTGCGCTCCTACCCCTGAGGTCCGAGGGATCTCGGGTTCTGGCTTTTGAGGGGAGCCGTACCTTTTGAACCGGGTCCAGGTCCAGGAGGAGGGTTCCCAGGGTCTGTGCTGTTGATCGTTTTGAATTTCGGCGCCTTAGGAGCTTATAGTTTGAGGTTGGTCGGGAAGGTTTTTCCGGAGATCTGAACTTGAGCTTTCTCTAAGCCGCCATCTTAACCGGAAGTCTTTGGGTCTAAGGTGATTTTAAATGGAATTTCTCTTTCTAATTCTTGCTGCTGAGATGAATTGGAGATATATAGAAATGCTGATGACATATATGGGTTGATTTTGTATCCTGAAACTTTGCCAAAGTTGTTGATTATTTTGACTATCTTTTTAGTTGATTCTCTAGGATTCTTTAAGTAGACCATCAAATCATCTGCAGAATGATAGCTTGGTCTCTTGATTGCCAATTTTAATGCCATCAATTTCTTCTTCTTCTTTAATTACTACTGCTAGTGTTTCTAGTACAATGTTAGATGATAGAGTTGATAATGGGCATCCTTATTTCACTCCTGATCTTATTGGGAATGTATCTAGTTCATCCCCATTGCAGATGATGTTGGCTGATGTTTTTAGATATTTATTGTTTATTATTTTTAGGAAAGACCCTTCTATTCCTATGCTTTCTAGTGTTTTCAATAGGGATGAATGTTCTATTTTGTCAAAGGTTTCTTCTGCATCTATTGAGATAATCATGTGATTTTTGTTGTTTGCTTGTTGATATGGTCAATTATGTGGATGGTTTTCCTAATTTTGAATCATCCTTGCATTCCTGGAATAAATCCCACCTGATTATAGTGAATAAACCTCATGATGACATGCTGGAGTCTTTTTGCTAATATCCTATTTATGATTTTTGCATCAATGTTCATTAAGGAGATTGGTCTTTAGTTTTCCTTCTCTGTTTTTGAACTGCCTGGCTCTGGAATCAGTACCACATTTGTATCATAAAATGAATTTGGTAGAACTCCTTTTTTTCTTATTCTGTCAAATAGTTTGTATAATATTGGGATTTGTTTTTTTCTTTGAATGTTTGATAGAACTCATTTGAGAAACCATCAGGCTCTGGGGATTTTTTCTCAGGGAGTTTTTGATGGCTTGTTCAATTTCTTTTTTTCTGATTGGGTATTATTTTAAAATTCTATTTCTTTTTCTGTTAATCTAGGCAATTTATTTTTTCGTATATATTCATCTATATCACCTATATTGGCATATTTATTACCATATAATTGGACAACATGGTTTTTAATGATTGCCTTAATTTCCTCTTCATTGGAGATAAGGTCTCCCTTTTCTTCTATGGTACTGTTAATTTGGTTTTCTTTTTTCCTTTATTTTATTACATTGACCAGTATTTTGTATATTTTGTTTGTTTTTTTCAAAATACCAGCTTTTACTCTTATTTATTAGTTCAATAGTTCTTTCACTTTCAATTTTATTAATTTCTCCCTTAATTCTTAGGTTCTCTATTTTAGTTTTTTCCTGGGGATTTTTAATTTGTTCGCTTTCAAGTTTTTAGATTTGCATGTCCAATTCATTGACCTCTCCCCTCCCTAATTTTTTAATATATGAACACAAGGGTATATATTTTACCCTGAGTACTGCTTTGGCTGCATCACC
The DNA here is from genome assembly GCF_027887165.1 of Monodelphis domestica. NCBI lineage: Eukaryota > Metazoa > Chordata > Mammalia > Didelphimorphia > Didelphidae > Monodelphis > Monodelphis domestica. The sequence goes on from NC_077233.1 coordinate 201,980,398, forward strand.
TAGATTTTGAAAGGATGTCTCCTCATTCTCATTTTCTTCAATAAAATTATTAATTGTTTCTATGACTTGGTCTCTAACTAACAGATTTTGGAGAATCATATTATTTAATTTCCAATTAATTTTTGATTTGGCTCTTCATGTACCCTTACTGATCTTTATTTTTATTGTTTTATGATCTGAAAAGTTTTCATTTATTATTTTTGCTTTTCTGCATTTGTTTGCCATGTTTTTTATGCCCTAGTATGGATTCAATCTTTGTGAATGTACCATGTGCTGCTGAAAAGAAGGTGTAGTCCTTTTTGTCCCTATTTATTCTTCTCCATATATCTATTAACTCTAATTTTTCGAAGATTTCATTCACATCTCTTACCTCTTTCTTATTTATTTTTCTTTTCCTTATTTATTTATTAGGGGAGATCTGCTCATTTTTACATCTGATCACCAAAAAGTGTAAATATCCCACTTAATCATTAATTGGGGAGGTCTGTGACCCATGTATGCAATAGTGGGTAATGAATCAGGATCAAACTGACTGCCCCATGGGCCTTACTTAGCAAAGCTTCAACTGTGGTTTGTATATGTAAAATTAGGGGAAGGCACAGGAAGTGATGACAAAGAAAGTATCTTTAAAAGGGAGTTGCAACTTGGACTTTGGCTTCTTCTGGAGTTCTGAGTTCGAGTTGGAGGCTGGTAATGAATCTGATAACTTGACCTGAGACCCTGTTCCTGGTAAGACTGTCCTTGAATCTCTTCCTTTGGACTGACATATGGTGAATGAGAAAGCAGACTCCATTCCTGGATTATCTGAAGAGACTAGCCTCAGGAGAGACCCACCTCTTGGGAGAGACATCACCAGGTCATCAGCTTTGCCAAGGCCTCTCTGGCTAAGGACTAACTCTCCCTGCCAGGGTTGAGCTAGGGACAAGCAGTAAATTACTTAGTGCTCTATCTAGATATCTTACTCTATCCTCTCTCTCTGTTTTTCTTACTTCACTCTTTATATGTTTTGTAAATAAATTATAAATAAATCCCTTTGGAATAAATTTAATTCCTGGTGACCCTTTTCTTTTTTTTCTTTTTTTTGGGTCGTTTTCATACTTTATTCACTGGAAACAAAGATCATTTTCTTTTCCTCCCATCCCCCACCTTTCCCTCTCCCATAGCTGATGCATGATTCCACTGGTTATCACATGTGTTCTTGACTCGAACCCATTTCCCTATTGTTGGAATTTGCATTAGAGTGTTCATTTAGAGTCTCTCCTCAGTCTTATCCCATCCAACTCTGTAGTCAAGCAGTTGCTTTTCATCGGTGTTTTTACTCCCACAGTTTATCATCTGCTTGTGGGTAGTATTTTTTTTAGATCCCTGCAGATTGTTAAGGGAAATTGCATTGATACTAATGGAGAAGTCCATCACCTTCAATTGTACCACAATGTATCAGTCTCTGTGTATAATGTTTTCCTGGTTCTGCTCCTTTCGCTCTGCATCACTTCCTGGAGGTTGTTCCAGTCTCCATGGAATTCCTCCATTTTATTATTCCTTTTAGCACAATAGTATTCCATCACCAACATATACCACAATTTGTTCAGCCATTCCCCAATTGAAGGGCATCCCCTCGTTTTCCAATTTTTCGCCACCACAAAGAGCGCAGCTATGAATATTTTTGTACAAGTCTTTTTGTCCATTATCTCTTTGGGGTACAAGCCCAGCAGTGCTATGGCTGGATCAAAGGGTAGACATTCTTTTATCGCCCTTTGGGCATAGTTCCAAATTGCCCTCCAGAATGGTTGGATCAATTCACAACTCCACCAGCAATGAATTAATGTCCCCACTTTGCCACATCCCCTCCAGCATTCATTATTTTACTTAGCTGTCATGTTAGCCAATCTGCTAGGTGTGAGGTGATACCTCAGAGTTGTTTTGATTTGCATCTCTCTGATTATAAGAGATGTAGAGCACTTTTTCATGTGCTTATTAATAGTTTTGATTTCTTTGGCTGAGAACTGCCTGTTCAGGTCCCTTGCCCATTTGTCAATTGGAGAATGGCTTGATTTTTTGTACAATTGATTTAGTTCTTTGTAAATTTGAGTAATTAAACCTTTGTCAGAGGTTTTTATGAAGATTGTTTCCCAATTTGTTGCTACCCTTCTGATTTTGGTTACATTGGTTTTGTTTGTACAAAAACTTTTTAATTTGATGTAATCCAGATTATTTATTTTGCATTTTGTAACTCTTTCTAATTCTTGCTTGGTTTTGAAGTATTTCCCTTCCCAAAGGTCTGACATGTATACTATTCTGTGTTCGCCTAATTTTCTTATAGTTTCCTTCTTTATGTTGAAGTCATTCACCCATTTTGAATTTATCTAGGTGTAGGGTGTGAGGTGTTGATCTAAGCCTAATCTTTCCCACACTGTACTCCAATTTTCCCAGCAGTTTTTATGAAATAGTGGATTTTTGTCCCAAAAGCTGGGATCTTTGGGTTTGTCATATACTGTCTTGCTGAGGTTGCTTGCCCCCAGTCTATTCCACTGATCCTCCTTTCTGTCTCTTAGCCAGTACCAAATTGTTTTGATGACCACTGCTTTGTAATATAGTCTGAGATCTGGGACTGCAAGACTCCCTTCCTTTGTATTTTTTTTCATTATTTCCCTGGATATCGGGGATCTTTTGATCTTCCAAATGAACTTTGTTATGGTTTTTTCTAAATCAGTAAAAAACATTTTTGGAAGTTCCATGGGTATGGCACTAAATAGATAGATGAGTTTGGGTAGGATGGTCATTTTTATTATATTGGCTCGTCCTACCCATGAGCAGTTAATATTCTTCCAATTGTTCAAGTCTAGTTTTAGTTGTGTGGAAAGTGTTTTGTAGTTGTGTTCATATAGATCCTGTGTTTGTCTCAGGAGATAGATTCCTAAGTATTTTATTTTGTCTAGGGTAATTTTGAATGGGATTTCTCTTTCTAGTTCTTGCGGCTGAGCTGTGTTGGAATTATATAGAAATTCTGATGACTTATGTGGGTTTATTTTGTATTCTGCAACTTTGCTAAAGTTGTTGATTATTTCAATTAGCTTTTTGGTTGAATCTCTAGGATTCTTTAAGTAGACCATCATGTCATCTGCAAAGAGCGATAATTTGGTCTCCTCCTTGCCTATTTTAATGCCTTCAATTTCTTTTTCTTCTCTAATTGCTACTGCTAGTGTTTCTAATACAATGTCAAATAATAGAGGGGATAATGGGCATCCTTGTTTCACTCCTGATCTTAATGGGAATGGATTTAGTTTATCCCCATTGCAGATGATATTAGCTGATGGTTTTAGATATATACTGTTTATTATTTTTAGGAATGACCCTTCTATTCCTATGCTTTCTAGTGTTTTTAATAGGAATGGGTGTTGTAGTTTATCAAAGGCTTTTTCTGCAAATATTGAGATAATCATGTGGTTCTTGTTGGTTTGCTTGTTGATGTGGTCAATTATGTGGATAGTTTTCCTAATGTTGAACCAGCCCTGCATCCCTGGTAGAAGTCCTACTTGATCATGGTGGATGACCCTTCTAATCACTTGCTGGAGTCTTTTTGCTAGTATCCTCTTCAAGATTTTTGCATCTATATTCATTAGGGAGATTTGTCTATAATTTTCTTTCTCTGTTTTTGGCATGCCTGGTTTTGGAATCAGTACCATGCTTGTGTCATAAAAGGAGTTTGGTAGAACTCCCTCTTTGCCTATTATGTCAAATAGTTTGTATAGTATTGGGATTAACTGTTCTCTGAATGTTAGATAGAATTCACTGGTGAATCCATCAGGCCCTGGGGATTTTTTCTTAGGGAGTTCTTTGATGGCCTGTTGGATTTCTTTTTCTGATATGGGATTATTTAAGAAAACTATTTCTTCTTCTGTTAGTCTAGGCAATTTATATTTTTGTAAATATTCATCCATATCACCTAGGTTGGAATATTTACTGCCATATAGTTGGGCAAAGCAGTTTTTAATGATTGCCTTAATTTCCTCTTCATTGGAGGTGAGATCCCCCTTCTCATCCTTGATGCTGTTAATTTGCCTTACTTCTTTCTTTTTTTTTAATTAGATTAACCAGTACTTTGTCTATTTTATCTGTTTTTTCAAAGTACCAGCTTCTAGTCTTGTTTATTTGCTTAATAGTTCTGTCAGTTTCTATTTTATTAATTTCTCCCTTAATTTTTAGGATCTCTATTTTGGTTTTCTTCTGGGGGTTTTTAATTTGTTCATTCTCAAGTTTTTTACTTGCATTTCCAATTCCTTGGTCTCTGTCCTTCCTAGTTTGTTAACGTATGCACTCAGGGATATGAATTTTCCTCTAAGTACTGCCTTGGCTGCATCCCATAAGGTTTGAAAGGATGTTTCGCCTTTGTCATTTTCTTCCACGAAATTATTAATTGTTTCTATGATTTATTCTCTAACTAACCAATTATGGAGTATCATATTATTTAATTTCCAATTAATTTTTGATTTGGCTCTCCATGTACCCTTACCGATCAATATTTTTTTTGCCTTGTGATTTGAAAAGGATGTATTTATTATTTCTGCTTTTCTGCATTTGAGTCCCATGTTTCTGTGACCTAGTGTATGATCTATTTTTGTGAATGTGCCATGTGGTGCTGAAAAGAAGGTGTATTCCTTTTTGTCCCTATTTATTTTTTTCCATATGTCTAACAACTCTAATTTTTCTAAGATTTCATTCACCTCTTTTACCTCTTTCTTGTTTATTTTTTTGGTTTGATTTATCTAAATTTGATAGTGGTTGGTTCATGTCTCCCACTAATATGGTTTTACTGTCTATTTCCTCCTTCAATTCTCCTAGTTTCTCTATTAAAAATTTGGATGCTATACCATTTGGTGCATACATGTTGATTAGTGATATTTCCTCATTGTCTATACTCCCTTTTAGCAGAATATATTTACCTTCCCTATCCCTTTTAATCAGGTCTATTTGTGCTTTGGCTTTGTCAGATATCATGACTGCAACTCCTGCCTTCTTTCATTCAGTTGAGGCCCAAAAGGTCTTACTCCAACCTTTAATTCTAACCTTGTGAGTGTCAACCCGTCTCATATGTGTTTCTTGAAGACAACATATGGTAGGTTTTTGGGTTCTAATCCAATCTGCTATTTTTCTACGTTTTATGGGTGAGTTCATCCCATTCACGTTCAAAGTTATGATTGTCATTTGTGGATTCGCTGGCATTTTGATATCTTCCCCTAGTTCTGACCTTTCTTCTTTAGCTTTCTCCTTTTGAAGCAGTGATTTACTTTAGGTCAGTCCCCCTAGTCCCCTCCCTTGAGATTCTTCCCTTTCTAGCCCCTCCCTTTTTATGCTCCCTTCCCCTCCCCCCTCTCCTTCCCTCCCTTTTTGTACTCTCCCCCACCCCCTCCTTAATTTTCCTTTCTTGCTTGCTCTAATGGATAAGATAGAATTCAGGATCCCACTGGATCTAGATGTTCTTCCCTCTCAGATTTGATTTTACTGAGAGTAACGTTTTAGAAATTCCACTTCACGCTCTCTTCCTCTCCTTCTCATGTGCGAGTTCTTCCCCTCCCCTTCCCATGTGTACCTTTATATGGGAATGATTATTCAATTGATTCCCCCCCTATTTCTTGAAGTTATTCTTAGTATTATCGACGGTTCCCCCATCCCTTTTCCTTTTTTTGCACCCACTTTCTCCAAATCTTCTTAATGCCCCAATCTTTCCCTATGCATGTTTCTTCTAACTACTCTCATGATGATACAATTTATAAGAGTTACACGAAACATTTTCCCCACATATTAATATATATAATTTGATGTAAATGTACTCCTTATAGAAGAGAGTTTGACTTAAAGAAAAAGATAAGATTTATCTCCTTTTCCCTTTCTTTCATATTTACCTTTTCATGTTTCTCTTGCTTTCTGTGCTTGGATATCAAACTTTCCACAGTGCTCTGGTCTTTTCTTAGCAAATGCTTGGAAATCTTCTATTTTGTTGAATGCCCATACTTTCCCCTGGAAGTATATAGTCAGTTTTGCTGGGTAGTTCATTCTTGGTTGGAGACCCAGCTCCCTTGCCTTTCTAAATATTGTGTTCCATGCTTTGCAGTCTCTTAGTGTGTTAGCCGCTAAGTCATGTGTGATCCTTATGGGAGCCCCCTTATATCTGAAGCTCTTTTTCTTGACTTTTTGTAGGATTTTCTCCTTTACTTGGAAGCTCTTGAATTTGGCTATTACATTCCTAGGGGTTGTCTTTTGGGGATTTAGTATAGAAGGTATTCTATGAATCCTTTCTATTTCTATTTTGCCCCCTTGCTCCAGAACGTGAGGGCAATTTTCTTTTATAATCTCCTGTAGAATAATATCGAGTTTATTGTTTATCTCTGGTTTTTCTGGGAGACCGATAATTCGGAGATTTTCTTGTCTTCCTCTGTTTTCCAGATCTGTGTCCTTTTCAGTGAGATATTTTATGTTTTCTTCTAATTCATTAATTTTTTGTGTTTGCTTCTTTGATTCTTGCTGTTTTATCATCTCACTTTCTTCGAGGTGCTTACTTCTGGTCTTTAGGGACTGGTTTTGCTTTTCAGCCTTGTCTGCCCTTCTATTGGATGCTTCGAGTTCTTTTTCCAATTGAGCATTCTTATCTGTCAGACAGCTGATCTCTTTCTCCCATTTTTCTTTCAAGGTTTCCATCTTTCGGATAAATTCCAGTTTGAGATCTTCCAGAGCTTGTTGATAGTTTCCATTTTGGGAGGCGTGTTCTGAATTTTTTTGGATTTCCTCCTCATTCTCCTCTTTTCCTTGGGTACTTCCACCATAAAAGTTTTCAATAGTCACTTTTTTCCCTTTCTTCCTGGAGGCTTGATTTAGAGCCATGTGAGCCATCCCTTTGGTGGTTTTATTCCCCTTTCCTTTTTGATCTGGGGTCTGGGTGATATGGGCGGTTTTTCTGTGAATGTAGGTTGCTTCAGACTAGTACTTCCCAGCCTCCGAGGTTTCTTAGAGCGCGGGGTCCTTGATCACAGCCACACTGCCCAGGTGATCAGCTCCGCCTAGATAATCAGGGCGTGGTCCGCCCCTGGTGTTTAGTTCCGCGGAGATGTTTAGCGCAGCCCACCCCAAGTATAGCTCCGCTGAAGAGCTGGATTCTCCAGTGAAACCGCCCGGAGACGTTTTTTCCTGGCACTCCCCAGATCACAAGGACCCTGGATGCCCCCCCCAGACAGAGACGTTCCCCACTCACTCATTGTCCAGGTGAGCGATCAGGAAGCTCAGGCTGGTTTAGTGGGGGAGGTGGGGTGGGGGAAGGGCGGCTCAGTTCACTTTTCTGTGCAAGCTTTTCCTCCTTATTATAGTGTGGAAATGTTCAAATCCCACGTACCTTCGCTTCGGTGGAGTACTGGGGGTACTGGGGTGTCCTTCTGTTCCTCCAAAGGTGATTTTTATGCTCCTTTGATGTAGTCTATTTTGTTCGGTGCCGGGGAGGGGAAGTGTGTGGCGTCTAGATTGCAGCCATGATTACCCGGAAGTCTGGTGACCCTTTTCTTAAATAATCCAGTCTTAACCTTTCATTAAAAAACCCTACTTTTCCCTTACAGTACCAAGAGTAAGAATTTTTCCTACTGTATTTCCATAAATTGTCCAGCTTCTCTACTAAAAACACTTCCAGTGATAGATATTTGATTCCTTTGTAAAACACATACTTGCATCATTGAACAACTGAGTCTTAACTGAAAGTTTTTGCATATATGGAACAAAATTTCCAATTCTATCTTTCTTTCATTGATGCTAGTTCTTTTGGCACACAAAGCAAATGAAACCAATCAATGAATCAACTAAAAACAATTATAAACAATTACAAGGTTATATGTTAAGCTTTTATAATATAAAGAACCTCTCTTTTCATCTTACCAAGGTGTGGGGGGTTTCTTCTACTGGGATTATTAAATTACAAAATTAATATAGAGTTGATGCAAAGTAGAATCATTTGTCTGATTTTGAGGGTATGAGTTTGCACTAACTTGACATCATTTAAATTTCTAATAGGCAGTTTTGGGGAGAGTTTTCAGGGAATAGTCCCAAAAGTCTAGTTCACTTTGAGATACAATGATGGAACAGTTGCAGACACCTATTCTGTATGTGTATTATTAGATCTCCTGTAAGCATTGTTCAATGATAATGTAAACTTTCGATGCAAACTGGTCCATATTCACTATGGACATAAGAAAAGAAAATATTCTCATAGAAACATTTTTCCCTTTGGAAAAACAGACAGAGTTTTTCAGAACTTTATTTTAAAAATATTCTCACTCAGAACTGTAACTGGGTTCTACATGTATCCAAGTCTGTGAATATGTGAATAAGCATTACCAAAATAGAAGCATAACATTCTCTGATGTCAGAGGTCCCTCAGGATCATTGAGTCAAAGATATACCTGATCAGGCATCTCCTTTATAATTTCCCTTTCTAGTAAGTAGCTCTTTTTTTTTTCTTCTGGAAGACCTCCATTGAGGATCATTTATTATTCCTTGAATAGGTCTAAATAGGTCTATTACACTTTTGTAAAGTTCTAGTTATTTGGAAGATTTTTTTTTCTTTTTATCTCTTCATATCAAGCTAAAAACCTATCTCTGTCATTATCTAACATTTAGGCAGATATTAAACACTATAATTCATATTTCTATCTATTATTTAGTTAATCACTGGGATTTTGTTACTGAAAAACATATTCGAACTTCTGGTCAAGATGGCGGCTTAGAGAAAGCTAAAGTTCAGATCTCCGGAAAACCCTTCCAGACCGATCTCAAACTATAAGCTCCTAGGGCGCCAAGATTCAAAACGATCAACAGCATAGACCCTGGGAATCCTCCTCCTGGACCTGGACCTGGATCAAAAGTTACGGCACCCTTCAAAAGCCAGAACCCGAGATCACTCAGACCTAAGGGGTAGGAGCGCAGAGTCCAAGGCTCTGGGAAGACGCTGCCCCTCCCCCCTCAGAGAGCAGGGTCTTCTGAAACAACAGCAACCCTCCAGGCCGAAAAAACAGCCTCACAGCCAGCTATTACGAAGGCAACTTCCGGAAAGCAACCCGACCCAGTCCAGTTGAGGGGGCACCTTAGTAGCAGGGAACAGAGAGAGCCGGGGGAGAGTGTGGCCCCCTGGTCCTACCCTTCCATTCCAGTTCCAGTGAGAGTCATTGCCTTAAGGCATACTCAGTTTAACCCAGGGAAAGCTCATAGAACTGACAATCTGCCAAGGTCTAAAGTCTCTGAACATCAGACAGAGATAAGAAAAGGTAATCCTACCCATTCAGAGATGGCAAACTCCACAGAAGCACAGAAGCCCCCAAATCCCAAGAAAAATAAGAAGAAAGGGCAACTTTGGACAAATTCTACGGAGACCAAATACAAAATACAGAGGAGATAGAAGATGATACACAGGAAAATGCTCATAAAACTTCCAAAGGAAATGGAAACTCTCCACAAACCCAGGAAGAATTTGAATCAGAAATGACACAAAAGATGGAAGCCTTCTGGGAGGAAAAGTGGGAAATAATGAAAAAGAAATTCACGCATCTACAAAACCGGTGTGACCAAACTGAAAAGGAAAACCAGGCTTTAAAGGCCAGAATCAGGCAGCTGGAAGACAATAATCGTGTAAAAGAGCAAGAATTAATAAAGCAAAGCCAAAATACCAAGAAATTAGAAGAGAACATAAAATATCTCACTGACAAGGTGACAGATCTGGGAAATAGAGGGAGAAGAGATAATTTAAGAATAATTGGACTTCCAGAAAAGCCAGAAATAAACACCAAACTCGACATCGTGATAAAAGATATAATCAAAGAAAATTGCCCAGACATTCTAGAACAAGGGGGTAATATAGCCACTGACAGAGCTCATAGAACACCTTCTACACTAAACCCCCAAAAGACAACTCCCAGGAATGTAATTGCCAAATTCCAAAGCTATCAAACAAAAGAAAAAATCCTACAGAAAGCCAGAAAAAGACAATTTAGATATAAAGGAATGCTAATCAGGGTCACACAAGACCTTGCAAGTTCTACTCTGAATGATTGCAAGGCATGGAACATGATCTTCAGAAAGGCAAGAGAGCTGGGTCTTCAACCAAGAATCAGCTACCCAGCAAAACTGACTATATACTTCCAAGGGTAAGTATGGGCATTCAACAAAATAGAAGACTTCCACCTTTTTGCAAAGAAAAGGCCAGAGCTATGTGGAAAGTTTGATACCGAAAAACAAAGAGCAAGAAATACCTGAAAAGGTAAATATTAAGGAAAGGGGAAAGGAGAAAAATGTTATCTTCTTCTTTTACTCAAAATCTCTTCTATAAGGACTACATTTATATCAATCTATGTATACTAACATGTGGGGAAAATGTAATGTGTAAATAGGGGGTAAAGAAAGACCAAATAGAATAATCATTCTCACACAAAGATTTACATGGGAAGGGGAGGGAAGAAAACTCCTATAAGAAAGAGAGGAAGAGAGGGTTTTTTACTTAAACCTTAATCTCAGGGAAATCATCTCTGAGAGGGAAAAACATCCATATCCAATGGGACCTTGAATTCTATCTTACCCAACAAGGGTAGGGAGAAGGGAAAACCAAGGGGGGGAGGGGGAGAGGGAAAACAAAAAGGGAAGGAAAGAGAGGGGGGAGGGGGAGGGAACAAAAAGGGAAGGACTATAAAGGGAAACATCAAGGGAGGGGACAAGGGGGACTGATTCAAAGTAAATCACTGGACTAAAAGGTAGAGCCAAAGAAGAAAAGGTTAGAATTAGGGAAGGCTATAAAAATGCCAGGGAGTCCACAAATGACAATCATAACTCTGAACGTGAATGGGATGAAATCACTCATAAAATGTAGACAAATAGCAGAATGGATTAGAATCCAAAACCCTACCATATGTTGTCTTCAAGAAACACACATGAGGCGGGTTGACACCCACAAGGTCAGAATTAAAGGATGGAGTAAGACCTTCTGTGCCTCAACTGACAGAAAGAAGACAGGAGTGGTAATCATGATATCTGATAAAGCCAAAGCAAAAATAGACCTGATCAAAAGGGTTAGGGAAGGTAATTATATTTTGTTAAAAGGGATTTTAGACAATGAGGAAATATCATTAATCAACATGTATTCACAAAATAATATAGCACCCAAATTTCTAATGGAGAAACTAGGAGAATTGAAGGAAAAAAATAGACAGTAAAACCATATTAGTGGGAGACTTAAACCAACCATTATCAAATTTAGATAAATCAAATCAAAAAATAAATGAGAAAGAGGAAAAGGAAGTGAATGAAATCTTAGAAAAATTAGAATTAATAGACATATGGAGAAAAATAAATAGGGCTAAAAAGGAATACACTTTCTTCTCAGCACCACATGGCACATTCACAAAAATTGACCATACATTAGGTCACAGAAACATAGCACACAAATGCAGAAAAGCAGAAATAATGAATGCAGCCTTCTTAGATCACAAGGCAATAAAAATAATGATTAGTAATGGTACATGGAAAACCAAATCTAAAACCAATTGGAAATTAAACAATATGATACTCCAAAATAGTTTAAAGAAGAAATCATAGAAACAATTAATAATTTCATCGAGGAAAATGACAATGGCAAGACATCCTTTCAAACCTTTTGGGATGCAGCCAAAGTGGTAATCAGAGGTAAATTCATATCCCTGAATGCTTATATTAACAAACTAGGGAGAGCAGAGATCAATCAATTGGAAATGCAAATGAAAAAACTCGAAAGTGATCAAATTAAAACCCCCCAGCAGAAAACTAAACTAGAAATCCTAAAAATTAAGGGAGAAATTAATAAAATTGAAAGTGATAGAAGTATTGACTTAATAAATAAGACAAGAAGCTGGTACTTTGAAAAAACAAACAAAATAGACAAAGTACTGGTCAATCTAATTAAAAAAAGGAAGGAAGAAAAGCAAATTAACAGCATTAAAGATGAAAAGGGGGACATCACCTCCGATGAAGAGGAAATTAAGGCAATCATTAGAAATTACTTTGCCCAATTATATGGCAATAAATATACCAATTTAGGAGAAATGGATGAATATATACAGAAATACAAACTGCCTAGACTAACAGAAGAGGAAATAGAATTCTTAAATAATCCCATATCAGAAAATGAAATCCAACAAGCCATCAAAGAACTTCCTAAGAAAAAATCCCCAGGGCCTGATGGATTCACCAGTGAATTCTATCAATCATTCAGAGAACAGTTAATCCCAATACTATACAAACTATTTGACATAATAAGCAAAGAGGGAGTTCTACCAAACTCCTTTTACGACACAAACATGGTACTGATTCCAAAATCAGGCAGGTCAAAAACAGAGAAAGAAAACTATAGACCAATCTCCCTAATGAATATAGATGCAAAAATCTTAAATAGAATACTAGCAAAAAGACTCCAGCAAGTGATCAGAAGGATCATTCACCATGATCAAGTAGGATTTATCCCAGGGATACAGGGCTGGTTCAATATTAGGAAAACCATCCACATAATTGACCACATCAACAAGCAAACTAACAAGAACCACATGATTATCTCAATAGATGCAGGAAAAGCATTTGATAAACTACAACACCCATTCCTATTAAAAACATTAGAAAGCATAGGAATAGAAAGGTCATTCCTAAAAACAATAAACAGTATATATCTAAAACCATCAGCTAATATCATCTGCAATGGGGATAAACTAGACGCATTCCCAATAAGATCAGGAGTGAAACAAGGATGCCCATTATCACCTCTACTATTTGACATTGTACTAGAAACACTAGCAGTAGCAATTAGAGGAGATAAAGAAATTGAAGGCATCAGAATAGGCAAGGAGGAGACCAAGTTATCACTCTTTGCAGATGACATGATGGTCTACTTAAAGAATCCTAGAGATTCAACCAAAAAGCTAATTGAAATAATCAACAACTTTAGCAAAGTTGCAGGATACAAAATAAACCCACATAAATCATCAGCTTTTCTATATATCTCCAACACAGCTCAGCAGCAAGAACTAGAAAGAGAAATCCCATTCAAAATCACCTTAGACAAAATAAAATACCTAGGAATCTATCTCCCAAGACAAACACAGGAACTATATGAACACAACTACAAAACACTCGCCACACAACTAAAACTAGACTTGAACAATTGGAAAAACATTAACTGCTCATGGATAGGACGAGCCAATATAATAAAAATGACCATCCTACCCAAACTTATTTATCTATTTAGTGCCATACCCATTGAACTACCAAAATACTTCTTCACTGATTTAGAAAAAACCATAACAAAGTTCATTTGGAAGGACAAAAGATCAAGGATATCCAGGGAAATAATGAAAAAAAACACATATGATGGGGGCCTTGCAGTCCCAGACCTCAAACTATATTAAAAAGCAGCAGTCATCAAAACAATTTGGTACTGGCTAAGAAACAGAAAGGAAGATCAGTGGAATAGACTGGGGGAAAACGACCTCAGCAAGACAGTATACGATAAACCCAAAGATCCCAGCTTTTGGGACAAAAATCCACTATTCGATAAAAACTGCTGGGAAAATTGGAAGACAGTGTGGGAGAGACTAGGAATAGATCAACACCTCACACCCTACACCAAGATAAATTCAAAATGGGTGAGTGACTTAAACATAAAGAAGGAAACCATAAGTAAATTGGGTAAACACAGAATAGTATACATGTCAGACCTTTGGGAGGGGAAAGACTTTAAAACCAAGCAAGATATAGAAAGAATCACAAAATGTAAAATAAATAATTTTGACTACATCAAACTAAAAAGCTTTTGTACAAACAAAACCAATATAACTAAAATCAGAAGGGAAACAACAAATTGGGAAAAAATCTTCATAGAAACCTCTGACAAAGGTTTAATTACTCATATTTATAATGAGCTAAATCAATTGTACAAAAAATCAAGCCATTCTCCAATTGATAAATGGGCAAGGGAAATGGATAGGCAGTTCTCAGATAAAGAAATCAAAACTATTAACAAGCACATGAAGAAGTGTTCTACATCTCTTATAATCAGAGAGATGCAAATCAAAACAACTCTGAGGTATCACCTCACACCTAGCTGATTGGCTAACATAACAGCAAAGGAAAGTAATGAATGCTGGAGGGGATGTGGCAAAGTAGGGACATTAATTCATTGCTGGTGGAGTTGTGAATTGATCCAACCATTCTGGAGGGCAATTTGGAACTATGCCCAATGGGCGACAAAAGAATATCTACCCTTTGACCCAGCCATAGCACTGCTGGGTCTGTACCCCAAAGAGATAATGGACACAAAGACTTGTACAAAAATATTCATAGCTGCGCTCTTTGTGGTGGCCCAAAACTGGAAAACGAGGGGATGCCCATCAATTGGGGAATGGCTGAACAAACTGTGGTATATGTTGGTGATGGAATACTATTGTGCTCAAAGGAATAATAAAGTGGAGAAGTTCCATGGAGACTGGAACAACCTCCAGGAAGTGATGCAGAGCGAGAGGAGCAGAACCAGGAGAACATTGTACACAGAGACTAATACACTGTGGTATAATCGAACGTAATGGACTTCTCCATTAGGGGCGGTGTAATGTCCCTGAACAACTTTCAGGGATCCAGGAGAAAAAAAACACCATTCATAAGCAAAGGATAAACTATGGGAGTGGAAACACCGAGAAAAAGCAACTGCCTGAATACAGAGGTTGAGGGGACATGACAGAGGATAGACTTTAAATGAACACTCTAATGCAAATACTATCAACAAAGCAATGGGTTCAAATCAAGAAAACATCTAATGCCCAGTGGACTTACGCGTCGGCTATGGGGGGTGGGGGGGAGGAAAAGAAAATGATCTATGTCTTTAACGAATAATGCTTGGAAATGATCAAATAAAATATATTAAATAAAAAAAAAAAGGTCAAATCCATCCACCAAAAAAAAAAAAGAAACCTCTGACAAAGGTTTAATTACTCAAATTTATAAAGAGCTAAATCAACTGTACAAAAAATCAAGCCATTCTCCAATTGATAAATGCGCAAGGGACATGGATAGGCAGTTCTCAGATAAAGAAATCAAAACTATTAATAAGCACATGAAGAAATGTTCTAAATCTCTTATAATCAGAGAGATGCAAATAAAAACACCTCTGAGGTATCACCTCACACCTAGCAGATTGGCTAACATAACAGCAAAGGAAAGTAATGAATGCTGGAGGGGATGTGGCAAAGTAGGGACATTAATTCATTGCTGGTGGAGTTGTGAACTGATCCAACCATTCTGGAGGGCAATTTGGAACTATGCCCAAAGGGTGACAAAAGAATATCTACCCTTTGATCCAGCCATAGCACTGCTGGGCCTTTACCCCAAAGAGATAATGGACAAAAAGTCTTGTACAAAAATATCCATAGCTGCGCTCTTTGTGGTGGCCAAATACTGGAAAACGAGGGGATACCCATCAATTGGGGAATGGCTGAGCAAATTGTGGTATCTGTTGGTGATGGAATACTATTGTGCTAAAAGGAATAATAAAGTGGAGGAGTTCCATGGAGACTGGAATAACCTCCAGGAAGTGATGCAGAGTGAGAGGAGGAGAACCAGTAGAACATTGTACCCAGAGACTAATACACTGTGGTATAATCGAACGTAATGAACTTCTCCATTAGTTGCTGTGTAATGTCCCTGAACAATTTGCAGGGATCTAGGAGAAAAAACCCTATTCATAAGCAAAGGATAAACTATGGGAGTAGAAACACCGAGGAAAAGCATCTGCCTGAATACAGCGGTTGAGGGGACATGAAAGAGGAGAGACTCTAAATGAACACTCTAATGCAAATATTATCAACATAGCAATGGGTTCAAATCAAGAAAGCATGTAATGCCCAGTGGATTTACGCGTCGGCTATGGGGCATGGAGGGGAGGAAAAGAAAATGATCTATGTCTTTAATGAATAATGCTTGGAAATGATCAAATAAAATATTGAAATAAAAAACGTATTCAATTTACTTTAAATTCTTGGTTACTGAAATAGTAGAATATAGTATGGTACCTGTGAATTGACAGGCAATGGAAGGGGAATTTTAGTAAAGGATGTCTAAGTAGTGTCTAAATATGTCTCCTGATGCGAAATAATGGTGGTTCATTGAGTACCTTGCAGTCACAAGATATAAAACAGAGATTTCCCCACAGTTTTATATATTACAAGAAAAAATGGTTACCTTTACAGTGCCCAATCAATCACATGGATATGTGGTCAGAAATATGAGAAATCTGACTTTGCAAGGGTTACAGAGACTCTGGACATCATGCCGTTTTGCTTACATTCTTAGATGAGGTGGCTTGCAGCAATCTGTGAGGCCAAGTTCAGGGATAAAATGTTTCTTCTGAAGACACATCCAGTGCTATGAAAGCTGTCCTTTACCATGGGGTGGGGTGGAAAAAAGGAATACCTGAATCAATATGCGTTCCCTAGTGGCAGGGAAAAACTTGAATACAAGAAAAAGTTCAATTTTCAATTTAAAATCATCAAGGGAAGGGGATATCAGGTATAAATAAGAGACAAATAAAGAATAACAACAGATTTTAATACTTGAGGATTCTTGAATTGTGACTTTAACAACTGACTGAGGATTTTGGGAATGTGGAAAGGTTTTGAGGCCAACAAAGCAGAAAGGAGAAAATTACTTTGCAGATTTGACTAAGATCTCAATTCAGAATTTTAAAATTTCAAAATTTTAAATTTTATAAAAGGTCACCCTGGCAATAATAGAAGCAACAGAAAATTCAAAAAAATTAAAATATAGAAAAAATTAAAGTCATCAGAGAAAGAAAAATCAGAAAGAAAATGTTAAAGAAAATTTTAAAACATTAATTTTTTAAAATTTAAAATGTTAAAGAAAATTTAAAAAATATAATTAAGATTATTCCACTCATTCCTCCCTTATGAGAAGAGATTAGGAAGAACTGCTCTTCACACTTGGACAGGAAATGAAACAGAGTAGAATTAAGGTAAGAGACTTTTGATAGAAGACTGCAGGTAATAGTAGAGTGAGCTATTACAAAATGGATTGGGTTAATGGAAGTAAAATGGAGCATTAATGTGGAATAACAAAAATGAGTTTACTATATGAAAGGAAAAAAGGGAGATACAAATAAACTCTTCTTTAGTCTCAGGTATATGTTTGAAAGAGGCAAAGGTTTGACAGAGTGTGACCTTCTGACTCATTCAATTTAGATGTTATTTCATGAGAAACTGAGTCAGAAAGATATTCTTTGGTATTCTCAAACAGTTGCACCCCTAGCTGTTACCTAGGGATAGCTTAAATATCAATAGGAGCTATCCAGAGTTCATTCATCCTGAAGAGTGGTTGGGATTTGACCTTCATGTCTGAAAAAATAATCTTAGAAATATTCCAAAATAAATTCTCCATGTTCAGTAGCAATTGGAAAGCCTTGTAGGTAAACATGGTTTATCTGAATATCAACAGTAATATAGATACCACAGATTTAGTTCTATTTTTGTGTAAGTGCCAGAAATCCTATGACATATTCCCTTAATTCTAGACAAACAAATGCAAATAAAAGGAGAAGTAGTTGAGGGAAGAGAAACAGGAAATATAAGAAATGGGGGTTTAAAAACTAGTTGTAAAAGTATGCATGCAGCCAACATGTGATATAAATGAAATAAATGAGATAAAAGTGAAATAAATGAGAATTTAATAAAATGGTGAACTGCAATAGCTTAAAAAGAAATGTGAGATTTGATTCCATAATTATTATACATAGGGAAGGAGACGATCTAGATCCTGAAAATAAGTCACTTCAGAATTTAATTCTGCAAGTAGGGGCTAGAAAGAAGCTTGGTTCAGCCCTTTGAGAAAGTCCTAAGGAGACAGTAACCTATGGTGGGTTTTTACTTTAAAGGTTGTAATTTTATAGATTTGTGGTGTCAATCCAATATCTGATCAGCAGATTTGTTACTTTATTAGGCAGAGATTCAAGTTAGAGATCATTTTAAAAAGTAAGGAAAACACAAGTCAAGCTTCAGTTCACTTTATTAACAATGAAAACCTATGCATGTTAACAATATAAAAACCCTTTAAAAGTTTTATTCTACATTATGTTTTTTTAATCATTTCCTTCTTGGTTGATCAGGCCAAGGCAGCAATAATGAATAATACACAGAAAAATATAGCAGACTGGAGCTAAGTACAAAATATGTATTAAATTAGAATATCCCCATTCATTTCCTTTCATTCTTTAATCTATTACTGCCACTACTGTTTTCAGATTCTTCTGTCGTTGCTTTCTCTGAGCCTTTCTTATGTGAAAAGAGGAAATATAATTAAAACAAGTATTTATAGGTTTATATAAGTGTATTTATAACAGTACTGAATTTGATAACTTAATTTTCTTTCCCTAATATGTAGCCTGCTGTTACTGATTTTGAACTCTGAATTCTATATTATCAAAAATTTAAGCCCCTAACTATTTTTCCCCTAATCCTTTTGAAGATATTAATAGTGCCTGGGTGAAAAATACTTACATGTAGTCCCTGAAGATTGTATTGTTTGGCTATACTCAAGACTCTAATTGATTATATATTTTACCTGAGAAACATTTAAAAAATTTACAACTTCTTTTGAGGTCAGCTAAACATATATAACTGATAGATAGACAGACACGTGTGAGGGTGGAATCTAGCTCATTCCCATAGACACAAGCAATTTTCAGACAAAATATTGTGAAATGAAGTTATTCCTTCTTGTTAACTTTAAACAAATCCCTATTGGGGCAGTTTGCCCCATTCCCTTCACTCAAGGAGAGAAAAGATGGCAACCCTTGCTCTAATACCCTGATGCTTTACATTACTATGTTGCCTATGTGGTGAGTCTTTTGTGGCTGACAATTAGCCCAAAAAGGTATTTTTAAAAGTATTCTTTCTCCATAAAGAGAACAATCACTCACAATATATCCCAGGAAATCACCTTGGTGGTCTCACATTTTCAACAGCAAATCTGCTATGCATATGTCTAACCAATGAAAGCAGAATGAAGGAATTTCCTATCTAAATCCCTAATCTAAAATAAATTAGAATCTAACTAAATTCCTACTTAAATATTTCCAACCAAACTTTCACTTGAGTTACCTATGAAGCAGAATCAAGACAAAAAAAACAGTGAATTTCACATAGAATACACACACATACACACACACGTACCCCAACAAAAGAGAATCAGGTCCAAAAGAGAAAAGACAAAGTGTAGTTTTCCCTAGCTCTGAAGTTTTTAGTGCTTGGCTGAAAAGGGATTTAGATTTCAGAGGTCCTGCAGGGAAAGATTCCACAATAGAGCTTTATGGAAATTCTGCTAGAAGAGTTACTTGGAATCTGGAGTCTAGTCCTTAGTCCCATCTACTGATTTGAATTGTTAGAAACATATGTTCAGAACAGGGATCCTGAACAGCATTTATGAAATAGCTTTCAGGAATAGATTTCACCTGTACAGTTTATGAACAGAGTACTTCTTCATTCCTCCCTTCTTTTCTTGTGTGACTCTATCATGGAATGGCAGAGTTAGGAACCTGGTTTCACCATGTCACAACCTCTAGAGTACGTGGCAACATGTGGGAAAGTGAGCAGGCACTTTGTCATTGTTTTTTAATATAAAATATCTCTTTTAAATAAGTTACAATTTATCAATGTTTTGTAGAGGTCTTCTTATAAATGACTAAAAGCTACTTACTTAAATTTCTTCTTATCATTATTAGTATAATTGACAATTAGAATGATAAAACTATAGAATTATTTCAATAGATTTAGAAAAACAGCTTTTAAAATTAAAATACACCACCCATTTATATTAAAAGTGATAGAAAATATTGAGATAAATGGAGCATTCCTCTAAATGATTAATAGTATCTATCTGATACCAGCAGCAAGCATATGTAATGGAGATAAGCTAGAAGCTTTTCCATTAAGATCAAGAGTAAAGCAAGGATGCCTATTACTAGAGCTACTATTCACTATTGTAATAGAAATACTAGCTATAACAATAAGAGAATAATAAATTGAAGAAATTAAAATAGACAATGAGGAAATCAAGATATCATCCTTGGTAGATGATATGATGGAATACTTAGAGAATACTAGAGAATCAACCAAAAAGCAAATTGAAATAGCAACTTTAGCAAAGTTGCAGAATGTAAAATAAATTCACACATATCAATATGTCTCTTTTCTACCATTAAAACTCTATAATAAGAGAAAGAGAAAATCCATTTAAATTGCCTGGCAATTTAACTGCCAAGACAAATAAAGGAACTATATCACCACAACTACAAAATATTTTTTAAGACTTCCGGTAAAGATGGTGGCTTAGAAGCTACAAAAGTCCAGACCTCAGAAACCCTTCCTTATGGATCTCAAACTGAGTGCTCCTAGGACACAGAAATTCAAGCTGAACAAGAGGACAGACTCGGGGAACCCTCCTCCTGGACCTGAATAAAAAGGTATGGCCCCCCAAAAGCCAAAATCCTAGATCACTCGGATCTAAGGGACAGGCAGAATGAAGGTTCCATGACCCATTCTCCCAAACCAGAGTGCTGAGCCCATGGCAGCAGCGGGAACTTCAGGGCTGGCAAAAGGGCCCCTGGGCTGGCTATTTTGAAGGACTCACCTTGAAAGCAACTTGAGCCAGTCTCCGGGATGCCCAACACAGATGGCATGGAAACATAGAGAAAAGGGGGAAGCTTGTAGCCCCCTGGCTGAGTCCTTTCAACTTAGTCTCAAGGGAGGTCCCAGCTTTAGGGCACCAGTTGAACCCAATCCCATCAGGAGTCCTCAGAGCTACTGAAAGGAGAGAAACCTTAGGGCCAGCAAAGGGTTGCTCCAAAGAGCCTACCTTGAAAGTAACCTAGACCAGTTTCTGGGCATTCAACAAAGACTGTAGAGGAGAAGGGTTTTTTTTTTCTTTGTTTTTTTTTTGTTTCTGTTTTTGTTTTTTTTGGTTCCAGGATCATTCCACCCACACCAGCTGAACCAAATCCCATCAGGAGCCCTCAGAGCCCAGGGAGGCCATGACCACTCCCCCCTTAGAGAGCAGAGTCTTCTGAAAGAACCAGCTGAATCTAAAGTTTCCAGAATGCAGGGAAGCCCAGGCTCCCCCCATCCTCATTGACTGCTGGACTTTAAGCCAATCAAAACCCTCCAGAGGACAGGGAAGCTCAAACTCCCAACAACCCCCACCCAGAGACTACACCAAGAGATATTCTGTTAAAGCTCCAAGAGGGGAGACTGATAAAAGTCCCCCCAAAAACAAAGAAAATGAGAGGAACAAGAGCACAGACAAATACGGGGATGAAAGAAGGGGTGAATTTGAACAAAGAAGAGAAACAGAAGAAAGAAACTACAATAGACAGCTACTACTCAGCAAATGGATCAGAGGGGGAGAGATCAGCAAACAATAAACCAGAAATCCCAGCTAATTGGATACAGGCTGTGGAAGAACTCAAAACACAACTAAGAGAGGCTGAAGACAATTGGGAAAAGAACTTAAAAATTAAGATAAGTCATCTGGAAACAGAGGCACTTGAAAGGAGAGAAACCTTAGGGCCAGCAAAGGGTTGCTCCAAAGAGCCTACCTTGAAAGTAACCTAGACCAGTTTCTGGGCATTCAACAAAGACTGTAGAGGAGAAGGGTTTTTTTTTTCTTTGTTTTTTTTTGTTTCTGTTTTTGTTTTTTTTGGTTCCAGGATCATTCCACCCACACCAGCTGAACCAAATCCCATCAGGAGCCCTCAGAGCCCAGGGAGGCCATGACCACTCCCCCCTTAGAGAGCAGAGTCTTCTGAAAGAACCAGCTGAATCTAAAGTTTCCAGAATGCAGGGAAGCCCAGGCTCCCCCCATCCTCATTGACTGCTGGACTTTAAGCCAATCAAAACCCTCCAGAGGACAGGGAAGCTCAAACTCCCAACAACCCCCACCCAGAGACTACACCAAGAGATATTCTGTTAAAGCTCCAAGAGGGGAGACTGATAAAAGTCCCCCCAAAAACAAAGAAAATGAGAGGAACAAGAGCACAGACAAATACGGGGATGAAAGAAGGGGTGAATTTGAACAAAGAAGAGAAACAGAAGAAAGAAACTACAATAGACAGCTACTACTCAGCAAATGGATCAGAGGGGGAGAGATCAGCAAACAATAAACCAGAAATCCCAGCTAATTGGATACAGGCTGTGGAAGAACTCAAAACACAACTAAGAGAGGCTGAAGACAATTGGGAAAAGAACTTAAAAATTAAGATAAGTCATCTGGAAACAGAGGCACTTGAACTAAAATGAGAAAATAGTGTCTTGAAAGCCAAAATCAACCAGCTGGAAAATGAGGCAAAGGAGATGAAAGATGAGGTAAAGAGGATGAAAGACGATCTTCAAAGAAAATCAGACCAGAAGGAAAAAGACGACCAAAAAGCCAGAGATGAAATCCAATCTTTAAGAACCAGAATACAACAACTAGAATCAAGTGACCTCACAAGGCAGCAGGACACTATAAAACAAAACAAAAAGGAAGAAAAAATTGAAGAAAATGTGAAGCATCTTATACACAAAACAGACAATTTAGAAAATCATTCAAGAAGAGACAATTTAAGAAAAATTCGACTATGAGAAGACCATGACAAAAGAAAAAGCCTGGACATAATACTAGAGGAAATTATCCAGGAAAGCTGTCCTGAGATACTAGAACAAGAGGGGAAAGTGGATATCAAAAGAATCCACAGATCACCCTCTGTATTTAATCCCCAACTGACAACACCAAGAAATGTTATAGCCAAATTAAAAAACAATCAGATGAAAGAAAAGATATTACAAGCTGCCAAGTAGAAGCCATTCAGATACCATGGAAACATGGTGAGGTTAACACAAGATCTGACTGCATCCCCATTGAAGGACCAAAAGGCATGGAATACGATATTCCAGAAATCAAGGGAACTAGGTCTACAACCAAGAATAAAATACCCATCAAAACTGACTATAATCTTACAGGGGAATGTATGGTCATTCAACACAACAGAAGAGTTCCAAGCATTCATCAATAAAAGACCAGACCTGAACAGAAAATTTGATGTCCAACCACAGAACTCAAGAGAATCATCAAAAGGTAATTAAAAAAGAGGGGAAAAACAAACAAAACAACAACAAAATTTTATAAGAGAAACAATAAGTTAAAATGATATGTATCACTATAAGAAAAGAGGTCATTGGTAACTCTTAAAAACTGTTGCTATCACCTGAGCAGCTAGAAGCATTACAAAGGGAACAGTGACAAACTGTATAGGATGAAAGGACAAGACATAAGTAGGTATATAGATATATGCATACATAAATATATATACATGTGTATATATATATATATATATATATATATATATATATATGACTAGAGCTAAAAAAGAAAAGAGGTTATGACTAAAAGAAAAGGGAAAAAAAACAAATGGGGGTAAATTTATATGTCACAAAGAAGCTCATGGAGGGAGGAAGGAGAACATCAATACACTCGAAGGGTAAAGATGTTGGAGACAGGAAATACTCAACTCTTATGTACTTTGAAACTGACCCAAAGAGGGAAGAACAACCCAATCCATTGGGGAATAGAATAGATTTGCACGCTATAGGGGAATAGGAGGGTAAAAAACAGACTGGTGGGAGGGAAGCAGTATAAGGGAGGAAGAGGGTGGGGGGATTTTAAAAAGACTACAGGGGAAAATAAGGGAGGGAATAAGAAGGAAGAGGGGTAGAAGGGGAAGTAAAATAAGGGAGGGAACAGGTGGGGATGACTATAAACAAACATTGGTATAGAAGGAAAATGAAAGAAGAAAAGGCAGGACCAGGAGTAGAAATCAAAATGCTGGGAAATACACAGCTAGTAATCACAACTCTGAATGTGAATGGAATGAACTTACCTATAAAACGCAAGCAAATAGCAGAGTGGATTAGAATCCAAAACCCTACCATATGCTGTCTACAAGAAACACTTATGAGGAAGGTAGATACGCATAGGGTGATAGTAAGATGATGGAGCCAAACCTATTGGCCATCAGATGATAAAAAGAAGGCAGGAGTAGCAATCATGATATCAGACAAAGCCAAAGTAAAAATAAATCTAGTTAAAAGAGATAGGGAAGATAATTACATCATGATAAACGGCAGTATAGACAATGAGGAAATATCTGTACTCAATATGTATGCACCAAATGGCAGAGCATCCAAATTTTTTAAGTAGAAACTAGAGGAGCTCAAGGATGAAATAGATAGAAAAACTATACTAGTGGGAGATCTGAACCTTCCCCTATCCAAACTAGATAAATCAAATCAAAAAATAAATAAGAAAGGGGTGAGAGAAGCAAATGAAATCTTAGAAAAATTAGAGTTAGTAGATATATGGAGAAAAATAAATAGGGACAAGAAGGAATACACCTTTTCAGCAGTACATGGTACATTCACAAAAATTGACCATGTACTAGGGCACAAAATCATTGCAAACAAGTGGAAAAGGGCAGAAATAATAAATGCAACCTTCTCAGACCACAGTGCAATAAAAATAATAATTAGTAAGGGTACATGGAGAGATAAATCAAAAATTAATTGGAAATTAAACAATATGATTCTGCAAAACCAGCTAGTTAAAGAACAAATTGTAGAAACAATAACTTCATTGAAGTAAATGACAATGGTGAGACATCCTTTCAAAACCTATGGGATGCAGCCAAAGCAGTACTCAGTGGGAAATTTATATCCTTGAGTTCATATATAAACAAATTAAGAAGGGCAGAGGTCAATGAATTGGGCATGCAAATAAAAAACTAGAAAGTGAACAAATTAAAAATCCTCAGTTGAAGACTAAATTAGAGATCCTAAAAATCAAAGGAGAAATTAATAAAATTGAAAGTCAAAGAACTATTGATTTAATAAATAAGACTAGAAGCTGGTACTTCGAAAAAACAAACAAAATAGACAAAGTACTAGTCAGTCTAATTAAAAAAAGGAAAGAAAAAACCAAATTGACAATATTCAAGATGAAAAGGTAGACCTCACCTCTAATGAAAAGGAAATCAAGGCAATCATTAAAAACTACTATGCCCAATTATATGGCAAAAATATGGCAATTGACATGATATGGACGAATACTTACAAAAATATGAATTGCCTAGACTAAAAGAAGAAGAAATAAATTACCTAAAAAACCCCATTTCATAAAAAGAAATTGAACAAGCCATCAAAGAACTCCCTAAGAAAAAATCCCCAGGTCCAGATGGATTCACAAATAACTTCTTTTAAATATTCAAAGAACAGGGAACCCCAATATTATACAAACTATTTGACAGATTAAGCCAAGAAAGGGTTCTACCAAATTATTTTTACAACCCAAACATGGTACTGATCCCAAAGCCAGTCAGGTTAAAAACTGAAAAAGAAAACTATAGGCCAATCTCCCTAATGAATATAGATGCAAAAATCTTAAATAGGATACTAGAAAAAGACTCTAGAAAGTCATTACAAGAGTTATCCACTACGATCAGGTAGGATTAATTCCAGGAATGCAAGGATGTTTCAATATTAGGAAACCCATCCACATAATTGACCATATAAACAAGCAAACCAACAAAAATCGCATGATTATTTCAATAGACGCAGAAAAAGCCTTTGATAAAATACAACACCCATACCTATTGAAGGCACTAGAAAGTATAGGAATAGAAGGGCCTTTCCTAAAAATAATAAACAGTATACACCTAATACCATCAGCAAACATCATCTGCAATGGGGAAAAACTCAAAGCCTTCCCAATAAAATCAGGAGTCAAAGAAGGATGCCCATTATCAACTTTATTATTTAATATTGTACTATAAACACTAGCAGTAGCAATTAGAGAAGAAAAAGAAATTGAAGGTATTAAAATTGGCAATGAGGAGACCAAGCTGTCACTCTTTGCGGATGATATGATGATTTAGTTAATGAATCCC
Source organism: Monodelphis domestica (assembly GCF_027887165.1). Taxonomy (NCBI): domain Eukaryota; kingdom Metazoa; phylum Chordata; class Mammalia; order Didelphimorphia; family Didelphidae; genus Monodelphis; species Monodelphis domestica. Next base: position 202,006,472 of record NC_077233.1, read on the forward strand.
AGGGAATCAACCAAAAAGCTAATCAAAATAATCAACAAATTTAGCAAAGTTGCAGGATACAAAATAAATCCAAATAAGTCATCAGCATTTCTATATATCTCCAACCCAGTTCAGCAGCACGAATTAGAAAGAAAAATATCATTTAACGTCACCCGAGACAATAGAAAATACTTGGGAATCTAATTGCCGAGACAAACACAGTAACTATATGAACACAACTACAAAACACTCTCCACACAATTAAAACTAGATCTAAACAACTGGAAAAACATTGATTGCTCATGTGTGGGACGAGCTAACATAATAAAAATGACTATCCTACCCAAACTTTTCTATTTATTTAGTGACATACCCATTGAACTACTAAAAAACTATTTTACTGAATTAGAGAAAACCATAACCAAGTTCATTTGGAAGAATATAGGATCAAGTATATCCAGGGAAATAATGAAAAAAAATACAAAGGTAGGTGGAGTTGCAGTCACAGATCTCAAACTATATTACAAAGCAGTGGTCATCAAAACAATTTGGTACAGGCTAAGAGACAGAAAGGAGGATCAGTGGAATAGACTTGGGGTAAATGACCTCAGTAAGACAATCTTTGACAAACCCAAAGACCCCAGCTTTTGGGACAAAAATCCAGTATTTGATAAAACTGTGGGGAAAATTGGAAGACAGTGTGGGAGAGATTAGGTTTGGATCAACACCTCACACCCTACACCAAGATAAACTCAGAATGGGTGAATGACTTGAATATAAAGAAGGAAACTATAAGTAAATTAGGTGAACACAGAATAGTATACATGACAGACCCTTGGGAATGGAAAGATTTTAAAACCAAGCATGACTTAGAAAGAGTCACAAAATGCAAAATAAATAATTTTGACTACATCAAATTAAAAAGTTTTTGTACAAACAAAACCAATGTAACTAAAATTAGAAGGAAAGCAACAAATTGGGAAACAATCTTCATAAGAAAAACCTCTGACAAAGGTCTAATTACTCAAATCTATAAAGAGCTAAACCAGTTGTACAAAAAATCAAGCCCTTCTCCAATTCAAAAATGGGCAAGGGACATGAATAGGCAATTTTCAGTTAAAGAAATCAAAACTATTAATAAGCACATGAAAACGTTTTCTAGATCTCTTATAATCAGAGAAATGCAAATCAAAACAACTCTGAGGTATCACCTCACACCTAGCAGATTGTTTAACATGACTGCAAAGGAAAGTAATGAAGGCTGAAGGGGATGTGGCAAAGTAGGGACATTAATGCATTGCTGGTCGAGTTGTGAATTGATCCAACCATTCTGGAGGGCAATTTGGAACTGTGCCTAAAGGGCGATAAAAGACTGTCTGCCCTTTGATCCAGCCATAGTGCTGCTGGGTTTGTACCCCAAAGAGATAATAAGGAAAAAGACTTGTACAAGAATATTCATACCTGCACTCTTTGTGGTAGCCAAAAATTGGAAAATGAGGGGATGCCCTTCAATTGGAGAATGGCTTAACAAATTATGGTATATGTTGGTAATGGAATACTATTGTGCTAAAAGGAATAATAAAGTGGAGGAATTCCATGGAGACTGCCAACAACCTCCAGGAAGTTATATAGCGTGAGAGAGAGGAGCAGAACCAGGAGAACGTTGTACACATGGACTGACACATTGTGGTACAAGGGAATGTAATGGACTTCTCCAGTAATGGCTTTACAATGTCCCTGAACAACCTGCAGCAATCTACGAGAAACAAAACAAAACAAAACATCCTGAATCAGAGGACAAACTGAGGGAGTAAATCTCCGAGGAAAAGCAACTGCTTGACTACAGATGTTGAGGGGACATGATCAAGGAGAGATGCTAAATGCGGGTCCTAATGCAAATACCAACCACAAGGAAATGGATTCAGTGCAAGGACACATGGGATTCCCATATGAATCGGGCGTTGGCTAGGGAAGGGTTGGGGGTTTTGTGGGGTGGAAAAGAAAATGATCTGTTTTCAATGAACAATGTATGAAAATGACCAAATAACATAATGTTTAAAAAATATGTATATATTTTTTACACAAATCAAGTTAGATCTAAAAAATTGAGAAAAAAAGCATTAATTGCTTATGGATAGGCAAAGTCAAACAAGTAAAAAAGACATCTAATAATTTATTTATTCAGTGCCATACCAATTAAACCACCCAATATCATTTCATACAGTTAGAAAATATAATAACATAATACATCTGGAAGAACAAAAGATCTAGAATATCAAGGGAAGAATGAAAAAAATATGAATGAATGTGACTTATCTGTGTCAGATTTCAAGCTATATTATAAAATGGAAACCATTAAATCAAATTGATACTGGCTAAGAAATAGAGTGATAGGCCAATGGAATAGATTAGGCACTCAACATACAGTGGTAATTACCATAGTAATTTTATGTTTGATAACTCCAAGATCCAAGTTTTTAAAGAACTCACTATTTCAGAAAAACATTTGGAAAAACTGAAAAGTGTGGCAGGAATTAGGAATAAACAAACAGTTCACTCAATATATTAAAGTCAAAATGGATACATGATTTAGAAATAAAAGGTGATGCCATAAATAAATTAGGGGAGCACAAAATAGTGTATTTGTCAGACCTATGGATAAAGGACCAATTTGGGTAAAAAATAAAAGACACCGAGGACATTTTGAGACATAAAATAAAATAACTTTCACTACATTAAATTAAAAAGATTTGGCACAAGCAAAATTAATGCAACCCCTATTAAAATGATGAACATGGAACTATGTTCCATATGATAATATACATAACACCTATATCATATTGCCTATCTTTTGGGGAGTGGTAAGGGTAGGAGCACAGAATAGAACATGGATTGCAAAATATCAGGAAATGCAATTTAGAAATTATATCAATATAATCTGAAAAAGTGCCTGCAAAAAATGAATAGTAACTGAGCCTGAAATGTTCAAATCTGGCTCCTTGCTCTAGGCATATAACACATCACCATGGGTACAGTTCTATTACTTCTGTTATTTGTCCCTTAAATGGAAAGGTTACATATGAAATATAGTTAGGATAATTATTTTTTCCCTTTATGAGCATATCAAGCATGCATTTGTTGCTTCTGTATGTGTATGGATGTTTGTATATGTAGGAGTATATATACAGAATACTTATATAAACTGTATATATTATGTCATGTATTCAATCAGATTATGTAAATATATGTGTGCATATACATATACACACAAATAATAATAATCTATTACTTCTTTTCTTAGACTAAGACTACCATATTCTGATATTATATGTGACTTTGTACTCTTTGAAACTATGGATATGAAAGGGAAAAAATAGAGAAGTGTGCTCCTGGGAAAAAATAACAACAGCAATAAAATTAGTGTTTCCTTATTGTAACTCTCTGTGTTTATGATTCATCAATTTTTCTTGAAGTTGTCAATGGTTTTATAAAAATTAATTTCTAGAAAAAATGAAGATTTCTCTTCTATTTGTGTACTTTATATTAAAAGAAAACTAAATAATATATTTTCTCAGTTATCTTATTAAATAGATATATTCATAAATTAAGTTTTAAATTTTGATAATCCAGGTACAGATGCCTTACATTCAAATAGACAAAATGAAACTCTGAAGTGCCATCAAGGAGAGCTATACAAATAATACACATATGTGTGTGTATATTAAACACTAAGAGTTGGTGGACTTATTTTAAGATATTTGCTGGAATGGCAAGTACAAAACAAAGGTATTGAATTGTGTGGAAAAATTACTGTATACTTTTATTTGAGAATCATGCTCTTCATGACTAAATTAATGATTTCTTAAAATTACTTTTTTCAATAAGGTATGGTCTGAAACCTCAGCTAAAAGAATGTGGGTGGGAGAAAGGTGGTGTTCGATTCTTGATAAAAGAAGAGGCTTCTTTCCAATTCATCTTTAATCCTTGGACCACACCACTAATTCCTTTTCAAACAAAAAATGGAAAAATCTAGTAGTCTATTGTGCTAGATTATTTTCATCCTTCAAAGCTCCATCAAGGATGAACTCTTCCAGCTAAGTGAAGGGAAGTCTTTGGCTCATACTAAATGCGAACTAGCCACTGTAGTCCTTTCTATTTTATGAAAATGTCTTGGGAATTCTAGCTGATATTTGGAAGGATCAATCATTTTTTTCATGAATATTCCTTCTATTTTTATCTAAATAAAGCTGCTAATTGGTTGTTTTTCTTACAAGTCTTGCCCTAGTGTTGTTAAAGATCAGTCTCATGTCTTTTATTTCACACAAGGAATCAACATTTATTTAATACTTCCATAAAAATTTATCTTTTTTCATGGCATGAGAGAACATAGAAAAAAGTTCCCCAAAATAAAAACACTTGAAGAATAGGTTGTGATTTGCCCTTTTGTAGAGATTGTGTACCTTAAGGGGAGCTAGGTGGCACAGTGGCCAGAGTGCTAGCTCTGCAGTCAATCGGACTTGAATTCAAATATTATCTCAGACATAATCTGGAAAAGTGGCCTTGGACAAGTCATTTAACTTCTTTTTGCCTAAGTTTCCTTACATTTGTTAAATGGCAATAATAATTGTTTCCATCTTGAGGGCTTCTGAGAATAAAATGTGATAGTAATTGTAATGCTTAGCACAATGCCTTTGAAATAAAATTTACTATATAAATATTACCTATTATCGTTATTATTATTACATATCTGATTATGGATCAATTGAAATGTTCAAGTTTTAACTATAGAAAATAACATAAAAGTAACAAATAGGTACATAATTTTAAAGACAAATGTATTTGCATGTTTAAAGCTCTCTAATCATTGTACATTTTCCATCAATTACTAATATTTACATTTTTTTGTTGTATTTCCAGGTCAAATGTAATTATCACCCATAATTTACATTGAAGTTTGCAGGAGTCCATTCAGACACTGCCATAGGTGAGGCTATTCTTGAAGTTGCAAGTGTCCGAGTGGCATATTTGCATATATAAGGCTGATGTATAGGTGCTAATAACTTTTTAAAAAACCTACCAATGATATATATTCTACTTATTTAAATTATAATTTAATTATAGCTGAAGTCACACATGAATCCTTTCTTCAATTTTTATCTTCATATGTTTTCAAATTAGAATTCAGAGGGAAGGACATAGTGATTATCTTGCCCACTGCCCATTCCTGTGATATATTTATGCCCCAAGGAGATTTATAAAGAATACCATTGGTCTGAATGTATTTTGGTTTCTGTCTTTTTTTTTTATCTTGCCTATGTCTGAATGCTTCTATTTCTGTCAGTAACACCTCCAATCTATGGAACACAGGCCTGCCTTAAGGGTTCTTTTCCATCCTATAGGTCAGTTTATTTGTCAACTATCTTCAATTCAGCTTAGTAATTCAGTATTATTCTTAAAGAATATTTCTAAGGTTATAGGCCTTTTCCTATTTAGATCAAATTTTGATGGTTATCAAAAGTATACCCAAAGAGCAAATTTTCCAAATATGAATTCTATAATTTAAAATTATAATTATTTATTGTCTCAACTTTGAGCATGTTTTCTAATTTTCTTAATGGAATTATTTCTTAAAATTCTTTTATATTATTCCGTTGTTTTCCTCTTCATAATCCTTAATATAAATAATCGAATGTTCATTCATTTCAGTTCAATATTTGGTAGGAAGATTTTAGCAGTAAGTTAAACTGTGTGTATGCTTAAAAATACCTTAATATGATCAAATATTTCTTAAAGCTTATTGTTTTCTTAACTAGACCATGCTCTATTACATTGTTTCACTCAACTAGGAATTGATTTTCAGTCACACAGTTTATTACTGGTTCTCATGTCCCTTTTATTGTATTTGTTCCTGAGCCTTTTTTCCCATGATTTAAGATATAATAAAGACATCAAACATCATTTTCAACGAAGTGTGTCCTTGTGTTTAATTTATTTATGATTTTCTGTGAATATATATATATATATATATATATTATCAGTGATATATCTGGAATTATTCTTCAGAAATCAAATTAAGGCTTCTTTGCCTCCCTAGAGTTCCATATGAGCAAGAAAAATAGTTAAAGCTTTAAATTGACTGAAAAGGGAAAAACAATTCCTTTTTGGTCTATCCTACATATCTTGGAACACAAGTGAAAAGAGGAAATAAAGGAATAAAGGAACAAATAGTTCACAAAACATAAAATGGTTGTTCAACAATCAGTGCATATCCAGAAGACTAGTACCATTTTCCAGAGGAGTTATATATATATATATATATATATATATATATATATATATATATATATATATATATATATATATAGAGAGAGAGAGAGAGAGAGAGAGAGAGAGAGAGAGATACAGACAGACAGACAGAGACAGAATGATAGAGAGCCAGAGGCAGAAATTGAGACCAAAAGACAGAGAGATGGAAAGATACAACAAAAAGCCAGAGAAGACCACTAGATGGTATAGTGAATTGAATATCAGGCCCGAACTCAACAAGCCTTTTTTTAGTTCAAATCTGGCTTCAAATATTTACTAGCTCTTGAACTCTGAGTAAGTTACTTCACCCTGCTTGCCTCAGCTTCCTCTTCTGTAAAATGAGTTGGAGAAGGAAGTGGCAAACGACTTCAGTATCTCTGCCAAGACAACTCCAAATGGACTCATGGAGTGTTAGGCACAACTAAACAACAGATCGGCATACCCAATCACTCATGGAATGTATATATGATACATGCAATATTTTATATATAAAGATACGCTGAGTCACAGATAGAAACAGACATAAACATTAACATATATGCCTCAATGACTTGGGTTCATCAGAAGAATACAAGAGATTAGCTGGGGACCAATATATCTTTTCCAATTACTTTTTGAACATATGAAAATTGAATATAATTTTGGTTCCTTAAAGAAACTATTAGACTTAATTCTGGTGCTATATTCATTTGTAAATTCCCTCTTTACCTAAACCACTTGTCAAATGATTTGATTTTTCCATCCATGACTTAATTTTCTCCTTTATGGACAAAATAATTATTCCCCATATGTCAAGTTGTTTGTGAATCTAATAATTACTATATAGTACCTTACCATTTACAAAGTACAACATATACAATATCTCAATTGAAGTTCATAGAAAGTCTTAAAGCAAGTATTATAGTATTATTATCCCCATTTTACAGATAAGAATGATGAGGCTCAATAAATCAAATGGTCACACATCGAGTAAATAGTGTAGGTAGAGGTCTTCATGATTCCTAGACCAGTATAGCATATTCTCTCCATTATACAACTTTTTCTTCCCAGAGAGAAAACTGATAGTAAAGAATTCTGAAGTTTTATGTTAAAGCTATGAGAGAGAGAGAGAGAGAGAGAGAGAGAGAGAGAGAGAGAGAGAGAGAGAGAGAGAGAGAGAGAGAGAAGTTCCAGAGCCAAGGTGGTATAGTAGAAGGAGATAAGTTCAAAATCATCATAATTTCCTCCAACCAATCTTAAAATAATGCTACAAAATGAATCTAGGAGTGAAAGAACCAAAACGGAGACAAAGTGAGTCAACTTTCAAGAGTAAGAACAACTTGAAAGGTAGGCAAAGAATACCTGAGATACTTAAGACCTTGCCTGGGTAAATAGTGGTCAAACCAAACACACACCCTTTAACGTTCTAAGCAAACTTGCAGTGAGGTCGAGAATTCCAGCCCAGGGCAATCTGTACTGCACAACTTGATCTGTTCAAGCTAAGAATGAGGCCCAGAGCCCCAGCCAGGGCTTTTTTGTGTGTGTGATGAGGATGTAGATGCCAGTTTGGGGCAGCTGGTAACCAAATCTGGGGCCCCTGATCACATTGTGAAAAACCTAAGGTGTAGCCCCAGGACTGGGCAGTCTGCTGTGTGCTATGTACCTGATCTGATCAAGCCTATAATGAGAACAAAAGCCTACAACCAAGCCTGAAGTTAGAATTTGAGCTATAAGCAGTCTCAAGAGGTTATTGAATCTGCAATGAGAGGTGGCTCTCAGAGCTCCCATTCCAGAGGCCATAATACCATCTTGGAAAAACTGATTACAGAAACCCAAAAACATCGCTAAGGGTAGCATCAAGGAAAGATTGAAGTTTAAGAGGGTGCCCTAACCTCCCTGAGAACAGAACCTATCTTTGAAAAGACTGGGAAGATGAGTAAATATTTTTTTAAAACTAACAATAGAGGATGTTTATAAAGAGAAAGGGCAAGGAACAGACACAGAAGGGGATTCTAAAAGATTCTGGAAAAACTAAAAAGGGATTTTAAAAATCAATTAAGAAAGGTAGAGAAAAAAGAGGAAGAGAAATGAAAGTAGTACAAGAAGAAATGGGCCAAATGAAAAAGGAGGTTCAAAAATTGATGGAATGAAATCATTACTTAAAAATTAGAATTAGGCAACTAGAAGTTAAAGGCTTCATGAAACATCAAGAAATAATGAAAGAAAATCAGAAGAAAGAAAAAAACAGAAGAAAACATGAAATATGTCATTTTTTTAAAAAAACTGAAATGGAAAACATATGCAGGGGAGACAATTTAATTATTATTGGATTACCTGAAAGCTATGATAAAAAATTTTGTATATCATAATACAAGAAATTTTCAAAGAAAACTGCCTACATATTCTTGGACAAGATAACAAAAAAGAAATTGAGAGAATCTATAGATCACCTTTGAAAAGAAATCCTCACATGACAACTTCCTGAAATATAACAGCTAAATTCAAACACCCCCCAAGCCAAGGGGAAAATACTGCAGGCAGCTAGAAAGAAACAATTCAAATGTTCTGGAGCTACAATCAGGATCACACAGTTTTTAATAACTTACATATTAAAGGATTGGAAAGCATGGAATAACATATTGGAAAATGAAACATCTAGGTTTATAACCCAGGATTACCTATTCAGTAAAAATGAATATATTCTTTCAAGGAAAAAATGATCATTCAATAAAATAGATGATTATCTAGCATTCCAGAGAAAAAGGCAAAAGCTAAACAGAAAATCTTAATTGAATCCTACCACATCCTATAGAGAAGTAGGAGGCAAATAAGACAAAGGAAATGGGATGGTAATAGGAGGAAGGGGGATATGGGGAGGGAAATGAAAAGCAAAACATTGATGAGGAGGAACATAGTGAGAGGAAAAAGGAGGATGAAAAGGGGAAAGTACAGGGTAATACATAATTGGTAATCATAACTATGAATGTGAATGGGATGAACTCACCGATAAAACAGAAGCAGATAGCAGAATGGATTAAAAACCAGTATCCTACTATTTGCTGTTTACAAGAAACACATTTGAAGAAGGGTGATAAAGACAGAGTAAAGGTAAAAAGGCTGGAGCAGAATTTATTAGGTGTCATCTAAAGTAAAAAAAAATAATGTAGGAATAGTAATCATGATCTTAGACAAAGCTAAAGCAAAAATAGATCTGATTAAAAGAGAAAAGGTAGAAAATTACATTTTGCTAAAAGGTATTATAAGCAATAAATACTAAACACATATACATCGAATTAGATAGTCTCTAAATTTTTAAAGGAGCAATTAAAATGAATTTCAGAAAGATATAGACAGTATAACTATACTAGTAGGGGACCAAACCTTCTCCCTTTCAAATCTAGATAAAGCAAACCAAAAAATAAACAAGAAAGAAGTAAAGTAAGTGAACAAAATCTTAGGAAAGTTAGATTTCTGGAGAGAATTGAATGGCAATAGTAAGAAATATACCTTCTTTTCAATAGCACATGACTCCTACTCAAAAACTGAACATGTATTGTGAAGGGTTAAATTTTGGGTAGGAGTTTGACAAATGTGAGGAGAGCAGTTTGGTAAAACACAAAACACTTAGTTTATTTTGAAGAGAAGTTTGGGTAGGAAATAAGAAGGAGGATAGTGAGAATATTACTCTAATATCTTATAACTATACCTAAAATCCTCAGTCCTAACTAAAATTTCTAAAAAAATAAAATGCAAATCTAACTTCCTTCTAGGGCAGGTGCTTCTGCCTGGGCGAGGTTCAGACATTCTTAACTACATGGTCTGCTGAAGAATATATTTGCTCTCTAACTACCTACCTAAGCTAATCAATATGCATTAATTAAACTCCAACCTCCTTAAATCTGTTTTATTTGCCTGAACTGACAGTTACTCTAACTGCCAGTATGACAGAGACAGACACTCTAGGAAACTCCAGAGGCAAAAATACCACTTCAAAAGACTCTTTCCCTTATATAGCTTCTTCATCTCCTATGTAATGGAAACTCCAGAGCTCTTACACAGAAAACTCTTAGTTAAGAGGCTCTTACTGAGAAATCTTTCTGCTCCCTTGTCTCTTAAAGAGACAGAGGGAGAGATTAAGAAAAACTCTTTTAACAGTACTAAGGGATAAAATTTCATAACCAAATGCAGAAAAGCAGAAATAATAAATGCATCCTTTTCAGATCATAACACAGTAAAAACTATAATAAATGAAGCTCCATGGAAAGATAATTCAAAAATTAATTGGAGGGTAAATAACTTAATGCCAAAAATGGTGAATCAAAGAACAAATTATGGAAACAATCAACAATTTTATTGAGAATAACAAAATAACAAATAACAATAACAAAAAAATTGAGAATAACAAAGATATATCAAAATTCACAGGATGTATCCAAAGCAGTCCTTAGGGGAAATATATATACACACACACACATATATGTATATCTGAATGCATACATCAATAAAGAAAATGCAGATCAATTAAATGGGCTTTCTACTAAAATACCAGAAAAAGAACAAATTTAAAGTCCCCATTTAAAGACTAAATTAAAAATCCTAAAAATTAAAAGAGAATTTAATAAAAGTTAAAGTAAGAGAATTATTGAACTAAAATGGCTTTATAAAAATAATTTATAATAATTTATTAATAAATTAATAGATATTAGAATAGAATAATAGAATAGAATAATAAATAAATCAAATAGACATTGTTGGTTAACTTGGTTTAAAAAAAAGTAAAGAAGAAAATAACATAATCAGTACCAAAAATGAAGAGGGTGAACTCATCATGAATGAAGAAGAAATTAAAGTAATTGTTAAGAGCTATTTGGGGGGCAGCTGGGTAGCTCAATGGATTGAGAACCAGGCCTAGAGACAGAAGGTCATAAGTTCAAATCTGGCCTCAGCCACTTCCTAGCTGTGTGACCCTGGGCAAGTCACTTGACCCCCATTGCCTAGCCCTTACCACTCTTCTGCCTTGAAGCCAATACACAGTATTGACTACAAAATGAAAGGTAAGGATTATTAAAAAAAACAACAACAACAACTATTTTGCCCAATTATGTGCCAAGAAATCTTAAAATCTAAATGCAATGGATTTATAAAAACACAAATTGGCTAGATTAACAAAAGAGGAAATAGAATGCTTAAATAATCCCAATATCAAACAGTAAAAAAATTCCCAAATAAATAAACTATTTGGGAAAATAGGCAGAAAAGGAATCCTACAAAATTCTTTTTTATGAACTAATGTGGTACTGTTACCTAAGCCAAGAAGAGCAAAAACAGAAAGAAAATTATAGGCCAATTTCATTAATAAATATAGATACAGAGAGACTCTAAATGAACACCCTAATACAAATACCAACAACATGGAAATGGGTTCAAATCAAGGACAGATGTGATACTCAGTGGAATGGTGTGTCAGCTATGGAAGGGGGGGAGGAAAAGAAAATGATCTTTTTTCCAAGGAATAATGTTTGAAAATGACCAAATAAAATAATGTTCAAATTAAAAAAATAAATAAATATACATGCAAACATTTTAAATAAGATACTAGCAAGGAGACTAAAGTAATGTATCAGAGGGATCATTCACTATGACCAGGTGGTATTTACTCCAGGAATGTAGAATTGATTTAATATTAGGAAAACTATCAGCATAATTGACCATATCAAGAACCAAACTAACAGAAATCACACGATTATCTCAATAGTTGCAGAAAACTCTTTGATACAAAATCCATTCCTATTAAAAATACTAGAAAGCACAGGAATAAATGATTATTACTTAAATTGGTAAGTAGTATATATCAGGGGTGAGGCAAGCATGTCCATTATCACTATTATTATTTAATATTGTATTAGAAATGCTAGCTTTAGCAATATGGAAAGAAAAAGAAATTGAAGCAATGAAAGTAGGCAATGAGGAAACTAAACTATCAATATTCACAGATGGTATGATAGTATACTTAAAGAATCCTAGAGAACCAATTGAAAACTAGTTGAAATAATTAATGACTTTAGTAGAGTTGCAGGATACAAAATGAATCCATATAAGCCATCAATATTTCTTTATATTACCAAGAAAGTCCAGCAGCAAGAGTTAAAAAGAGAAATTCCTTTTAAAATCACTCTAAACAATATAAAATACCTGGGAACATACTTGCCAAGGCTAACAGCAATTAAAAGAATACAATTCCAAAGCACTTTTCATACAAATAAAGTCATATCTAAACAAGTGAGAAGATGCTAATTGGTAATGGGTAAATGGTAAATGAGTAAAAGTTAATACATAAAAATGACAGTTCTATCTACATTAACTTATTTATTCAGTGCCATGCTAATCAAACTACTAAATAATTATTTAATATAAAAATAAAATTCATTTGGAGTAACAAAAGTTCAAGAATATCAAGGGAACTAAAAAATGTGAAGCAAGGAGATCTAGCAGTACCAGATCTCAAACTGTACTATGAAGCAGCAATCATCAAAATAATCTGGTACTGGCTAAGGAATAGAATGGTAAATCAGTGGAGCAGGTAAATGAGCATAGCAACCTTTTTGATAAAACCCCAAATCCCAGCTTTTGGAATAATAACTCACTCTTTAACTAAAAACTGGTGGGAAAATTGGAAAAAAACGTAACTAATATTTCACTCTCTAAACCAATATAAGGTCAAAATGGATATGTGATTTAGATATGAAGACTAATACCATAACTAAATTAGGGAAACACAGAATAGTGTACTTGGCAGATCTTTGGAGAAGGGAAGAATTTATGACGAAAATGTTAAGTGAATAATTTTTATTATATTAAAAAGCTTTTGTACAAAAATTAATCTAATAAAGATTTGAAGGGAAACAAACTAGGGAAAAGTTTATAACAAATGGCTCTGATAAAAGTTTTTCTCAAATTTATAAAGAACTAAATAAAATTAATAGTAATTCAAGTCATTCCTCAAATGATGAATTGTCAAATGATATGAACAACTAATTTTCAGATGAAGTAATCAAAGTCATGCATAATTGAATGAAAAAAGGTTCCAAATCCATTTGGATTAGAGAAATTCAAATGAAAACTCTGAGGTATATCACTTCATACTTATCAGATTGGTTAATATGGTAGTAAAGGAACATGGTAAAGGTTGGATGGGATCTGGCAAAATTGAGACACTAATGCATTGTTGGTGGAGTTGTGAACTGATCCAACCATTCTGGAGGACAATTAGGAACTATACCTAAAGTATTATAAAACTGTGCATACTCTTTGATCTGGTAATACCTCTACTGGATCTATATCCCAAAGAGATCATAAAAAAGGGGAAAGGTCCTATTTGTACAAAATTATTTATAGCTGTTCTTTTTATGGTGGCAAAGAATTGGAAATTGAGATAATGTCCATCAATTGGGAATGGCTGAACAAATTTGATACATTTTGGTAATGGAATACTACTAAACTCTAAAAAATAATAAGTAAGATAACTTCAGAAAAAGCTGGAAAGTTCTGCAGTAACTGATTCAGAGTGAAAGAAAGCCGAACTGGGAGAACATTTTACACAATAACAGCAATATTGGATGATTGTGAAAGCTTGGCTACTCTCCTCAATGATCTGAGACAATGCTGAGAGTTTTATAATGGGGAAAGCTTTCCACCTCCAGAGAAGAAAGTATTAGAGTCATCTTTCACATCAGTGTATCTGGTTTTTTGGTGGGTTTTGGTTATGTATAACTTGCTCTTAGAACACAGATCAATAGGAAAGTGTGTTTTCCATGACAATAAAAATGGAAAAAATATATATACATTTGACAGAAAAAAAAATGAGAGAGGCCATATGCATCCATTCCTTGGACTTGCTTGCTGGCTGTAACACCTGTAAAATTGGCTCCTGAGTACGCTTTCCGTGAGAATGAAATAAAATATATTTTGCCACAGTAAAAAATAGGAGTTTGATTCTGATGATGACTTAATTGTCTGAACAGCTTATTCTGTTAAACACCTAAAACTCCCACAGAGTAATTTATACCAGGAATATAGTCCTGATTGAGTACCAAAAGTACCAATAAGCTCTAAAGAGATTATAAAATAGAAAATCCATATTATAAAGAGTTTCAGATTTAGATGTGACAAAATATGTAATGAGAGACTGATAAGTATAAAGATAGCTAAAATTTGCATAGCATTTTGAGGTTTGGAAAATACTTTATATAGAAAGATGAAGAATGTCTCGAAGATATGTAGCATGTGGAATTGTAGAATCCTAAGTTTAATGACTGAAACTGCTAGTTCCCTCTCTTCTTAACCAACTTGTATTTAAGAACTTTAGGTATAAAGTGGGTGGAATAGAGGATAATACTAGAGTCCTCTACATCTATTGAATACCTGACCACATGCCTTACCTCCTTCCTCCAAGACCATAACAAGGGTCATGTTTTCAGACCACAGATCTGACTGGGAACAAGTTGCTTTATGTTCCCAACAAGCCTTAGCTATGCTAGGCAATGAGGATACAAGTAGAAATAATGAAGCAGAAAAAAAATACAAAGGAAGGGGGTCTTGCAGTCTCAGATCTCAGACTATATCATAAAGCAGCGGTCACCAAAACAAACTGGTACTGGCTAAGAGACAGAAAGGAGGATCTGTGGAATAGACTCAGGATAAGTGACCTCAGCAAGACAGTATATGACAAACCCAAAGATCCCAGCTTTTGGGAAAAAATCCACTATTTCATAAAAACTGCTGGGAAAATTGGAGGACAGTGTGGGAAAGATTAGGTTTAGATCAACAACTCACACCCTACACCAAGATAAATTCAAAATGGGTGAATGACTTGAACATAAAGAAGGAAACTATAAGAAAATTAGGCAAACACAGAATAGCATACATGTCAGACCTTTGGGAAGGGAAAGACTTCAAAACCAAGCAAGAATTAGAAGAGTTACAAAATGCAAAATAAATAATCTGGAATACATCAAATTAAAAAGTTTTTGTACAAACAAAACCAATGTAACCAAAATCAGAAGGGTAGCAACAAATTGGGAAACAATCTTCATAAAAACCTCTGACAAAGGTTTAATTACTCAAATTTACAAAGAACTAAATCAATTGTACAAAAAATCAAGCCATTCTCCAATTGACAAATGGGCAAGGGACCTGAACAGGCAGTTCTCAGCCAAAGAAATCAAAACTATTAATAAGCACATGAAAAAGTGCTCTACATCTCTTATAATCAGAGAGATGCAAATCAAAACAACTCTGAGGTATCACCTCACACCTAGCAGATTGGCTAACATGACAGCTATGGAAAGTAATGAATGCTGGAGGGGATGTGGCAAAGTGGGGACACTAATACATTGCTGGTGGAGTTGTGAATTGATCCAGCCATTCTGGAGGGCAATTTGGAACTATGCCCAAAGGGTGATAAAAGACTGTCTGCCCTTTGATTCAGCTATAGCACTGCTGGGTTTGTACCCCAAAGAGATAATAAGGAAAAAAGACTTGTATAACAATATTCATAGCTTCATTCTTTGTGGTGGCCAAAAATTGGAAAACAAGGAGATGCCCTTTAATTGGGGAATGGCTGAACAAATTGTGGTATATGTTGGTGATGGAATACTATTGTGCTAAAAGGAATAATAAAGTGGAGGAATTCCATAGAGACTAGAACAACCTCCAGGAAGTGTTGCAGAGCTAAAGGACAAGAACCAGGAAAACATTGTACACAGAGACTGATACATTGTGGTACAATCGAAGATGATGGACTTCTCCATTAGTGGCAATGCAATGTCCCTGAACAATCTGCAGGGATCTAAAAAATACTATCCACAAGCAGAGGATAAACTGTGGGAGTAAAAACACCAATGAAAAGCAACTGCTTGACTACAGGGGTTGAGGGGATATGACTGAGGAGAGACTCTAAATGAACACTCTAATGCAAATACCAACAACATGGAAATGGGTTAGAAACAGGAACACATGTGATAACCAGTGGAATTGTGCGTCGGCTATGGGAAAGGGAAGGGTGGTGGGAGGGGGGGAGGAAAAGAAAATGATCTTTGTTTCC
This sequence comes from Monodelphis domestica, assembly GCF_027887165.1. Classification (NCBI taxonomy): domain Eukaryota; kingdom Metazoa; phylum Chordata; class Mammalia; order Didelphimorphia; family Didelphidae; genus Monodelphis; species Monodelphis domestica. The sequence goes on from NC_077233.1 coordinate 202,022,838, forward strand.
AGTGAATAATGTTTGGAAATGACCAAATAAAATAATGTTTAAAATAAAAAAAAAAGAAATAATGAAGCAATCTTTACTATTGTCAAGATGGAAATCTAGAAATCCCCAGTTTATTTAGTTTGAGGGTAGAAACCCCAGGTTTTGACCTTGTCACAGGAGAGTTTCCCCCTGATGGAAGGTCCCAATTCACCAGACAATAGACATCCACTTTGGCTTTGGTGCAGTAGGTAGCACTTCAGTCTCACAAGCTGAAGGTCCCGAGTTTAATCCTTGGAAGGAGAGTATGATATACTGGGAAAGGCTTCTGGAGACAAAAGAGCTACTTGACTTAGGATGGGGTCTTCCTCCCCACCTGAAGTGGATGTGTATTTTCTGGTGAGGTGGGACCTTCCCTCAGGGGAAACCTCTCCAGTGACAAGGTCAAAACCTGGGGTTTCTACCCTCAAACTAAATAAACTGGGGATTTCTAGATTTCCATCTTGACCCTATCAATAAGCTTTTATTCTGTTGGAGGAGAAAATAATTACATGTAAAACAATAAAGAATATATATATATATATATGTATATATTCTTATATATAAGGTGTAAATATATGCATATATTTACATATATTCTTAAATATAATGCTCTAGGAAAAGAGGGCACTAGCAGTTGTGGAGATCAGACATTGGATTCCATAATTCCATATGTAAGATATTTACAAGGTGTGTTTCATCTTTACAAAGTATTTTCTAAGTCTTAAAATATTATGTAAATGTAAACTATTCTTAAAATTGTCAGTGACTTATTTGGTATTTTTGAGATGCTTTATATTATTATTGTTGATCATCATCTTCATCATCATTGTCATCAGCATCAGTATCTTTCTCTTCCTCTTCCTTACTTCCTCCTCCTCCTTCTTCTCCTCCTTCTTCTGCTTCTCCTTTGAACCTTTTTATCAATTACAAACAAAAGTATTTCTGAAACAAGCCATTATCCTTATTTTATTCATTTTTAGCATCCCTTAAATCACTGCATAAGTAGATAAGAATTGCTACTTTTTATACCACTACTAAATCTGTTTCTCAAAGTTAAAATAAAAAGGGGATTAGTACCGATTTCTACAAAAAATTTGTACAATAGTTCTTTTGTGGTGGCAAAGAATTGGAATTGGAAGGAATGTCCACCAACTGGAAATGAATGAACAATTTGTGGTATATGACTGTGATTGAATACTGTTCTGCTTTAAGAAATGATGAGCAGAATGATTAAACAAAATTTGTGTCATAAGATATGTACAAGATGATTACAAAAAATCAACCTGGACCGATTTATATGAAATGATGCAAAGTGAAGTGAGCAGAATTAGAATATTGTATATAGTAAAAGAAATGATCTATGATGATCATATGTAAATTACTGATATTTTACCAGTAATGAAAGGATCCAAGAAAACTCCAAAAACAAACTCATGTCAAAAATGACTATCCATTGTCATTGAAGGATCTTTTGAAGTCTTAATATAGATTGAAGAAGATAATTTTTAAACTTTATTTTCTTCATGAATTTTTCTATAGTATAAGCAATTTGTGTCCTTTTTTACTACATGACATATATGTATGTCATGACATATATGGGATATGTATTGTATGATAACATATTTACAGCATCTATCATATTATCTGCTATCTTGGGGAGAGAAGATTGGAGGGTGGAGGGGAGAGAACATGTATTACAAAATGATAAAAAAAACTATTATTAAAATTATATTGAAATGAAATCTGGAAAAACAAAATAAAATAAAGAAAAATATGGAAAGTCTTTTATTGACTAATGCAAAGTGAAGGGAGCAGAAACAGGATATGACACACAGTGATAGCAATATTTTAAAGACTGTAATCTACCTGTGAAAAATCTACCTACTCTAATCAAGACAGTGATCCAAGACAATTCCAAAGGACCTATGATGAAAAATACCCCTAACCTTTAGAGAGAACAGATGAAGTCTGCATATATATTGAGGAATAAATTTTTACTTACTTTATTTTTCTTTTTAAAAATGTCCAATATAGAAATATGTTTTCCATGTAAGATTTAAAATGGTTGAGGTCTTAAACTGTAGTGATTTAAAATGGTGGAAGATATAAATAGTGATAGATATAAGAGAGGGTGAGTAAATTTGACCGCAGAAAATATGTTTCACTACAGTGTCTTGGTTTTAAATCAAATATAAGGTGGTCACCAGGGAAATATTCCCAATTATTCAAATACCCAAGTTAACTGGGTTTTATAGAGATTTTTAATTAATAATATAATGAGGAATTAGAGAAAGAGAGAAAGAGTAGGAAAGGAATAAATATGAAGGGCCTCAAGCCAATATGGCCTAGACCTGAGTCTTAAGAGAGAGAATCCATCAGTCAGTCTTTTAACACTCACCACAAGGTCTGCCTAAACAAGGATTCTAGTGACACTAGGCCAGCTCCATCTCAGCTGACTTCACCAGAGAGCCTTCCAGCCAGAGACTGTTCGAAAAGGCCTCTCTCCAGAGCCTCCAGAGGGACAGAGTCCCCTTAGAGGAGCTCCAGCGAGACCTCCTTAGAGATTGTCCTCCAAGAGCTTCCCTTCTCCAGAGCCTCTCTCAAGAGATTCTTCCCAAGCTATCCTCATCAGAAATCCTCCAAAAGGATATCTATACTCAAGAGATTCTGCTTTTTCTTAATTAGGGTTTTTTCTCCCATGTCACCTCCCCTAAGTCCCTACATCTACCAATCACTGTAGTTGCTTTCCAAAGGACTGCCCATCTAAATTCCTGCTAAGTCGACCAATCTCCTCAGTAAGTCTGAATGAGAGAAAACACAGCTGAGTCAACTAATCTCATCAAGAGAAAACTTGCCCTACCCTTTTAGGTAACTAGCATCCCATTGTATCAATTCTAAAAACAGGCCTGGCTCAAAGAACTCCTTTCCTTTATAAGTATGGTTTTCAAGTACTTTCATTGTTTAGCAAGGAGTTTTCTGCCCTTTTAAAGCATTCATAAGTACGGGTGGAATCGATGTCCTCCCATAGCAAGGAGTTTTCTCCCCTAAAGCAGTCCCAAGTAGGGATGGGGTAGAGATTCTCACATAGCAAGGAGTTTTTACATTCAAGTAGAGTTCTCACTATCTGGTAGGGAATTATTTCAAGTAGGGAATTGGAGGATTCCTCAATGTGGAGTAAAATTTTTAACATTCATAAGTCTGTGAAATTTTAAGGTTTACATCCATGCCTTCCCCTGTATAATTGATAACATATTGTTTGTCTTGTCAAAGACCTGGGAAAAGGACAGGAAGAAAAGAAAGAGTTTGAAACTCAAAATTTTAAAATGAAAGCTAGATTTTTAAAAATATAATTCAAAATTATTTAATGAAATAATTAAAACATTAAAATAATTGATTTTGTAATTTAAAACATTGGTATATAAGGTCATTTTTTGCACTTATATAGTATTTTAGATGACTTGAGAAATAGACAGAATTACAATGATACAATGTTCCTCATCTCAATCCTAAATGATTATTTGTTCTGCTTAATCAATATATTTTTAAATTATTTTAGTTATTGGTGTTCCATATAGCTTAAAGATGTTCAATATTTGATAGGTGACTTTTTAACAAATTATTTTATTTGGTCATTTCCAAACATTATTCACTGGAAACAAAGATCATTTTCTTTTCCTCTCCCCCACCCCCACCACCTTTCTCTCTCCCATAGCTGAAGCATGATTCCACTGGTGTTCCTGTTTCTAACCCATTTCCATGTTGTTGGTATTTACATTAGAGTGTTCATTTAGAGTCTCTCCTCAGTCATATCACCTCCACCCCTGTAGTCAGGCAGTTGCTTTTCCTCATTCCTTTTACTCCCACAGTTTATCCTCTGCTTTGGATAGTATTTTTTAGATCCCTGCAGATTGTTCAGGGACATTGCATTGACACTAATGGAGAAATCCATTACCTTCAATTTTACCACAGTGTATCAGTCTCTGTGTATAATGATTTCCTGGTTCTGCTCTTTTTGCTCTGCATCACTTCTTAGAGGTTGTTCCAGTCTCAATGGATTTCCTCCACTTTATTATTCCTTTTAGCACAATAGTATTCCATCACCAACATATGCCACAATTTGTTCAGCCATTCCCCAATTGATGGGCATCCCTTCGTTTTCCAATTTTTGGCCACCACAAAGAATGAAGCTATGAATATTCTTGTACATGTCTTTTTCTTTATTACCTCTTTGAGGTACAAAAACAGCAGTGCTATAGCTGGATCAAAGGACAGACAGTATTTTATCACCCTTTGGGCATAGTTCCAAATTGCCCTCCAGAATGGTTAGATCAATTCACAACTCCACCAGCAATGAATTAGTGTCCCTACTTTGCCACATCCACTCCAGTATTCATTCATTTCCATAGCTGTCATGTTAGCCAATCTACTAGGTGTGGGGTGATACCTCAGAGTTGTTTTGATTTGCATCTCTCTGATTATAAGAGATGTAGAACACTTTTTCATGTGCTTATTAATAGTTTAGATTTTTTGGCTGAGAAATGCCTGTTCATGTCCCTTGCCCATTTACTAATTGGAGAATGGCTTGATTTTTTGTACAATTGATTTAGTTCTTTGTAAATTTGAGTAATTAAACCTATGTCAGAGGTTTTTAGGAAGATTGTTACCCAATTTGTTGCTTCCCTTCTGATTTTAGTTACATTGGTTTTGTTTGTACAAAAACTTTTTAATTTGATGTATTCCAGATTATTTATTTTGCATTTTGTAACTCTTTCTAATTCTTGCTTAGTTTTGAAGTCTTTCCCTTCCCAAACGTCTGACATGTATGCTATTTTGTGTTCACCTAATTTACTTACAGTTTCCTTCTTTATGTTCAAGTCATTCACCCATTTTGAATTTATCTTGGTGTAGTGTGTGAGATGTTGATCTAAACCTAATCTTTCCCACATTGTCCTCCAATTTTCCCAGCAGTTTTTATGAAATAGTGGATTTTTGTCCAAAAAGCTGGGATCTTTGGGTTTGTCATATACTGTCTTGCTGAGGTCACTTATCCTGAGTCTATTCCACAGATCCTCCTTTCTGTCTCTTAGCCAGTACCAGATTGTTTTGGTGACCGCTGCTTTATAATATACTCTGAGATCTGGGACTGCAAGGGCCCCTTCCTTTGTATTTTTTTTCCATTATTTCCCTGGATATCCTTGATCTTTTGTTCTTCCAAATGAACTTTGTTATGGTTTTTTCTAAATCAGTAAAAAAAATTTTTGGGAGTTCCATGGGTATGGCACTAAATAGATAGATGAGTTTGGGTAGGATGGTAATTTTTATTGTATTGGCTCATCCTACCCATGAGTAATTAATGTTTTTCCAATTGTTCAAGTCTAGTTTTAGTTGTGTGGAAAGTGTGTTGTAGTTGTGTTCATATAGTTCCTGTGTTTGTCTCAGGAGATAGATTCCTAGGTATATTATTTTGTCTAAGGTGATTTAGAATGGAATTTCTCTTTCTAGTTCTTGCTGCTGAGCTGTGTTGGAATTGTATAGAAATGCTGATGACTTATGTGGGTTTATTTTGTATCCTGCAACATTGCTACAGTTGTTGATTATTTCAACCAGCTTTTTGGTTGAATCTCTTAGATTCTTTAAGCAGACCATCATATCATTTGCAATGAGTGATAATTTGGTCTCCTCCTTGCCTATTTTAATGCCTTCAATTTCTGTTTCATCTCTAATTGCTACTGCTAGTGTTTCTAATACAATGTCAAATAATAGAGGTGATAATGGGTATCCTTTTTCACTCCTGATCTTAATGGGAATGGATTTAGTTTATGCCCATTGAAGATGATATTTAGATACATACTGTTTATTATTTTTAGGAAAGGCCATTCTATTCCTATGCTTTCCAGTGTTTTTAATAGGAATGGGTATTGTATTTTATCAAAGGCTTTTTCTGCAGCTACTGAAATAATGATGTGATTTTTGTTGGTATGCTTGCTGATGTGGTCAATTATGTGTATGGTTTTCCTAATATTGAACCAGCCCCGCATCCCTGGTATGAATCCTACTTGATCATGGTGGATGACCCTTCTGATCACTTGCTGGAGTCTTTTTGCTAGTATCCTATTTAAGATTTTTGCATCTATATTCATTAGAGTGATTAGTATATGATTTTCTTTCTTTTGGCCTGCCTGACTTTGGAATTAATACCATGTTTGTGTCATAAGAGGAGTTTGATAGAACTCACTCTTTGCTTATTATTTCAAATAGTTTGTATAGTACTGGAGTTAACTGGTCTCTGAATGTTTGATAGAATTCACTGTTGAATCCATCAGGTCCTGGGGATTTTTTCTTAGGAAATTCTTTGATGTCCTGTTGGATTTCTTTTTCTTATATGGTATTATTTAAGAAATCTATTTCTTCCACTGTTAGTCTAGGCAATTTATATTTTTGTAAATATTCATCCATATCACCTAGGTTGGAATATTTACTGCCATATAGTTGGGCAAAGCAGTTTTTAATGATTGCCTTAATTTCCTTTTCATTGGAGGTGAGATCTCCCTTTTCATGCTTGATGATGTTAATTTGCCTTTCTTCTTTCCTTTTTTTAATTAGACTGACCAGTACTTTGTCTATTTTGTCTGTTTTTTTTTCAAAGTACCAGCTTCTAGTCTTGTTTGTTAGATTAATATGTCTATCACTTTTGATTTTATTAATTTCTCCCTTAATTTTTAGGGTCATTAGTTTGGTTTTCTTCTGGGGGGTTTTAATTTGTCCTTTCTCAAGTTTTTGGATTTGTATTTCAAATTCCTTGATCTCTGTCCTCCCTAATTTGTTAATATATACACTCATGGATAGGAATTTTTTCTCTAAGTACTGCCTTGGTTGCATCCCTTAAGGTTTGAAAGGATATCTGGCCGTTGTCATTTTCCTCAATTAAATTATTAATTGTTTCTATGATTTCTTCTCTAACTAACCAATTATGGAGTATCATATTATTTAATTTCCAATTAATTTTTGATTTGGCTCTCCATGTACCCTTACCGATCAATATTTTTATTGCCTTGTGATTTGAAAAGGATGTATTTATTATTTCTGCTTTTCTGCATTTGAGTCCCATGTTTCTGTGACCTAGTGTATGATCTATTTTTGTGAATGTGCCATGTGGTGCTGAAAAGAAGGTGTATTCCTTTTTGTCCTTATTTATTTTTTTCCATATGTCTATAACCTCTAATTTTTCTAAGATTTCATTCACCTCTTTTACCTCTTTCTTATTTAATTTGGTTTGATTTATCTAAATTTTACCATGGTTGGTTCAAGTCTCCCACTAATACGATTTTACTGTCTATTTCCTCCTTCAATTCTCCTAGTTTCTCTATTAAAAATTTGGATCCTATACGATTTGGTGCATACATGTTAATTAGTGATATTTCCTCATTGTCTATACTCCCTTTTAACAGAATATATTTACCTTCTCTATCACTTTTGATCAGGTCTATGTTTGCTTTGGCTTTGTCAGATATCATGATTACAACTCCTGCCTGCTTTCTATCAGTTGAGGCTCAAAGGTCTTACTCCAACCTTTAATTCTAACCTTGTGTGTATCAACCCGCCTCATGTGTTTCTTGAAGACAACAAATGGTAGGGTTTTGCATTCTATTCCAATCTGCTATTTGTCTACGTTTTATGGGTGAGTTCATCCCATTCACATTCAAAGTTATGATTGTCATTTGTGGATTTGCTGGCATTTTGATATCTTCCCCTAGTTCTGACCTTTCTTCTTTAGCTATATGCTTTTGAACCAGTGATTTACTTTAGGTCAGTCCCCCTAGTTCCCTTCCTTGAGATGCTTCCCTTTCTAGCCCCTGACTTTTTATGCTCCCTTCCTCTCCCCCATCTCCTTCCCTCCCTTTTTATTCTCCCTCCCCTCCCCCTCATTAATTTTCCTTTCTCTCTTGCCCTGTTGGATAAGAAAGAATTCAGGACCCCACTGGATCTAGATTTTCATCCCTCTCAGAGTTGATTTCACTGAGAGTAAGGTTTAAGTAATACTACTTCATGCTCTCTTCCCCTCCCCTACCCATGTGTATCTTTGTATAGGAAAGGTTATTCTATTTCATCCCCCCCTATTTCTTGAAGTAAATGTTAGTATTATCGACGGTTCCCCCCCCCTTCCTTTTCCTTTCTTTGCCTCCACTTTATCCAAATCTTCTTAATGCCCCAATCTTTCCCTATGCATATTTCTTCTAACTACTCTTATGATGCATACAATTTTTGAGAGTTACACAAAACATTTCTCCACATATTAATATATATAATTTGATGTAAATGTAGTCCTTATAGAAGAGTTTGACTTAAAGAAAAAGACAAGATGTGTCTCCTTTTCCCTTTTTTTCATATTTACCTTTTCATGTTTCTATTTTGCCCCCTTGCTCCAGAACTTGTGGAAAATTTTCTTCTATAATCTCCCGTAGAATAACATCGAGTTTATTGTTTATCTCTCGTTTTTCTGGGAGACTGATAATTCAGAGGTCGTCTCTTCTTCCTCTGTTTTCCAAGTCTGTGACCTTTTCAGTGAGATATTTTATGTTTTCTTCTAATTCATTAATTTTTTGGCTTTGCTTCATTGATTCTTGCTGTTTTATTATCTCACTTTCTTCGAGTAGCTTAATTCTGGTCGTTAGGGACTGGGTTTGCTTTTCAGCTTTGTCTGCCATTCTATTGGATGCTTCCAGCTCTTTTTCCAATTGAGCACTCTTATCTGTTAGACTGCCAATCTCTTTCTCCCATTTTTCTTTCCAGAAGTTTTCCATCTTTTGGGTAAGCTCCAGTTTGAGATCTTGCAGAGTTTGTTGATAGTTTCCATTTTGGGAGGTATGTTCTTGTTTTTTTTTTTTTTTTTTTGGATTTCATCCTCATTCTCTTCTTTTCCTTGGGTACTCCCACCATAAAAGTTTTCAATAGTCACCTTTTTCCCTTTCATCCTTTTTTATTAATTTTTAAATTTTGATTTGGTCATTTACAAACACTATTCATTGGAAACAAAGATCATTTTCTTTTCTTCCCTTCCCCCTCCCACCACCTCTCCAATAGCCCACGTGCTCTTCCACTGGGTATCACATGTGTTCTTGATTCAAACCCATTACCATGTTGTTGGTATTTGCATTAGAGTGTTCATTTAGAGTCTCTCCTCAGTCATATCCCCTCCACCCACATATTCAAGCACTTACTTTTCATTGGTGTTTTTACTCCCACAGTCTATCCTCTGCTTGTGTATAGTGTTTTTTAAATCCCTGCAGATTGTTCAGGGACATTGCATTGCCACTAATGGAGAAGTCCATTACCTTTGATTGTACCACAATGTTTCAGTCTCTGTTTACAATGTTTTCCTGGTTCTTGTCCTTTAGCTCTGCAACACTTCCTGGAGGTTGTTCTAGTCTCTATGGAATTCCTCCACTTTATTATTCCTTTTAGCACAATAGTATTCCATCACCAACATATACCACAATTTGTTCAGCCATTCCCCAATTAAAGGGTATCTCCTCATTTTACAATTTTTGGCCACCACAAAGAATGAAGCTATGAATATTCTTGTACAAGTCTTTTTCTTTATTATCTCTTTGGGGTACAAGCCCAGCAGTGTTATGGCTGGATCAAAGGGCAGACAGTCTTTTATCGCCCCTTGGGCATAGTTCCAAATTGCCCTCCAGAATGGTTGGATCAATTCACACAACCACCAGCAATGAATTAGTGTCCCTACTTTGCCACATCCTCTCCAGCATTCATTACTTTCCATAGCTGTTATATTAGCCAATTTGCTAGGTGTGAGGTGATACCTCAGAGTTGTTTTAATTTGCATCTCTCTGATTATGAGAGATTTAGAACACTTCTTCATGTGATTATCAATACTTTTGATTTCTTTGGCTGAGAACTGCCTGTACATGACCCTTGCCCATTTATAAATTGAAAAATGGCTTGATTTTTTGTTCAATTGATTTAGCTCTTTGTAAATTTGAGTAATTAAACCTTTGTCAGAGGTTTCTATGAAGATTGTTTCCCAATTTGTTGCTACACTTCTGATTTTAGTTACATTGGATTTGTAAGTACAAAAAACTTTTTAATTTGATGTAGTCAAAATTATTTATTTTACATTTTGTGACTCAGAAAGAGTCTTGCTTGGTTTTAAATCTTTCCCTTCCCAAAGGTCTGACATGTATACTATTCTGATCTCATCCAATTTGCTTATAGTTTCCTTCTTTATGTTCAAATCATTCACCCATTCTGAATTTATCTTCGTGTAGAGTGTGAGGTGTTGATCCAAACCTAATCTCTCCCACACTGTCTTCCAATTTTCCCAGCAGATTTTATCAAATAATGGATTTTTTTCCCAAAAGCTGGTGTTTTGGGGTTTGTCATAAACTGTCTTGCTGAGATCATTTATGCCAAGTCTATTCCACTGATCCTCCTTTCTTTCTCTTAGCCAGTACAAAATTGTTTTGATAACCACCACTTTATAATATAGTTTCAGATCTGGGACTGCAAGTCCTCCTTCCTTTGCATTTTTTTTTTCATGATTTTCCTGGATATCCTTGACCTTTTGTTCTTGGAAATGAACTTAGTTATGTTTTTTTTTTCCTAATTCAGTAAAGAACTTTTTTGGTAGTTCAATGGGTAAATAAGTAAATTAATAGGGTAGGATTGTCATTTTTATTATGTTAGCTTGGCCTACCCATGAGCAATCAATATTTTTCCAATTGTTTAGATTTAGTTTTAGCTGTGTGGAAAGTGTTTTGTAGTTGTGTTCATATAGTTCCTGTGTTTGTCTTGGCAGATAGATACCTAAGTATTTTATATTATCTCGGGAGATTTTAAATGGAATTTCTCTCTCTATTTCTTGCTGCTGAGATGTGTTTGAAATATATAGAAAAGCTGATGAATTATGTGTGTTTTTTTTTTGTATCCTGCAAGTTTTTTAACTTTGTTGATTATTTCGAGTAACTTTTTGGTTGATTCTCTAAGATTCCTTAAGTAAATCATCATATAGTCTGCAAAGAGTGATAGCTTGGTCTCCTCATTGCCTATTTTGATGCCTTCAATTTCTTTTTCTTCTCTAATTGCTACTGCTAGTGTTTTTAGTACAATGTCAAATAGTAGAGGTGATAATGGGTATCCTTGTTTGACTCCTGATCTTATTGGAAATGCTCCTAGTTTATCCCCGTTTCAGATGATGTTTGCTGATGGTTTTAGGTATATACTGTTTATTATTTTTAGGAAAGACTCTTTTATTCCTATACTTTCTAGTGTTCTCAATAGGAATGGGTGTTGTATTTTATCAAAGGCTTTTTCTGCATCTATTGAGATAATGTTGTGATTATTGTCAGTTTGCTTGTTAATATGGTCAATTATGTGGATAGTTTTCCTAATATTGAACCATCCTTGAATTCCTGGTATGAATCCCGCCTGGTCATATTGGATGACCCTTGTGATGACTTGCTGGATTCTTTTTGCTAGTATCCTATTTAAGATTTTTGTGTCTATATTCATTAGGGAGATTGGTCTATAGTTTTCTTTCTCTGTTTTTGACCTGACTGGCTTTGGGATCAGTACCATGTTTGTGTCGTAGAATGAATTTGGTAGAACTCCTTCTTGGCCTATTTTGTCAAATAGTTTGTTTATTATTGGGATTAGTTGTTCTTTGAATGTTTGATAGAATTCATTTGTGAATTCATCTGGACCTGGGGATTTTTTCTTAGGGAGTTCTTTGATGGTTTGTTCAATTTCTTTTTCTGAAATGGGTTTATTAAGGTAATTTATTTCTTCCTCTTTTAGTCTATGCAATTTATATTTTAGTAAGTATTCATCCATATCACCTGGATTACCATATTTGTTGCCATATAATTGGGCATAGTAGTTTTTAATGATTGCCTTGATTTCTTCTTCTTTAGATGTGAGGTCTCCTTTTTCATCTTGGATACTGTCAATTTGGTATATTTCTTTCCTTTTTTTAATTAGACTGACTAGTACTTTGTCTATTTTATTTTTTCAAAATATCAGCTTCTAGTCTTATTTATTAAATCAATAGTTCTTTGACTTGCAATTTTATTACTCTCCTTTGAGTTTTAGGATCTCTAATTTAGTCTTCATCTGAGGATTTTTAATTTGTTCACTTTCTAATTTTTTAATTTGCATGCCCAATTCATTGATCTCTGCCCTTCTTAATTTATTAATATATGAACTCTAGGATATAAATTTCCCCGTGACTACTGCTTTGGCTGCAGCCCATAGGTTTTGAAAGGATGCCTCATCATTGTCATTTTCTTCAATGAAGTTATTAATTGTTTCTATGATTTGTTCTTTAACTTACTGGTTTTGTAGAATCATATTGTTTAATTTCCAATTAATTTTCAATTTACCTCTCCATGTTTCCTTACTAATTATTATTTTCATTGAATTGTGATCTGAGAAAGTTGCATTTATTATTTCTGCTCTTTTGCACTTGTTTGCAATGTTTATATGCCCTAATTAATGGTCAATTTTTGTGAATGTACCATGTGCTGCAGAAAAGAAGGTATATTTCTTTTTGTCCCTATTTATTTTTCTCCACATGTCTACTAACTCTCATTTTTCTAAGATTTCATTCACTTCTCTTACTTCTTTCTCATTTATTTTTTGGTTTGATTTATCTAGTTTTGATAGAGGAAGGTTCAGATCTCCCACTAGTATAGTTTTTCTATCTATTTTGTCCTTGAGTTTCTCTAGTTTCTCCTTTAGAAATTTGGATGCTATGTCATTTGGTGTATACATGTTGAGTACAGATATTTCCTCACTGTCTATACTGCCTTTTATCAGGATGTAATTACCTTCCCTATCTCTTTTAACTAGATTTATTTTTACTTTGGCTTTGTCAGATATCATAATTGTGACTCCTGCCTTCTTTTTGTCAGTTGATGCCCAATAGATTTGGCTCCACCCTGTTACTTTCATCCTATGTGTGTCTACCTTTCTCATATGTGTTTCTTGTAGACAGCATATAGTAGGGTTTTGGACTCTAATCCACTCTGCTATTCGCTTGCATTTTAGGGGTGAGTTCATTCCATTCACATTCAGAGTTATGATTACTAGCTGTGTATTTCCCAGCATTTTGATTTCTGCTCCTTTTCCTGCCTTTTCTTCTTTCACTAATTCCTTCTGTACCAATGTTTGCTTTTGAACAGTCCCCCTTGTTCCCACACTCATTTTACTTCCCTTTCTATCCCCCTGCCTATTTATCCCCCCCTTATTTTCCTTATAGTCTTTCTAAAATTAAACCCCTGCTCCCTCCCTCTCTTGTACTGCTTCCCTCCCCACCAGACCGTTTGTTACCCTTCTACTCCCCTATAGGCTGCAAATCTATTCTCTGCCCCCAATGGATTGGATTGTTTTTCTCTCTTTGATTCACTTTCAAATCACGTAAAATTTGAGTATTTTCTGTCTCCGACCTCTTTACCCTTCCAGTGTATTGATGTTCTCCTCCTTCCCACCATGAGCTTCTTTATGACATAAAAATTTACCCCAATTTTTTCTTTTCCCATTTCTTTTAATATTAAACTATTTTAAGCTCTAGTTATATATATGCATACTTATGGTATATATTTTTGCATGCATATATCTATATACCTATTTATGTCTTGTCATTTCATCCTATACAGTTTGTTGCTGTTCCCTCTAAGTATACTTCTTTTTGCTGCCCAGGTAATAACAACAGTTTTTATGAGTTACAAATGTTCTCTTTTCTTATAGGGATACATATCATTTTAAATTATTGAGTCTCTTAAAAAAAATTTTTTTGTTTCTTTTCCCCTCTTTTTTTTTAATATATTTTATTTGATCATTTCCAAGCATTATTCGTTAAAGACATAGATCATTTTCTTTTCCTCCCCCCCACCCCCCATAGCCGACGCGTAAGTCCACTAGGTATTAGATGTTTTCTTGATTTGAACCCATTGCTTTGTTGATAGTATTTTCATTAGAGTGTTCATTTAGAGTCTATCCTCTGTCATGTCCCCTCAACCTCTGTATTCAGGCAGTTGCTTTTTCTCGGTGTTTCCACTCCCATAGTTTATCCTTTGCTTATGAATGGTGTTTTTTTCTCCTGGATCCCTGCAAGTTGTTCAGGGACATTACACCGCCACTAATGGAGAAGTCCATTACATTCGATTATACCACAGTGTATTAGTCTCTGTGTACAATGTTCTCCTGGTTCTGCTCCTCTTGCTCTGCATCACTTCCTGGAGGTTTTTCCAGTCTCCATGGAACTTCTCCACTTTATTATTCCTTTTAGCACAATAGTACTCCATCACCAACATATACCACAGTTTGTTCAGCCATTCCCCAATTGATGGGCATCCCCTCGTTTTCCAGTTTTGGGCCACCACAAAGAGCGCAGCTATGAATATTTTTGTACAAGTCTTTGTGTCCATTATCTCTTTGGGGTACAGACCCAGCAGTGCTATGGCTGGGTCAAAGGGTAGATATTCTTTTGTCGCCCTTTGGGCATAGTTCCAAATTCCCCTCCAGAATGGTTGGATCAATTCACAACTCCACCAGCAATGAATTAATGTCCCTACTTTGCCACATCCCCTCCAGCATTCATTACTTTCCTTTGCTGTTATGTTAGCCAATCTGCTAGGTGTGAGGTGATACCTCAGAGTTGTTTTGATTTGCATCGCTCTGATTATAAGAGATGTAGAACACTTCTTCATGTGCTTGTTAATAGTTTTGATTTCTTTATCTGAGAACTGCCTATCCATTTCCCTTGCCCATTTATCAATTGGAGAATGGCTTGATTTTTTGTACAATTGATTTAGCTCATTATAAATATGAGTAATTAAACCTTTGTCAGAGGTTTCTATGAAGATTTTTTCCCAATTTGTTGTTTCCCTTCTGATTTTAGTTATATTGGTTTTGTTTGTACAAAAGCTTTTTAGTTTGATGTAGTCAAAATTATTTATTTTACATTTTGTGATTCTTTCTATATCTTGCTTGGTTTTAAAGCCTTTCCCCTCCCAAAGGTCTGACATGTATACTATTCTGTGTTTACCCAATTTACTTATGGTTTCCTTCTTTATGTTTAAGTCACTCACCCATTTTGAATTTATCTTGGTGTAGGGTGTGAGGTGTTGATCTCTTCCTAGTCTCTCCCACACTGTCTTCCAATTTTCCCAGCAGTTTTTATCGAATAGTGGATTTTTGTCCCAAAAGCTGGGATCTTTGGGTTTATCTTATACTGTGTTGCTGAGGTCGCTTTCCCCTAGTCTATTCCACTGATCTTCCTTTCTGTTTCTTAGCCAGTACCAAATTGTTTTGATGACTGCTGCTTTGTAATATAGATTTAGGTCAGGGTCTGCAAGGCCCCCATCATATGTGTTTTTTTTCATTATTTCCCTGGATATCCTTGATCTTTTGTTCTTCCAAATGAACTTTGTTATGGTTTTTTGTAAATCAGTGAAGAAGTATTTTGGTAGTTCAATGGGTATGGCACTAAATAGATAAATAAGTTTGGGTAGGATGGTCATTTTTATTATATTGGCTCGTCCTATCCATGAGCAGTTAATGTTTTTCCATTTTTTCAAGTCTAGTTTTAGTTGTGTGGCGAGTGTTTTGTAGTTGTGTTCATATAGTTCCTGTGTTTGTCTTGGGAGATAGATTCCTAGGTATTTTATTTTGTCTAAGGTGATTTTGAATGGGATTTCTCTTTCTAGTTCTTGCTGCTGAGCTGTGTTGGAGATATATAGAAAAGCTGATGACTTATGTGGGTTTATTTTATATCCTGCAACTCTGCTAAAGTTGTTGATTATTTCAATTAGCTTTTTGGTTGAATCTCTAGGATTCTTTAAGTAGACCATCATGTCATCTGCAAAGAGTGATAACTTGGTCTCCTCCTTGCCTATTTTGATGCCTTCAATTCCTTTATCTTCTCTAATTGCTACTGCTAGTGTTTCTAGTACAATGTCAAATAGTAGAGGTGATAATGGGCATCCTTGTTTCACTCCTGATCTTATTGGGAATGCATCTAGTTTATCCCCATTGCAGATGATATTAGCTGTTGGTTTTAGATATATACTGTTTATTATTTTTAGGAATGACCCTTCTATTCCTATGCTTTCTAGTGTTTTTAATAGGAATGGGTGTTGTATTTTATCAAAGGCTTTTTCTGCATCTATTGAGATAATCATGTGGTTCTTGCTAGTTTGCTTGTTGATGTGGTCAATTATGTGGATGGTTTTCCTAATGTGAACCAGCCCTGCATCCCTGGTATGAATCCTACTTGATCATGGTGAATGATCCTTCTGATCACTTGCTGGAGTCTTTTTGCTAGTATCCTATTTAAGATTTTTGCATCTATATTCATTAGGGAGATTGGCCTATAGTTTTCTTTCTCTGTTTTTGACCTGCCTGGTTTTGGAATCAGTACCATGTTTGTGTCGTAAAAGGAGTTTGGTAGAACTCCCTCTTTGCTTATTATGTCAAATAGTTTGTATAGTATTGGGATTAACTGTTCTCTGAATGTTTGATAGAATTCACAGGTGAATCCATCAGGCCTTGGGGATTTTTTCTTAGGAAGTTCTTTGATGGCTTGATGGATTTCAATTTCTGATATGGGATTATTTAAGAATTCTATTTCCTCTTCTGTTAGTCTAGGCAGTTTGTATTTTTGTCTATATTCATCCATTTCTCCTAAATTGGTGTATTTATTGCCATATAATTGGGCAAATTAATTTCTAATGATTGCCTTAATTTCCTCCTCATTGGAGGTGCTGTCCCCCTTTTCATCTTTAATGCTTTGAATTTGCTTTTCTTCCTTCCTTTTTTTAATTAGATTGACCAGTACTTTGTCTATTTTGTTTGTTTTTTCAAAGTACAGGCTTCTTGTCTTATTTATTAAATCCATAGTTCTATCACTTTTGATTTTATTAATTTCTCCCTTAATTTTTAAGATTTCTAATTTGGTTTTCTGCTGGGGGTTTTTAATTTGATCGCTTTCGAGTTTTTTCAATTGCATTTCTAATTGATTGATCTCTGCTCTCCCTTGTTTGTTAATATAAGCTTTCAGGGATATGAATTTGCCTCTGATTACCGCTTTGGCTCCATCCCAAAAGGTTTGAAAGGATGTTTCGCCATTGTCATTTTCCTTGATGAAATTATTAATTGTTTCTATGATTTCTTCTTTAACTAAACGGTTTTGGAGTATCATATTGTTTAATTTCCAATTGGTTTTAGATTTGGTTTTCCATGTACTATTACTAATCATTATTTTTATTGCCTTGAGATCTGAGAAGGCTGCATTCATTATTTCTGCTTTTTTGCATTTGTGTGCTATGTTTCTGTGACCTAACATATGGTCAATTTTTGTGAATGTGCCATGTGGTGCTGAGAAGAAGGTGTATTCCTTTTTATCCCTATTTAGTTTTCTCCATATGTCTATTAATTCTAATTTTTCTAAGATTTCATTCACTTCTTTTACCTCTTTCTTATTTATTTTTTGATTTGATTTATCTAAATTTGATAATGGTTGGTTTAAGTCTCCCACTAGTATGGTTTTATTGTCTATTTCTTCCTTCAATTCTCCTAGTTTCTCCATTAGAAATTTGGGTGCTATATTATTTGGTGCATACATGTTGATTAATGATATTTCCTCATTGTCTAGAGTCCCTTTTAACAAAATATAATTACCTTCCCTATCCCTTTTGATCAGGTCTATTTTTGCATTGGCTTTATCAGATATCATGATTACCACTCCTGCCTTCTTTCTATCAGTTGAGGCCCAGAAGGTCTTACTCCATCCTTTAATTCTGACCTTGTGGGTGTCAACCCGCCTCATGTGTGTTTCTTGAAGACAACATATGGTAGGGTTTTGGATTCTAATCCATTCTGCTATTCGTCTACGTTTTAAGGGTGAGTTCATCCCATTCACATTCAAAGTTATGATTGTCATTTGTGGACTCCCTGGCATTTTGATATCCTTCCCTGGTTCTAACCTTTTCTTCTTCGGCTCTACCTTTTAGTCCAGTGATTTACTTTGAATCAGTCCCCCTTGTCCCCTCCCTTGATGTTTCCCTTTTTAGTCCCTCTCTTTTTGTTCCCTCTCCCTCCCCCCTCTCTTTCCCTCCCTTTTTGTTTTCCCTCTCCCCCTCCCCCCCTTGGTTTTCCCTTCTCCTTACCCTTGTTGGGTAAGATAGAATTCAAGATCCCAATGGATCTGGATGTTTTTCCCTCTCAGAGTTGATTTCCCTGAGATTGAGGTTTAAGTAAACCTCCCCCCCCTCTTCCTCTCCTTCTTATAGGAGTTTTCTTCCCCTCCCCTTCCCATGTGAATCTTTGTGTGAGAACCATTATTCTATTTGGTCTTTCTTTACCCCCTATTTATACATTACATTTTCCCCACATGTTAGTATACATAGATTGATATAAACGTAGTCCTTATAGAAGAGAGTTTGAGTAAAAGAAGAAGATAACATTTTTACCCTTTCCTTAATATTTACCTTTTCAGATATTCCTTGCTCTTGGATTTTCGGTATCAAACTTTCCACATAGCTCTGGTCTTTTCTTTGCAAAAAGTTGGAAGTCTTCTATTTTGTTGAATGCCCATACTTTCCCTTGGAAGTATATAGTCAGTTTTGCTGGGTAGCTGATTCTTGGTTGGAGACCCAGCTCTCTTGCCTTTCTGAAGATCATGTTCCATGCCTTACGATCATTCAGAGTAGAACTTGCAAGGTCTTGTGTGACCCTGATTGGCATTCCTTTATATCTAAATTGTCTTTTTCTGGCTTCCTGTAGGATTTTTTCTTTTGTTTGAGAGCTTTGGAATTTGGCAATTACATTCCTGGGAGTTGTCTTTTGGGGGTTTAGTGTAGAAGGTGTTCTGTGAGCTCTGTCAGTGGCTGTATTGCCCCCTTGTTCTAGAATCTCTGGGCAATTTTCTTTGATTATATCTTGTATCACCATGTCCAGTTTGGTGTTTATTTCTGGCTTTTCTGGGAGTCCAATTATTCTTAAATTTTCTCTTCTCCCTCTATTTTCCAGATCTATCACCTTGTCGGTGAGATATTTTATGTTGTCTTCTAATTTCTTGGTGTTTTGGCTTTGCTTTATTAGTTCTTGCTTTAAAGCCTGGTTTTCTTTTACAGTTTGGTCAAACTGGTTTTGTAGATGCGTGAATTTCTTTTGCATTATTTCCCACTTTTCCTCCCAGAGGGCTTCCATCTTTTTGGTCATTTCTGATTCAAATTCTTTATGGGTTTGTGGAGAGTTTCTATTTCCTTTGGAAGATTTTGGAGAATTTTCTTGTATATCTTCTTCTATCTGCTCTGTATTTTGTATTTTGGCTCCATAGAATGTGTCCAAAGTCGCCCCTTTCTTCTTATTTTTCTTGGTATTTTGGGGCTTCTGTGCTTCTGTGGAGTTTGCCATCTCTGAATGTGGAGGATTAGCTTTTCTTATCTCTGTCTGGTGTTCAGAGGCTTTAGTCCTGGGCAGATGTTGGTTCTATGAGCTTTCCCTGGGTTAAACTGAATATGCCTCACTGGAACTGGAATGGAAGGGTCGGACCACGAGGCCACACTCTCCCCCTGGCTCGCTTTCCGGAAGTTGCCTTCAGAATCGCTGGCCGTGATGCTGTTTCGTCGGCCTGTGGGGGGATGGGCTGCAGCTTCCCCAAGCTCCGAGGGCAAGGACTTTCACTGAGACTTGGATAGCAGGATCCAGCCCGTGAGGCTGTCTTGCCCGCCCTGAGGGTTGCTGTTGTTTAGACCAGCTTTCTGCAGCGGAAGCCCCAGGAAGTAACTTTCACCGGGACTCGGGTAGAAGGCCCTGAGGGTTGTTGTTCCGAGGACCCTGCTCTCTTAGCCTGGCCGGGCTGCGGCTTCTGGGAGCCTTGGAATCTGTGCTCCTACCCCTGAGGTCCGAGTGATCTCGGGTTCTGGCTTTTGAGGGGAGCCGTACCTTTTGAACCGGGTCCAGGTCCAGGAGGAGGGTTCCCAGGGTCTGTGCTATTGATCGTTTTGAATTTCGGCGCCTTAGGAGCTTATAGTTTGAGATCGGTCGGGAAGGGTTTTCCGGAGATCTGAACTTTAGCTTTCTCTAAGCTGCCATCTTAACCGGAAGTCTCCCCTCTTTTTTAATTACCTTTTGATGATTCTCTCGAGTTCTGTGGTTGGACATCAAATTTTCTGTTCAGGTCTGGTGTTTTCTTTACGAATTCTTGGAATTCTTCTATTTTGTTGAATGACCATACTTTCCCCTGCAAGAATATACTCAGTTTTGCTGGGTAGTCAATTCTTGGTTGCAGACCTAGTTCCCTTGCTTTCCAGAATATCGTATTCCATGCCTTTCTTTTTTTCAGTGTGGATGCAGCCAGATCCTGAGTTTTCCTCACTTGGTATCTGAATGATTTCTTCTTGGCAGCTTGTAATATGTTTTCTTTGGTCTGATAGTTCTTGAATTTGGCTATAATATTCCTGTGTGTTGTCAGTTGGGGATTAAGTACAGGAGGTGATCTGTGGATTCTATCAATCTCCACTTTTCCCTCTTGTTCAAGGATTTTGGGGCAGTTTTCTTTAATAATTTCCTGTAATATAATGTCCAGGCTTTTTCTTTTGTCATGGTCTTCTGGTAGGCCAATAATTCTTAAATTGTCTCTCCTTGAACGAGTTTCTAAATCCTCTGTTTTGTGAATGAGATGCTTCATATTTTCCTTACTTTTTTCAGTCTTTTGGTTTTGTTTTATAGAGTCCTGCTGCCTTGTGAGGTCACTTGATTCTAATTGTTGTATTCTGGTTCTTAAAGACTGGATTTCATCCTTAGTTTTTTGGTCGTCCTTTTCCTTTTGGTCTGATTTTCTTTGGAGGTCATCTTTCATCTTCTTCACCTCATCTTTCATCTGCTTTACCTCATCTTTCCTCTCCTTTGTCTCATTTTCCAGCTGGTTGATTTTGGCTTTCAAGACACTCTTTTCTGTTTCTAGATGACTCATCTTAGTTTTTAAGTTCTTTTCTCAATTGTCTTCAGCCTCTCTTAATTGTGTTTTGAATTGCATTTTGAGTTCTTCCAAAGCCTGTATCCAATTCGCTGGGATTTCTGATTTTTCCTTTGCTGGGTCCTCCCCCTCTGTTTCATTCGCTCTTTGTTCATTACCTGTGCAGAAGCTGTCTATTGTAATTTCTTTCTTCTTTTTCTGCTGTTTGCTAGAGTTTACCCCTTCTTTGCTTCCCATATTTGGCTGTGCTCTTGCTCCTCTCATTTTGTTTTGGTTTTGGGGCTGTCAATCTCCCCTCTTGGAGCTTTGTCAGATCTCTTGGTATAGTCTCTAGGGGAGGAATGTTAGCTTCCTTGTCCTCTGGAGTCTTTTGATTGAATTGAGTTCAAGTGGGTTGGGCTGTATATAGTATGAAGCTCTGAGGCTCTGAAGACTCCTGGAAGGCTGGGCTGCCCAGGGTCTCTCCAGTTCTCTCCAGCTGCTTCTCCCCTGTCCATGCCTTTGCCCGCCTACCTAAACTCTGAGGAGTTCTGATTGAATTATGTTAAACTGGATTGATCTGGTTGTGCCCCAAGGCAAAGGTGAGGCTGGAGCCTGATGGAGGGACCCCGCCATGGCCCTGTCTCTCCCTGGCTTCCTCCCTGCTGTCCAAGCTGGATGCCCCAAGCCCCGCTCCCCGCTGCGCACAAGGTAGACCCTCCAAACCAGCACCTTTGCCCGCTCAGAGGTTCCCGCTGCTGCCGCGGGCTCAGTGCTCTGGGTTGTGGGAAAGGGGTCCTGGGACCTTCCCTCTGCCTTCCCCTTAGCCCTGAGTATTCTTAGATTCTGGCTTTTGGGTGGTGTACCTTTTGATTTGAGTCCAGAAGGAGGGTTCCCTGCTTCTGTCCTGTTGTTCATCTTGGATTTCGGTGCCCTTGGAGCATTCAGTCTGTATCAGTAAGGAAGGGTCTTCCACGAGGTCTGAACTTTTGCTGCTTGCTAAGCTGCCATCTTGACTTCGCCCCCTTCCCTTTCTTCCTGGAGGCTTGATTTTGGGCCATGTGAGCCATCCCTTTGGTGGTTTTATTCCCCTTTACTTTTTATTCTGGGGTCTGGGTGATATGGGCAGGTTTTCTGTGAATTTAGGTTGCATCAGACTAGTTCTTCCCCGCCTCTGAGGTTTCTTAGAGCTCTGGCCCCTGTTCTCAGCCCAACCACCCAGGTGATCAGCTCCGCCCAGATAATCAGCGCGTGGTCCACCCCTGGTGTTTAGCTCCTCCCAGATGCTCGGCGCAACCACCCCGAGTACAGCTCTGTGGGCCCCCTTTGCTCAGCACAGGATTCTCCCATGAAACCACCCTGAGACGTTGTTTCCTGGCAGTCCCCAGATCCCAAGGACACTGGAGTGCCCCCCCCAGACAGAGACATTCCCCATTCCCTCGCTGTCCCAGTGAGCGCTCTGGTAGCTCACTCTGGTTTGGTGGGAGAGGTGGGGGGGGCGAAGGGTGGCTCACTTGACCTTTCTGTGCAAGCTTTTCCTCCTTCTTATTATAGTGTGGAAATGTTCAAACCCCACGAACCTTCACCTCTGTGGGGTACTGGGGAGTCCTTCTGTTCCTCCAAAGGTGATTTTTATGCTCCTTTCATGTAGTCTATATCATTTGGGGCCGGGGAGAGGAAATGTGTGACATCTAGATTGTAGCCATGTTTACCCGGAAGTCGATAGGTGACTTTTTAAAAATCATTTATTAAATGTAAGATCATCAATGTTATGTCCTGGTAATTGTGTTCAATATTTCTCTCTTTTAATTTGCTCATGTTCCAATAGTTTCTGTATTAAATTCTTGAGAACACATTGAGGTCTACTTATGTAGTAATGGGGGTGTGTAGTAAGGGGATATGTAGTAAGAGAATAGTGGTATTCTTTTTTAAAATTAATTTATTTAGTCAATTTGGAACATTAGTCAATTAGTCAATATGGAGCATTATTCCTTGGTTACAGTAATCACATTATTTCCTTCCCTCCCCTCAACCTACCCTTCCCACAGCTGATGTGCAATTTCATTGGTTATTACTTGTGTCCTTGATCAGAACCTATTTCCATGTTGTTGGTGTTTGCATTAAGATTTTCATTTACAGTCTACCTCCCGGGATATATCCCCTCGACCAATGCATTCAAGCAGTTATTTTTCATCTGTGTTTCTACTTGCAGTTTTTCCTTTGAATGTGAATAGTAGTTTTTCTCATAGATTTCTCCACATTGTTCAGGATCACTGCATTGGCACTAATGGAGAAGGCGATTATATTCTACTGTACTACAGTGTATCAGTCTCTGTGTATAACGTTCTCCTGATTCTGCTCTTTTTGCTCCTCATCAATTCCTGGAGGTCATTCCAGTTCACATAGAATTCCTCCAGTTCATTATTCCTTTGGACACAATAGTATTCCATCACCAACATATACCACAGATCACAAATCATGTGTTATGAAAAATGAAGTTTTAGAGGACTAAGAAAATTTAAACTATACTTTATTCAATGCCCTAATTTTTTTAAATTTTATATTATTTTATTTGATCATTTCCATGCATTATTCATTAAAGACAAAGATCATTTTCTTTTCCTCCACCCCATCCCCCGTAGCCGACGTGTGATTCCACTGGGTATCACATGTGTTCTTGAATCAAACCCATTGCCATGTTGTTAATATTTGCATTAGAGTGTTTGTTTAGAGTCTCTCCTCTGTCATGTCCCCTCAACTGCTGTAGTCAGGCAGTTGCTTTTCTTTGATGTTTCTACTCCCACAATTTGTCCTTTGCTTATGGATAGTGTTCTTTATCCTAGATCCCTGCAGATTGTTCAGGGACATTACACCACTACTAATGGAGAAGTCCATTACGTTCGATTATACCACAGTGTTTGTCTCTGTGTACAATGTTCTCCAGGTTCTGTTCCTCTCACTCTGCATCACTTCCTGGAGGTTGTTCCAGTCTCCATGGAACTCCTCCACTTTATTATTCCTATTTGCACAATAATATTCCATCACCAACATATATCACAATTTGTTCAGCCATTCCCCAATTGATGGGCATCCCCTCATTTTCCAATTTTTGGCCACCACAAAGAGCGCAGCTATGAATATTTTTGTACAAGACTTTTAGTCCATTATCTCTTTGGGGTACAGACCCAGAAATGCTATGGCTGGATCAAAGGGTAGACATTCTTTTATCGCCCTTTGTGCAGGGTTCCAAATTGCCCTCCAGAATGGTTGGATCAGTTCACAACTCCACCAGCAATGAATTAATGTCCCTACTTTGCCACATGACCTCCAGCATTTGTCATGTTAGCCAATCTGCTAGGTGTGAGGTGATACCTCAGAGTTGTCTTGATTTGGATCTCTCTGATTCTAATAGATTTAGAACACTTCTTCAAGTGCTTATTAATAGTTTTCATTTCTTTATCTGAGAACTGCCTATACATGTCACTTACCCATTTATCAATTGGGGAATGGTTTGATTTTTTGTACAGTTGATTTAGCTCTTTATAAATTTCAGTAATTAAACCTTTGTCAGAGGTTTTTATGAAGATTTTTTCCCAATTTGTTGTTTTCCTTCTGATTTTAGTTACATTGGTTTGGTTTGTACAAAAGCTTTTTAATTTGATGTAGTCTAAATTATTTATTTACATTTTGTGATTCTTTCTATGTCTTGCTTGGTTTTAAAGTCTTTCCCCTCCCAAAGGTCTGATATGAATACTATTCGGAGTTTACCCAATTTACTTATGGTTTCCTTCTTTATGTTTAAGTCATTCACCCATTTTGAATTTATCTTGTTGTAGGGTGTGAGGTGTTGATCTCTTCCTAGTCTCTCCCACACTGTCTTCCAATTTTCCCAGCAGTTTTTATCGAATAGTGGATTTTTGTCCCAAAAGCTGGGATCTTTGGGTTTATCTTATACTGTGTTGCTGAGGTCGCTTTCCCCCAGTCTATTCCACTGATCTTCCTTTCTGTTTCTTAGCCAGTACCAAATTGTTTTGATGACTGCTGCTTTGTAATATAGTTTGAGGTCTGGGACTGCAAGGCCCCCATCATATGTGTTTTTTTTTTTCATTATTTCCCTGGATATCCTTGATCTTTTGTTATTCCATATGAACTTTGTTATGTTTTTTTGTAAATCAGTAAAGAAATTTTTTGGGAGTTCCATGGGTATGGCACTAAATAGATAAATAAGTTTGCGTAGGATGGTCATTTTTATTATATTGGCTCATCTTATCCATGAGCAGTTAATGTTTTTCCAATTGTTCAAGTCTAGTTTTAGTTGTGTGGCGAGTGTTATGTAGTTATGTTCATATAGTTCCTGTGTTTGTCTTGGGAGGTAGATTCCTAGGTATTTTATTTTGTCTAAGGTGATTTTGAATGGGATTTCTCTTTCTAGTTTTTGCTGCTGAGCTGTGTTGGACATATATAGAAAAGCTGATGACTTATGTGGGTGTATTTTGTATCCTGCAACTTTGCTAAAGTTGTTGATTATTTCAATTAGCTTTTTGGTTGAATCTCTTGGATTCTTTAAGTAGACCATCATGTCATCTGCAAAGAGTGATAACTTGGTCTTCTCCTTGCCTATTTTGATGCCTTTAATTTCTTTTTCTTCTCTAATTGCTACTACTAGTGTTTCTAGTACAATGTCAAATAGTAGAGGTGATAATGGGCATCCTTGTTTCACTCCTGATCTTATTGGGAATGCGTCTAGTTTATCCCCATTGCAGATGATATTAGCTGATGGTTTTAGATATATACTGTTTATTATTTTTAGGAATGACCCTTCTATTCCTATGCTTTCAACTCTTTTTAAAAGGAATGGGTGTTGTATTTTATCAAATGCTTTTTCTGCATCCGTTGAGATAATCATGTGGTTCTTGTTGGTTTGCTTATTAATGTGGTCAATTATGTGGATGGTTTTCCTAATATTGAACCAGCCCTGCATCCCTGGTATCAATCCTACTTGATCATGGTGGATGACCCTTCTGATCACTTGCTGGAGTCTTTTTGCTAGTATCCTATTTAAGATTTTTGCATCTATATTCATTAGAGAGATTGGTCTATGGTTTTCTTTCTCTGTTTTTGACATGCCTGGTTTTGGAATCAGTACCATGTTTGTGTCATAAAAGGAGTTTGGTAGAACTCCCTCTTTGCTTATTATGTCAAATAGTTTGTATATTATTGGGATTAACTGTTCTCTGAATGTTTGAAAGAATTCACTGGTGAATCCATCAGGCCCTGGGGATTTTTTCTTAGGAAGTTCTTTGATGGCCTGTTGGATTTAATTTTCTGATATGGGATTATTTAAGAATTGTATTTCTTCTTCTGTTAGTCTAGGCAGTTTGTATTTTTGTATATATTCATCCATATCACCTAAATTGGTGTATTTATTGCCATATAATTGGGCAAAGTAATTTCTAATGATTGCCTTCATTTCCTCTTCATCAAAGGTGATGTCCCCCTTTTCATTTTTTATGCTGTTAATTTGCTTTTCTTCCTTCCTTTTTTTAATTAGATTCACCAGTACTTTGTCTATTTTGTTTGTTTTTTCAAAATACCAGCTTCTTTTCTTATTTATAAAATCAGTAGTTCTATCACTTTCGATTTTATTAATTTCTCCCTTAATTTTTAGGATTTCTAGTTTGGTTTTCAGCTGGGGTTTTTTAATTTGGTTGCTTTCGAGTTATTTTTTATTTGCATTTCCAATTGATTGTTCTCTGCTCTCCCTAGTTTGTTAATATATGCACACAGGGATATGAATTTACCTCTGATTACTGCTTTAGCTGTATCCCAAAAGGTTTGAAAGGATGTCTCGCCATTGTCATTTTCCTCGATAAAGTTATTAATTGTTTCTATGATTTCTTCTCTATCTAAACGATTTTGGAGTATCATATCGTTTAGTTTCCAATTAGTTTTTGATTTAGTTTTCAATGTACCAGTACTGATCGTTATTTTTATTGACTTGTGGTCTGAAAAGCCTGCATTTATTATTTCTGTTTTTCTGCATTTGTGTGCCATGCTTCTTTGACCTAATGCATGGTCAATCTTTCTGAATGTGCCATGTGGTGCTGAGAAGAAGGTGTATTCCTTTTTATCCCTATTTAGTTTTCTCCATATGTCTATTAATTCTAATTTTTCTAAGATTTCAATCACTTCTTTTACCTCTTTCTTATTTATTTTTTTATTTGATTTATATAAATTTGATAATGGTTGGTTCAAGTCTCCCACTAATATGGTTTTACTCTCTATTTCTTCCTTCAATTCTCCTAGTTTCTCCATTAGAAATTTGGGTGCTATATTATTTGGTGCATACATGTTGATTAGTGATATTTCCTCATTATCTAAACTCCCTTTTAACAAAATATAATTACCTTCCCTATCCCTTTTGATCAGGTCTATTTTTGCTTTGGCTTTATCAGATATCATGATTACCATTCCTGCCTTCTTTCTGTCATTTGAGGCCCAGAAGTTCTTTCTCCATCCTTTAATTCTGACCTTGTGGGTGTCTACCTGCCTCATGTGTGTTTCTTGGAGACAACATATGGTAGGGTATTGGATTCTAATCCATTCTTTTATTCGTCTACGTTTTATGGGTGAGTTCATCCCATTCACGTTCAAAGTTATGACTGTCACTTGTGGACTCCCAGGCATTTTGATATCCTTCCCTAATTCTAACCTTTCTTCTTCAGCTCTATCTTTTCGTCCAGTGATTTACTTTAAATCTGTCCCCCTTTTACTTCCCTTTCTACCCCCCTCCCTTCTTATTCCCTCCCTTATTTTCCCCTGTAGTCTTTTTAAAATTTCCCCTCCACCCTCTCCCTCACTTGGAATGGTTCCCTCCCACCAGTCTGTTTTTTACCCTCCTATTCCCTTATAGCGTGCAAATCTATTCTATTCCCCAATGGATTGGATTGTACTTCCCTCTTTGGTTCACTTTCAAAGTACGTAAGAGTTGAGTATTTCCTATCTCCAACCTCTTTACCCTTCCAGTGTATCGATGTTCCACCCCCTCCTGCCATGAGCTTCTCTGTGACATATAAATTTACCCCCATTTGTTTCTTTTCCCATTTCTTTTAGTCATTACCTCTTTTCTTTTTTAGCTTTAGTCATGGATATATATATATATATATATATATATACATACACATGTATATGTATTTATGCATGCATATATCTATAAACCTATTTATGTCTTGTCCTTTCATCCTATACATTTTGTCACTGTTCCCTCTGAGTGTAGTTCTTCTAGCTGCTTAGGTGATAGCAACAGTTTTTAAGAGTTGCCAATGACCTCTTTTCTTTTAGGGATACATATCATTTTAACTTACTGAGTCTCTTAAAAAATTTTGTTGACTTCCGGTTAAGATGGCGGCTTAGAGAAAGCTGAAGTTCAGATCTCCGGAAAACCCTTCCCGACCGATCTCAAACTAGAAGCTCCTAAGGGGCCGAAATTCAAAACGATCAACAGCACAGACCGTGGGAACCCTCCTCCTGGACCTGGACCCGGTTCAAAAGGTATGGCTCCCCTTAAAAGCCAGAACCCGAGATCCCTCGGACCTCAGGGGTAGGAGCGCAGAGTCCAAGGCTCCCGGAAGCGGCAGCCGCGTCGGGCTCAGAGAGCAGGGTCTGAGGAACAACAACCCTCAGGGTCTTCTACCCAAGTCCCAGTCCGGGTGAAAGTTACTGCCTGGGGCCTCCCCTGCAGAGAGCTGGTCAAAACAACAGCAACCCTCAGGGCGGGCAAGACAGCCTCACGGGCTGGATACTGCTATCCAAGTCTCAGTGAAAGTCTGTGCTCTCGGAGCTTGGGGAAGCGGCAGCCCATCCCCCCGCAGGCCAACGAAACAGCCTCACGGCCAGGGATTCTGAAGGCAACTTCCGGAAATCGAGCCAGGGGGAGAGTGTGGCCTCGTGGTCCGACCCTTCCATTCCAGTTCCAGTGAGGCATATTCAGTTTAACCCAGGGAACGCTCATAGAACCAACATCTGCCCAGGACTAAAGCCTCTGATCACCAGACAAAGACAAGAAAAGCCAATCCTCCACGTTCAGAGATGACAAACTCCACAGAAGCACAGAAGCCCCAAAATACCAAGAAAAATAAGAAGAAAGGGGCGACTCTGGACACATTCTATGGAGCCAAAATACAAAATACAGAGCAGATAGAAGAAGATATACAAGAAAATTCTCCAAAATCTTCCAAAGGAAATAGAAACTCTCCACAAACCCATGAAGAATTTGAATCAGAAAGGACCAAAAAGATGGAAGCCCTCTGGGAGGAAAAGTGGGAAATGATGCAAAAGAAATTCACGCATCTACAAAACCAGTTTGACCAAACTGTAAAAGAAAACCAGGCTTTAAAGCAAGAACTAATAAAGCAAAGCCAAAACACCAAGAAATTCGAAGAGAACATAAAATATCTCACCGACAAGGTGATAGATCTGGAAAACAGGGGGAGAAGAGAAAATTTAAGAATAATTGGACTCCCAGAAAAGCCAGAAATAAACACCAAACTGGACATGGTGATACAAGATATAATCAAAGAAAATTGCCCAGAGATTCTAGAACAAGGGGGCAATACAGCCACTGACAGAGCTCACAGAACACCTTCTACACTAAACCCCCAAAAGACAACTCCCAGGAATGTAATTGCCAAATTCCAAAGCTATCAAACAAAAGAAAAAATCCTACAGGCAGCCAGAAAAAGACAATTTAGATATAAAGGAATGCCAATCAGGGTCACACAAGACCTTGCAAGTTCTACGCTGAATGATCGTAAGGCATGGAACATGATCTTCAGAAAGGCAAGAGAGCTGGGTCTCCAACCAAGAATCAGCTACCCAGCAAAACTGACTATATACTTCCAAGGGAAAGTATGGGCATTCAACAAAATAGAAGACTTCCAACTTTTTGCAAAGAAAAGACCAGAGCTCTGTGGAAAGTTTGATACCGAAAATCAAAGAGCAAGAAATACCTGAAAAGGTAAATATTAAGGAAAGGGGAAAAATGTTATCTTCTTTTACTCAAACTCTCTTCTATAAGGACTACATTTATATCAACCTATGTATACTAATATGTGGGGAAAATGTAATGTATATATAGGGGGTAAAGAAAGACCAAATAGAATAATGGTTCTCACACAAAGATTCACAGGGGAAGGGGAGGGGAAGAAAACTCCTATAAGAAGGAGAGGAAGAGAGGGGGGGGTTTACTTAAACCTCAATCTCAGGGAAATCAACTCTGAGAGGGAAAAACCTCCAGATCCATTGGGATCTTGAATTCTATCTTACCCAACAAGGGTAAGGAGAAGGGAAAACCAAGGGGGGAGGGGGAGAGGGAGAACAAAAAGGGAGGGAAAGAGAGGGGGGAGGGGGAGGGAACAAAAAGGGAGGGACTAAAAAGGGAAACATCAAGGGAGGGGACAAGGGGGACTGATTCAAAGTAAATCACTGGACTAAAAGGTAGAGCCGAAGAAGAAAAGGTTAGAATTAGGGAAGGCAATCAAAATGCCAGGGAGTCCACAAATGACAATCATAACTTTGAACGTGAATGGGATGAACTCACCCATAAAACGTAGACGAATAGCAGAATGGATTAGAATCCAAAACCCTACCATATGTTGTCTTCAAGAAACACACATGAGGCGGGTTGACACCCACAAGGTCAGAATTAAAGGATGGAGTAAGACCTTCTGGGCCTCAACTGATAGAAAGAAGGCAGGAGTGGTAATCATGATATCTGATAAAGCCAATGCAAAAATAGACCTGATCAAAAGGGATAGGGAAGGTAATTATATTTTGTTAAAAGGGACTCTAGACAATGAGGAAATATCATTAATCAACATGTATGCACCAAATAATATAGCACCCAAATTTCTAATGGAGAAACTAGGAGAATTGAAGGAAGAAATAGACAATAAAACCATACTAGTGGGAGACTTAAACCAACCATTATCAAATTTAGATAAATCAAATCAAAAAATAAATAAGAAAGAGGTAAAAGAAGTGAATGAAATCTTAGAAAAATTAGAATTAATAGACATATGGAGAAAAATAAATAGGGATAAAAAGGAATACACCTTCTTCTCAGCACCACATGGCACATTCACAAAAATTGACCATACATTAGGTCACAGAAACATAGCACACAAATGCAAAAAACCAGAAATAATGAATGCAGCCTTCTCAGATCACAAGGCAATAAAAATAATGATTAGTAATGGTACATGGAAAACCAAATCTAAAACCAATTGGAAATTAAACAATATGATACTCCAAAACCGTTTAGCTAAAGAAGAAATCATAGAAACAATTAATAATTTCATCAAGGAAAATGACAATGGCGAAACATCCTTTCAAACCTTTTGGGATGCAGCCAAAGCGGTAATCAGAGGCAAATTCATATCCCTGAAAGCTCATATTAACAAACAAGGGAGAGCAGAGATCAATCAATTGGAAATGCAATTGAAAAAACTCGAAAGCGATCAAATTAAAAACCCCCATCAGAAAACCAAATTAGAAATCCTAAAAATTAAGGGAGAAATTAATAAAATCGAAAGTGATAGAACTATTGATTTAATAAATAAGACAAGAAGCTGGTACTTTGAAAAAACAAACAAAATAGACAAAGTACTGGTCAATCTAATTAAAAAAAGGAAGGAATAAAAGCAAATTCACAGCATTAAAGATGAAAAGGGGGACAGCACCTCCAATGAGGAGGAAATTAAGGCAATCATTAGAAATTACTTTGCCCAATTATATGGCAATAAATACACCAATTTAGGAGAAATGGATGAATATATACAAAAATACAAACTGCCTAGACTAACAGAAGAGGAAATAGAATTCTTAAATAATCCCATATCAGAAATTGAAATCCATCAAGCCATCAAAGAACTTCCTAAGAAAAAATCCCCAGGGCCTGATGGATTCACCTGTGAATTCTATCAAACATTCAGAGAACAATTAACCCCAATACTATACAAACTATTTGACATAATAAGCAAAGAGGGAGTTCTACCAAACTCCTTTTACGACACAAACATGGTACTGATTCCAAAACCAGGCAGGTCAAAAACAGAGAAAGAAAACTATAGACCAATATCCCTAATGAATATAGATGCAAAAATTTTAAATAGGATACTAGCAAAAAGACACTAGCAAGTGATCAGAAGGATCATTCACCATGATCAAGTAGGATTCATACCAGGGATGCAGGGCTGGTTCAACATTAGGAAAACCATCCACATAATTGACCGCATCAACAAGCAAACTAGCAAGAACCACATGATTATTTCAATAGATGCAGAAAAAGCCTTTGATAAAATACAACACCCATTCCTATTAAAAACACTAGAAAGCATAGGAATAGAAGGGTCATTCCTAAAAATAATAAACAGTATATATCTAAAACCAACAGCTAATATCATCTGCAATGGGGATAAACTAGATGCATTCCCAATAAGATCAGGAGTGAAACAAGGATGCCCATTATCACCTCTACTATTTGACATTGTACTAGAAACACTAGCAGTAGCAATTAGAGAAGATAAAGAAATTGAAGGCATCAGAATAGGCAAGGAGGAGACCAAGTTATCACTCTTTGCGGATGACATGATGGTCTACTTAAAGAATCCTAGAGATTCAACCAAAAAGCTAATTGAAATAATCAACAACTTTAGCAAAGTTGCAGGATACAAAATAAACCCACATAAATCATCAGCTTTTCTATATATCTCCAACACAGCTCAGCAGCAAGAACTAGAAAGAGAAATCCCATTCAAAATCACCTTAGACAAAATAAAATACCTAGGAATCTATCTCCCAAGACAAACACAGGAACTATATGAACACAACTACAAAACACTCGCCACACAACTAAAACTAGACTTGAACAATTGGAAAAACATTAACTGCTCATGGATAGGACGAGCCAATATAATAAAAATGACCATCCTACCCAAACTTATTTATCTATTTAGTGCCATACCCATTGAACTACCAAAATACTTCTTCACTGATTTAGAAAAAAACCATAACAAAGTTCATTTGGAAGAACAAAAGATCAAGGATATCCAGGGAAATAATGAAAAAAAAACACATATGATGGGGGCCTTGCAGTCCCAGACCTCAAACTATATTACAAAGCAGCAGTCATCAAAACAATTTGGTACTGGCTAAGAAACAGAAAGGAAGATCAGTGGAATAGACTGGGGGAAAACGACCTCAGCAAGACAGTATACGATAAACCCAAAGATCCCAGCTTTTGGGACAAAAATCCACTATTCGATAAAAACTGCTGGGAAAATTGGAAGACAGTGTGGGAGAGACTAGGAAGAGATCAACACCTCACACCCTACACCAAGATAAATTCAAAATGGGTGAGTGACTTAAACATAAAGAAGGAAACCATAAGTAAATTGGGTAAACACAGAATAGTATACATGTCAGACCTTTGGGAGGGGAAAGGCTTTAAAACCAAGCAAGATATAGAAAGAATCACAAAATGTAAAATAAATAATTTTGACTACATCAAACTAAAAAGCTTTTGTACAAACAAAACCAATATAACTAAAATCAGAAGGGAAACAACAAATTGGGAAAAAATCTTCATAGAAACCTCTGACAAAGGTTTAATTACTCATATTTATAATGAGCTAAATCAATTGTACAAAAAATCAAGCCATTCTCCAATTGATAAATGGGCAAGGGAAATGGATAGGCAGTTCTCAGATAAAGAAATCAAAACTATTAACAAGCACATGAAGAAGTGTTCTACATCTCTTATAATCAGAGAGATGCAAATCAAAACAACTCTGAGGTATCACCTCACACCTAGCAGATTGGCTAACATAACAGCAAAGGAAAGTAATGAATGCTGGAAGGGATGTGGCAAAGTAGGGACATTAATTCATTGCTGGTGGAGTTGTGAACTGATCCAACCATTCTGGAGGGCAATTTGGAACTATGCCCAAAGGGCGACAAAAGAATATCTACCCTTTGACCCAGCCATAGCACTGCTGGGTCTGTACCCCAAAGAGATAATGGACACAAAGACTTGTACAAAAATATTCATAGCTGTGCTCTTTGTGGTGGCCCAAAACTGGAAAACGAGGGGATGCCCATCAATTGGGGAATGGCTGAACAAACTGTGGTATATGTTGGTGATGGAATACTATTGTGCTCAAAGGAATAATAAAGTGGAGAAGTTCCATGGAGACTGGAACAACCTCCAGGAAGTGATGCAGAGCGAGAGGAGCAGAACCAGGAGAACATTGTACACAGAGACTAATACACTGTGGTATAATCGAATGTAATGGACTTCTACATTAGGGGCAGTGTAATGTCCCTGAACAACTTTCAGGGATCCAGGAGAAAAAAAAAACACCATTCATAAGCAAAGGATAAACTATGGGAGTGGAAACACCGAGAAAAAGCAACTGCCTGAATACAGAGGTTGAGGGGACATGACAGAGGATAGACTTTAAATGAACACTCTAATGCAAATACTATCAACAAAGCAATGGGTTCAAATCAAGAAACATCTAATGCCCAGTGGACTTACGCGTCGGCTATGGGGGGTGGGGGGGAGGAAAAGAAAATGATCTATGTCTTTAACGAATAATGCTTGGAAATGATCAAATAAAATATATTAAAAAAAAATTTTGTTGTTGTTGTTGTTGTTGTTTTTTCCCCTCTTTTTTAATTACCTTTTGATGATTCTCTTGAGTTCTGTGGTTGGACTTCAAATTTTCTGTTCAGGTCTGGTCTTTTATTGATGAATGCTTGGAACTCTTCTGTTGTTTTAAATGACCATACTTTCCCCTTTAAGAATATAGTCAGTTTTGACGGGTATTTTATTCTTGGTTGTAGGCCTAGTTCCCTTGCTTTCCAGAATATCATATTCCATGCCTTTTGGTCCTTCAGTGTGGATGCAGACAGATCCTGTGTTATCCTCACCATGTTTTCATGGTATCTGAATGGCTTTTTCTTGGCAGCTTGTAATACCTGTTCTTTCATTTGATTGTTTTTTAATTTGGCTATAACATTTCTTGGTGTTGTCAGTTGGGGATTAAATACAGGGGGTGATCTGTGGATTCTTTCAATCTCCATTTTCCCCTCCTGTTCTAGGATCTCGAGGCAGTTTTCCTGGATAATTTCCTCTAGTATTATGTTCAGGTTTTTCTTTTGTCGTGGTCTTCTGGTAGTCCAATTATTCTTAAATTATCTCTTCTTGAACAATTTTCTAAATCGTCTGTTTTGTGAATGAGATGCTTCACATTTTCCTCAATTTTTTCATTCTTTTTGTTTTGTTTTATAGTGTCCTGCTGCCTTGTGAGGTCACTTGATTCTAGTTGTTTTACTCTGGTTCTTAAAGATTGGATTTCATCTCTGGCTTTTTGGTCGTCTTTTTCCTTCTGGTCTGATTTTCTTTGAAGATCGTCTTTCATCCTTTTTATCTCATCTTTCATCTCCTTTGCCTCATCTTTTATCTCCTTTGCCTCATTTTCCAGCTGGATGATTTTGGCTTTCAGGACACTATTTTCTTGTTTTAGTTCAAGTGCCTCTGTTTCCAAATGACTTATCTTAATTTTTAAGTTCTTTTCCCAATTGTCTTCAGCCTCTCTTAGTTGTGTTTTGAGTTCTTCCACAGCATGTATCCAATTCACTGGGATTTCTGGTTTATCCTTTGCTGATCTCTCCCCCTCTGTTCCATTTGCTGAGTAGTAGCTGTCTATTGTATTTTCTTTCTTCTGTTTCTGTTGTTTGTTCAAATTCACCCCTTCTTTCCTCCCCGTATTTGTCTGTGCTCTTGTTCCTCCCATTTTTTTGTTTTTTGGGGACTTCTATCAGTCTCCCCTCTTGGAGCTTTAATAGAGGATCTCTTGGTGTTATATCTGGGGGATGGTTGTTGGGACCTGGGCTTCACTGTGTTCTGTAGACTTTTGATGGGATTGAGTTCAGGTTGGTTGGGCTGAGTTTACTCTGAGTTTTAAACTTCCTGGACGGCTGGAGCAGATATGGAGGATCTCCAAAAAGCTCTGGTCAGGCTGCCAGTTCTATGCTCCTTCTAGGCTGCCATCTTGACTTCGCCTCTTGGTTTCTGTTTTTTCAGAAGACCCTGCTCTCAAAGGGGGGAGGGTTTGTGGCCTCCCTGGTCTCTGAGGGCTCCTGATGGGATTAGGTTCACCTGGTTAGGTCTGAATGAGACCTGAAGCAAAAAACCTCCTCCTCCACAGTCTGTTTTGAATGCCCAGAGACTGGCCCCTGTTGCTTTCAAGGAATGCCCTTCACTAGCCCTTAGGTTTTTGTTCTTTCAGAAGCTCTGAGGGCTCCTAATGGGATTATGTTCAGCTGGTGTGGGCCAAATGATTCCCGAACCAAAAAAAAAAAAAGAAAAAAGAAAATGCAACCTCCTCCTCCACAATCTGTGTTGAATGCCCAGAGACTGGCCCAGGTTACTTTCAAGGTAAGAGCTTCAGAGCAACCCCTTTACGGGCCCTGAGGTTTCTGTCCTTTCAGTGGCTCTGAGGGCTCCTGATGGGATTGGGTTCAGCTGGTGCCCTAAAGCTGGGACCTCCCTTGAGACTCAGATGGAAGGACCCAGCCAGGGGGCTACCAGCTTCCCCCTTCTCTCTATGTTTCCCTGCTGTCTGTGTTGGGGGCCCCAGAGACTGGCTCAGGTTGCTTTCAATGTGAGTCTTCAGAGCCCTGAGGTTCCCGCTGCTGCTGTGGGCTCAGCACTCTGGGTTGGGGGGGATGGGTCCTGGGACCTTCTTTCTGTCTACCCCTTAGATCCGAGTGATCTAGGGTTCTGGCTTTTGGGGTGTGGTACCTTTTGATCCAGGTCAAGTAGGAGGTTTCCCCAGGTCTATCTTGTTGTTCAGCTTGAATTTCGGTGGCCTAGGAGCACTCTGTTTGAGATCGGTAAGGAAGGGTTTCTGAGGTCTGAACTTTTGCTTCTTCTATGCCGCCATCTTGACTGGAAGTGTGAAGTAGCTCAATGCCCTAATTTTATATAAGATGTTAGCAATTGAGAAGGGTTGAGTAACTTGCCCCAAGTTATATGGGTAGATCCTCAATATCAGGGTAGAACATAACACTAACAAGGTAATTTTCTCTTCTTACTACTTACCTTCTGTTAATGCCCCATTATTTTTCAAGTTAACTTTACTAGAAAATATGGAATGCTTCTTAACTCTTCCCTCTCCCTTATACCTTACATCTAATAAATTATTGAGTGTTAGCAATTCTACCTCTATAAAATCTCTAGCAATTAGCTTGTGTTTATTTTTCCCTATTGTCATGTGCAAGCCACTGCCAGATTTCATCTCATTTCTTTGTTTGATAGCTTTCAACTGCCCTCTCTTGCCTTTAAGATAAAATTCAAACACTTTATCTTTGCCTTTTGTGGCCTTCTAACTTTTTAACTTTTTAAAATTTTTTAAAATTTTATTTAAATAGTTAATTTAGAATATTTTCCCTAGGATACAAGATTCATATTCTTCCCTCCCCCAACCCCACCCCTTCCTGTTGCTGACACAATTCCACTTGGTTGTTACCTGTGTTTTTGATCAAAAACTTTTTCCATGGTTTTGATGTTTGCATTAGGATGTTCATTTAGAGTCTACTTCCCCAGCTATATGCCCTCTACCCATGTATTCAAGCAGTTGTTTTTCATCTGTGTTTCTACTTCCACAGTTTTTCCTCTGAATGTGGAAAATGTTCTTTCTCGTAGATTCTTCCAGGTTGTTCAGGATCACTGCATTGCCACTAATGTAAAAGTCCATTACATTTGATTGTACCATAGTGTATCAGTCTCTGTGTACAGTGTTCTCCATGTTCTTCCCCTCTCACTCTGCATAAATTCCTGGAGGTTGTTCCAGTTCCCATGGAATTCCTCCACTTTATTAGAATATTGGTATTCTTGCAAAGAACAAATTTAGCTGAGTTATGAGACAAGGATAATAAGTAGTTAGGACCAAAGGTACTTGAAGAATATTGATACTCTTCATGAAAATGGGGAAATTCAGCCAAAAATTGCAGTTTGAGGAAAATGTAATGTAAAAACAGCTCATCTATGCCAAATCATCCTATGTTACTCATCTCACCCAAAACTTGAAGTGTCCACCTGAAAAGGATGGGATTCATATTATTTAGCCACTAGCCTGAAAAATATTTTTTTTTTCTGGAAATTAGAAGTCAAAGATTTTATTAATACTTTGATTAACAAGTATTTTAAAATGCCTACTCTGCACCAGGTATTTGGCAAAGCTCTGGAGACCCAAAGATAAATTGTCCTAGAGTATTTTTACTCAATTGGGAAGACAAAATGCATGAAGTTTTATAAAAAATAAAAAATTTATGCAACATAAATTCAAGGTCATTTTGGCAGAGGGGAAGCATTAACAGCCATGTTAATTGAAAGCCTTTATGTATTAGTGGTTGCTTGTTTAGAGTAAGTGGCAGAAGTAAGGTAAATGTTCATTTCAGGGATAGAGTACAGTTAGCTTGGGGAAAGGAATAAAAATTCAACAGTTTACTAAATATATAAAATAGAACTGATATTTCCCATTACAGAATCATCCCTACTTCACTGAACTGAAGAAACCTCAATAGCTAGAATGATTGCCTTGCTCATCATTATCACAACCACCCACTATGAAGACAGATCATAATACTTGACTAAGTTTGGGATGGAACTGCAGTCCCTTGCTGCAGATTATTGTGACGTTAATAATATTATAAAGATAACAATTGTCCCAATGCCAATATAATTGTCTTTATTGTATGATTGCATTTCAGCTTAAGTCGTATTAAATGTGCTACTGTGGTATTATACACATATAATTTTTTGTTTGTTTTATATATTTTCTGAATTTTATTGGTAATTTCTAGAATTAAAGGTTTTTGAATATTATGTGAATCCATTTTTTTCTGGATTCATGGATGTAATGAATAGTTGTTATCAGCAAGGCTATTTAATTTAAAAAAAAGTTTTATTTTGCCTAAAAGAATTTATTTCTGGCTTTTTTCATAAGCACTATTTTGGGGAAAAGTTTGATTTTTCTGAGTTTTCCATATAAAATCCTTTATGCGACCTGTATCTCATCACTTCAAAGTCTAAAAAGACTCTATTTCTATGAAAACAATTAGTTGAGGGGGAGAAATGAAACATGGTCGCAAATCCTTGTACCCATGTCACTAGGCACAAAAATACACAACATGTTGCCCAATATGGTAACTAATGCCAGCTGTAAGTGAATATTTATAATGCAAAATAATCCTTCTGTGGTGTTCCAGATGCAATATGGTCTTGATGACTATCCAGAGCCAAAATACCTCAATTTCAAAGCCATGTCAGAATAGTATAATCAGATATGATTTATTTTTCTCCTATAGTTGATGATAATAACTTCCCTACACTTAGGGGTAGGTAAGGAAAGGGAAATGGTAACAGATTATGTAAACTCATAGAATTATCATATTCAGATTACGCATAGTAACAATTTCCCAAATTTATAAACCTTACCTTTCAAAAGTTTCCAGCAATCATGAATTAAAACTATATGGAAAGTTTTGAGGTAGAAATGGAAGACAAACTTTATCTATACCCAATAGCAAATAAGCATAGTACTGTGTGTTTTTTGCTCCATCTCAGAGGCTTGTAATTTAGTCATCATCTTGAGCCATCCCCTTTCATTTAACATTACTATTCTCAAAATTAATTTTATATCAAATGTAAAGATAATAATTATATCTATATCCGCAAAGTTTCTCCTTACTGACATGTTTTTATGTTTATGTTATCTTTACTTGCTGTTGTGACATGATGTTGAGGATAACTGGCAGTCCTCAGACCTTCAGGGAGATGTCTATCCTATGCATGTAAAGACTTACCCTGGTGTAATTGGAGTATGAAAATAATTCATTCCAAAAGCCATGAAGGTGACTGAAGAAAGGGCCTTAGAAAACTGAGAAATTTGTCAGATATCCAAGATACCATGGGCATCAACTGCATCCTGGGCCAAGTCACCCTCACTTTTTTCTTGCCACTGTACTTTAATTAATCTAGAAAAGAGAATAAGACCAATCACTTTGTGCAACTTTGCCACATTTAAATCCAATTTATGTTCAAGTCAAGATATCATTCCATGATGTCATTGGTCCTCTTAGAAAATGGAGAACTGACAATCCTGGGCACTAATATTCTTCCTCTACACTGTCTGATGATCTCATCAGCTCCCTTGAATTTAATTACTATGTATATGTTGACAATTCACAAGTCCATCTTGCATATTCTCCATGATCAACTGATCAACTTATATCTCTAATCAACTTTCAATCATTTAAAACTGAGTATCCAGTAGACACCTTAAACTAAGAATGTCCAAAATAGAACTCATTTTTTCTTCCTTTGACCCCAAACATCTCCTACCTTCCCTATTTCTAGATCAGGCAATAGATTTCTCTTATTTCCTTGGTCTTGTAACATAGGAGCTATGCTTGAATTTTCACTGTCTCTAACTCTCACATATCTAATCTGTTGTCAAGGCCTGTCAATTTTACCTCTGCAACAAACATCTCTTGAATACTTCCTCTTCTCTCTCATATTCTTCTTCTCTCATATTAAAATGGTATCATTTTAGTGGAGGCCTTCATCACCTCATGCTTAGACTATTATTATAGGCTGATGTTGGTCCCATTTACATCATTTCTTTCCCCATTCCATTCCATCTTCAATTTAGTCACCAAAGGAATTTTCCTAAAGAACAAGTATCACTCTAGCTGCCACCCTCAAACACACACACACACACACACACACACACACACACACATACACATTAAAAAACACACCTACACACAAAAAATTTGCTCCTGATTGCCTCCAGGATCATATTCAAATTGCTCTCTAGTAGGACATCCAAAGCCATTTGTAGCCTACTCCCTCCCACCATTCCAGTCTTATATTTTACTTTCCATCAAGTATTCTTTCATCCAGTTGCATTGACTTCCCCACTGTTTCATAAGAAAGACCCGGTATTTTTTACTGTAGCCATTTCTCTGGTTTTCCATTTTTACCTGGAAATACTAACACTCCTCAACTCTATTTACCAATTTTCCTGGCTTCCTTAAGTTCCAATTAAAATCTTATATCTGGGGGGCAGCTGGGTGGCTCAGTGGATTGAGAGCCAGGCCTAGAGATGGGAGGTCCTAGGTTCAAACCTAGCCTCAGACACTTCCCAGCTGTGTGACCCTGGGCAAGTCACTTAACCCCCATTGCCTAGCCCTTACCACTCTTCTGCCTTGGAGCCAATACACAGTATTGACTCCAAGACGGAAGGTAAGGGTTTTAAAAAAAAAAATTATATCTGACAGAAAAACTTTCCCAAGGCCTCTTAATTCTCATGCTTTCCTCCCTTAGTTATTTCTTATATTACCTGTATGTAAATGGCTTTGTATATGTGTTGCATGATTTCTTCCACATTACATTTTAGGTTTCTTGGAAGCATGGACTGTCTTTAGCCTCTTTGAATCTCTAGCATTTAACACAAAGCCGGGTATATATTATATCCGGGTTTTAAATATTTATGTGTTCCTTTTTACTGGTGGTTGTATTAATTGTGACTGGTTTTTGGCTATATACATACAAAAATATGATTTCTCCCACTATTCTATGTGATGAATATACTTAGAAATACTGAAGGTAGATTTTTTCTTTTCTTTTACTCAAAAATGGTTATAACTATATGTTTAGGAGTTAAATTGTAAGGAGATGTAAAGGTTTGTATGGCATCTTATATTTCTTTTTGTATTTTTTGAGGGTAGAAGAAAGAATATTGGTTATTTGGATTATGCTTTTATTTCATGGTAAAGGGAATACCATAAACTTGAAATTGATGTTATAGAAGATAGAAGAAAAATAATCTGGCAATTCAGAGTTAACAGCCATAAAGAAACAAACAATATTGATGGAACTTCCTAAAGTTAGCTCTTTTTTTGTGTGTGGGGGGATGATATAAAACAATATTTGGGAGTAAGGAGTAAACCAATTCCTCTTCGCCTTGTCAGTCAGAGAACAAATGGCTTTGAAGAGGTGCCAAGACATATGGTTTCAAGAGATTATATCTAGGTTTCAATGAGCACTGTATGATCCTTTAGATCACAAGCCCTGAGAAGTCAGTTTCCATTTTATCTTTCCAGGAAGCAGGTCAACATGCTATTTTCTAGCCATTTTCAATCCGTACTTTATTTACTCTGTCTACCTCACCCAAATGCTTTCTAAGACTATTTCTGCCTCATTTGTTATCATCTTCTAGTAACATTTGAATTCCTTGAAAGTAGAAGCTATTTTCTTTGCTTGTATCATCAGCATTCAGCACAATGCTTGAAATGTGGTAATGGTTAATAACTTTTCCCATTCATTCATTTACTCATTTGTGTATATGAGATAAAATAATCTAGGATCACAGAATTATATATTTAATTGTAGACAGCTCAAATTTATATAGTGTTTTATGAATTAAGAAAAGATTTTCTGTGGTATGTCCCATGTATAGATCTGATCAGTATGAATGACACCATCTTTGCAGTCTGATAAGATACATGCATCAGGCCATGATTTCATTTGTATTATCTCTTTGAAACCTCTCAGTAGTCCTGTGGAATAAGTTCTATTATTATCATCATTTATTTTTTCCACATTAGATGATAATACAATTTTAATAAGAATTTTCTGACATTTTGTGATGAATGTTCTTCCTTTCTCCCCCCATTCCCAAGTCAACAAGTAGTATGATATATTCTATATATGTGCTATATGTAAAACATATTTCCATGATTATGATGTTGTTAAAAAGATACATATAAGTTATAAAAGAAAAAAATTCTCATGAAAGAAATAAAATGAAGAATGATATGCTTCAAAACAC
Source organism: Monodelphis domestica (assembly GCF_027887165.1). Classification (NCBI taxonomy): domain Eukaryota; kingdom Metazoa; phylum Chordata; class Mammalia; order Didelphimorphia; family Didelphidae; genus Monodelphis; species Monodelphis domestica. The sequence goes on from NC_077233.1 coordinate 202,065,801, forward strand.
ATTCAAACTCCATCAGTTCTTTTTTTTTAAATTTTAATTTATTTAGAACATTTTAATTAATTAATTTAGAACATTATTCCTTGGCTACAAGAATCACATGATTTCCCTCCCTCCACCCCAGAAGGCCTATGCTCAGCTGATGCACAATTTCATTGGGTATTATATGTGTCCTTGATCAGAACCTATTTCCATGTTGTTGGTGTTTGCATTAGGATGATCATTTAGAGTCTACATCCCCAGCCATATTCCCTCCACCCATGTATTCAAGCAGTTGTTTTTCCTCTGTGTTTCTACTCCAAGAGATCTTCTGATGAATGTGGATAGTATTCTTTCTTGTAGATCCCTCATTGCCAATAGTGAAAAAGTCCATTACATTCGATTATACTTCAGTGTATTGGTCTCTGTGAACTATGTTCTCCTGATTCTGCTCCTTTTGTTCTGCATCAATTCCTAGAGGTCATTCCATTTCCCATGGAAATCCTTCACTTCATTATTCCTTTGGGCACAATAGTATTCCATCACCAACATATACCCCAATTTGTTCAGTCATTCCCCAATTGTAGGGCATCCTCTCATTTTCCAATTTTTTGCCACAAAGAGTGCAGCTATGAATATTCTTGTACATGTCTTGTCTTTTCCTTATTATCAATTTGGGGTACAAATCCAGCAGTGCTATGGCTGGATCAAAGGGCAAACAGTCTTTTAGCGCCCTTTGGGTGTAGTTCCAAATGGCCCTCCAGAATGGTTGAATCAATTCACAACTCCACCAGCAATGTATTAATGTCCCTACTTTGCCACATTCCCTCCAGCATTCATTACTTTCCGTTGCTGTCATGGTAGCCAATCTGCTAGGTGTGAGGTGATACCTCAGAGTTGTTTTGATTTGCAATTCTCTGATTATAAGAGATTTAGAACACTTTTTTCATGTGCTTATTAATAGTTTTGATTTCTTCAACTGATAATTGCCTAGTCATATCCCTTGCCCATTTATCAATTGGAGAATGGCTTGATTTTTTGTACAATTGATTTAACTCTTTATAAATTTGAATAATTAGACCTTTGTCAGGAGTTTTTGTTCTGAAGATTATTTCCCAATTTATTGCTTCCCTTCTAATTTTGGTTTCATTGGTTTTGTTTACACAAAACCTTTTTAATTTGATGGAATTAAAGTTATTTATTTTACATTTTATGATTTTTCTAGATCTTGCTTGGTTTTAAAGTCTTTCCTTTCCCAAAAAATCTGACATGTACACTATTCTGTGTTCACCTAATTTGCTTATAGCTTTATTCTTTATTTTTTTATGTAAAATTAAAAGATGTCAATAACAATTTATTTAAAATAACTTCTTATTGGTTGATTAGTGATTTACGCAGTAAGTGGCAGATCCAGGATTTGATACAGGTCCTCTGACCACTACCCAACACTGCTTTGTCATTTTCTTTTTTTTTTTAATATTTTATTTGATCATTTCCAAGCATTACTCATTAAAGACATAGATCATTTTCTTTCCCCACCTCCCCACCCCCCATAGCTGACGCGTAAATCCACTAGGCATTACATGTTTTCTTGATTTGAACCCATTGCTATGTTGATAATATTTGCATGAGAGTGTTCATGTAGAGTCTCTCCTATGTCATGTCCCCTGAAACTCTGTATTCAGGCAGTTGATTTCCTCAGTGTTTCTACTCCAACAGTTTATCCTCTGCTTATGAATGGTGCATTTTCTCCTAGATCCCTTCAGATTGTTTAGAGACATTACACTGCCACTAATGGAGAAGTCCATTACGTTTGATTATACCACAGTGTATTAGTCTTTGTGTACAATGTTCTCCTGGTTTTGCTCCTCTCATTCTGCATCACTTCCTGGAGGTTGTTCCAGTCTCCATGGAACTCCTCCACTTTATTATTCCTTTTAGCACAATAGTGTTCCATCACCAACATATAACAAGATTTGCTCAGCCATTCCCCAATTTTCCTCATTTTCCAGTTATGGGCCACCACAAAGAGCGCAGCTATGAATATTTTTGTACAAGTCTTTTTGTCCATTATCTCTTTGGGGTACAGACCCAGCAGTCTGGATCAAAGGGTAGATATTCTTTTGTCGCCCTTTGGGGATAGGTCCAAATTGCCCTCCAGAATGTTTGGATCAGTTCACAACTCCACCAGCAATGAATTAATGTCCGTACTTCACCACATCCACTCCAGTATTAATTACTTTAATTTGCTATCATGTTAGCCAATCTGCTTGGTGTGAGGTGATACCTCAGAGTTGTTTTTATTTGCATCTCTCTGATTATAAGAGATTTAGAACACTTCTTCATGTGCTTATTAATAGTTTTGATTTCTTTATCTGAGAACTGCCTATCCATGTCCCTTGCCCATTTAACAATTGGGGAATGGCTTGATTTTTGTACAGTTGATTTAGTTCTTTATAAATTTGAGTAATTAAACCTTTGTCAGAGGTTTCTATGAAGATTTTTTCGCAGTTTGTTGTTTCCCTTCTGATTTTAGTTACATTGGTTTTGTTTTTGCAAAAGCTTTTTAATTTGATGTAGTTAAAATTATTTATTTTACAATTTGCAATTCTTTCTTTGTCTTGCTTGGTTTTAAAGTCTTTCCCCTCCCAGAGGTCTGATATGTATACTATTCTGTGTTTACCCAATTTACTTATGGTTTCCTTCTTTATGTTTAAGTCACTCACCCATTTTGAATTTATTTTGGTGTAGGGTGTGAGGTGTTGTTCAATTCCTACTCTCTCCCACACTGTTTTCCAATTTTCCCAGCAGTTTTTACCGAATAGTGGATTTTTGTCCCAAAAGCTGGGATCTTTGGGTTTATTGTATACTGTCTTGCTGAGGTCACTTGTCCCCAGTCTATTCCACTGATCCTCCTTTCTGTCTCTTAGCCAGTACCAAATTGTTTTGATGACTGCTGCTTTGTAATATAGTTTGAGATCTGGGACTGCAAGGCCCCCTCATTTGTCTTTTTTTTTTCATTATTTCCCTGAATGGTCATTTTTATTATATTGGCTCGTCCTATCCATGAGTAGTTAATGTTTTTCCAATTGCTCAAGTCTAGTTTTAGTTGTGTGGCGAGTGTTTTGTAGTTGTGTTCATATAGTTCCTGTGTTTGTCTCAGGAGGTAGATTCCTAGGTATTTTATTTTGTCTAAGGTGATTTTGAATGGGATTTCTCTTTCTAGTTTTTGCTGCTGAGCTGTGTTGGAGATATATAGAAAAGCTGATGACTTATGTGGGTTTATTTTGTATCCTGCAATTTTGCTAAAGTTATTGATTGTTTCAATTAGCTTTTTGGTTGAATCTCTTGGATTCTTTAAGTAGACCATCATGTCATCTGCAAAGAGTGACAACTAACTTGGTCTACTCCTTGCCTATTTTGATGCCTTCAATTTCTTTTTCTTCTCTAATTGCTACTACTAGTGTTTCTAGTACAATGTCAAATAGTAGAGGTGATAATGGGCATCCTTGTTTCACTCCTGATCTTATTGGGAATGCATCTAGTTTATCCCCATTGCAGATGATATAAGCTAATGGTTATAGATATATACTGTTTATTATTTTTAGGAACGACCCTTCTATTCCTATGCTTTCTAGTGTTTTTAATAGGAATGGGTGTTGTATTTTATCAAATTTTTTCTGCATCTATTGAGATAATCATGTGGTTCTTGTTGGTTTGCTTATTGATGTGGTCAATTATGTGGATGGTTTTCCTAATATTGAACCAGCCCTGCATCCCTGGTATCAATCCTACTTGATCATGGTGGATGATACTTCTGATCACTTGCTGGAGACTTTTTGCTAGTATCCTATTTAAGATTTTTGCATCTGTATTCATTAGGGAGATTGGTCTATAGTTTTCTTTCTCTGTTTTTGACATGCCTGGTTTTGAATCAGTACCATGTTTGTGTCGTAAAAGGAGTTTGGTAGAACTCCCTCTTTGCTTATTATGTCAAATAGTTTGTATAGTATTGGGATTAACTGTTCTCTGAATGTTTGATAGAATTCACTGGTGAATCCATCAGGCCCTGGGGATTTTTTCTTAGGAAGTTCTTTGATGGCTTGTTGGATTTAATTTTCTGACATGGGATTATTTAAGAATTGTATTTCTTCTTCTGTTAGTCTAGGCAGTTTGTATTTTTGTATATATTCATCCATATCACCTAAATTGGTGTATTTATTGCCATATAATTGGGCAAAGTAATTTCTAATGATTGCCTTAATTTCCTCTTCATCGGAGGTGCTGTCCCCCTTTTCATCTTTGATGCTGTTAATTTGCTTTTCTTCCTTACTTTTTTAAATTAGATTGACCAGTACTTTGTCTATTTTGTTTGTTTTTTTCAAAGTACCAGCTTCTTGTTTTATTTATTAAATCAATAGTTCTATCACTTTAGATTTTATTAATTTCTACCTTAATTTTTAGGATTTCTAGTTTGGTTTTCAGCTGGGGGGTTTTAATTTGATTGCTTTTGGGTTTTTTCATTTGCATTTCCAATTGATTCATCTCTTCTCTCCCTACTCAGGGATAGGAATTTACCTCTGATTACCACTTTGGCTGCATCCCAAAAGGTTTGAAAGGATGTCTCGCCATTGTCATTTTTGTCGATGAAATTATTAATTGTTTCTATGATTTCTTCTTTAAATAAAAGATTTTGGAGTATCATATTGTTTAATTTCCAATTAGTTTTTGATTTGGTTTTCCATGTACCATTACTAATCATTTTTTTATTGCCTTGTGATCTGAGAAGCCTGCATTCATTATTTCTGCTTTTCTGCATTTGTGTGCCATGTTTCTGTAACCTAATGTATGGTCAATTTTTGTGAATGTGCCATGTGGTGCTGAGAAGAAGGTGTATTCCTTTTTATCCCTATTTATTTTTCTCCATATGTCTATTAATCCTAATTTTTCTAAGATTTCATTCACTTCTTTTACCTCTTTCTCATTTATTTTTTGATTTGATCTATCTAAATTTGATAATGGTTAGTTTAAGTCTCCCACTAATATGGTTGTACTGTCTATTTCTTCCTTCAATTCTCCTAGTTTCTTCATTAGAAATTTGGGTGCTATATTATTTGGTGCATACATGTTGATTAATGATATTTCCTCATTGTCTAAAGTCCCTTTTAACAAAATATAATTACCTTCCCTATCCCTTTTGATCAGGTCTATTTTTGCTTTGGCTTCATCAGATATCATTATTAGCACTCCTGCCTTCTTTCTGTCAGTTGAGGCCCAGAAAGTCTTACTCCATCCTTTAATTCTGACCTTGTGGGTGTCAACCCGCCTTATGTGTGTTTCTTGAAGATAACATATGATAGGGTTTTGGATTCTAATCCATTCTGCTATTCGTCTACCTTTTATGGGTGAGGTCATCCCATTCCCATTCAAAGTTATGATTGTCATTTGTGGACTCCCTGGCATTTTGATATCCTTCCATAACCTTTTCTTCTTTGGCTCTACCTTTTAGTCCAGTGATTTACTTTGAATCATTCCCCCTTGTCCCCTCCCTTGATGTTTCCCTTTTTAGTCCCTCTCTTTTTGTTCCCTCCCCCTCCCCCTCTCTTTCCCTCCCTTTTTGTTTTCCCTCTCCCCCTTCCCCTTTGGTTTTCCCTTCTCCCTACCCTTGTTTGGTAAGATAGAATTGAAAATCCCAAAGGATCTGGATGTTTTTCCCTCTCAGAGTTGATTTCCCTGAGATTAAGGTTTAAGTAAAAAACCCTCTCTTTCTCTCCTTCTTATAGGAGTTTTCTTCCCCTCCCCTTCCCATGTGAATCTTTGTGTGAGAACCATTATTCTATTTGGTCTTTCTTTACCCTCTATTTATACATTACATTTTCCCCACATGTTAGTATACATAGATTGATATAAATGTAGTCCTTATAGAAGAGAGTTTGAGTAAAAGAAGAAGATAACATTTTTCTCCTTTCCCCTTTCCTTAATATTTACCTTTTCAGGTATTCCTTGCTCTTTGTTTTTCGGTATCAAACTTTCCACAGAGCTCTGGTCTTTTCTTTGCAAAAAGGTGGAAGTCTTCTATTTTGGTGAATGCCCATACTTTCCCTTGGAAGTATATAATCAGTTTTGCTGGGTAGCTGATTCTTGGTTGAAGACCCAGCTCTCTTGCCTTTCTGAAGATCATGTTCCATGCCTTACGATCATTCAGAGTAGAACTTGCAAGGTCTTGTGTGACCGTGATTGGCATTCCTTTATATCTAAATTGTCTTTTTCTGGCTTCCTGTAGGATTTTTTCTTTTGTTTGAGAGCTTTGGAATTTGGCAATTACATTCCTGGGAGTTGTCTTTTGGGGGTTTAGTGTAGAAGGTGTTCTGTGAGCTCTGTCAGTGGCTGTATTACCCCCTTGTTCTAGAATCTCTGGGCAATTTTCTTTGATTATATCTTGTATCACCATGTCCAGTTTGGTCTTTATTTCTGGCTTTTCTGGAAGTCCAATTATTCTTAAATTATCTCTTCTCCCTCTATTTTCCAGATCTGTCACCTTGTCAGTGAGATATTTTATGTTCTCTTCTAATTTCTTGGTATTTTGGCTTTGTTTTATTAATTCTTGGTCTTTTACATCATCGTTGTTTTGCAGTTGCCTGATTCTGACCTTAAAAGCCTGGTTTTTCTTTTCAGTTTGGTCACACCGGTTTTGTAGATGCGTGAATTTGTTTTGCATTATTTTCCACTTTTTCTCCCAGAAGGCTTCCATCTTTTTGTTCATTTCTGATTCAAATTCTTCATGGGTTTTTGGAGAGTTCCCATTTCCTTTTGAAGGTTTTGGTGCATTTTCTTGTGTATCGTCTTCTATCTCCTCTGTATTTTGTATTTTTGCTCCATTGAATGTGTCTAAAGATGCCCCTTTCTTCTTATTTTTCTTGGGATTTGGGGGCTTCTGTGCTTCTGTGGAGTTTGCCATCTCTGAATGGGTATGATTAGCTTTTCTTATCTCTGTCTGGTGTTCAGAGGTTTTAGTCCTGGGCAGATTGTCCGTTCTATGAGCTTTCCCTGGGTTGAACTGAGCTTGCCTTAAGGCAGTGACTTTCACTGGAACTGGAATGGAAGGATCTGGCCAGGGGGTTACACCCTCCCCCGGCTCTCTCTGTTTCCCTGCTGTTTGGGTGCCCCCTCGACTGGGTTGGGTTTCTTTCTAAAAGTTGCCTTCAGAATAGCTGGCCATGAGGCTGTCTTGTTGGCCCTGAGGGTTACTGTTGTTTCAGAGGACCCTGCTCTATGAGGGGGAGGGGCCGCGGCTTCCCAGAGCTCTGAGGGCAGTGACTTTCACTGAGACTTGGATAGAAGGATCCGGCCAGGGGGTTACACTCTCCCCCGGCTCTCTCTGTTTCCCTGCTGTCTGCGTGCCCCCCGACTGGGTCGGGTTGCTTTCCAGAAGTTGCCTTCAGAATAGCTGCCTGTGAGGCTGTCATGCCAGCCCTGAAGGTTACTGTTGTTTCAGACGACCCTGCTCTCTGAGGGGGGAGGGGCCGCGGCTTGCTGGAGCTCCAAGCACAGCGACTTTCACTGGGACTCGGATGGAAGGATCCGGCCAGGTGTTTACAATCTCGGCTCTAAGTTTCCCTCTGTAGCCTTGGACTCAGCCCTCCTACCCCTTAGGTCCAAGGGATCTCGGGTTCTGGCTTTTGAGGGGAGCCATACCTTTTGATCCAGGTCCAGGTCCAGGAGGAGGATTCCCAGGGTCTATGCTGTTAATCGTTTTGAATTTCGGCACCCTAGGAGCATATAGTTTGAGATCCGTAGGGAAGGGTTTCCTGAGATCTGAACTTTAGCTTTCTCTAAGCCGCCTTCTTGACCAGAAGTCCTCAGTTTTATTCTTTATAATCAAGTCATTCACCCATTCTGAGTTCATCTTGGGGAAGTGTGTGAGATGTTGATCCAAACCTAATCTCTCCCATACTGTCTTCCAATTTCCTCCCTCAGTTTTTATCAAATATTGGGTTTTGGTACCAAAAGTTGTGATCTTCGGGCTTATCATAGACTGCCTTGCTGAGGTCACTTATCCCAATTCTATTCCACTGATCCTCCTTTCTTTTTTTTTAGCCAGTAACATATTGTTTTGATGACCACTGCTTTGTAGTATAGTTTGAGATCTGGGACAGCAAGGCCTCCTTCCTTCCCAATTTTTTTTCCATTATTTCCCTGGATATTCTTGATATTTGTTCTTCCAAATGAACTTTGTTATTTTTTTTTTCTAATTGGGCAAAAAAAGTTCAATGGGTATGGCACTAAATAAGTAAATTAATTTGGGTTGGATTGTCATTTTTATTATGTTAGCTCATTTTACCCTTGAGCAATCAATGTTTCTCCACTTGTTTAGATCTTGTTTTAATTGTGTGGAGAGTGTTTTGTAACCATCATTTCTTTTTTTTATGAGTTTTTTCTTCATGAGTTTCTTCACATTATCTTGGAATTTTTATTTGCACTACTACTAATAATTAAGCCATTCACAGTGTATGTGATCACATTGTATGATCATTGTACATTATGGCAGTTGCAATATGTAACATTTTACTGGTTTTTACTCACTTTGCTTTGTATCACTTCATATAAGTCTTTCCAGGGTTGGCTTTTTTGTTGTTGTTGTGTGTGTATGTGTGTGTGTGTGTGTGTGTGTGTGTGTGTTTATTCTGTTTGCCATTTCTTATGGCACAATAGTATTCCATTAAAGTAATTCACATGATTGCACATACAATGATGCATATTCCATCAGTTTCCAATTCTTTACCACCACATAGAGAGCTGAAATATATATATTTGTACATATGAGTCCTTTCCCCTCTCTTTGATTTCTTTGGTATACAGACCTAGTAATGTTATTACTGAACCAAAATATTCTCATTTTTATAGATGAATAAGATGATGTATAAAAAGTTGGCTCACAGAGTAGTAAGTGTATGAGGAATTGGTTTCCTTGACTCCAAATTTGATAAACTATCTCATATAAAGCTACTTTTATGGAGTCACAACTAATAGGGATCTTAGAGATCATCTATTCCTATTCTGTTTTATAGATGAAGAAACTAAATCCCATGGATGTTAGAGATTCACAAAACTAAGTTCACAAATCTTTGTTATTTGTCTCTTTAGTTTATTCAAGACTGATACTAGGAATATTAGTTGATATGGTTTTACAAGCTAGATAATACTCAGAAGTGGAGGGTGCAAGAAACATTTACCATTCTCTAGTAAAATGGAGGAAGTAAAGGAAACTGGAAATTGGTGACAGCACAGGACTGAACAAATAAGCAAGCAAGTGAAGGAATGGTTGGAATATGGGAAAGCATACCTTTAAAGAAAGAAATAAAAGAATCTGGGGATAATCATGCCCCTTAGCATATTTGTATCTGAGTGAGAGCTCTGACTTCCCTGTTCAAGTTCTATCTCTATAAAAGTTTAGGAACCATATCATTTTTCACACAAAGTCAGATCTAAATAATAAAAATATAATATCAATAATTGCATGTGGTGATTTATATATAGTCCAAACAATGCAAGGATATTAATTTTATTATCTGCCTTTTTTCAGCTGTACATCAACTATTCCTATAATGCAGCTGCCTTTTTCATTAGCTTTAAAAACAAACAACTGCTATGTAGGCAGCTGGGTGGCCCAGTGTATGGAATATCAGACTTGGAATCAGGAAGATTTATTCCTAATTCCAATATGGCCTTAGAATGTTACTAGCTATGTGATCCTGGGCAAGTCATGTGTTATTTGCATCATTTTTTTTGGTAAAATGAGTTGAAGTAAATGGCAAAGCACTCAAATATCTTTGCCAAGAAAACCCCAAGTGAGGTAAAAAAAAAAAAAGAATTGTACGTGACTGATCAACAATAGCCAACTTTGTTGATTGATAATAGTATTTTAGTCTACCCTCAAGAGACTTTTCTCCCATAAGCACTCTTATCTAGTCATAAATCCTAAATCATCAATGCTTGAAATATGAATATGTGGAAATGGTACAAGATGCAAATTTTTGTTGGTGCGATTAATCCTAATATACAGCACATCAGTGATGATGATGTATAACACTGGTCTTCCACTGGTGTAGTGGTAAAAAAATCTAAGTACAAATGAGAAGTTTCCAACACCTAATTACTGTGTTCATATCTAGCACCATATAATTATAGGTTGACTTCTAAAGTGAATTCCCTGATTATTGAACTGTGTTAGTCAGAGTGGCTTGTTTCCTGAATTCCTCTACTAGAAGACACTCTCTTATTAATAATACTATTGGATACTGGATTAATAGTTGCACAATGCACCATGAAAAAGAAGTAATAGCTCTATACTTGTGAACAATAAAGAGCAAAGCTTTACAGCAAGGCTTTATGGCCCACAAGCCACATCCAACCAGCTATCTATTCTTTTTTATTGTCAGTGAGTAAAGAATTATTTGTATCAATCCTGCAAATGTACAAAAATAGGGACAAGTCCATATTTTGCCTGAATAATTAATTTTGCCAAGCCCTCCCTTAAAATATTGTGATAAGTTTTGGATGACATAGTTTAAAAAGTGAACTGACAAATTGGAATCTTTTCAGAAGATGATAAATAGAGTGGTAAACATACTTGAAATCAACTCATAAAAATCAGATGAAAGAACTCAGAATATTTCATCAGGGCAAGATTTGGGGAGTATATAATTGTAGTCTTCATTAATCCAAGAGATTATCATGTGAAAAATGAAAAAAAAAGATTAGACTTGTTCTGCCTAGTATCTGAGGGCACAACTAGAGCAATAAGTAAAAATTGTAGAAGTAGAATACAGCTTGATATAATAAAAAAAAAGAAGAAAAGTTGTCAAAAAATGGAATGGACTGCTCCTGGAGACAGTGTATTAAAAAGTATCAATCAGAGTCTGTATGAACACATTTAATGGATATTTTTGAGGAGAATTATAATTATATTAGAGTTAGACTAAGTGGCTTCTGAGGTTCCTGACACCTTTCAAATTCTGTGGTTCTGGTTGTTTCAAATCTAAGACATTTCTTATTTGTGAGACTTTGTTTTCTGTTCAGAACTGGAGGCTTCTACAACTCACCTAATCAATAGTATTTTATCTTTGCCTCCAGATGAGCAGTATTTCATTGAGAATTTCAATTTTTCTGATTAAGAATGAAATGAAGATTTTTTAAAGCACCTGTTATAAGCAAAACACTGTTTTAAGCACAATAAAAACAGAAAAGGCAAATACTTTTCTCCAATGGTAGAAACAACACATATGGAGATTTTTAGCTGCAAGTCTGATGACATTTATAATGGACTTTAATGTATATTGGTAAAGCAAATAGGAATGCATTTTTGTTAATGCGATTTTATATTATGAAGAGTAGGAGGACAGTCATTTTATATCATTAACTGATAAGTAGCAAAGATAGATTATTGATAAATTTGTTTATTTTCTGCTTGATAATGCTTAAAATAGAATTATTGCAAGATTTAATCTTTCTTAAAAATATGAAGTACAAATATAAGATACCAGGAGTTATGATCTCAAACTTGCTTTTTCTCCACTTGATTTTTTCACTCAATGGGAATGATTTTACATTTTTTCCAATTCAGTTCATTTTGTTTGATTCATATCATTGTTCAAGTCTACTGAGATCTTATTTTCTAAAGCATAAATGAATTTTGCATCCTCATATGAAAGTAAAAGGGGACAAAGAAGTAAAGATAAGTTAATTTTTGAGTGAGTGAATTTCAAAGAAATTACAAACAATGCCCACTGTGGATATAAGTAATGGCAGAAAATGAGTAATTGATGGTTTTGTGTTTGATATAGCTACATATATCAGTGCTAACTATGTGAATTCTGATTCATTCAAAGTCAAATTTGACTCTTAAATCTGATGAAAAAGTTTAGCAGTGGCAGAGAGAAAAGGTAGAGACTAGTTGAAGCTTCTGCAAAGAACATTTCTTTTTCAAAAGAAGGATTCAAGACAAGGTCATTGATTGTGTTCCATAAACATCTTTTCTATTATGTATGGTTTCTACATTTTTTTTGCCTTGAGATATTTTTCATTCATGCTTACACTTATCACTCATCCCTCTGCACCTTCTTTTGAATCTCTTATTTTACTATAGAACAGTTGAAGATAAATGGCTGCTTTCCTGGGAGGTAAATAAGACTCTTGAATTTTCCTCATGTTGAAGAAATGATGAATTGGTCCAACTCTATTAAATGCAAGTATCATAGCTGTGTTAGAAAACTACCTTCCTTGAGCTGCAAATTTCTTCTGATGCTATTAAACACTTACCTACCTTTTGAGTCTTTACAATTTACTTTGCTCCTCTATATTTCAAAGTTCATGTTTTATCCAAGGCTATCTTCCAAGGATAACAGAGTACTTAATGGAAATGTGATACTTAACAGTCATGATTGTAAAGAAAAGGTGTTTTAATTCCCATTTGGGAACAGTATGGTATGTTTTATCAGAGAAAACAATATTAATATTGTTGACAGAATTCTGGTCTATTTTTCTAGTTCTTTGCAATTATCTTCATGTTACATTGTGGAAATAATTCCATTTCCTATTATTTCACAGGCTATAGCATGGACCTACCTACTTCTTTTTGTCACCATAAAGTAATTATTGTATGCTTACTCTGAGGAACCAGATCTTGAAAGGACTTTTGGATATTCAATAATTGTGCCATGTCAAACCAACAGTATAATAATCTATTTAAAAATCATTTTTCACATACCAGTACCCTACTGAAGTTATTTTATAAATCTTCTTATTCATGTTGATTACATACTATATTTACCATATTTCAATTCCTTTTGGACAAGTTTATAGTACATTTCTTGCTCTATATAATACGTACTTAGGCAAAACTCTGGTTCTGCAAATTCATATGAACCAAAGTAAAGAAATAAATTCTCTTGAAATTTGATCTACTTTGGTTTGTCTCCTTTAAATTCTCTGATGACTAATTAAAGTTTACATGACAGCTTTTGAGCTGAAATCAACCTGTATCAGAAAAAAGCCACGAGAAATGATTAAAAATCGAATGCACACAGCAAGAATTTTGTTTTTGGAATCATTGCAAACAGAAATTCAAGGATCTTTTTTTGAAATTGATGGTATTGCATACCCTCTCCACTTTGTTGATGTCTCAGCAAAGTGTCAATTAAAGATGATATGTACAAATCATTTAAAGTTATGCAGAGACCAAAGAAAAGGTTTTGGAATATAAGGTCACAGTACAGTAATTAGGATAGCAGTAAGTGAAAATTATGTATAGCAAGAAAACAATGTATATATAATGGGAAACTCAGGTTATATTTGTGCCCTGAGATAGCATCTCCTTGGATACAATTGTGAACTACAGTCATCCTATCACTATATATTGCATGTCATGAATATATATATATATATATATATATGCATGTATATATATATACATATATATGTATAACATGGGTTTGATATGTGAATTATTCCTCTTTAGAGTACCAAAGAATCATTTAGTAAAGTGTTCTATAAAAAATTAAAAATAGAAAATTGGAAGATCCAGGGATAGAGCCAAGATGGCAGACTAATCCAGAGCAGTTCTATGCCATCATGAGAATCCCATCTAACCAAGATTAAACATCACCACAAAATAAATAAAGGAGTGAAAGAACCAACAAGGAGACAGAGTGAAACAACTCTCAATTAAAGAAAAACCAAAATGGTAGGTAAGGAACATCTGGGGCTCTGGGGTGAGAGGAAAATAGTGTCAATAAGAAACTGTAACAAGGAAGGATAAGCAAGACAAGAGCAAGCCACACACACACACACACACACACACACACACACACACACACAAACACACACACCATACATCTGCTGTCTAAGATTTGGGAACATACATCCAAGCAAACATCGAAACCTTGAGATCCTGTCTGGGTAAATAATGATACAAGCCAACCCATACCCTTGAAATGTGAAACCTGTGGAGAAATCCAGAGCCCCAGATCAGGGAATTCTTATCTGGGCTTAGGATGAAGACTTAATTCCCACACTGGCTATAATGATAGGACTAAGTACTGATCTTTTTGCCTAAATCACAATGAAGAGCTCTAAGACAGGACAATCAAGGGTGTGCCTGATTGGATCAAGTACACACTGAGACCAAAAATTTGAGGATGGGCTTGGAGCTAGAATTTGAACAGCACCTGACCTTATTGAGATGTCAAGGGCCAATTGAATTGGAAGGGGGTGGAGGGTCTTAGAGTACTCAGCCCTCAGACCATCACATTATTATCCACCCAAGTCTACCTATAATTAGACAGGAAAAATGAGCAAACAACAAGAAAAGCACTGAACTCTGAAAAATTTTATGGAGACAAAGAGCAAGGTACAGCCACAGAAGGGGACAGTGAAAACAAAGGAAACATATGCAAAGTCCAAAAGAAAAATATGTATTGGAAACAGATTCTGAAAGAACTCAAAAAAGATTTCAAAAATCAGTTAAGAGAAGCAGAGGGAAAGTGGGAAAAGAGAAATGAAAATGATGAAAGAAGAAATAGGCAAATTGAAAAGGGAGAATAAAAAACCGACAGAGGAAAATCAGCTCTTAAAAATCAGAATAGAGCATCTAGAAACAAATTATTTCAAGAGAAATCAAGAAATAAGGATTTCCGGGTAATAATGGCTACAATCTAGAAGCCACACGCTTCCTCTCCACGGCACCGAAAAAAATAGACCACATCAAAGGAGCATAAAAATCACCTTTGGAGGAACAGAAGGACACCCCAGTACTCCCAGTACTCCACAGAGGCGAAGGTACATGGGGCTTGAACATTTCCACACTATAATAAGAAGAAGGAAAAGCTTGCACAAAAAAGTGAACTGAGCCACCCTTCCCCCACCCCACCTCCCCAACCAAACCAGAGTGAGCTACCTGAGATCTCACCGGGACAGTGAGTGAGTGGGGAACATCTCTGTTAGGGGGGGGGGGACATTCCAGGGTCCTTGGGATCTGGGGACTGCCAGGAAAAAACGTCTCAGGGTGGTTTCACTGGAGAATCCGGTGCTGATTACGGGGGTCAGCGGAGCTGTACTTGGGGTGGCTGCTCTGAACATCTCTGCAGAGCTAAACACCAGGGGCAGACCACGCGCTGATTATCTGGGTGGAGCTGAACACCTCGGCAGTGTGGCTGTGATCAGGGACCCAACTCTCTAAGAAACCTTGGAGGCTGGGAAGAACTAGTATGAAGCAACCTAAATTCACAGAAAAACTGCCCATATAACCCAGACCCCAGACCAAAAAGTAAAGGGGAATAAAACCACCAAAGGGATGGCTCACATGGACCAAAATCAAGCCTCCAGGAAGAAAGGGAAAAAAGTGACTATTGAAAACTTTTATGGTGGAAGTACCCAAGGAAAAGAGGAGAATGAGGAGGAAATCCAAAAAAAATCAGAACATGCCTCCCAAAATGGAAACTATCAACAAGCTCTGGAAGATCTCAAACTGGAACTTATCCAAAAGATGGAAACCTGGAAAGAAAAATGGGAGAAAGAGATCAGCAGTCTGACAGATAAGACTGCACAATTGGAAAAAGAACTCGAAGCATCCAATAGAAGGGCAGACAAGGCTGAAAAGCAAAACCAGTCCCTAACGAACAGAATTAAGCACCTCTAAGAAAGTGAGATGATAAAACAGCAAGAATCAATAAAGCAAACCCAAACAATTAATGAATTAGAAGAAAACATAAAAGATCTCACTGAGAAGGTCACCGATCTCGAAAACAGAGGGAGAAGAGAAAACCTCCGAATTATCAGTCTCCCAGAAAAACCAAAGATAAACAATAAACTCGATATTATTCTACAGGAGATTATAAAAGAAAATTGCCCTCACGTTCTGGAGCAAGGGGGCAAAATAGAAAGGATTCATAGAACACCTTCTATACTAAATCCCCAAAAGACAACCCCTAGAAATGTAATTGCCCAATTCAAGAGCTTCCAAGAAAAGGAGAAAATCCTACAAGAAGCCAAGAAGAGGAGCTTCAGATATAAGGGGGCTCCCATAAGGACCACACACGACTTAGTGGCTAACAAACTAAGAGACCACAAAGCATGGAACACGATATTTAGAAAGGCAAGAGAGCTGGGTCTCCAACCAAGAATCAACTACCCAGCAACACTGACTATATACTTCCAGGGGAACATTTGGGCATTCAACAAAATAGAAGGTTTCCAAGCATTTGCTAAGAAAAGACCAGAGCTCTGTGGAAAGTTTGATATTCAAGCACAGAAAGCAAGAGAAACATGAAAAGGTAAATATGAAAGAAAGGGAAAAGGAGATGAATCTTATCTTTTTCTTTAAGTCAAACTCTCTTCTATAAGGACTACATTTACATCAAATAATATATATTAATATGTGGGGAAAATGTTTTGTGTGACTCTCATAAATTGTAGCATCATAAGAGTAGTTAGAAGAAACATGCATAGGGAAAGATTGGGGCATTAAGAAGATTTGGGGAAAGTGGGGGAAAAGAAAGGAAAAGGGAGGGGGGAGCCATCGATAATACTAAGATTAACTTCAAGAAGTAGGGGAGGACTCAATAGAAAAATCTTTCCCATATAAAGATACACATGGAAATGGGAGGGGAAGAACTCTCATATGAGAAGGAGAGGAAGAGAGCGTGAAGTGGAATTACTTAAACCTTACTCTCAGAGAAAGCAAATCTGAGAGAGAAGAACATCTAGATCCAGTGGGATCCTGAATTCTATCTTATCCATTACGGCAAGAAAGAAAGGAAAATTAAGGAGGGGGAGGGGGGAGTATAAAAAGAGAGGGAAGGAGAGGGGGGAGAGGAAGGGAGCATAAAAAGTCAGGGGCTAGAAAGGGAAGCATCTCAAAGGAGGGGACTAGGTGGACTGACCTAAAGTTAATCACTGGTTCAAAAGGAGAAAGCTAAAGAAGAAAGGTCAGAACTAGGGGAAAATACCAAAATGCCAGCTAAACCACAAATGACAATCATAACTTTGAACATGAATGGGATGAACTCACCCATAAAACATAGACAAATAGCAGATTGGATTAGAACCCAAAACCCTACCATATGTTGTCTTCAAGAAACACATATGAGACTGGTTGACACTCACAAGGTGAGAATTAAAGGTTGGAATAAGACCTTTTGGGCCGCAACTGAAAGAAAGAAGGCAGGAGTTGCAGTCATGATATCTGACAAAGCCAAAGCACAAATAGACTTGATCATAAGGGATAGGGAAGGTAAATATATTCTGCTAAAAGGGAGTATAGACAATGAGGAAATATCACTTATCAACATGTATGCACCAAATGGTATAGCATCCAAATTTTTAATAGAGAAACTAGGAGAATTGAAGGAGGAAATATACAGTAAAACCATATTAGTGGGAGACTTGAACCAACCACAATCAAATTTAGATAAATCAAACCAAAAAATAAACAAGAAAGAGGTAAAAGAGGTGAATGAAATCTTAGAAAAAATAGAGTTAATAGACATATGGAGAAAAATAAATAGGGACAAAAAAGAATACACCTTCTTTTCAGCACCACATGGCACATTCACAAAAATAGATCATACACTAGGTCATAGAAACATGGCACTCAAATGCAGAAAAGCAGTAATAATAACTGCAGCCTTTTCAGATCACAAGGCAATAAAAATATTGATCGGCAAGGGTACATGGAGAGCCAAATCAAAAATTAATTGGAAATTAAATAACATGATACTCCATAATCGGATAGTTAGAGAAGAAATCATAGAAACAATAAATAATTTCGTTGAAGAAAACGACAACGGCGAAACATCCTTTCAAACCTTATGGGATGCAGCCAAGGCAGTACTTAGAGGAAAATCCATATCCCTGAGTGCATATATTAACAAATTAGGGAGGACAGAGATCAAGGAATTGGAAATGCAAATCAAAAAACTTGAGAATGAACAAATTAAAAACCCCCAGAAGTTAACCATACTAGAGATCCTAAAATTAAGGGAGAAATTAATAAAATCAAAAGTGACAGAACTATTGAGCTAATAAACAAGTCTAGAAGCTGGTACTTTGAAAAAACAGACAAAATAGACAAAGTACTGGTCAGTCTAATTAAAAAAAGGAAAGAAGAAAGGCAAATTAACAGCATCAAGGATGAAAAGGGGGACCTCACCTTCAATGAAGAGGAAATTAAGGCAATCATTAAAAACTACTTTGCCCAACTCTATGGCAATAAATATACCAACCTAGGTGATATGGATGAATATTTACAAAAATATAAATTGCCTAGACTAACAGAAGAAGAAATAGTTTTCTTAAATAATCCTATAACAGAAAAAGAAATCCTGTTCAATTTGCATTCAAAGGGATACCTGCCTGAGGGAAGACAGGTGGGCTAGATGCTCTGGAAAACACAAAAGTGTCTTATCAAATGTAGCCATCAGTCCTCCATCCAGATTAAAACCTGACAACCCCTGGATCATTTGCTAAAAAGATAAATTTGGATGATGCCTGCTTCAGGAAGGCTAGAAAGTGATGGGGTGAATGGGTCAGGATGATGTCATTTAACCTGAGGGTTATATTTTCCTATACTATAATCTTTGGCTTTTTTGATTTTTTCCTAGGTTTCAGAGGATCATAACTTACTTAATTAGAGGGGAGCAGAGTGCTTGTACCCTTCACCTCTCCCTCTCCTTGAGCCTGACTACATCACCTACCCCCCTGCCTAACAGTTCAATGGGAGTTGCTTCCTCCCTCCCCTAGGTGGAATTGGGGTGGTACAGGCATGCCTGGAACTCAGTGGGGGGGTACAGAATTTGGTGGGGGACATGGGCATGAATTTAGGGGTGGGGTGGGGATAAAGGTTCCCCATCACTGGTCTAGAGTATTTTGCTCTGAGGTGCCTTTAGTGCTAAGTCCTCAATCTCTATAGGAACTCAGTCTGATTTTCTATTTTTCCTTTTATTAGTTGTTAGCTTCCAGCTCTTTGTTACTCAACTCTGGATGTCCACATTCCTTCTCCACCACTAGAGACATTCAATTTCTCATAAATCTAATTTGCAATTGATTTTTTAAAAGCTCTTTGGGATGTGACCAAACCCCCCACTCAATCAGTACAGTCTTATTTCATCAAATTCTGATTTATTGACACCATCAAGAAGCATTCCTTCTTAAAGACTGCTTTCAAATTTAGTGAACCAATTCTAAATAGGACTAGTTTCATACACTTACATGTGTGTATGCATATATATATATATATATGTGTATATATGTATATATATGTTTATAGATATGTATAATTTTGGATTTTTATATCTTGATATTCTGTTTAAAGAATTAGTATCAAAACCTAAATTTAGAAAAGTTCTTTGGAAAAATTCAAAGTAGTGGTTTATCTTTCTTAGACACTATCTCTTCACTACTGCATTTGCTCCATAGTTGTTTTTGATGTACTACTAAGTGCATATGTGATCTTGTCGCTATGGGTTTTCTTTCCAATATACAAATCAAGATCCATTTATGTTCAACATCTTGTGTGACCTTTGATCATACCCTCTCATAAGTTTGTCAAATGTATTGTCATATGTTGGGGACATTTCTTTGACATATACAGTTCAACAGTGATTCTTGACACTTACTGTGTAACTATTTGATCTTTCTATTTTGATATATTTAGTAATAACCTTTCCCCCAATAATTCTCCATTATTATAAGATCATAAGATAATAGAATAGAAGCTAGAAGGAATCTTAGAGAACAATGATAGCAATCCCTTCATTTTATAGATGGAGAAACCAGGACCTAGAGGTTTAATTAATTTGCTCATGGCAACATAGCCTATAAGTATTACAGTCAGAGTTCAAACTAAGGTCCTTATAAATCCAAGTACATCATCTTATGGCAATTTAACTTCCTCAATTCTTTTGTATGATATATTTTACCATATTCATCTCTACCATGGACCTTTTCAATGTCCTTGGGTGATACCCAATTCTTTGAAGAATAATGTTTAATATTATGCATAGGTATATGGTCTTAGAAGAACATTGTAATTTAAAAGATGGAGACATTAAAATAATTTTGCAGTGTTCCAGGGAAATATTTCATTTGGATTTAGGAGGAGATATTGATATTTCCATTTTATTTTCAGTATTTGGAAGGCATTCTTGTGATGTCAAGTGCTCACTTTGATCAATCACTTTATATCAGAATGACCTAAGAACACTGTTTCATGAATTTAAAAACAAAATTTGCTATTGTTCCTACTACTATTGCTGTGTTGAAATATATGGTAAACCTTTCCTGCCACTGTTTGTTACCCCAGGAACTTCTCTTTTTACTGGAATAATAAGTTACTCTCACATGACTAACCAGAATTGTTATTTGCCAAGGACAACCCCTCTTATTCCCCAAGTAAAACTATTCTGTTCTTTGTTGAATATATTTCCCACCTCTGAAATCCTTACTCTGTGATTCATTTTAAATGTCCCCGTCTACTAACTCATTCCCTATTGACTATCACCTACACATATTCCTGCTATCTAAAAAGAAACTTGCACTTGATTCCTCTATTTTCATTAAATATTGCACCATATCTCTTTTGACCTTTGTGAATAAACTTCTTGAATTTGAATAAGTCATCTACAATAGGCACATGCATTTTCATCTCACTCTGTTCTTAATCCTTTATGATTTGGTTTTTGAACTTACCATTACATGGAAACTACTCTTCCCAAAGTTGCCACTGATCTCTTAGTTGCTAAATTCAATGACCTTTTTTCAGTCCTCATTTGCTTCAACTTTTTTTTTACCTTTTTACACCATTGCTCACCCTCTTCTACTTGGTACTTTCTTTTCTCTAGGATTTTGGATTCCTTCTCTGTCCTCGTTGTGCTCCTACCTATTTGACCATTCATTTTTCATTCTCATTTGCTGGTGGCTTACATCACACTCTCTAACAATAGACTTCCCATAAACTTCTGTCCTGTACCCATTTCTCCTTCTATTATAGTGTTTGACTTGGTGATTTCATGTGTTTCCATGAATTTAATTACAATTTTTATGCTGACATTTCTAAAAGCAATTTATTCTGATGCAATTTCTCTATTGATTTCTAATCTCATGTCCCACTACCTTTCAGACATCTTGAACAGGATGTTCGGAAGACATCCTAAACTCAATGTATCCAAAATTGAATTCATTATTTTTCCCCTAACTTACCTACACTTTTAAAAATGCCCTATCACTGTATCAGTCAATATCATTCCCTCAGTCCCTCTGGCTCATAAACTACAAGTCATGCTTGACTTCTCAAAATTTCTCACCTTTGCATTTCCAATCTGTTGCTGAGGGTTATCAATTTGACTTTTATAAAACCTCTCAAATGTACATTCTTCTTGCCTCTGGCACTACTAACATTCTTCTACAGGTCTTCATCTCACATATGGACTATTGCAATAATCATTTGGTGTGTTTGCCTGCATTTAGCTTCATTTTGCTCCAATTCTTTCTTTATTTACCTGCCAATTGATTTTTCTAAAATATACATCTTACTCATTAACTCCAGTGGCTTCCCATCTGTGATGAATGAACAGTTTGAAAAAAACTGAGAGGTGCAAACATCAGAGTGAGTGATTGACAGGAGCATGTGACGAAGAGTCACATGGAAGCCTAAGGCTGGAGATCTGGGATAAGTTTCTATGCCCAACAGACTGACTTCTCTCCTAAAGGACGTTGTTTGAAGACTTGGAGAAAATCAGGTTTCTGCTTTCTCCTGAGACCTGCTGAAGAAGAAAGAAAGCTTTGAATTTGACTGCTGGCAGCATCAGTAAAGAAGATCTGTGGACTTGTTTGGATACAAATTAACTAAAGTACCTGGCCCATTTGATTGGACTCCTCGTATGAGATTTGGCTATTGGGGAAATTTACTGTTTAGTTTAGAAAGATAGTTTTAGATAGTTTATAGACATTAGATTTTAAGATAACTAGTATAATTTTCTCCTAAAACCCCTGTTTCTCCCCTTCCCATAACAATAAATCAGAATTATTTATATTTTTCCTCTTGTTCTTTCCTCACCAAATTTCCAACATAACAGTTTGGCAGAGCCTCTAAGGTCTGTATGTTAATGAGATTAAAGATAGGGGGAAAAGGCTAGGTTTATGTGTATGTTTACTGTGTTAGTATTTTTTAAGTATAAAGAGAGAAGTTTTGAGCCAACATTCCAATTTATCTTTAGGTGGCTAGGAGTTAGGGGGAAAGCCAAATAGAATTCTGAAGACTTGGCTTCCTCAGAGGGATTATTAAAACTACACCACAGACTCCTAGTAGCCATCTTGGGGGAAAAAAAACAACAACTTTTTTTTTTAATTTGAAATTTATTTCTTGTTGATTTCTTTGTTTTATGTATAAATTACATTGTGATAATATTGTTTTATATAATAATTTAACTGTGGAAGCTTATATGTCAGCAGACAGGTTTAATAATATGGTAATGATTCTATTCAATATGTTATGTATATTCCCTATTTTGTGTTTGTATCCTTCCCTAGCTACTGTCACTATACTTTTTAAATGAATTATATGAACCTACTGCTGGATCTGAAACTGTGTGATGTTATGGCATATGTACCCCTTGCTGTTATCTGTGGGTGTATTGTGTACAAGTCTCATGCCTCTGTGTGCCTTTGTGTAACTCACCTTAAAGATCTAGCAGCTTGGTTTAGAAGGGATTCTGACTTAAAACTCATGGTTATACATATGAAATATCAAATGGATACACTGGAGCAATTTATAAACAACATTAATATGAGCCAAGGCTCTGTACATGACAACAACAAATTAAACAATAAAGGGAAAAAACTAAATAGGCTAGAACAGGAAGAAGTAGCAAGAATAGTAAATTTATGTCCACTAAGAGATATGCCAGAGGTTAAGGAAAATGAGGTACATAAGGTTAAGATGCACAAAAGATTTCCCCAGAGGACCTTGAATCCATCAAAAGGAGGATCCCAAATTTTAATGATTATCCAAATGAAGTGATTAAAGAAATGTGTAGGGCAATGGATTTATAAAATCCTGATTTCAATGATTTTTCCGTATTAATGAAAGAGGTCTTGACAAAGAGACAGAGGACAAAGTTTATAAAGGAAAGAAGAACAGATCCTCTGTTACAGTCTTGGCGAGAGGACATAAAGCTGGATATGGCAGATGATGAGTTTTATGATATGTTGATTGAAGCAAGAGATGCAATCATAGAGGTTATGGGGAGATATACTAAAAGGACCAATGCATGGTCAAAATTTAAGGCTATAAAGCAGAAGGTCTCTGAACCTCCTGCAGTTTTCCTGGAAAGGATAACCAAAGCAGCTGAAACTCTATTAGGGATGAATGCACTGGAAGAAACCACTATTGCACACAACAAACGGGTCTTTGTAAAGAATTCAGTCCCAAAGGTCAAACAATCTTTTAAAATAAATTACCCTGATTGAAAAGAATTAGATCTTGACAAATTAAGGAGAAAAGCTACGTATTTGACAAATGGGCCACAGGATAAATTTGATGATAGGGATTCCATTGTATTTTTTCTTTCTTTTTTATTAATTTACTAAGTCAATTTATAACATTATTCCTGGGTTACAAGAATCATATTATTTCCCTCCCTTCCCTCCTCTCACCTGCCCTGTAGCTGACACACAATTTCACTGGGTATTACATGTGTCCTTGATCAAAACCTATTTCTATGTTGTTGGTGTTTAAAATAGGATGTTCATTTAGAGTCTACATCCCCAACCATATCCCCATGACCCATGTAATGAAACAGTTGTTTTTCTTCTGTGTTTCTACTCCCACAGTTTTTGCTCTGAATGTGGATAGTATTCTTTCTCATAGATCCCCCCAAGATGTTCAGGATCACTGCATTGCCACTAATGGAGAAGTCCATTACATTCATTTGTACCACAGTGTATCAGTCTCTGTGTACAAAGTTCTCTTGGTTATCCTTTCACTCTGCATCAATTCCTGAAGGTCATTCCAGTCCCCATGGAATTCCTCCATTTTATTATTACTTTGAGCTCAATAATATTCCATCACCAACATATACCACAATTTGTTTGGCCATTCCCCGATTGAAGGGCAACCCCTCATTTTCCAATTTTTGCCACCATAAAGAGCAAAGCTATGAATGTTCTTGTACATGACTTTTTCCTTATTATCTCTTTGGGATACAAACCCAACAGTTGTGAATTTTAGATTTACTCCACCCTGCTTAGTCTAACAAAATAGGAATGTCTACTTAAGCCCTACTTAAGGATTTAATATTGAAAAGGATGGCCTATGACAGACATGTGCTAGCAAATGACAAATAAGAAAACCTGACAGACCCCTGGACTGTCCTAAGTAAAGCTTAAGCTACCATTGCTTTATGTGAGAGTCAGGAAAGTGATGAAAAAAACAGTCTATATATTGGCATCACTTCTTCTCTCCAGCCTCTTTAAGTGGAGAGGAGGCTGGCAGCAGCATATTGACCATCTTGGTGTCTTGGCGTAGTGGCAGCTATTGTCTGGGTTTGGCAGTGAGTGTCCTTGTTACACTACTGGGGGAAGCTTAGTAACCTAGTTCAGGTGAGGTGTCTTCTCTGAGCTCGCTCAGAGGTTAAGCTGATTCCTTTCTCCATTATCTTCCAAAACTATCATCTTAGGAAACCTATAATCTTCTGAAAAGACCTTGTGTCAGAGGTCTTTGAAACTCCCCCTGGCACAGGGTAGACCAGAGAAATCCCATACCATTTCCCTCTCTCTTTTTCTTGATTCCTTCCCTCTATATTAATTAAACCACCATAAAATTTCCAGACTGACTTTGGTATTTTATTTGGGATTTTCCCTGGGGAACAATTAAATTTAGATAAAGTCACAACCCTAAAATTTACACTTAAACAAAGTTATGCCTGGGTCAAAAGCCAGACAGTCTTTTAGCATCCTTTGGGGATAGTTTCAAATTGCCCTCCAGAATGGTTGGATCAATTCACAACTCCACAAGCAATGCATTAATGTCCCAACTTTGTCATACCCCCTCCAACATTCATTACTTTGCATTGCTGAAAAGTTATCCAATCTGCTAGGTGACACCTCAGAGTTATTTTGATTTACATCTCTCTAATTATAAGAGATTTAAAACACTTTTTCATGTGCTTATAAATGGTTTTGATTTCTTTAATTGAATATTACCTATTCATATCCCTTGTCCATTTATCAATTGGAAAATGGCTTGATTTTTTTGTACAATTGACTTAGCTCCTGATAAATTTGAGTAATTAGACCTTTGTCTAATTGTCTGACCTTTTGTTATGAAGATAGTTTTCCAATTTCTTGTTTCCCTTCTAATTTTGGTTTTGTTTTTCAAAAACTTTATAATTCGATGTAATCTAAATTATTGATTTTACATTTTGTGATTTTTTTCTAGCTCTGGCTTGGTTTTAAAGTCTTTCCTTTCCCAAGGATCTGACACATATACTATTCTGTGCTCACCTAATTACTTATAGTTTCCTTCTTTATATTCAAGTCATTCACCCATTCTGAATTTATCTTGGTGTAGGGTCCAAGATATTAATCCAAACCAAATCTCTCCCATACTGTATTCCAATTTCTCCCTGCAGTTTTTATCAAATAGTGGGTTTTGGTCCCAAAAGCTGGGATCTTTGGGATTATCATAGACTGTCTTGCTGAGGTCACTTACCCCAAGTCTATTCCACTGATCCTACTTTTGTCTCTTAGCCAGTACCATATTGTCTTGATGACCACTGCTTTATGGTATAGTTTGAGATCTGGGACTGAAAGGTCTCCTTCCATACCATTTTTTTATATGATTTCCCTGGGTATCCTTGATCTTTTGTTCTTCAAAAAGAACATTGTTATGTTTTTTTTTTTAATTCAGTAAAATTTTTTTGGTAATTCAATAGCAATGGTACAAAAATAAGTAAATTAGAAAACAATCAACAGCACAGAACCTGGGAACCCTCCTCCTGGACCTGGACCCGGTTCAAAAGGTACGGCTCCCCTCAAAAGCCAGAACCCGAGATCCCTCTGACCTAAGGGGTAGGAGCGCAGAGTCCAAGGCTCCCGGAAGCCGCAGCCCGCCCGGCTCAGAGAGCAGGGTCCTCGGAACAACAACCCTTAGGGCCTTCTACCCGAGTCCCAGTGAAAGTTACTGCCTGGGGCTACCGCTGAAGAGAGCTGGTCGAAACAACAGCAACCCTCAGGGCGGGCAAGACAGCCTCACGGGCTGGATCCTGCTATCCAAGTCTCAGTGAAAGTCCTTGCCCTCGGAGCTTGGGGAAGCTGCAGCCCATACCCCCGCAGGCCAACGAAACAGCCTCACGGCCAGCGAAGCTGAAGGCAACTACCGGAAAGCAAGCCGGGGGGAGAGTGTGGCCTCATGGTCCGACCCTTCCATTCCAGTTCCAGTGAGGCATATTCAGTTTAACCCAGGGAAAGCTCATAGAACCAACATCTGCCCAGGACTAAAGCCTCTGAACACCAGACAGAGATAAGAAAAGCTAATCCTCCACATTCAGAGATGACAAACTCCACAGAAGCACAGAAGCCCCAAAATACCAAGAAAAATAAGAAGAAAGGGGCGACTTTGGACACATTCTATGGAGCCAAAATACAAAATACAGAGCAGATAGAAGAAGATATACAAGAAAATTCTCCAAAATCTTCCAAAGGAAATAGAAACTCTCCACAAACCCATGAAGAATTTGAATCAGAAATAACCAAAAAGATGGAAGCCCTCTGGGAGGAAAAGTGGGAAATAATGCAAAAGAAATTCACGCATCTACAAAACCAGTTTGACCAAACTGTAAAAGAAAACCAGGCTTTAAAGCAAGAACTAATAAAGCAAAGCCAAAACAACAAGAAATTAGAAAAGAACATAAAATATCTCACCGACAAGGTGATAGATCTGAAAATAGAGGGAGAAGAGAAAATTTAAGAATAATTGGACTCCCAGAAAAGCCAGAAATAAAGACCAAACTGGACATGGTGATACAAGATATAATCAAAGAAAATTGCCCAGAGATTCTAGAACAAGGGGGTAATACAGCCACTGACAGAGCTCACAGAACACCTTCTACACTAAACCCCCAAAAGACAACTCCCAGGAATATAATTGCCAAATTCCAAAGCTCTCAAACAAAAGAAAAAATCCTACAGGAAGCCAGAAAAAGACAATTTAGATATAAAGGAATGCCAATTAGGGTCACACAAGACCTTGCAAGTTCTACTCTGAATGATCGTAAGGCATGGAACATGATCTTCAGAAAGGCCAGAGAGCTGGGTCTCCAACCAAGAATCAGCTACCCAGCAAAACTGACTATATACTTCCAAGGGAAAGTATGGGCATTCAACAAAATAGAAGACTTCCAACTTTTTGCAAAGAAATGACCAGAGCTCTGTGGAAAGTTTGATACCGAAAATCAAAGAGCAAGGAATATCTGAAAAGGTAAGTATTAAGGAAAGGGGAAAAATGTTATCTTCTTCTTTTACTCAAACTCTCTTCTATAAGGACTACATTTATATCAATCCATGTATACTAACATGTGGGGAAAATGTAATGTATAAATAGGGGGTAAAGAAAGACCAAATAGAATAATCTTTCTCACACAAAGATTCACATGGGAAGGGGAGGGGAAGAAAACTCCTATAAGAAGGAGAGGAAGAGAGGGGGGGTTTACTTAAACCTCAATCTCAGGGAAATCAACTCTGAGAGAGAAAAACATCCAGATCCATTGGGATCTTGAATTCTATCTTACCCAACAAGGGTAAGGAGAAGGGAAAACCAAGGGGGGGAGGGGGAGAGGGAGAACAAAAAGGGAGGGAAAGAGAGGGGGGAGGGGGAGGGAAGAAAAAGGGAGGGACTAAAAAGGGAAACATCAAGGGAGGGGACAAGGGGGACTGATTCAAAGTAAATCACTGGACTAAAAGGTAGAGCCGAAGAAGAAAAGGTTAGAATTAGGGAAGGCAATCAAAATGCCAGGGAGTCCACAAATGACAATTATAACTTTGAACGTGAATGGGATGAACTCACCCATAAAACTTAGACGAATAGCAGAATGGATTAGAATCCAAAACCCTACCATATGTTGTCTTCAAGAAACACACATGAGGCGGGTTGACACCCACAAGGTCAGAATTAAAGGATGGAGTAAGACCTTCTGGGCCTCAACTGAAAGAAAGAAGGCAGGAGTGGTAATCATGATATCTGATAAAGCTAATGCAAAAATAGACCTGATCAAAAGGGATAGGGAAGGTAATTATATTTTGTTAAAAGGGACTCTAGACAATGAGGAAATATCATTAATCAACATGTATGCACCAAATAATATAGCACCCAAATTTCTAATGGAGAAACTAGGAGAATTGAAGGAAGAAATAGACAATAAAACCATACTAGTGGGAGACTTAAACCAACCATTATCAAATTTAGATAAATCAAATCAAAAAATAAATAAGAAAGAGGTAAAAGAAGTGAATGAAATCTTAGAAAAATTAGAATTAATAGACATATGGAGAAAACTAAATAGGGATAAAAAGGAATACACCTTCTTCTCAGCACCACATGGCACATTCACAAAAATTGACCATACATTAGGTCACAGAAACATAGCACACAAATACAAAAAAGCAGAAATAATGAATGCAGCCTTCTCAGATCACAAGGCAATAAAAATAATGATTAGTAATGGTACATGGAAAACCAAATCTAAAACCAATTGGAAATTAAACAATATGATACTCCAAAACCGTTTAGTTAAAGAAGAAATCATAGAAACAATTAATAATTTCATCAAGGAAAATGACAATGGCGAAACATCCTTTCAAACCTTTTGGGATGCAGCCAAAGCGGTAATCAGAGGCAAATTCATATCCCTGAAAGCTTATATTAACAAACAAGGGAGAGCAGAGATCAATCAATTAGAAATGCAATTGAAAAAACTCGAAAGCGATCAAATTAAAAACCCCCAGCAGAAAACCAAATTAGAAATCCTAAAAATTAAGGGAGAAATTAATAAAATCGAAAGTAATAGAACTATTGATTTAATAAATAAGACAAGAAACTGGTACTTTGAAAAAACAAACAAAATAGACAAAGTACTGGTCAATCTAATTAAAAAAAGGAAGGAAGAAAAGCAAATTCACAGCATTAAAGATGAAAAGGGGGACAGCACCTCCAATGAGGAGGAAATTAAGGCAATCATTAGAAATTACTTTGCCCAATTATATGGCAATAAATACACCAATTTAGGAGAAATGGATGAATATATACAAAAATACAAACTGCCTAGACTAACAGAAGAGGAAATAGAATTCTTAAATAATCCCATATCAGAAATTGAAATCCATCAAGCCATCAAAGAACTTCCTAAGAAAAAATCCCCAGGACCTGATGGATTCACCTGTGAATTCTATCAAACTTTCAGAGAACAGTTAATCCCAATACTATACAAACTATTTGACATAATAAGCAAAGAGGGAGTTCTACCAAACTCCTTTTATGACACAAACATGGTACTGATTCCAAAACCAGGCAGGTCAAAAACAGAGAAAGAAAACTATAGGCCAATCTCCCTAATGAATATAGATGCAAAAATCTTAAATAGGATACTAGCAAAAAGACTCCAGCAAGTGATCCGAAGGATCATTCACCATGATCAAGTAGGATTTATACCAGGGATGCAGGGCTGGTTCAACATTAGGAAAATCATCCACATAATTGACCACATCAACAAGCAAACTAGCAAGAACCACATGATTATCTCAATGGATGCAGAAAAAGCCTTTGATAAAATACAACACCCATTCCTATTAAAAACACTAGAAAGCATAGGAATAGAAGGGTCATTCCTAAAAATAATAAACAGTATATATCTAAAACCAACAGCTAATATCATCTGCAATGGGGATAAACTAGATGCATTCCCAATAAGATCAGGAGTGAAACAAGGATGCCCATTATCACCTCTTCTATTTGACATTGTACTAGAAACACTAGCAGTAGCAATTAGAGAAGATAAAGGAATTGAAGGCATCAAAATAGGCAAGGAGGAGACCAAGTTATCACTCTTTGCGGATGACATGATGGTCTACTTAAAGAATCCTAGAGATTCAACCAAAAAGCTAATTGAAATAATCAACAACTTTAGCAAAGTTGCAGGATACAAAATAAACCTACATAAGTCATCAGCTTTTCTATATATCTCCAACACAGCTCAGCAGCAAGAACTAGAAAGAGAAATCCCATTCAAAATCACCTTAGACAAAATAAAATACCTAGGAATCTATCTCCCAAGACAAACACAGGAACTATATTAACACAACTACAAAACACTCGCCACAGAACTAAAACTAGACTTGAACAAATGGAAAAACATTAACTGCTCATGGATAGGACGAGCCAATATAATAAAAATAACCATCCTACCCAAACTTATTTATCTATTTAGTGCCATACCCATTGAACTACCAAAATACTTCTTCACTGATTTAGAAAAAAACATAACAAAGTTCATTTGGAAGAACAAAAGATCAAGGATATCCAGGGAAATAATGAAAAAAAACACATATAATGGGGGCCTTGCAGTCCCTGACCTAAAACTATATTACAAAGCAGCAGTCATCAAAACAATTTGGTACTGGCTAAGAAACAGAAAGGAAGATCAGTGGAATAGACTGGGGAAAAGCGACCTCAGCAAGACAGTATACGATAAACCCAAAGATCCCAGCTTTTGGGACAAAAATCCACTATTCGATAAAAACTGCTGGGAAAATTGGAAGACAGTGTGGGAGAGACTAGGAATAGATCAACACCTCACACCCTACACCAAGATAAATTCAAAATGGGTGAGTGAATTAAACATAAAGAAGGAAACCATAAGTAAATTGGGTAAACACAGAATAGTATACATGTCAGACCTTTGGGAGGGGAAAGGCTTTAAAACCAAGCAAGATATAGAAAGAATCACAAAATGTAAAATAAATAATTTTGACTACATCAAACTAAAAAGCTTTTGTACAAACAAAACCAATATAACTAAAATCAGAAGGGAAAAAACAAATTGGGAAAAAATCTTCATAGAAACCTCTGACAAAGGTTTAATTACTCATATTTATAATGAGCTAAGTCAATTGTACAAAAAATCAAGCCATTCTCCAATTGATAAATGGGCAAGGGACATGGATAGGCAGTTCTCAGATAAAGAAATCAAAACTATTAACAAGCACATGAAGAAGTGTTCTACATCTCTTATAATCAGAGAGATGCAAATCAAAACAACTCTGAGGTATCACCTCACACCTAGCAGATTGGCTAACATAACAGCAAAGGAAAGTAATGAATGCTGGAGGGGATGTGGCAAAGTAGGGACATTAATTCATTGCTGGTGGAGTTGTGAATTGATCCAACCATTCTGGAGGGCAATTTGGAACTATGCCCAATGGGCGACAAAAGAATATCTACCCTTTGACCCAGCCATAGCACTGCTGGGTCTGTACCCCAAAGAGATAATGGACACAAAGACTTGTACAAAAATATTCATAGCTGCGCTCTTTGTTGTGGCCCAAAACTGGAAAACGAGGGGATGCCCATCAATTGGGGAATGGCTGAACAAACTGTGGTATATGTTGGTGATGGAGTACTATTGTGCTAAAAGGAATAATAAAGTGGAGAAGTTCCATGGAGACTGGAACAACCTCCAGGAAGTGATGCAGAGCGAGAGGAGGAGAACCAGGAGAACATTGTACACAGAGACTAATACACTGTGGTATAATCGAACGTAATGGACTTCTTCATTAGTGGCGGTGTAATGTCCCTGAACAACTTGCAGGGATCCAGGAGAAAAAAACACCATTCATAAGCAAAGGATAAACTATGGGAGTGGAAACACCGAGAAAAAGCAACTGCCTGAATACAGAGGTTGAGGGGACATGACAGAGGATAGACTCTAAATGAACACTCTAATGCAAATACTATCAACAAAGCAATGGGTTCAATTCAAGAAAACATCTAATGCCCAGTGGACTTACGCGTCGGCTATGGGGGGTCGGGGGAGGAAAAATAAATGATCTATGTCTTTAATGAATAATGCTTGGAAATGATCAAATAAAATATATTTTAAAAAAAATAAGTAAATTAATTTATGTAGGATGTTCATTATTAGTATATTAGTTCATACTACCCATGAGCAATCAATGTTTTTTCAATTGTTTAGATCTAGATTTAATTGTGTGGAGAGTGGGTTTTGTAGTTGTGTTCATATAGTTCCTGGGTTTCTCTTGACAGATAGATTCCTAAAGTATTTTATATTGTCTGGGGTGATTTTAAATGGAATTTTTTTCTAGTTCTTGCTGCTGATATGTTTTGGAAATATATATATAAATGCTGATGACTTATGTGGCTTTATTTTACATCCTAAAAATTTGTTAAAGATGTTGATTATTTCGACTAACTTTTTGCTTGATTCTCTGGGATTCTTTAAGTAGACAATCATATCATATGCAAAGAGTAATACTTTGGTCTCCTCATTGCTTATTTTAATGACTTCAATTTCTTTTTCTTCTTTAATTGCTACTGCTAGTGTTTGAGTACAATGTTAAATAATAGAGGTGATAATTGACATCCTTGTTTCACTCCTGATCTTATTAGGAAGGCTTCTAGTTTATCCCCATTGCAGATGATGCTTGCTGAGGGTTTTAGATATATACTGTTTATTATTTTTAGGAAAGGTCCTTCTATTCCTATACTTTATGATGTTTTCAATATGAATGAGTGTTGCATTTTGTCAAAGGCTTTTTCTGTATCTATTGAGATAATCATGTGATTTTATTGGTATGCTTGTTATTATGGTCAATTATATGGATGGCTTTACTAATATTGAAAAATGTTTACATTCCTGGTATGAATCCTACCTGGTCATAGTAAATAAAGCTTGTGACCACTTGCTGGAGTCTTTTTGCTACTATCCTATTTAAGATTTTTTTCATCTTTATTCATTAAGGATTTTGGTCTATAGTTTTCTTTTCCTGTTTTTGACCTGCCTGGCTTTGGAATCAGTACCATATTTGTGCCATGAAAGGAATTTGATAGAACTCCTCCTTTGCTTATTTTGTCAAATAGTTTGTATAATATTGGGATTAGTTGTTCTTTGAATGTTTGATAGAATTCATTTGTGAATCCATCTGAACCTGGGGATTTTTTTCTAAGGGAGTTCTTTAATGGTTTGTTCAATTTCTTTTTTCTGATATGGGGTTGTATAGGTAATTTATTTCTTCCTCTGTTAGTTTAGGCAATTTATATTTTTGTAAA
The DNA here is from genome assembly GCF_027887165.1 of Monodelphis domestica. Taxonomy (NCBI): domain Eukaryota; kingdom Metazoa; phylum Chordata; class Mammalia; order Didelphimorphia; family Didelphidae; genus Monodelphis; species Monodelphis domestica. Next base: position 202,099,165 of record NC_077233.1, read on the forward strand.
TATTCATCAATATCATCTAGATTGCCATATTTATTGCCATATAATTGGGCATTACAGTTTTTAATGATTATCTTAATTTCCTCTTCATTAGAGGTGGTCTCCCTGTTCATCTTGGATACTGTCAATTTGGTTTTCTTCTTTCCTTTTTTTAATTAGATTGACCAATACTTTTATTTTATTTGTTTGTTCAAACTACCAGCTTCTAGTCTTATTTATTAAATCAATAGTTCTTTGACATTAAATTTTATTAATTTCTTCTTTCATTTTTAGGATCTCGAATTTAGTCTTCATCTGTGGATTTTCAATTTTTACACTTTCTGGTTTTTTTAATTTGCATACCCAATTCATTGACCTCTGCCCTCTCTAATTTGTTAATATATGAACTCAGGGATATGAATTTCCCCCTGAGTACTGCTTTGATCGCATCCCATAGATTTTGAAATATGTCACATCATTGTAATTTTCATCAATGAAATTATTGTTTCCATGTTTTGTTCTTTAACTAATCAATTTTGGAGAATCATATTGTTTAATTTCCATTAAATTTTTGTTTTGCCTCTCCATATACCTTTACTAATTATTATTTTCTTTGCATTGTGATCTGAGAAGTTTTCATTTATTATTTCTGCCCCTTTGCTCTTGTTTACAGTTTTTAAGTCCTAGTACAAGGTCAATCTTTGCAAATGTACCATGTGCTGCTGGAAAGAAGGTGTATTCCATTGGCACCTACTTATTTTTCTCCCCATATCTACTAAATCTAATTTTTCTAAGATTTCATTCACTTCTCTTACCTCTTTCTTATTTATTTTTGATTTGATTTATCTAGTTCTGATAGAGGAAGGTTCAGGTCTCCCACTACTATAATTTTTCTATCTATTGCATCCTTGAGCTCCACTAGTTTTTCTTTTAGAAATTTGGATGCTATGCCATGTAGTGCATACATGTTGATTATTGACCATTCCTCATTGTCTATACTGCCTTTTGTCAGTATGTAACTACTTTACCTATCTCTTTTCAATAGATCTATTTTTACTTTGGGTTTGTCAGATATTATGATTGTGACTCCTGTCTTCTTTTTATCAGTTTATGCACAATAGATTTGACTCCATACTCTTACTTTTACCCTATGTATGTCTACCATCTTCATGTGCATTCTTTTTTTTTTTTTAATTTTTAAACATTATTTTATTTGGTCGTTTCCATACATTATTTACTGGAAACAAAGATCATTTTCTTTTCCTACCCTCCCCCCAACCTTTCTTCTCCCATAGCTGACGCACAATTCCACTGGTTATCACATGTGTTCTTGACTCGAACCCATTTCCCTGTTGTTGGAATTTGCATTATAGTGTTCATTTAGAGTCTCTCCTCAGTCTTATCCCCTCCAACCCTGTAGTCAAGCAGTTGCTTTTCATCCGTGTTTTTACTCCCACAGTTTATCCTCTGCTTCTGGGTAGTGTTTTTTAGATCCCTGCAGATTGTTCAGGGACATTGCATTGATACTAATGGAGAAGTCCATCACCTTCAATTGAACCACAATGTATCAATCTCTGTGTACAATGTTTTCTTGGTTCTGCTCCTTTCGCTCTGCATCACTTCCTGGAGGTTGTTCCAGTCTCCATGGAATTCCTCCACTTTATTATTCCTTTTAGCACAATAATATTCCATCACCAACATATACCACAATTTGTTCAGCCATTCCCCAATTGAAGGGCATCCCCTCATTTTCCAATTTTTGGCCACCACAAAGAGCTCAGCTATAAATATTTTTGTACAAGTCTTTTTGTCCATTATCTCTTTGGGGGTACAGACCCAGCAGTGCTATGGCTGGATCAAAGGGCAGACATTTTTATCGCCCTTTGGGCATAGTTCCAAATTGCCTTCCAGAATGGTGGGATCAATTCAAAACTCCACCAACAATGAATTAATGTCCCTACTTTGCCACATCCCATCCAGCATACATTACTTTCCATAGCTGTCATGTTAGCCAATCTGCTACGTGTGAGGTGATACCTGAGAGTTGTTTTGATTTGCATCTCTCTGATTATAAGAGATTTAGAGAACTTTTTCATGTGCTTATTAATAGTTTTGAATTCTTTGGCTGAGAACTGCCTGTTCATGTCCCTTGCCCATTTGTCAATTGGAGAATGGCTTGATTTTTTGTACAATTGATTTAGTTCTTTATAATTTTGAGTAATTAAACCTTTGTCAGAGGTTGTTATGAAGATTGTTTCCCAATTTGTTGCTACCCTTCTGATTTTGGTTACATTGGTTTTGTTTGTACAAAAACTTTTTAATTAGATGTAATCCAGGTTATCTATTTTGCATTTTGTAACTCTTTCTAATTCTTGCTTGGTTTTGAAGTATTTCCCTTCCCAAAGGTCTGACATGTATACTATTCTGTGTTCGCCTAATTTTCTTATAGTTTCCTTCTTTATGTTCAAGTCATTCACCCACTTTGAATTTATCTTGGTGTATAGTGTGAGGTGTTGATCTAAGCCTAATCTTTCCCACACTGTCCTCCAATTTTCCCAGCAGTTTATATGAAATAGTGGATTTTTGTCACCAAAGCTGAGATCTTTGAGTTTGTCATATACTGTCTTACTGAGGTTGCTTGCCCCCAGTCTATTCCACTGATCCTCCTTTCTCTCTCTTAGCCATTACCAAATTGTTTTGATGACCGCTACTTTGTAATATAGTCTGAGATCTGGGACTGCAAGACCCCCTTCCTTTGTATATTTTTTCATTATTTCCCTGGATATCCTTGTTCTTTTGTTCTTCCAAATGAACTTTGTTATGGTTTTATCTGAATCATTAAAAAAAATTTTGGGGAGTTCCATGGGTATGGCACTAAATAGATAGATGAGTTTGAGTAGGATGGTCATTTTTATTATATTGGCTCATCCTACCCATGAGCAGTTAATGTTCTTCCAATTGTTCAAGTCTAGTTTTAGTTGTGTGGAAAGTGTTTTATATTTGTGTTCATATAGATCCTGTGTTCGTCTCGGGAGATAGATTCCTAAGTATTTTATTTTGTCTAAGGTAATTTTGAATGGGGTTTCTCTTTCTAGTTCTTACTGCTGAGCTGTGTTGGAATTATATATAAATGCTGATGACTTATGTGGGTTTATTTTGTATCCTGCAATTTTGCTAAAGTTGTTGATTATTTCAATTAGCTTTTTGGTTGAATCTCTAGGATTCTTTAAGTAGACCATCATGTCATCTGCAAAGAGCGATAATTTGGTCTCCTCCTTGCCTATTTTAATGCCTTCAATTTCTTTTTCTTCTCTAATTGCTACTGCTAGTGTTTCTAATACAATGTCAAATAATAGAGGGGATAATGGGCATCCTTGTTTCACTCCTGATCTTAATGGGGATGGATTTAGTTTATCCCCAATTGCAGATGATATTAGCTGATGGTTTAGATATATACTGTTTATTATTTTTAGGAATGACCCTTCTATTCCTATGCTTTCTAGTGTTTTTAGTAGGAATGGGTGTATTTTATCAAAGGCTTTTTCGGCATCTATTGAGATAATCATGTGGTTCTTGTTGGTTTGCTTGTTGATGTGGTCAATTATGTGGGTAGTTTTCCTAATGCTGAACCAGCCCTGCATCCCTGGTATAAATCCTACTTGATCATGGTGGATGACCCTTTTGATCACTTGCTGGAGTCTTTTTGGTAATATCCTATTTAAGATTTTTGCATCTATATTCATTAGGGAGATTGGTCTATAATTTATTCTCTCTCTGTTTTTGTCCTGCCTGGCTTTGGAATTAGTACCATGTTTGTGTCACAAAAGGAGTTTGGAAGAACTCCCTCTTTGCTTATTATGTCAAATAGTTTGTATAGTATTGGGATTATCTGTTCTCTGAATGTTTGATAGAATTCACTGGTGAATCCATCAGGCCCTGGGGATTTTTTCTTAGGAAGTTCTTTGATGGCCTGTTGGATTTCTTTTTCTGATATGGGATTATTTAAGAAAACTATTTCTTCTTTTAGTCTAGGCAATTTATATTTTTGTAAATATTCATCCATATCACCTAGGTTGGTATAGTTATTGCCATAGAGTTGGGCAAAGTAGTTTTTAATGATTGCCTTAATTTCCTCTTCATTGGAGGTAAGACCCCCCTATTCATCCTTGATGCTGTTAATTTGCCTTTCTTCTTTCCTTTTTTTAATTAGATTAATCAGTACTTTGTCTATTTTGTCTGTTTTTTCAAAGTACCAGTTTCTAGTCTTGTTTATTAGCTCAATTGTTCTGTCACTTTCGGTTTTATTAATTTCTCCCTTAATTTTTAGGATCTGTAGTTTGGTTTTCTTCTGGGGGGTTTTAATTTGTTCATTCTCAAGTATTTCATTTGCATTTCCAATTCCTTGAACTCTGTCCTCCATAATTTGTTAATATATGCACTCAGGGATATGAATTTTCTTCTAAGTACTGCCTTGGCTGCATCCTATAAGGTTTGAAAGGATGTTTTGCCATTGTCATTTTCTTCATCGAAATTGTTAATTGTTTCTATGATTTCTTCTCTAACTATCCGATTTTGGAGTATCATTTTATTTAATTTCCAATTAATTTTTGATTTGGGTCTCCATGTACACTTGCCCATCAATATTTTTTATTGCCTTGTGATCTGAAAAGGCTGCAGTTATTATTACTGCTTTTCTGCATTTGAGTGCCATGTTTCTATGACCTAGTGTATGATCTATTTTTGTGAATGTGCCATGTGGTGCTGAAAAGAAGGTGTATTCTTTTTTGTCCCTATTTATTTTTCTCCATATGTCTATTAACTCTAATTTTTCTAAGATTTCATTCACCTCTTTTACCTCTTTCTTGTTTATTTTTTGGTTTGATTTATCTAAATTTGATAGTGGTTGGTTCAAGTCTCCCACTAATATGGTTTTACTGTATATTTCCTCCTTCAATTCTCCTAGTTTCTCTATTAGAATATTGGATGCTATACCATTTGGTGCATACATGTTGATTAGTGATATTTCCTCATTGCCTATACTCCCTTTTAGCAGAATATATTTACCTTCCCTATCCCTTTTGATCAGGTCTATTTGTGCTTTGGCTTTGTCAGATATCATGATTGCATCTCCTGCCTTCTTTCTATCAGTTGAGGCCCAAAAGGTCTTACTCCAACCTTTAATTCTAAGTTTGTGAGTGTCAACCCGTCTCCTATGTGTTTCTTGAAGACAACATATGGTAGGGTTTTGGGTTCTAATCCAATCTGCTATTTGTCTACCTTTTATGGGTGAGTTCATCCCATTCACGTTCAAAGTTATGATTGTCATTTGTGGATTAGCTGGCATTTTGATATCTTCCCCTAGTTCTGACTTTTCTTCTTTACCTTTCTCCTTTTGAACCAGTGATTTACTTTAGGTCAGTCCCCCTAGTCCCCTCCCTTGAGATGCTTCCCTTTCTAGCCCCTGACTTTTTATTCTCCCTTCCTCTCCCCCCTCTCCTTCCCTCTCTTGTTATACTCCCCCCTCCCCCTCCTTAATTTTCCTTTCTTTCTTGCCGTAATGGATAAGATAGAATTCAGGATCCCACTGGATCTAGATGTTCTTCTCTCTCAGATTTGCTTTCTCTGAGAGTAAGGTTTAAGTAATTCCACTTCACACTCTCTTCCTCTCCTTCTCATATGAGAGTTCTTCCCCTCCCATTTCCATGTGTATCTTTATATGGGAAAGATTTTTCTATTGAGTCCTCCCCTACTTCTTGAAGTTAATCTTAGTATTATCGATGGCTCCCCCCTCCCTTTTCCTTTCTTTTCCCCCACTTTCCCCAAATCTTCTTAATGCCCCAATCTTTCCCTATGCATGTTTCTTCTAACTACTCTTATGATGCTACAATTTATGAGAGTCACACAAAACATTTTCCCCACATATTAATATATATAATTTGATGTAAATGTAGTCCTTATAGAAGAGAGTTTGACTTAAAGAAAAAGATAAGATTCATCTCCTTTTCCCTTTCTTTCATATTTACCTTTTCATGTTTCTCTTGCTTTCTGCGCTTGGATATCAAACTTTCCACAGAGCTCTGGTCTTTTCTTAGCAAATGCTTGGAAACCTTCTATTTTGTTGAATGCCCAAACGTTCCCCTGGAAGTATATAGTCAGTTTTGCTGGGTAGTTGATTCTTGGTTGGAGACCCAGCTCTCTTGCCTTTCTAAATATTGTGTTCCATGCTTTGCTGTCTCTTAGTGTGTTAGCTGCTAAGTCGTGTGTGATCCTTACGGGAGCCGCCTTATATCTGAAGCTCCTCTTCTTGGCTTCTTGTAGGATTTTCTCCTTTTCTTGGAAGGTCTTGAATTTGGCAATTACATTCCTAGGGCTTGTCTTTTGGGGATTTAGTATAGAAGATGTTCTATGAATCCTTTCTATTTCTATTTTGCCCCCTTGCTCCAGTACGTGAGGGTAATTTTCTTTTATAATCTCCTGTAGAATAATATTGAGTTCATTGTTTATCTCTGGTTTTTCTGGGAGACCAATAATTCAGAGATTTTCTCTTCTCCCTCTGTTTTTGTGATCTGTGACCTTCTCAGTGAGTTATTTTATGTTTTCTTCTAATTCATTAATTTTTTGGGTTTGCTTTATTGATTCTTGCTGTTTTATCATCTCGCTTTCTTTAAGGTGCTTAATTCTGGTCGTTAGGGACTGGTTTTGCTTTTCAGCCTTGTCTGTCCTTCTATTGGATGCTTCAAGTTCTTTTTTCCAATTGAGCAGTCTTATCTGTCAGACTGCTGATCTCTTTCTCCCATTTTTCTTTCCAGGTTTCCATCTTTTGGATAAGTTCCAGTTTGAGATCTTCCAGAGCTTGTTGATAGTTTCCATTTTGGGAGGCATGTTCTGATTTTTTTTTGGATTTCCTCCTCATTCTCCTCTTTTCCTTGGGTACTTCCACCATAAAAGTTTTCAATAGTCACTTTTTTCCCTTTCTTCCTGGAGGCTTGATTTTGGGCCATGTGAGCCATCCCTTTGGTGGTTTTATTCCCCTTTCCTATTTGGTCTTGGTTCTGGGTTATATGGGGGTTTTTTCTGTGAATTTAGGTTGCTTCAGACTAGTTCTTCCTAGCCTCCGAGGTTTCTTAGAGAGCTGGGTCCCTGATCACAGCCACACTGCCCAGGTGTTCAGCTCCGCCCAGATAACCAGCGCGTTGTCCACCCCTGGTGTTTAGCTCGGCAGAGATGTTCAGAGCAACTGCCCCAAGTACAGCTCCGCCGACCCCCATAATCAGCGCCAGATTCTCCAGTGAAACCACCCTGAGACGTTTTTTCCTGGCATTCCCCAGATCCCAAGGACCCTGGAGTGCCCCCCCTCAGACACAGATGTTCCCCACTCACTCGCTGTCCCGGTGAGCACTCAGGTAGCTCACTCTGGTTTGGTTGGGGAGGTGGGGTGGGGGAAGGGCGGCTCAGTTCCCTTTTCTGTGCAAGCTTTTTCCTCCTTATTATAGTGTGGAAATGTTCAAGCCCCATGTACCTTCGCCTCTGTGGAGTACTGGGAGTACTGGGGTGTCCTTCTGTTCCTCCCAAGGTGATTTTTATGCTCCTTTGATGTAGTCTATTTTGTTCGGTGCTGGGGAGAGGAAGCTTGTGGCATCTAGATTGCAGCCATGATTACCCAGAAGTTCCCATGTGCATTTTTAAAGACAGCATATGGTAGGATTTTGTTTTATAATCTACTCTGCTATTTGTTTGCGTTTTATGGGTGAGTTCATTCCATTCACATTCAGAGTTATGATTACCAGCTGTGTATTTCCAAAAAATTTATTTCCACTCCTAGTCCTCCTTTTTCTTCTTTTGCTATTTCCTTCTACACCATTATTTTTTTTAATCATACCCCTAATTCCCACCCTTATTATATTTCTCTTTCTACCCCCTCTTACTTCTTATTCCCATATTATTTTCTTTATAGCATTTTTAAACTACCCTCACCCTTTCCCTCCCTTGTTTTGCTTCCCTCCTCATCAGGCCATTTTTAACCCTTCTACTTCCATATAGGTCACAAATCAATTCTCTTCCACAATATATTTCATTTTTCTTCCTTCTTTGAGTCAATCTCAATGCACATAAGAATTGAATAATTTCTATATCCATCCTCTTTACTCTTCCAGTGTATTGATGTTCTCCCCTCTTCCCACCATGTGCTTCTTTGTGACATATAAATTTACTATATTTTTTCATTTCCCATTTCTCTTAGTATTAACCTCTTTTTTTAATTCTAGTGATATATATATATATGTACACACACACACACATATATATATATGTATATATATATATATATATATATATATATATTTAGGCATACCTATATCTATATACATATTTATGTCTTGGTATTTCATCATATACAGTTTTTCACTGTTCCCTTTAAGGAAAATTCTTCTAGCTATCCAGCTAATTGATAATATCAATTTTTAAGTTACCAATGACCTCTTTTCTAATAGGAATACATATTATTTTTACTTATTGGTTCTCTTAAAAAAAAGTTTTTTGGTTTACTTTTTCTTTTTTCCCGCTTTCTTAATTACCTTTTGATGATTCTCTTGGGTTCTGTGCTTGCCCATCAAATTTTTGGTTCAGGTCTGGTCTTTTCATTACAATTTCTTGAAATTCTTCTATTTTGTTAAATGATCATTCTTTCCCCTGGAATAGTATAGTCAGTTTGCCTGCGTAGTTGATTCATGGTTGTAGATCTAGTTCACTCACTTTCCAAAATATCATATTCCATGACTTTTGGTCCTTCAGTGTAGATGCAGCCAGATCCTGTCTTATTCTCCTCTCCCTGTGGTTCCATGGTATCTGAATGACTTCTTCATAGCAGCTTGCTATATTTTTTCCTTTGTCTGATAGTTCTTGAATTTGGCCATAATATTCCTAGATGTTGTCAGTTGGGGATTAAGTACAGGAAGTGATCTGTGGATTCTTTCAATCTCCACTTGTCCCTCTTTTTCTAGAATTAGGGGAAGTTTTCTTGGATAATTTCCTATAGGAAGATGTCCAAGTTTTTCTTTTGTCATAGTGTTCTGGAAGACCAATGATTCTTAAGTTGTCTCTCCTGCAGTGATTGTTTGAATCTTCTGTTTTGTTTCATATTTTCCTCAATTTTTTTCATTCTTTTGATTTTGTTTTATAGTGTCCTGCTGCCTTGTGAAGTTACTTGCTTCTAGTTGTTGTATTCTCATTTTTAAAGACTGAATTTCATCCCTGGGTTATTGGTCATCCTTCTCCTGACCTGATTTTCTTTGGAGTTCATCTTTCATCTTCTGTGCTTCATCTTTCATTTTCTTTGCCTCATCTTTCATTTCCTTTGCCTCATTTTCAAGCTGATTCATTTTGGCTTTCAAGACACTGTTTTCTGTTTCCAGATTACTTATCTTGCTTTTTATTTTCTTATTCCAGTTGTCTTCTGCCTCTCTTAATTGTGTTTTGAATTGAATTTTGAGTTCTTCCAAAAAATCCAATTCCTTGGGGTTTCTGTTTTTTTTTTTTTGGCTTGCTATTCCCTCATCCTTCTCTGTTCCATTTTCTCTTTGTTCATTGCCTGGATAGAAGCTGTCGATTTTCTTTTTTTTTTCTTTTTCTGTTGTTTGCTCTTATTCACCCCCTCTTTATTCCCTGCAGTTGCCTGAGCTTTTGCACTTCTCATTTTTTTTTAAATCTGTGATTTTGGGCTTTTCTGTCAGTCTTCACCCATGGAGCTTATTCAGCAAATCTCTCTGTGCAGTTTTTGAGTGAGGGGTGTTGGAGCTTGATCTTCCCTGTCCTCCTAAGGCTTTAATGGGATTTAGTCCAGCTGGGTTGAGCTGGATGTGCCTTGAGGCAAACACACCTGGAAGGGGGGGGGCAATATGGAGTGTCTCCATTGCTGCAACTAGGCTGCATATTTGAGCTTCTTCTCCAGCTGCATCCCCACTGCCCGTGTTTGATGCTCTGAGCCTTGCATTGCTTTGCTGCAAGGTACTCCCTCCAGACCAGCACCCTTGTCCAATTACAGGTTCCAGCTGCCACTGGAAGTTTAGCACTCTAGGTGGGGAAGGGGTCCTGGGACCTTCCTTCTTCCCCATAAACCCATGTGTTCTTGAATTGAGGCTTTTGGGGATGTACCTTTTAAGTTGAGTCCAGCTGGAGGGTTACTTGGCTCTGTCTTGTTGTTAGGTTTGATTTTCAGTCTCCTATGAGCATTAATTTGTAATCAGTAAGGAAGAGTTCAGATGTCTGAACTTTCACTGCCTCTACACCTCCATCTTTACTCCACCTCAGGGATTCCATTTTTGAGGACTTGAGGAAATTAAAGGAAGCTTAAATGAAAGCTAAAGACAATGAAATTAAAGAAATAAAGGGTGTGGCTGCTTTGAGATCTGTGCAAAAACAATATTACAATAACTATAAGCCTAATGAGAGGAGATCAGGTCCTAGGCATGGTTTCCTTTATGATTGGATTGGACATCTGTACAGGGACTACAGATTCAGAAATCAGATTAGAAGACAACTAAATAGAAATAATGGGTTTAATAGGCAATGCAATAACTGGAGTAATAATAATAATTAAAATAGATATGAAATTCAGTGCCAGAAAGCCTGTTGCCAGGGACAACAAGCATCGAATCTGAGTACTATGCAATCTTGGGTTAATTCTGGAGTTCTAAATACAGCCAAGTAGTAATGGTTGACCAGAGTAAAGGTTCTAGTGCATTATGAAGGTTTCCTCTAAGAAATATGAAAATGAATCCAGAAATGAGTGTGACATAAATGAAAGTGAGTTGAGGATAAATGAAATTGGGAGAAGTGAAAACAAAATACATGGTTATAGAAAGGAATTAATGGAATCAAAGGAGGATATTATTGGTTTAAATTTACAGAGAAAGAACATTGTAATGTAAATTTAATAGAAAATATTAATGAATGTAGAATAAGAGAAATTATAAAGAATATAAATTAAATAATAATAATAATTGTAAATGGCAACAGTGATTCTAAGATGGAGAATTTAAGGACCAATGAGAGTAATATAAAGGCTGATGATACAAAATCATAGGAAAGCTATGTAATTCAAGTATATGTAGATTTGGATGGAAAGGAAATGACTGAGTTTTGTGCTGATGTTACTGTGTTGACACCAATTCTTGAAACCTTCCAACCTCCAAATAGTACTGAACCCTATGTTTCTGTAATTATAGGAGCATCATATAGGATCTTTTGGTGATACTGGAGCAAGTAAATCAATTTTACAATGTCTTCCTAAAGATTGTAAAGATGTTGGTACAATGGAAGTGATTGGAGGTATTTGAAAACCAGACAGTAGCAAAATTACAACCTAAAATGATAACTCTTATATATATATATATATATATATATATATATATATATATATATATATATATATATATATATATATATATATATATATATATATATATATAATTTTTTTTGGTATGCCAGAATGTCCAATGAAGCTTCTTCAGAGGGATTTGATTTGTAAATTACGAGCAATGATTCAATGTATTGACACTGGAGATATTTCATTACAACTGCCAGAAGAATCTCTGAAAGCTTTTCCATTGCTGTTCTTAGATTCTGTCAGTGCAGAGAATGAGTTGGATTCCATTTATCCTATTCTTGAGGATATACCAGAAGACTTATGGTCAAAGTCTTTCACATATGCAGGGCTATTGAAATCAGCTACTCACTTAACAGTGAGAACCAAGGAAGGACCAGTTCCTTGTCTTCCTCAATACCCTTTAAGTAAAGAAGATATAGATAGGATAAGATGGATTATTGAGTCCCTAATTCAACAAGGGATCATAATAATGTGTTTCTCAGAATACAATACTCCCATACTTCCAATAAAAAATAAATTAAAAAATCTGGATCAAGATGGCACAATTGTCTTTAGATTCATACAGGATTTGAGAGATGTAAATGATCATGCAATAAAGACTCATCCTATGGTACCAAGTCCAGCTGCTATAATCTCATCCATTCCAAGTCAAGCAAATATTTAACCATGGTAAATTTATGTTCAACATTTTTCTCTATACAAATTCACAAGGATTCTCAAAAGATCCTTGCTTTCACATGGTAGAACACAAAATGGATTTGGACTTATCTTCCAAAAGGGTATTGCAATAGCCCCAGTCAGTTCTCTCAAATTTTGAACAGAGACCTTAAAACAACAAAATTTAAAGAAAGTAAAATAGTTCATTTTGTAGATGATATGCTCCTAGCATCTCCATCTGCTAAACTGTGTTTAAGAGATAGTAAGATTCTTTTGATTGAATTACATAAATGTGGACATAAAATCTCTAAAGCAAAACTTCAGTGGGTTTTGTCTTGTGTTGAATATCTGACTTTGTATTGTCAGAGGTTTCCAAAAGTATCACTAAGAAAAGAATAGTTGATATCCAGAAAGTGAATGCACCTAAGGCCAAGAAGCAACTCAGAGCCGTTCTTGGAACAACTGGTTTCTGTAGACAATGGATACCTGGGTATAGTAAAAGTACTAAATGCTTAACAGATGTAACCAGGAATACAGAACCAAAACCTCTGAAACTCAAACCTGAACACCTGCAAACATTAAATAAGCTTAAGGAAGGAATTTTATCTGCACCAGTTCTTGGAATCCCATATTATACTAAACTGTTTCAATGATTTGTGAATAAGACGCCATCTGGTGTACTGACACAGACTTTAGGACAAAGTTATCATCCAATTGAATACTGTAGTTCTCAGTTATATCCAATTGCTGCATTACAGTTCCTTGTTTAAGGGGTTTAGTTACTACAGCTGTGTTAGTTCAGAAATCATCAGACTTAGTTTTGAGATGTCCATTGATGATATTTTGTTCACATCAAATAGAAGCACTAATGAGGAAATTTTGTATTCAAGCATATTCAGACCAGTGAATATCTAAGTATGAAATTATACTTCTAGGTAGTGAAAACATCCAGTTGAAAAGGTGTAGTATATTCAACCCAGCTACATTTCTTCCTGTTTTGCCAAGCAACTGTGAACCGTTACATGAATATTTAGAGGTAGTAGATCTAGTGGATATGCTGAGGATGGATTTAAAAGACACTCCAATCAAAATCCAGATTTGGGTTTTATTCACAGATGGTTTGTCACATTTGTGTAATGGAATTAGATATGCAGATGCTGCAGTTGTCACACAATTTGAGATGGTATGGATCATTACCTTAGTGTTCAATGTGAAGAGTTGGTTGCATTAGAGAAAGCATGTATTCTCACCGATGGTAAAAGTGCAAATGTGTGGACAGACTTACATTATACATTTTCAGTGTGTCATACTACAGGCCAGATCTGGAAACAATGAGTTGTTTTTTTTTTTACTGCATTGGGAAAACCAATTGCTCATGCATAAATCATAACAGAGTTGTTGGATGCTCTCCAGAAGCCTAAACAGCTAGTGGTAATCCATTGTAGAAGTCATACTAATAGAAGAGATTCAGTTGCTAAAGGAAATCATAGAACTGATAAAACTGCTAAATTTTCTCCCAGAAATGCCCCAGTGCATGTTATGAACTTATCAACTATAGAATCTGATGATCTAGAAAAAAAGTTTATGTAGATGCAGAAATACAAAAATGGAAAGAGAAATTTGGAGCAAGAAAAGAACATGGTATATGGTTAACAGATACTGGAAGGCTGCTGTTACCAAAAGATGTGTATAGCTATTTGTGTCAAGCCATTCACAAAAAAAGGTCATTTTGGTACTTACTCTGTAATTGACAGTGTTAAGAGACAATGGTTTGCTCCTGGAATAAGTACTGTAGAAAATATAAGATCTGTTCAAGCTGTTCTGTTTGCCAAAAATTTAATCAAGTGGAATTCAGACAGAAAGGTTTAGGTGGTAGACCTTTAGCATATTGTCCATTTGAGAGTCTTCAGATTGATGCCAATAGCTGGAAGTTACAAGTTTTGCTTGGTAATTGTTGATTGATTAACCAAATGGCCTGAAGCTTTTCCATCAAATACAAACACAGCTAGCTTTGTGGTGAAAGTGTTGATTAAGGAAATTATACCTAGATTTGGAGTACCACTAGAAACTGACTAATAAAGCATCACATTTTACTTAAGACATCCTGAAAAGAGTCTATAAAAATCTAGGAATAACACCAAAATATCATGTTCCTTATCATCCACAAAGTTCAGGGCAACTGGAACATGTAAATAAGGAAATAAAGTCTATGATGGGGAAGCTCTGTGTGGAAACTCATCTCAATTGGTCATAGAAATTTCCATAGCTTTGTTTTACTTACATATGAGACCAAAAGCAGATTTACATATATCATATGAAATGTTCTTTGGACATGCTCCACTACAAGCAAAAATTTGTAAGATGGTCTATACATCTCTTTTAGGAGGAGATTTTCAACTTGCTTCTTACTTAAGTGCTTTACAGCAAAGACTAAAATAATTACATGATATGGGTCAAACAGGTCCTTTGGATTATTCTATTCATAATTATGAACCAGGAGATATGGTATATGTAAAAAAAAATTGCTAAAATATCACCAATACAAGAAAGTTGGTTACGTACTTACACTATTGTGTTAATTTTTCCATCTTCAGTAAAAGTTTTGGGTAGAGATTCCTGGTATCATTGTTTACATATAAAATTAGCACATGGTATAAATAATGAATATGTACAAATCATCGAAGAAGAAGAAGATGAAGAAGAGATTGCAGAAAGATAGAATCAGTCAAATTGAGTCTGCAGTCAAAGAGATCAGTAATGTAAAAGAAAGAATCTGCATTGCATGCAAAGGACTTCACCTGTCAATCAAAAGTAACATTCCATTTGGAATGTTCCCAGGAAAAGGCAGTTGGAAGCTAACTCCCCCAGTTGAACTGAAGGACTCTCTCTTGGCTTATGAGAGAGGAGAGAAGGAGAGACTTGCTTTTGGGCCAGGTGAGGGGATTCTGACTGGACCCCTATTAGCTTCTGACATAGGAAGAGAGAGACTTTTGTGGCTTTTGACAGTGTGGTAGAGAAGCTGGGATTTCTAGCTTTGAACTAACTCTCTTGGCTTTTGGAGATGGGGGAGGGAAGAAGAAGTTTTTGTGTGTCTGAGGGTGCTTGATGAACCTGAAGAGCTAATTGTGTCTTTGGATTTGAATTAATCAAGCTGATATTGTCTGTTTTTTTTAAAAAATATAATTTACATTTATTTAATGCTTAAAGGCTTTCTAAACACTTTCTTCAGCATTCTAGTTACAAATTTTTTTTTTACATTTTACAGATGGGGAAAAAATTCAGAATGAGTTATGAATTAATTGCTTGAAGTCAAAGAGCCAATAGGCATTACAGCTGGGATTTGAACCTGGGCTTGTGCTGTCACAAAATGAAGCCTTTCTGAACTAGAGTTGCATTTAATGATTACCCAATTTTTTTTAACATTATTCTATTTGGTCATTTCTGAGCATTATTCATTGGAGACAAAGATCATTTTCTCCCCCCCCCCCACCCAGCCACCTATACCATAGATGAAGCTCAATTCCAATGGGTAGCATAAGTGCTCTTTATTTGAACCCATTTCCATGTTGTTTGTATTTGCAACAGAGTGTTCATTTAGAGTCTCTCCTCAGTCAAATCCCCTCCACCCATGTAGTCTAGCAGTTGGATTTCCTTGGTGTTTTTACTTCCACAGTTTGTCCTCTGATTGTGGATAGTGTTTTTTCTCCTAGATCCCTGCAGATAGTTCAGGGACATTGCATTGACACTAATGGAGAAGTCCATTACTTTCAATTGTACCACAGTGTGTCAGTCTCTGTGTACAATGTTTTCCTGGTTCTGCTCCTTTCGCTCTGTATCATTTCCTGGAGATTGTTGCAGTCTCCATGGAACTCATCCACTTTATTATTCCTTTTAGCACAATAGTATTCCACCACCAACATATACCACAACTTGTTCAGCCATTCCCCAATTGAAGGGCATCCCCTCATTTCCCAATTTTTTGCCACCACAAAGAGCGCAGCTATGAATATTCTTGTACAAGTCTTTTCCCTTATTATTTCTTTGGGGTACAAGTCCAGCAGTGCTATGGCTGGATCATAGGGCAGGCATTCTTTTATCACCTTGGGCATAGTTCCAAATTGCCCTCCAGAACGGTTGGTTTAGTTCACAACCCCACCAGCAGTGGATTAGTGTCCCTATTTTGCCACATCCCCTCCAGCATTCATTACTTTCCTTTGGTCTCATGTTATCCAATCTGCTAGGTGTGACGTGATACCTCAGAGATGTTCTAATTTGCATCTCCCTGATTATAAGAGATTGAGAACACTTTCTCATGTGCCTATTAATAGTCTTGATTTCTTTATCTGAAAACTGCCTATTCATGTCCCTTGCCCATTTATCAATTCGAGAATGGCTTGATTTTTTGTACAATTGATTTAGCTCTTTGTAAATTTGAGTAATTAAACCTTTGTCTGAGGTTTTTATGAGGATTGTTTCCCAATTTGTTGCTTTCTTTCTGATTTTGGTTACATTGGTTTTGTTTGTACAAAACCTTTTTAATTTGATATACTCCAAATTATTTATTTTACATTTTGTGACTCTTTCTAAGTCTTGCTAGGTTTTAAAATCTTTCAAAGGTCTGACATGTATACTATTCTGTGCTTTGCCTAATTTTATTAGAGTTTCCTTCTTTATGTTCAAGTCATTCACCCATTTTGAACTTATCTTGGTGTAGGATGTGAGGTGTTGAGCTAAACCTAATCTTTCCCACACTGTTCTCCAATTTTCCCAGCAGTTTTTATGAAATAGTGGATTTTTGTCCCCAAAGTTGGGATCTTTGGGTTTGTCATATAATGTCTTGCTGAGGTCACTTATCCTGAGTGTATTCCACTGATCCTCCTTTCTGTCTCTTAGCCAGTACCAAATTGTTTTGATGACCACTGCTTTATGGTATAGTTTGGGATCTGGGACTGCAAAGCCCCCTTCCTTTGTATTATTTCATTATTCCCCTGGATATCCTTGATCCTTTGTTCTTCCAAATGAACTTTGTCATAGTTTTTTTTCTAAATCTGTAAAAAAAATTTTTTTTTTGGAACTTCAATGGGTATGGCACTAAATAGATGAGTTTGGGTAGGATGGTCATTTTTATTATATTGGCTCATCCTACCCATGAGCAGTTAATGTTTTTCCAATTTTTCAAGTCTAGTTTTAGTTGTGTGGAGAGTTTTTTGTAGTTGTGTTCATATAGTTCCTGTGTTTGTCTTGGGAGATAGATTCCTAAGTATTTTATTTTGTCTAAGGTGATTTTGAATGGGATTTCTCTTTCTAGTTCTTGCTGCTGAGCTGTTTTGGAATTATATAGAAATGATGATGACTTATGTGGGTTTATTTTGTATCCTGCAACTTTGCTAAAATTGTTGATTATTTTGATTAGCTTTTTGTTTGAATCTCTAGGATTCTTTAAGTGGATCATCATGTCATCCACAAAAAGTGATAACTTGGTCTCCTCCTTGCCTATTTTAATGCCTTTAATTTCTTTTTCTGCTCTAATTGATACTGCTAGTGTTTCTAGTAAAATGTCAAATAATAGAGGTGATAATGGTCTTCCTTATTTCACTCCTGATCTTATTGGGAATATATCTAGTTTATCCCCATTGCAGATGATATTAGTTGATGGTTTTTGAAATATACTGTTAATTAATTTTAGGAACGACCCATCTATTCCTATGCTTTCTAGTGTTTTTAATAGGAATGGGTGTTGTATTTTTTCTGCAGCTATTGAAATAATCACGTGATTTTTGTTGGTTTGCTTGTTAATGTGGCCAATCATGTGGATGGTTTTCCTAATATTGAACCAGCCCTGCATCCCTGGTAAAAATCCTACTTGATCATGGTGAATGATTCTTCTGATCACTTGCTGGAGTCTTTTTGCTTGTATCCTATTTAAGATTTTTTGCATCTATATTCATTAGGGTGATTGGTCTATGATTTTCTTTCTCTGTTTTTGGCATGCCTGGCTTTGGCATCAGTACCATGTTTGTGTCATAAAAGAAATTTACCCTCCCCTTCCCATATGTATCTTTGTATGGGAAAGATTTTTCTATTTCCCCCCTTCCTATTTCTTGAAGTAAATCTTATTATCATTGATAATTCCCCCCCTTCTTTTTTCTTTCTCTGTCTCCCCTTTCATCAAATCTTCTTGATGCTCCAATCTTTCCCTATGCATGATTCTTCTAACTACTCTTATGATGCATACAATTTTTGAGAGTTACACAAAACATTTTCCCCACATATTAATATATATATAATTTGATGTAAATGTAGTCCTTATAGAAGAGAGTTTGGCTTAAAGAAAAATATAAGATTTTTCTCCTTTTCCCTTTCTTTCATATTTACCTTTTCATGTTTCTCTTGCTTTCTGTGCTTGGATATCAAATTTTTCACTAAGTTCTGGTCTTTTCCTAGCAAATACTTGGAAATCTTCTATTTTGTTGAATGCCCATACTTTCCCTTGGAAGTGTATAGTCAGTTTTGCTTGGTTGTTGATTCTTGGTTGGAGACCCAGCTCTCTTGCCTTTCTAAATACTGTGTTCCATGCTTTGCGGTTTCTTATCGTGTTATCGTGTTAGCCTCTAAGTCATGTGTGATCCTTATGGGAGCCCCTCTTGATCTAAAGCTCCTCTTCTTTGCTTCTTGTAGGATTTTCTCCTTTGCTTGGAAGCTCTTGAATATGGTGATTACATTCCTGGGGGTTGTCTTTTGGGGATTTAGTTTAGAGGGTGTTCTATGAACCCTTTCTATTTCTATTTTGCCCTCTTGCTCCAGAACATGTGGGCAATTTTGTTCTATAATCTCCTGTAGTATACCATCAAGGTTTTTGTTTATCTCTGGTTTTTTGGGCAGGCCAATAATTCTCAAATTGTCTCTTCTTCTTCTGTTTTCCTGGTCTGTCACCTTGTCAGTGAGATATTTTATTATTATTGTTTTTCTATTTAATTAATTTTTTGGCTTTTCTTTATTAGTTCTTGCTATTTTGTGAGCTCACTGTCTTCCAGTTGCTTATTTCTGGTCTTTAGGGACTGGATTTGTTTTTCAGCTTCTTCTACCCTTTTGTTAGAGAATTCCAGCTCTTTCTCCAATTGTGAAGTCTTTTCTATCAGACTGCTGATCTCTTTCTCCCATTTTTCTTTCCAGAAGTTTTCCATCTTTTGGATTAGCTTCCAGAACTTGTGGATAATTTCCATTTTGGGAGGCATGTTTTGAAATCCAAATTTTCAATTGTCACTTTTTTACCTATCTTCTCAGAGGCTTGATTTTGGGCTGTGTGAGCCATTCCTTTGGTGTTTTTATTCCCCATTCCTTTTTAGTCTGATGTCTGGGTGATATGGACGGGTTTTCTGTGAATTTATGTTGCCTCAGACTTGTTCTTCCCAGCCTCCAAGGTTTCTTAGTTTGCCTGTCCATGTGCTCAGTGTGCCTTGCCCTGTGTTCAGCGTGCCCTCCCCCATGATCTGTTTATCTCTTCTCTCCTGTGCTCAGGAATCTCCTGTAAAACCACTCTGAGGGGTGGAACATCTTGTATGTTTTCAAGGAGCCTGGCTTCCCCACCACCACCACCACCACAGCGAGGGGCAATACTTTGGCCTTAGGCAGTTTTTGCAGACTCTCGAGACTCCTCACTGTTCCCAGTATGCAGGGGAACCACCATCTGTGTGCTCTCCTGTGAGCAGGGTTCTCCCATGAAACCACCCTGAGAGGTCGTTTCCTAGCAGTCTTTAGATTCCAAGAACCCTGGTGTTCCCCCCCCCACCTCCAGACAGAGAAGTTCCTCACTCACTCACAGTTTCAGTGAGAGCTCTGATACCCTACTCTGTTTTAGTGGTGGTGGGGGGGTGTAAGAGCGGCTAAGTTCACGTTTCTGTGCAAGCTTTTCCTCCTTCTTATATTGTGGAAATGTTCAAACCCCACATACTTTCATTTCTGTGGTGTACTGAAGAGTCCCTCCATTCTTTCAAAAGTGATTTCTATGCTCTTTTGAGGTAGTCTATTTTGCTCCATTATGGGGAGAGGAAGCAATTCGTGTCTAGATTGCAGCCATGTTTACCCAGAAGTCCTCAATTTTCTGGTTAAAAGAAGAAAGAAGAAAAATACTTGTCCTCCAAACTCTCTAACTGTCCCTGAGTCACAGTTGTGACAGATGTGCAATTTTACAAATACCCTCTTAACTCTTTGTATAGATTAGGGAAAACCCCATCCCTCTTACCGTACCCTCCATCCTGTCCTATCTTCCCCTAATAAACCTCCTTACTTGAGAAAGAGGGAAAAGTATCTTCTCTAAACCTCACAGTTCACCTTGAGTTACATAGAAAGGTGTCTGACTAACAGGGGGGAGGGGAAGGGAGGCAGGAGGTAGTGGGTGGAAAAACGGGTGGCATTTGAGGGAGGAGGATAGACAAAATATAGATTATTAGTCATCCAGTAGAGATCAATAGCAACCCCAGTATCCATTTATTACAATTAGAAATATCTCCAGATTATCTATTTTCTATTTATTACAGTAAGGAGAGGACTAATCCTGTGGAAGAGGATAGAAGAGGATAATGCAGATGAAGAGGAAAATACAGGAATTAATGGACATTGATAAAAGACTGAAAATTTATAAATTTAAAAGACTTTATCAAATTGCAATGAAGAAGATTATAGGATAAATGGACTAATGAATTAATACTTTGGGGTAGTGTATTATAGTACAAATAACAGCATTTATTCACATACAAATGCAAACATATTTACTACTATGGAATTTCAGAAGAATATTCAAGAGGAGGTGAGAAGAGAAAGATCTGAAATAGGGGTAAGTATGTTGCATACAACAGTAACATAACTCTTACATAACAGTACCACTGACATTAAAATAGCAAAACAACATGACATAGCAAAAGTAAAACATAACAAAACAAACACAAAACATAAACATGGTTAGGTTACATTGAATTACTACTTAAATGAGTGAAACAATGTATAGTTAGGGTACAAACAGTGTAATGATTAGCTATAGATATTTAGTTACTAACAAAATGTAGTTACATACTTAGATTTAGTTTAGATATAGAAATAAAATATAGTTAGGCTGAAATATTTTGAAGATAGGGATTAGTTAGGTAGGTATAAGTAAGATAAGATAAGAAAATCAGATATTGACTTGCACTACATCATACATTACACAACAAAAGCAACATGTGACATCACATATCTATAGAGACCCAGATGTGAGTCCTATAACATCTATTTGTGGGAATAACCTGATGTGGAAAGAAGAGGCTAAAGAAATGGGCAAATAATAATGACTCAAAGACAGAAGTAGACACACATGCGGAGTAATGCGAACTCCAAGGAAATAGGAGTAAGAAGAGGACAAATGGGGAGTAACAACCCCTTGATACACCTATAGACAATAGAGTCTGAACAACAGTGGGAAGCTTTGGGGTTGACTGAGGTGCTAGAAAAGTGAGGGGAGTCACCACTCCCTAGGGCCAAGGCACTGGGGTGACAGGGTCGCTAAGAAAGTTGGGAGTCAACTGCTTGGTGCCTACTATCTCAATAGGAGGCACTGGGGTAGCTAGGAAAGAGATACAGAGAAGCAAGAGTGGTAAGAGGAAAGGAGGATAAGGGAGAGAGGAGAGAGAGGCGTGAAGGCCTGGTCAGAGAGAGCTGGTAAGAGAGAGCAAGAGAGGAGTTACTAAGGAATTTCTCAGGAGAATGCAAGAGAGATTTTCACGCTTGTCCCCTGGTATTTATTGAAGGTATTAGGAATGTATATGTAACATGACATTGGTATTTCCATTGGTCAAATTGACAATGATGATATCAAAAAGGTGGAGATTAATCCATTCTGTGCTTTTGTAAATAAAGTCCCAGCCTGGATGCCCTGTTTCAAACCGTGCTATGTTAATGACCTTGTTCCAAGCAGAGGCAGCATGGCTGTCTCCACGCCCAGCCCAAGAATTTTCCCGTCCTTTGCTAGTGCCTAGGTCTGTCCCTTTAACATCAAGAGTTCTGACCATGTGTCTGGCAATACAATATCAATACTGTAACAATACAACAATCATGCTTCCCAAATGCAAATATGCCTGGTATGTTACAATATCAAACAAAATTGTAAATAAATATATTTTACATATATTTACATATATTTTACAATATATGTAAATAGGGTGTATAATGGGATTGTAATTAATTGTATTATAGTGTATGTATATATGTAAAATATGTATAAATATGAAGTGTACATAAGTATATATATGTGCATATGCATAACATGCATGTATATATTGCATGTGTATACTATATGTATATATATATATAAATTATGTACGTAGCTCATGTGTATTTATTGGTACATGTATTTGCATAAATGAGTTTAATGTCTGGTTTGATTGTTAGTGTAAAACTTATGCAATGTGTTTATTGTAATTTTCAAAAATTTTCTCTAAGTTTAATGTCAATGTACTATAATAGCAGTACAATTTTCTGCATTTGCTGATTAGAGTATTTTAAGTTTGATGTTTGCATGAGTTATGTTCATCTTTTGTTTGATGTTATTTGCTGTTTTGATTTTGCTTTTGTTTGACATTTGTACTTGTTCATTATTTAATTCCTTTTCCTTTTTCCTCATAAAAATTCCCTAGAATAGGTTAGTATTAGTTAGAGTGAGACAGTTTAGTGTAGGTTGTTTGTTATTTTGGGTAGATTTCTTAGTTTAGGTAATCGTTAAGTATTTTAGATTGTGTATAAATACAAAAATAGTGTTTCCAACATGATTTTTGATTCATGCAGAAGGGGAGAATGTGATGAAGAATGAACAGTTTGCAAAAAACTGAGAGGTGCAAATGTCAGAGTGAGTGACTGACTGGAGCATTTAACTAAGAGTCACATAGTAGCCTAAGGCTGGAGATCTGGGATAAGATTCGATGCCCAACAGACAGACTTCTCTCCTGAAGGACCTTGTTTGAAGGTTTGGAGAAAACCTGGTTTCTGCTTTCTCCTGAGACCTGCTAAAGAGGAAAGAAAGCTTTGAAATTGACTGTTGGCAGTATCAGTAAAGATCTCTAGATCTGTTTGGATACAAATCAAATAAGATTCTGGCCCATTTGATTTCACTCTTTGTGTGAGATTTGGCTATTGGGAAAATTTACTGTTTGGTTTAGAAAGATAGTTTTAAATAGTTTATAGACATTAGGTTTTAAGATAACTAGTATAATTTTCTCCTAAAACCCCTGTTCCTTCCTTTCCTTTCCATACCAATAAATCTGAATTATTTATAATTTTCCTCTTGTTATTTCCTCACCAAATTTCCAACATACCACATTACATCTAGGATCAAATATCCATCATCTGTTTGGCATTCAAAGCCATTTATAACCTAATCCCCTACTAGCTTTCTAGTCTTCTTACACCTTCTTCTTCTTGGATCCAATGACATTATGGCCTCTTCACCATTCCATGAACAAAACACTGTTTTTCAACTCTAGACATTTCCTCTGTACTGGAATGCTTTCCCTCTTCATTTCTTCCTACTGATGATTTCCCTCATTTCCTTTAATTTCTATCTAAAAACATCTCTTTTTTCTTTTGCTAGCCCGTCTTATTTTTATAGCCTTTTTCTCTTGATTATTTCATATTTATATTTATATAACTTTTTTAGACATATATGTTTGTTTGTTGCATATTTATATATACTGTGAGCTTCTTGAGGATGGGAACAATCTTTTAAATCATTTTTGCTTCCTGAAGTCTGATAAATAATATGTGCTTGAGAAATATTTAGTTACTGACTAAAAAGAAATAACTAAATAACATTGTGAAATTATCATGAACACAGTCAAAAGCAAGCTTCTTGAGATGCCCCCATTTACATTTTTCTTTGTGACTTTATCCTAGTGGAATGAGCTTCTAGACATCTAACTCATTCAATAGCCTTTTAAACCTTGAAAATAACCAGTAATATTTGATCAACTTGAGTAACATTGGTCTCAGGTGAAGGAAAGAAAAAATAAGAAATAGTAGAGGGGAAAAAAAGAGAGGGAATAAACAAAGAGGAGAGGGGAATAAGCATTTATATAACACATACTCTTTGCAGTCACTGTGTTAATATTTTTCAGCACATATTATATCACTGGGTCATTGCAACAACCCTGGGAGGTTTGTTTGTGCCCTAGGTGCAATTTGTATTCCAAATTCATAGTTGAGGTAAGCAGAGGTTAAATGACTTGCCTAATTTTAAAGAGCTAGTAAATGGCTAATGCTATGTTTGAACTTTGGTCTACCTGACTCCAAGTCCAGTGTTCTATTCATAATATTACCATCTGCCTTTCAAAAGAAATAGAATAATTGAGAACAGAAAAAGTAAACTATGCTCATCTATAAAATGAGGAAATAAGAATGTATAAGTTCTGGAGGAATGAAGGTTCCATATTCCCAAGAACTTAAGTTTCAGACCTCCCCTCTAATGTTACTATCTTTATTACCATGAGAAAATAGTTTATCATATTTGGGCTTCAGTTTCTTCAAATATAAAACAAGAGGGTTGTATTAGAATATCTCTGATGCCCTTTTAAGTTCATAATATATGATTCTATGTTTTAAGAAAGCAATGGGGAATAAGTGATATATAGAATAAGGAGTAGTTACTTTTCAGAACTGTTTTGGAAGAGCCATTGTAATAGGAATTCTCGATTTAGAATACATTAGAATCTGTTGATTCCAGGACCCACCAGAGAAGAGCAAAGACTACATAAACTAGTGTCCAGGAAATTTGAATGCAAAGATCACAGATTTAATTATTCTTTCCGAACTGTTCATACTTTTGTCAGTGGCCTCTTAGATACCCTATATTAGGTCAGCTTATGCTTCTTAAATGTTCTCTTTTCCTATATTAAATCTCTTGGAACGTCAGTAACATGATATTTTGATATACACTAAATTTATTTGGATATATCCTCATATCCTCTATATTTATATCACTTCATGTAGAAAGGCCCAGGATCCAGAGTCACAGTCCTTCTTTCTCCAAGACTCAGTGCAGAGACTCTTTCTTTGTCTTAAAATTCAGTGATTATCATACAGACTTCATCTTAATCTCAGCTGTCAGCTTTCCTACACTATTTCATTCTTTTTCTTATATATACTTAAATTTTTTTTTTCTTCCTCTTTTTCTTCTCTCACCCATTCCAGGCCATTGGAGCTTGGATTATTCCCGGATCACATTTATTTTTCTAAATATTCACAGAATTTGTCTTCTGCCTGCCCCGGTTAATTTTTATTTCTTTTCCCCTTATTTACTGAAGACTCCTTATTTACACTTATCTTTTTTAAGCAAACTCATGTATTTATACATACTGTAAACCTTAAAATTTCTTAGACTTATAAATGTTGGAAATTTCACCATTGGGAAATTTCATACTTGAAAAATTTCCTATTGAGAGTGGGAACTCTATTGGAATGTGAACCCCATTGGCATGGGAGGTTCCTCCTCCTCCCTTCTTAAGATTACTTTAGGACAGAAACCTTTTGCTGAACAATGGAAAGGGCTTTGACCTATGCTTAAGCATGGAACAGGAATTTCTTTGAGTCATGATTGATTTTAGAATTGATACAATGGAGATACTTGGAATGACAGAACCAGGTCTTGGAAATTGCAATCTCCACCCTACTCAGTCCTAACAGGATTTAGGAAGGGCTGTAGCAAAAAGATCAAGATTTAATTATTTGAGAATATGACCTTCAACAGACATGTGCAAAGCCACAGACCTCTGGGCAGTCCTGGGTTAAGCTAGAGCCACCATTGGCACAGGGAAAATGATGGACAGTGATTGGTAGATGTGAGAACTGAGGGTAGGGAACTTGGATGTTTTCCTTAAAGATAGAGGGGTCTGAGGACTGAGGGGGTGGGTGGGAGAGTTTTGGCTCTGAGTGGTTGGAGAGGTGCTCTGAGAAGCTTGCTCTGAAGGAAGCTGGAGGTGGAGGCCCCTGAGACTGTTTCTCCATTTTGGCCACGTGAGTAATAGGGACTGATCTCCTTTCTTTGCCCCAGCTATCTAAGGGCTTGGGCCTTTTGGCCCAGCCTAAACAGAAGGGGTATTTAAGCCCTATTCCCTTCTCTCCCCTTTCTCTCTTTCTCTCTCTCTCTCTCTCTCTCTCTCTCTCTCTCTCTCTCTCTCTCTCTCTCTCTCTCTCTCTTTATCTCTCTCTCTCTTTCTCTCTAATTCCTTTCTTCCTCCTGTTTGTAATTAAACTCTATAAAAGGTTGACTGCTGACTTGAGTTTTCATTTAGGAATTACATAGCTGAATTCCTTGGCGACCTTAAATTAATATATATCAGTCTTTTAAAGTGATTTCCTTGTCACAGTACTAGGACAGTATCTAACGATAGCCATCCCTTCTCTAGTGCCAGTGGTGAGATTTTATCTTGACCAAATAGCTCAGGGGTTAATTAACAGTTGAAAGCACCTACCTGGAATCAATTCATTCTATGCACAGGTGTTTGACTTTTCTGGACATTTTGTTTATACCTTAATAGAATCTAGCTACTCTATAACAACTCAAAGAAACTTGGTATAACACGATGAGGTCAGTTCAGTGGTGCCATGCTGGAAGTTAAGAAGATTTGTCTTCCTGAAGTCAAATCTGTTCTTAGATATTTACTAGCTGTGTTACCCTGGGTAAGTCATTTAATTCTGTTTGACTCAGTTTTCTCATTTATAAAATAAACTAGAGAAGGAAACAGCAAACCACTCCAGTATATTTTCTAAGAAAACTCCAAATGGTGTCACAAAGAATTATATAAAAGTGAAAAATGACTGAGCAGCAAAACAAAATATAAACAAACAAATCAGTCTTTGGCTTGTATGCAGCCAATGACATAAAAAGCCCTGTGTTGCAATGATTGATTGTCCACATCCTCTCTCTCTGTTTTATGTAATTTTTCTTAATAACACAAACTCTTACTTTGTGTCCTATCCATCAGAGCCCTCCTTACTTCTAGCCTTATTATCACTCAATTATTCAACAACAATTTATTAAGCATCTAATATATGTCAGGCAGTGTTTTCAGGTTGGGGAAATAAAACAAACAAACAAAAATAAAAAAAAAATGCCTGTTCAATAAGCTCAAATTCCAATCCTGGTAACAACATACATATTTGTAAGTTTATGCAAAATATATACATAACAAATATAAGACAGGTAGGAAGGACACAAGCAGTAGGAAGAAAAGGCATGCTATTCACATAGCATGCTGTACTTGAGCTTGATCCTTAAGAAAATAAAGTAATCCAGGAAGTGAAGATGAGGAGAAAGTACATTCCAATTATGGAAGTCAATCAACACAAAGCATGGGAATTGGATTTACAGATGCAAGAACAGAGAGAAGATCAGATTGACTGGACAATAATTTGAATAGAGAATAATACTCAATATGAAGTATAAAAAGAAATGAAGGGATCAGGTTGTGAAGATTTTTAAAAGCTAAACAAAACAAGATAGAATATTATATATATACATATATATAACATATAAACTTTCATACATCATTTAATTCTCCTATAAAAATCTCTCTTAATTTTTCCTTCTCTCTATATATCATATTACTATATATTGTATATATCTCTCTATATATTATATATGAAGAATATATATTATATGAAGAGCTTTAACAGAGAAGCATATCAAGATATGTTATAATTACAAAATACACTCAAGGCAATAGAGAACACTGTAATTTTTTTTTAATAGGAGTGTTACATGCTTATAACTCAATAGCTGGGTCCCACACAGTGTGTTAAGTGTTGTAAATGCAAATACAGACAAAAAGAAGGATTCTCCCTCCTCTCAAGGAGCTTATAATCTAATGGACAAAGAAAATGTACAAAAAGAAAAAAAACAGGTAAAAATATAGCATCTTGGAGTTTGAGATAATGGAAGAAGGTACATAACTGGGGTTGGTGCATGATGAAGTCTGAAGAAGTCCCAAAGAAGTGTAACTGATGGGAAATGTCAAAGTACTATGCTTGGCCCTTTCTTTAAATGAAGAACCTAGAGCTCAAAAGCATTGCCTTTCAGTCATAGGATCCAATCAGGTTGTCAGGGAGTACTGATAAAATGTGAATATCAAGGCTGATTCAATCTTTAAGGTCAATGAGAGGATCCATTGATGAGATTCCTGGGGTAGGAAGACATGATGGAAAACAAAGCTCAAAAATTATACGTGGTAGTGTGTGTGTGGAGGGTTATAGGTGAGCTCATGGGGTTTGGGGTGTGTGATAGAGGCTGGCACTAAAGAAAAAGGGCCAGACTGAAGAGTATGTGAAATTGATCACCTTGATGGGGGAAGGGCCCCAGGAGTGAATTTCTGGAGGTGAGAAAACTCTGGTGAGGAGAGCAGTGAGGGTCTCTCCATCTTGAGACATTGAAGAGAGAAGGTGGATAAAGACTTTCTCCTGAGGGTTACCCATTTTTCCTGCTGGTGACTGGAAATCTTTCCCCCCAACACTTCCAAATTGAAGGGACTTTCTGAAGAGAAACCTGAGCACACTTTACCTCAGCTCCTGCTGCCCAAGGGTGAGTCAGCCTGACTTTCTCTCAGGGGGTCTCAGGCTGCCAAGGCCCAAGTCCCCCCCCCCCAAACTCAAGGAGGGAGGAAAAGGGTTTAGATAGAGACAGGGACCCCCTTTTCCCACTTTCCTTTCCCATTCTTCCCTACCCATTATTTCCTTTTGTATTACCTAATTGAGTTAACATTAAAAGTTATCTGTTACCCAAGCTGAGTGTGAGTGAATGGATCAAGGGGAGACCTTTCAGTCTTGAGTAGTAGATGGGGGACAAGAGGGACAAGAGCGAATTGGGGAGAGTGGCTTTAGCTACGGAGGGAAGGCAGAAGGGGGAAAATCTTCAAACCCCCTCTCCTCTCTCTGAGCCAACCTGTTACATCTACTGTCTCCCCTGAACCCCACTTTGTGGGAAGGGGGGTTCTCATCTTGTTTCTCTCTCCCTCATACCAAAAGTCCAAACCTCCCTTTGGGGTACATTCCCTTCTCCTTTCTTATATTATTTTTTAAAAACAGGTGGGTACTCTTTGCAAGAATGCAAGACTCCATGACTTAGCTTAAAATAAAAGAGAAATTTATTTATTTAGAGGTCATGTTGAATTTGGCTGGGAGGACAGTGTGCAGGGATTTGACCCTGTCTCCCTGAGGAGACGGATTCTGGGTCATTTTTTCCTCTATTGACAACAGGTGCCACATTATCTGAGAAGGGTATGAATTCAGGCAGAAGTGGGGGGGGGGGTCACCTGGTTGGGGATAAAGAGGTGTTTTATGTCCCAAAGACATAGGGTTTTGTTGGACACAGTTTAGAAGACAAGTAGATGTCCTAGATTAAAACCTGACTGTTTGGGGGTATAACCAGAATTTGTATATCTGTGCCTATCTCAAAATCTAGGAAATATCTAGGGGGGATATTTCTCTCAGACGTCTTTCTTATCATGAGTCTTTGATGTTCAGGATTACCCTTTCCTCAGCATTAAGAAGAAATTCAAGGAAGCAAAGGAATTTTCTTGCTTACAGGTTGAACTGAAGCACTTCTATGATTTGGGGAGTGCAAGGGAAATGCAGAGTCTCATACCTGTGGAAATTGGGGTTACTGTAGTTAAAGAAAAGGAACCTATTACCTTGCATAGTATTGATTTTAAAGGGGGAAAAGTTGAGACAAGAAGACTAATTAAGAGTCCATTTCAATAGTTCTTGAAAGAGGTAATGAGGACCTGAATGAATGTGATGGAAGTTGAGTAATGAGAGAATGCATTTAAGAGCTAAGGGGGAAGAAAGGGTTCATTTGAAACTGAGTGAATATTGATATCAATAAGTCAAATGAGATTTTAAACCTGGGAGAGTGGAAAATTTGTCATATCCTCAATGAAAAGAATTTTTAATAGTTATGTATATTTGAAGGGATGGGGAACATCATATATTCACTTCTGGACATATTGAGTTAGAAATATTTACTGAATATCTAATTTGAAACATCTAATAAATAAATATGTGGAATAGGACCTCAAGAGAGAAACTGACTAGATATATAGATCTGATCATTAAGCCCAATGGAGCTGATGACCTCACCAAATGAGAGAGCAAAGAGAAAGCAATGGTCTCAGGATGTAGCCTTAGAGTAAAACTTACAAGCAGGGAGCATGGTGTAGAATATAAATTTTAAAAAAAGGAAACCAAAAAGGAATAGTCAGACATATAGGAAAAGAACTACTCTAAATGATTATCCAGAAGGAGAGTGCTGGATGTCAAATTGCAAGAGACATACGGATGAAGAAAAGATCATCATATTTAAAAATTAAGTGATTATTAGTAACTTTTGGTAGTATAGATTCAGTTAAATGATGAAGTCAGAGGGCAAACAAATGGAAGAAGGAAGTAAAAGGAAAGAAATTTGATATGAGTACTTTAAATAGTTTTTTTTTTAAATAGGAGTTTGTGTTGGAAAGGAGAAAAGATGCAGATAAAAAACCTAAAGAGTATGATATAGGGTCTATCAAAGGTTGCTATCATCATCATCATCATCATCATCATTATTTTGGTTGGAAGAGATTGGGGTAGTATAACATCTAAAATTATATTTCTAATAATAAAAATATATTTTATGACGTTTGTTAAAGACCATTAGAAATCAAGGAATAAAGAGGATACAAAATAAAAACCACATGCCCATGGCTGGTTTGCCATTTCAAATTTTCCCCACCTTACCATCATCACTGCTGATGCTACATCATGCAAAAAAGAGAGAGCCTGTGGGAGTTTATTTACTGTCAGTTAAATATCAATAAAGTGATCTCACCAATGTAGAAACACAGGAGGGATTATAGGGAATTTTGAGAAATACTAAGGACTTCTGGTGAATGAAGTCAAAGATTCAAAATATCCATTTATACACCCCCCCAAGATCCATGGAAGACTGGTCTCTCCAGTAGGTCTTGTAAACATACCAATTTTGAAATTATAATAATTTGAGTATAAGAGGAAAAGAGAACAAAACCAATGATTCCTAGATGCATTGAAAGAGTATACATACAAAACAAATACATTTAAACTCCACACAGTTCAAATCACCACATCCAAAAGTTCACTCTGGATCTTCTGGTGCAGGATTTTGTCTGTGCAAGCATCTTAATGGTGTCTTCTCCAAACAGTTCACTTTCTGGATTCAGAGAGGTAGCATGTTTCTTATCTGAAAATTACTCTCAAAAAGAATTTGAACTTTGCAACTTAGAATAATTATATATTCCCTCCTGAAGAGGGTGTTGAAAAAACACAGGGATCACTTAGGAATGCATGGCTGAGTTATGAGGTGTATGAATCAATTGGCAAGAGAAATAAATGATATAAAAATAATTTCTGGATGAAATATAGACTATCAAAATCTTATGTGTAAAAATTCTAAGTAAAGAAAAAAAATAAATCCAGAACAGGTCCTTGAATCAGGGCCCAACTAAAGTGATTTCTATCCCACAAGGCTGTAGGACAAAATGTAGTAATATTTCACTTACTCCATTTGCAGCCAAGACTACAAGAAGTTGCCGTAGTATAAGAGAGAAAAAAGGACTGATAGGGAAGTGTCATTCCCTGGTGTGATTTTTATGTATTTTTCTCAGGGATATTGGAGTCAGAACAATTGATGTATATGCATTTGATGCAGAGTGTGTGTTACAAGGAAGTGCTGCATTTAACACATATTAAACAGCCACAACCTCGAGTCTCACACATAATCAAGTCCTTGTGCTCTTTGCACAGAATGTCATTAATCCACATAGGACTGGTTTGGTCTCTTTGACCTTGTGCTCGATTAGGACTATGCAAGTAGCTTTGTGCTTCTTTGGCACTGCAAAATGTTTATTTTTTTATTCCCTTCTCCTGGAATCAGACAGAATCATTAAGCAAAGTCCCATAATTTGTTTTAAACAATCAATGGTATAATTTTTATCATCTAAAGGTTTTTGGGAGTGCATTGACATTAGAGAAAATGTATCTTAAATTTATATTACTGAAAATTCAAAAAAAGTTAAAGAAAATCTTCTCAGTATTGGTGCAATGTGCTTTAAATACAAGAAGGGGAGAAATTTTTTTTAAACTGAATACTATATTGTACATGCAAGCAAAAACAACAAGAATTTTAAAAATAAAAAATATACCTTATAATCATTGACACACTTTGTCAGCTAAGGAAATGTAGAATACAAAAGTTTCTCTCCAAAAAATGAAATCCATTTCCTTTTTTCAAACCTAGCCATGATCCACTGTGAGTACAAGCAAATGATATTCACAAAGAAACATTTTTTTAAAGGACAGTAGTACAGCATGTAATGCACTTTCAAAGTTATAATAGCACATTTAATGACAGTAGCAAATAAAACCCACCATCATATTTTACATGAGTCTGTTTTATGGTATATAAAGAAAAAGACCTTAGAAGCTAATGGATACTTGTCACAAGTTTTTCAGGTATAGCAATGTTTCAAACTTGGCTGAGATATTTTTTAAAAAATCTATTACTGTCATCATGACAAAAATGTGGCAGAGGGTCTAGAAAAAAACCAAAACTCTATACTATTGGTGTTGGGTCTAAGAATGTCACCAAGAATCTAGAGATCATTCTGTTGAAAGGGTAAAGTGAGCTGAGGAGTTACAAATGAGAGATGCAATTGTAACCAGTTTTGATGAAATATATCCATTTTCTATGTGACAATTTACAAAGCCAAAATAGAAAAAAAAAACTTTTTTATATGGGCTTATTCAATAATATTTGTTCAGTATAGTTATAGGGAAAAGCAACAGAATATAACAGTAGTTAAAGTGCAGTACATTAAAATGATTCAGTGTAACAGAATAGTATTGAATACATTCATATATGAACTTAAAATCACAAAATTAAATCTTAAACAAAACAATCCACAAAATACAATAAAATAAAGAGACTTTCATAAAAAATGGAGTCTGAAAAAAGCTTTAAAATTTACCTTCAACCTCTTTAAAATTCCTTTTTCTATCCTTCATTTTCCTTTTTTCAGTGCTCTGGGATTCTCCATAGTGAGGGAGAACATGGGTTTGAGGCATCCCAAACTAGATGAATCATAGAGACTGGGCAGGTCCAAATGGCAAAGGGTTACAGGGATTTTAATTTTTCCCATGAATCTCAGGAAGGAGAAGTAAAAGGATCTCTCATGAATGGTAGAAACTGTTTGAAATAGGCAATGCACTGCTCTTTCATAGAGTTCACCATGTTTGTCATCAACTTCCTGTTTGGAAGTGTATCTCCCTTCTCCTTGTCCCCCTTCCCCCCTCCTAGGTCCCCTTCCACGTGAAGTCTAATTGTTGCCTGAGGAAAGAATACCCCAGTTTTTTACCATCTGCCCTGACTTCTAGCTTCTTGGTGGCAGCAATTAGCAACAGTGATAAGGGTCAGGGTCCAGTTGGAGGCCAGTTTAAGGAGCAGAGCCAGTGATAGGAGAAGGGTTTCTGGAGGTCAGCAGCTGGGGCCAGGGCCTGGGGCCAGGCCAGATGAGTGATCAAGGTCAGTATCTAGAGGAGAAAGTATCAGCAATGCCAGAGTCAGCAGTGAGGAATTGAGAAACTCAAGCAGATGAGCAAGACTCCTCAAACTGAAAATAGCTAGGCCTGTAGGGAGGGTGACTGGGCAAAAATAAGGGAAAGAAATAAAGGCCACAGTTCCAAAGAAAGTTTGAGTTCTCTTGCAGTTTGCAAGGGTGGGTGGGTAAAAAGCCTTGGCAGGAGAAACATGGCTTAAAAAAATTATCTGGGCTAGCTTAAAAAAAATGAGAGTTTTTCTCTTTTCCCTTTTAGTCACCAACTGTAAAATCTAAAATTATATTTCTAATAATAAAAATGTCATTTTATGAGGTTTATTAAAGATCATTAGAAATTAAGGAATAAAGAGGATACAAAATAAAAACCATGTGCCCATGGCTGGCTAGTCATTTCAACTTTTTGCCACCTTACCACCATTACTGCTGATGCTACATCATGCAAAAAAGAGAGAGGCTGTGGGAGGCGTTACTGCCAGTTAAATATTAATAATGTGATCTCATCAACATGGAGACATAGGAGAGACTCTAGAGAATGTTAGGAATTACTAATACTTTCGGGAGAATGAAGTCAAAGGTTCAAAATATCCCTTTATACAGTAGGAACCACTAATTGGGGATATATTGGGAGAAAATGTGTAAGGAGATTGAGGGAACAGTATGATGAAGAAGACTGGAAGAGATGGTATTAGCACATGTCTAGGAGTTATTTTTTTTAATCTTACCTTCTGTCTTAGCATCAATACTATATATTGGTTCCAAAGCAGAAAAGCGGTTAAGGACTAGGCAATAGGGTTTAAGTGACTTTCTCAAGGTCACATAGCTAGGAAGTGTCTGAGGCCAGATTTGAACCCAGGGCCTCTCATCTCTAGGCCTGGCTCTCACAACACTGAGCTATGCTGCCTCAAAAAGGTGCTATTCTTGACAAGGAGAACAGATACCAATTATCAAACCCCTCCTAGATGGCTTTTGATACTGAACTTAACCACAGGATTCAATTGCATTCTCCTCTGTTATATCCTTCTACCATCAAGCTCCATTTCTCATTAGTGAAACCCCTCCCAGTCTCTGTTTTTGAGGCAGCCCAGGATGGATATACTTCATTTACCTTCAAGTTATGTTTCTGACTTAAAGGACTTTATCACCAAGACACCCTCCCATTGGGTATGTTCTTCAACCTCCATTATTTTAAATTCATTTTTATGTGTTGTCTTCCCCTATTAGATTTTTTTCTCCATAAAAATTATCTAGGGCCAAAGTCTTTTTCTTGTTCTTCTTGGTGTTAGGAAGTTGTTTTTCCTGGGCATTTTTTACCATCACTATTATGGTTTTTCCTTCTTTTTTCAGTCAGAAATCTGAGTGAGGAGTGAAGGTTGTCTGTGTATGGAGCTAAGAAATAAGGTTTTTTTCCCTGAGGCCATCTCTTGAGTCTCTGCAGCTTCTACTGTTCTCTGAGCTACCTCAATGACCAAGGTCTGTGCTCTTCTGCCTGTTGTGATCTCGAGTCTAGCTTCTCTCAGGGTGAGTCTTTGGTGGTCTTAGTCAGCTGCCAAGGATGTAGGGGTGCCCCTTGCTCACTTACTGATTCTAGCATGCTTTGACTCTGAGTATAGAGAATTGGCTTCAAAGGTGGGGTGGGGAACAGAGCTTGCTTTTTGGTGGAAGCTTTTTCACTCCCTTATAGTGTGGAAATACCCAAATCCCTGGTACCATCAATGCTGTGCCCTACTGTGGAGTCCCTTTGTTCATATGAGTTTGGTTTTTTTTTGGCCTTTTGAAGTAATCGACATTGGTAGGCAATGAGGAAAGGTAGATTCCTGTGTCTAACCACAGCCATGTTTATACAGAGGGGTCTTCCACTATTAGAATGTAAAAACCCAAAGGCAGGGACTGTCCTTTTTTTTTTCTTTTTGTATTTGTATCCCCAGTGCTTAACATACTGCTCCCATATAATATGTATTTAATAAATGTTTGTTTTGTTTTATGGTCTTAAAAGAGATTAGGAGAAGATGGCAAGTAGTATTGAGATGAGAAGAACTGAGAAGAGGAAGAAGGAATAGTCTTAACTTTCTCAGTAAAGAGGTGAAGTTCAGAGTATAAGGGAGAAAGAATTAGAAAAGGAGAAAAGATACTTTGATATAGAAACTGATTAGAAAGGAAAGAAACATTTCTGTTTATTCTGTACTGTATAAATATATGCATGAATTTATATCATAAATGTAACAATATGTATACATGCATGTGTATGTAGTATAATAAAAGGAAATTTTTCCTTCTTTAATGTGTATATCAAGAGTATATTTATGAACTATTATATATGTATGCTATATATGATATATGTAATACCATAAATATATATTCATATATATATATATATATCTTCCACATGGTACCATTTTCTCAAGATTGGAAATCAGAAATGAGCTTAGCTGACTTAGTTGACATAGACAGCCTAGCTGACTTAGTTGACATAGATACTTTTTAATTGAATGTCATTTTTAAACACAATAATGCATTTACTTTTATCTGTTCATGTTATTTTTCTCAGTAGAATGTCAATCCACTTTCCTCAACTGACAAAATGATATAAACAGGCAATTCTCAGTTGAAGAAATCAAAACTATCTTTAGTCACATAAAATTCTCCAAATCATTATTGAGAAGTGAGATACTAATTAAAACAGCTCTGAGGTACTACCTCAAAACTATCATGCTTGCTAATATGACAAGAAGAAACATAAGTTTTGGAGAAGATATGGTAAAACTGGGACGTTAATATACTGTTGGTAGAGCTATTTGGAGAGCAATTTGGAACCATAAGCAAAAGGCCATCAAACTGTGCATACTCTTTGACCCAGCAATACAAAAGTAATAGTTCTGATTTAAAAAAACAAAGATAAGCGAAAATGACCTACTTGTACAATAATATTTATAGTAGCTCTTTTTGTGGTGGCAAAGAATTAGAAACTGAAGTGATATCTATCAGTTGGGGAATGGTATAATCCACCATAAGAAATGATGAACAAGTTGATCAAAAAAACGTGAAAAGATATATGAAATGATAAATAGTAAAGTGAGCAGAATCACGAGAATGCTGTACATAATAACAACAATAACATACTTTGATCAATTGTTAATGAATTAACTATTACCAGCAATGCAAGGATCCAGGAAAACCCCATAGGATTCATGAAGAAAAAGGAAATCCACCACAATAGAAGGAACTTAAAGAATCTGAATACAGTTTGAAACATATCATTCTTTATTTTATTTCCTTCATGAATTTTTCTTTAGTATAAGCCATACCTGTTTCTCCATAACTTGATAAAAATGGAAATATGCATTTTATGATAACACATTTAGAATAGATATCATAATGCCTGTCATCTTGGAGAGGGATGAGAGATCAGAGGGATGGAGACCATGGATCACAAAATGCCAGAAAACAATTTTTAAAAATTGTTTGTATTTATCTATCTAATTTAAAAAAAAAGAATTAGAAAAAAAAGAAAAATAATAATTAGAATACACCTTCCCTTCCCACAAAAAGGAAGACAATAAATATTTGTCATGCTTGGATAATGTATTGATTAGTATTACAAAACTACTCCCATTGCACCATTTTATTTAGATAGACAGTTTTCTAGGAAAGGGAGAAGGAAGGATATATTTGCAAATTATTATTTCAGAAACAAAAATACAGATATATATGTGCTTTTGCAGGCATATAAACATATGTTTCTTGAGGTCAGTAATTTTTTTTAATATTCTCTTTGCATTCTCAGAAACTAGCAAAACAAAGAATCTGGCTCAGGTAGGTGCCTAATAAATACTTATAATTTAATCTGATTATAACTTTCTTAATTGATTTTTTGTGACAATGAAGGTAATATGTGATGTAGAGTCTAGAGTAACACAAACTATATATTTCTATTAACTTAAGCCCCCCAATCCCAGAGTAGAATACAGAAAATAAATCCATAATCAAAATACTAGTAGCTTCAATCAGTCTTTCCCCTGAACTCCATCTATTAACTATGTACTCTCTCTTCATCAAACATAATTTAAAGTTAATCAAATGAATCCATCCACTTTTCACTTATTTAGCACTCTTAAAAATTCTCAGTAGATGTGTCAAAATTGCTACTTTATCCAGTCATTAACCAAAATTCTAGACATGAGAGAGAAATCCAAGTAAAGTGTACATGTGTAACATGATTGCTGTTTGTTTCCACCCACACATCATATAGTATTTTCTTATTTTTATTATACTGATGCATCATCCTTCTGCTCTTATTTTACCTCCTATTACTTTCTTCTTTCCTCTAATCTACACGTTTAAACTCTTGAACATTTAACTAACTAGGTAGATATTGACTGTTAACTTGGTAACACTTTCTATAACAAATTAAGACTCTGGGAGTTCAGAAGGCTAACTGGCAATAACACCAGTTCAGTCACCACAAAACAGCATTTAAAACCTCCCACCCATATGTTCTATCTTAGAATTAATACTGTATATTGGTTCAAGACCAAAGAACAGTAAGGATAGGCAATGGGGGTTAAATGATTTGGTCAGGGTCACACAGCTAGGAAATTTCTGAGGCTAGATTGAAACACAAGACTTTACATCTCTAGGTGTGACTCTCAATCCACTGAGCCATTCAACTGCTCTGCATTTGCTTAAAAAAAACAAAAACATTTTAAATTAATAATTATTAGGAAAAAAAACTGACCCTTGAGTTAGCCAACAAAAGAGAACACAAAAGGAAATGCTCTATCTTGCCCCCTGAATTTGCTTTTGGTTCACATATTGCTACTGGTTTTTTTAATAGAAAACATAGAAAAAATATAGTAAAAACTATACCTCGTGAAGGCTTTGGCTCTTCTCTTATTTTTTCTTATAGTAAGTTTTTATTTTTTCAAGATTATACAATTTAAAATTTTAATGTTTCAATATAATTAAATATTCATTTTCTGATATTTTGCAATCCATGTTCTCCCTCTCCTTCCTACCATTCCTCACCTCCCAAAGAAGACAGCTAATATGATATAGGTTTTATATATTTAATTATATAATAAATATTTCCACATTTTCATGTTGTAAAAGTAGATAAGTAGATAAATTTGTATGTATATATAATATTTGTTGCTTACATTAAAAAAATTGATGGAAGAAATAAGGTAAAGAATGATATGTTTCAGTGTATACTCAAACTACATTTGTTTCTTCTTTAGTGGGGGATATCCTTTGTTTGTCATGAGTCTCTTTCAGTCGTCCTGATCATTGCCTTCTTGATAATAGTCAAAGAATAAATAGTTGATAATCAAATATTGTTGTTATTTTGAATCTTTTATTATTTTTATTTATTTTATTGAATTAATTTATTTAGTCAATTTAGAACATTATTCATTGGTTACAAGAATCACATAATTTCCCTACTTCCCCTCTGTCCACCCTTCCTGCAGCCAACAGATAAAATAGACAAAGTACTAGTCAGTCTAATTAAAAAAAGCAAAGAAAAAAAAGCAAATTGACAGTATCCAAGATGAAAAGGGAGACCTCACCTCTAATGAAGAGGAAATTAAGGCAATCATTAAAAACTACTATGCCCAATTATATGGCAACAAATATGGCAATCTAGGTTATATGGATGAATACTTACAAAAATATAAATTGCCTAGACTAAAAGAGAAAGAAATAAATTACCTAAACAACCCATATCAGAAAAAGAAATTGACAAGTCATCAAAGAACTCCATGAGAAAAAAAAACCCAGTTCCAGATGGATTCACAAATAAATTCTATCAAACATTCAAAGAACAACTAATCCCAATATTATACAAACTATTTGACAGAATAAGCAAAGAAGGGTTTCTACCAAATTCTTTTTACAACACAAACATGGTACTGATCCCAAAGCCAGGCAGGTCACAAATAGAGAAAGAAAATTATAGGTCAATCTCAATAATGAATATAGATTCAAAAATCTTAAATAGGATACTAGCAAAAAGACTCCAGCAAATCATCACAAAGGTTATCCTTTATGACCAGGTAAGATTTATATGAGGAATGCAAGGATGGTTCAATATTAGGAAAACCATACATATAATTGACCATATTAACAAGCAAATTGACAAAAATCACATGATTACCTCAATAGATACAGAAAAAAGCCTTTGATAAAATACAACACCCATTCGTATTGAAAACACCAGAAAGTACAGGAATAGAAGGGCTGTTCCAAAAAATTATATATCTATCTATATCTATATCTATATCTATATCTATATCTATATCTATATCTATATCTATATCTATATCTATATCTATATCTATATCTATATCTATATCTATATCTATATCTATATCTATATCTATATCTATATCTATATCTATATAACTATCAGCAAACATCATCTGCAATGAGGATGAATTAAATTCCCAATAAGATCAGGAGTAAAGCAAGGATGCCCATTATTGCCTTTATTATTTAACTTTGTACTAGAAACACTAGCAGTAGCAATTAGAGAAGAAAAAGAAATTGAAGGTATTAAAATTGGCAATGAGGCAATCAAGCTGTCACTCTTTGCGGATGATATGATGATTTACTTAAAGAATCCTAGAGAATCAACCAAAACCCTAGTCAAAATAATCAACAACTTTAGAAAAGTTGCAGGATACAAAATAAACCCACAGAAGTCATCAGCATTTCAATATATCTCCAACCTATTTCAGCAGCAAGAATTAGAAAGAGAAATTCCATTTAAAATCACCCTAGACAATATAAAATACTTAGGAATCTATCTGTCAAGAGAAACCCAGGAACTATATGAACACAACTACAAGACTCTCCATACAATTAAAACTAGATCTATTTAATTGGAAAACCATTGATTGCTCATGGGTGGGATGAGCTAATATAATAAAAATGACCATCCTATCCAAACTTATCTATTTAGTGCCATACCCATTGAACTTCCAAAAAAACTTTTTTACTGAATTAGGAAAAAGCCATAACAAAGTTCATTTGGAAGAACAAAGGATCAAGGATATCCAGGGACATAATGAAAAAAAAAATACAAAGGAAGGTGGTCTTGCAGTCCCCGATCTCAAACTATATTACAAAGCAGTGGTCATCAAAACAATTTTGTACTGGCTAAGAGACAGAAAGGAGAATCAGTGGAATAGACTAGGGGAAAGTGATGTCAGCAAGACAGTCTATGACAAACCCAAAGACCCTAGATTTTAGGAAAAAAATCCACTATTTGATAAAAACTGCTGGGAAAATTGGAAGACAGTGTGGGAGAGATTAGGTTTGGATCAACACCTCACACCCTACACCAAGTTAATCTCAAGATGGGTGAATGACTTGAATATGAAGAAGGAAACTATAAGTAAATTAGGTGAATACAGAATAGTATACATGTCTGACCTTTGGGAAGGGAAAGATTTTAAAACCAAGCAACACTTAGAAAAAGTCACAAAATGTAAAATAAATAATTTTGACTATATCAAATTAAACAGTTTTTGGACAAACAAAACTAATGCGTCCAAAATTAGAAGGGAAGCAACAAATTGGGAAATAATCTTCATAACAAAAACCTCTGACAAAGGTCTAATTACTCAAATTTATAAAGAGCTAAACCAGTTGAACAAAAATATCAAGCCATTCTCCAATTGAAAAATGGGCAAGATAAATGAATAGGCAATTTTCAGTTAAAGAAATCCAAACTATTAATAAGCACATGAAAAAGTGTTGTAAATCTCTTATAATCAGAGAGATGCAAATCAAAACAACTCTGAGGTATCACCTCACACCTAGCAGATTGGCTAACATGACAGTGAAGGAAAGTAATGAATGCTGGAGGGGATGTGGCAAAGTGGGGACATTAATTCATTGCTGGTGGAGTTGTGAATTGATCCAAACATTCTGGATGACTATTTGGAACTATGCTCAAGGGTGATAAAAGACTGTCTGCCCTGTGATCCAGCCATAGCACTGCTGGGTTTGTACCCCAAAGAGATAATAAGGAAAAAGACTTGTACAAGACTATTCATAGCTGCGCTCTTTTTGGTGGCCAAAAATTGTAAAATGAGGGGATGCCTTTCAATTGGAGAATGGCTGAACAAATTGTGGTATATGTTGGTGAAGAAATACTATTGTGCTAAAAGGAATAATAAAGTGGAGGAATTCCATGGAGACTGGAACAGCCTCCAGGAAGTGATGCAGAGTGAAGGGAGCAGAGCCAGGAAAACATTGTACACAGAGACTGATACACTGTAGTAAAATCGAACATAATGGATTTCTCCATTTTCTCAATGCAATGTCCCTGAACAATCTGCAGGAAGCTAAGAGAAAAAACACTACCCATAAGTAGAGGACAAATGGTGGGAGAAACAATACTGAGGAAAGGCAACTGCTTGACTACAGGGTTTGAGTGGATATGATTGA
The DNA here is from genome assembly GCF_027887165.1 of Monodelphis domestica. Lineage (NCBI taxonomy): Eukaryota > Metazoa > Chordata > Mammalia > Didelphimorphia > Didelphidae > Monodelphis > Monodelphis domestica. The sequence continues at coordinate 202,141,276 of NC_077233.1, forward strand.
GGAGAGACTCTAAATGAGCACCCTAATGCAAATACCAACAGCATGGAAATGGGTTCAGCGGAAGGGCACATGTAATGCCCAGTGAAATTGTGCATTGGCTATGGAAGGGGTGGCGGGAGGGCGGGGAGGAAAAGAAAATGATCTTTGTTTCCAATGAATAATATTTGAAAATGACCAAATAAAATAATGTTTAAAAGTTCAAAAAAAAAAAAAAAGAATATTGTCAGTTTTGCTGGGCTGTTGATTCTTGGTTGTAGAACTAGTTTCCTTGCTTTCTGGAATATTATATTCCATGCCTTTCAATCCCTCAGTGTAGATGTAGCCAGATCATGTATTATCCTCATTGTGGTTCCATGGTATCTGAATGACTTCTTAGCACCTTTAATATATTTTCCTTGGCCTGATAGTTCTTGAATTTGGCTATAAAATTCCTGGGTGTTGTCAGTTGGGGATTAAATACAGGAGATGATCTGTGGATTTTTTTTATTGTCCAGTTTTCCCTCTTGTTCTAAAATATCGGGGCAGTTTTCTTGGATAATTTCCTGTAGTATGTTGTCCAGGCTTTTTCTTTTGTCATTATTTTCTTGTAGACCAATGACTGTTAAGTTGTGTTCCCTGGAATGATTTTCTAAATTGTCTGTTTTGTGAATGAGATGCTTCATATTTTCCTCTATTTTTTCATTCTTTTGATTTTTTATAGTGTCCTGCTGCCTTGTAAAGTCCTAGTTGTTGTATTCTGGATCTTAAAGACTGGATTTCATCCCTGGCTTTTTGGTCATCCTTCTCATTCTGGTCTGATTGTCTTTAAAGGTCATCTTTCATCTTCTTTGCCTCATCTTTCATATCCTTTGCCTCATTATCAAGCTGGTTGATTTTTGGCTTTCAAGACACTAGTTTCTTGTTTTAGTTCAAGTGCCTCTGTTTCCAGATCACTTATCTCAGTTTTTAAATTCTTTTCCCAATTGTCTTCAACCTCTCTTAATTGTGTTTTGAATTGTATTTTGAGTTCTTCCAGTGCCTGTATCCAATTCTCTGGGTGTTCCATTGTTATTGTTTGTTTGTTGCTGTTGTTTCTTGCTTGCAGTTCCCTCATCCTTCTCTGTTCCATTTGCTCTTTGTTCATTGCCTTTACAGGAGCTGTCAATTGTACTTTCTTTTTTCTTTTTCTTTTATTTGCTCATATTTACCCCTTCTTTACTCCCTGCTGATGCCTGAGCTCTTGCTCATCTCATTTTTGATTTTTTTGTGGTTTTGGGCTTTTCTTTCTGCCTTCATTCTTGGGGTTTTGTCAGTAGATCTCGCACTGTAGTCTATGGGGAGAGTTGTGGGAGCTTGAGCTTCTCTGCCCTCTGGAGGCTTTGATGTGATTAGGTCTCTCTGGGTTGCTGGATGTGCCCTGAGGCCAAAACTTCTGGAAGGGGTGGGGCAATATGGAGTGTCTCCACTGCTGAAACTGTGCATCCTGCTCTGAGCTCTCCATTTCGCCTCTGTCTGCTTCTCTACTGCCTGTGTGGGATGCTCTGAGTCTGGCTCAGCTTTGCTCACAAGGTACTCCCTCCATAACATTGCCTTTGCCTGCCCAGAGGTTCCAGCTACCACCAGGGTCTTAGCACTCTAGGTCCCAGGACTTTTCTTCTTCCTTCCCCTTAAACCAGAGTGTCTCTTGAATTCTAGGTTTTGGGAGTGTACATTTTAAGTTGAGTCCAGCAGGAGTGTTCCTTGGCTCTGTATTGTTGTTAGGTTTCATTTTGAGTCCCCTAAAAGCATTTAGTTTGCAATCAGTAAGGAAGGGTTTCAGAGATCTGAACATTTGCTTCCTCTATGCCGCCATCTTGACTCCGGCCCCTCTTTTCTTATTTTTAATGGCTCATGAAGGAAAGAAAAAATTATTTTAGAACTCAATTTTTATCTTAATATTCAATTTATTCATCCTTCATCATGAAGATATAGCTGATTAGCAGCAATCACATTGAATGACCTTTGTAATTTGTGCACCAAGGAGAAAGACTTTAATTTTCAAAAAAAATGTGTACAACACTTAATGTGTTGTGCCATTGCATTTCTTATTATAATGCTTCAGAACATGTGATTGTTTATGTAAAGATAGACATGTTCTGTCTCTAACAGTGGTCAACACTTATGATTATAGAGAAAAGGTGTGTTCCTCACAAAATAAATCAAATGAAAATGTTTTCAACTATACTACTTGTATTTTCATACTGTTCATACATGTCTCCAGTTACAGTCATTTTCATAAGATCATAAAATGTGATCTTTAATGTTGAATGGGAACTTAGATGCGAAAAATCCATAGACCTAGAACTAGAAGACATCTCAGAGGCCTATTATCCAATTTCATCTTTATTTAAAGTATTAGCTTTTTTTAATTCCCATATCTCTGATGAACAAAGATATTGTGTCAGCACAATACGAAGAGGTCTCTATGTACTGGCTAGGGAGGTCATCTAAGAGTTTTCAAATGACAAAGTGACAAATGATACTTTCTGGAAAATACATTAAAAATGTTAAAAATAATCATAATGGCTAACATTTATATATTGTTTTGTGGTTTGTAAAGCCCTTTACAAGTTATCTCATTTGATCATCATAGCAACCTTGTAATATAGGTACTATTTTTCTTACGATAAACTTTTATCATTTTTCCAGATTAGCTATAAATGCAATATGTTTGTTTTCTAATATTTTGCAATCCATGTTCTCTTTCATTCTCCTTTTACCTCTCCCCAAGCAGGCAGGTCATATGATGTAGATTGTACATGCAAAATACTTATTTATATGTTCATCATATTGTGAAGAAGACATAGATTGTTTGCACTAGGGAAATATTCATGAAGGAAATAATGTAAAGCATGGTATTTTTCAATTTTCATTCAGATTCTCTTTGCTCCTTCTATGGAATTGGATATCCTTTTTTTGTCATCAATATCTTAGAGTTATCCTGGATCCTTGCCTATGTGAACCTTAAAAATTTTCAGACCCAACTTCATAGGGTTAGGATTGTAAACCTTAAAAATTCCCCATTGGGACCATTCTCCATTTTGGCAGTGAAAGTAACTTAGAGCAGGAATGTGAGAACTCTACTCCACCCCTACTTAGGGGAAGAAACTCCTTTCTGAACAATGAAAGATACTTAAACCTATACTTATAGTAGAACAAAAGTTCTTTAAGCCATGCCTATTTTAGGACTAATACAAAAGGGTGCTAAGTACCTATAAATGTCAAGCAACTTGTGAACTAGATGAAAACTTATTCAGAGATTCTAGTCTACTCAGGTGTGAATTACTCAAAAATATTAGTCTACTCAGGTGTTAACTAAGAATGGTCTGTTCTTTGAAAAATGTCTACTGTGATTGGTAGATATAAGGACTTAGGGGAGATGACATAGGAGAAAATGCCCTTTAAAAAGGAGCTCAGATTCATTCAGAGAGGCATTCAGATTGAGGATTGAGCTGGTGGAGGCAGCTGAGATGATGCTGGCCTGGTGTCACTAAAATCCTTTGACAGATCTTGTGGTGAGTGATTAAGGACTGACTGATCTTTCTCTTAAGGGCTTAGGCCTGGGTTGGCCAGGGCTGCCCTGGGCTGGCCTATCCTTTTCTCATTATTCCCCTTTTTCTCTCGTTCTCTCCTTCTTTAATTCCTAATTGTATTAATTAATTAAATTCTCTATAAAACCCAGTTGCCTTGGGCATATTTCATAATTGGGAATATTTCCCTAGCGACCACCTTATATTCGATTTAAAACAAAACACTATAGTGAAAACATATTTTCTGTGGTCACAAATGTACTCATCCACTCTTACATATACTTCAATTTAAGTCTTCCACAATTTTAATCACTACATTTTATGGCATCAACCATTTTAATTATTACACTTAGCTGGTAATAGTTATCTTTAGTTGATCATCATACATTATTGGTGTTACTGTCTACAACATTCTTCTTATTCTGCTCACTTTACTTTATATCACTTCATATTCCATTCCTATTTTTGTGATCATTTTGTTTGTCATCAACCTCCTCTTTTTACTATTGAGGAAACTGGATCCACAAATGATAAATTTATCTAGACAGGAAGGTGGGATTGAACTTAAGTCCTCAGATTCAAGAGTGAATATTATTTCCAGTACATATTATCATCTTTCTAAAGGAACTCAGACATGAGATGAAGAGAAATGCCTCAAAATAGGCAGCAGAAATGAACTTAGCATTATTCACTCTCTTTTCTGTTTCAATAATTTGGAGATATTAGGACCACAATTCCCTTACTGTCTTTGCTTATGAGAATCTGATACTCAATTCTCAAATACTTATAATGTGAGAAATTTACCAAAGAAGGGATAGGTGACAAGCACTTATTAAGCACTTGGTATGGGCCAGGCACTATGCTAAGTATTGGGGATACAAATACAAGGAAAATAAAAAGTCAATTCCTGCCTTCACAGAGCATACCTTCTAATGAAGGAATACAATACAGCAGAGGGAGCTAAAAAGGCATTGTGGTGGGAGGATATCTGCATAGGAGATGGTAGTCAAATCCTGGAAATCATAAGAATCAAGAAACAAAAATGGAATAGAAACTATTTCTTCTGGTAAATTAGAGTGTCAACTATATAGCACACTATCTCTCCCTCTTATATCTTGAAATTTAGAGAAGTACCATTCAGGATAAAAGAAGGCTATTTGGAGAAGTAGACCACTCTTTTATATTCTGAGACCTTGTCAATCTGCACAAATATTTTCCTAAATTACATAAGTTAGTGTCTGGAGAAAATAATTACTTTTTAGAAAAAGTTAAAGCTTAGTGCTCTCAGAACATGTTAACACATCTGTGGATTTAAAAAGAGAAGAATAAGAGTCTATTTCTTATTTATCAAATTATAAACTATTTCTGATGCCAGGAAATTATTTTTTTTGCCTAATGCTAAGCAGAGTAACTAAAGCAAGGAAAGATATGGCAATATTTTAGTACTTCTAATTTAGCTTAACTTGAGTGAAGCCATTCTGCTATGGGGAGGATGACATGTGAAGGGATATAAGATTTGTAGAATATAACAATTTAACTGAGAAAGACAACCACATTTTTCTAACAAAGAGATAATCTTTTTGCTTCTCTTTCTCTTAGAATCTCTTTCTCTCCCTGTCTGACTGTCATATTCCCAATTTCTTTCTCTCTTGCCTTTCTTCCTCTCTATATAATAACATAACTATAAAACAATTATAAATATATTGTGTGAGATTGTATAATAATTAAAAGAAGTAATCCATCAAGACCTCATATTCTTAGAGTATTATCTATAAGACTTTATATTAAATGTCTGTTATATAATTTTTGTATATAAATATTTTCAATTAAATAAGTTATAACTTGGAAGATATTTTCTTCCTCCTCTTCCTCCTCTTTTCTTTCTCTTCTTTTTAGTCCTTCCTACTCTTTCATATGCCTGAAGATAGAATGAACTTAACCGCAAATCATGTGAGACTCATAGTCTATTTTTATTTGCTTTAAAAATTCTCCTAAATAAACAGCATTTATTTTTCATCTGAAAGAAGAAAAAATATAGTATTTATCTAGTTCTTGAAAGTGATTTTTAAAGTTTTATACATAGAGGAAAAACAAAATGCTATGAAAAGTTTCTGATGGAAGATCATTTCCTATTAAAAGAAATAAGGGAGAAATATCCTGAAACTCTTAATTTTGTAATTTTTGCTATTTAATTTTTCAGTTGTGTCCAATTCTCCATGACCCCATTTGGAGTTTTCTTGGCAAAGATAATTGAGTAATTTGTAATTTCCTTCTTCAGTTCATTTTGCAGATGAATTAACTGAGGCAAACTGGGTTAAGTGACCTCCCCATTATCACAGTTATTAAATCTATGAAATCATATTTGATCTCAGGAAGAACTTCCTGACTCCAGCTCTGGTACTATGTCCACTGAACCAATTAACTAACACATAGTGATATTTTAGTTGGGGAGTTACTTAGCAGGCAGAGAGAGGAAAGGAGTATAATCTATAAATAAGAAACAACCTAGGGGAAAATGTATAGACACAAGAGAACACTGTGCATACAGGCACACAGTTGTTCAATAAGTCTAAAACATAAGAAAAAATATAGCAGATTTTAAGGTGTATTATATGATGGGCAATAATCTTTATTCAATAGATAATGAAGAGGTATCAAAGAGTTTTGAGCAATTAGTAGCATGAACTACATGTGTAATTGAACCTAGTGAATTAATAGAGTGTGCTCAGTTAACAAAATCTCTTTGAAAATGAGGCTTGGGAGCTGACTTCTGAAAATGAATCATGATGAATAATAGAAAGTCCAAGTTCCCCAGTATAGAGTTTGTACAATCATTTATAAATGGAACCTAGTATGCTAACCATATGGTGAAGCTATTCTTTGGGTTTGCTGAGGATCCAAAAGTGCAATGTATTCAAAAAGCTAAATCAAGTCTCTTCATCTAGCTCTTTCCTGTTTACCTGTGACAAAGTGTGAAAACAGGGCATACATTTAGCTTTTTAGTAGTGATATTGACCTCAGGCCTTTTTCTGCCCCCTCCCCCATGTTATAATCTATACATATTTAATTAGGCTTTTATCCAATCTTGAGTCATGTTTTCTGCATAAACAGCAACATGTAACACATCTCAATTTGGGATGAAAGACTTCTGACAGGTATATGAAAGATTATGCTCTGTAGTACTAGTAAAAAAATAGACTGGAGACATGAAGATTATATAGTGTTTTGAGTTTTGAAAAGGAAGTAAAAAGGGACAGACATAAGAGAAAGAAGAAGAGGATTGATAGACAGGAAGACAGGGTTCTGGGAGACAATGCTGAATAGTAAACCCCTTATTAGGAGGCATAGAGTGAAAGGAGAAAGTGTAGGGTAAAAGTAAGATAAGGGAAAATATAGAGTTAATTATCATAACTTTAAATGTGTGTGATGAAATCACCATAAAATAGAAACAATGATAATCTAAGTGAAATAGATAAACATTTTAATATATAAATTGCCCATATTTATAGAAGAGAAAACTGAATACTTAAACAACTCCACCTCATAAAAAAAATAAATGAAGAAGCCATCAGTGAATTTCCTAAAAACAAAACAAAACAAACAAACAAACAAAAAACTCAGGGCTGAATGAATTTCCAAATGAATCCCACCAAACATTTAAAACATTTTTTTTGCCAATACTAAATAAACAATTTGAAAAAAATAGCTTAGAAAGGAATTCTATCAAATTCCTTTTAATTGACACAAATACAGGGCTGATAACTAAACCAGAAAGAGCAAAAACAGAGAAAGAAAACTATAGGTCAATTTATCTAATGAATATTGATGCAAAAAAAATTTAAACAAAATGCTAACAAAAATATGACAATATCTAATCTTTCATTTAAGGTAAAAAAGTATGAGTAGCAATTATGATCTCAGACAAAGCTAAGATAAGATAGACTCAATTAAAAGAATTAAGGAAAGAAAGAAAATTTGGCTAATAAATATCATAGTTTATGAAGTTTATCAATACCAAACATATATACACCAAATGGTACAACAGTCATTAAAAAAAAGTTAAATGGTGACAGGAGGAAATAAATAATAAAACTGTTCCAGTGGGGACCTTAACTTTCTTCTCACAGAACAAATAAATCTAACCAAAAAACATACACACAAACAAGAAAGAAGTAAAAGAGCTAAACAGAATTTTAGAAAAGTTAGATTTGATAGACCTATGGAGAAAACTAAATGAGAATAGAAAATATTGTATCTTTTTCTCAACATGTGGCACAAAAATATTGAACATGTGGTAGGTCATAAATTTTTTGCGCAAATTTATAAAAGTAGAAATATTAAGTGTATCTTTTCAGTTAAAAATGAAATCAAATTACATTTAATAAATGACCACACAAAAAATGTTTAAGTTAATTGGAAACTAAGTATTTTAATTCCAAAGAATTAGTGGGAACAAAAACAATCATGGAAACAATCAGTAATTTCATTAGAGAGAATGACAATGGGACATTATACCAAAATTTAAGGGATACAGCCAATGTAGAACTCAGTGGGAAATGTATATTTTTAAATGATTACATAAATAAATTTGAGCAAGAACATAATAGGTCACACGAAAAAAAAGTTAGGAAAAGAGCAGATAAAAAATCCCCAGTTAACCATGAAATTGGAAAGAATGAAAATCAAAAGATGGATTAATTTAAAAGTAAGACTATTGAACTACTAAATAAAGCAGAAAGCTGGTTTTATATTAAAAAACTAATAAAATAGAAAAAAAAAACATTTACTATTTTGATTAAAATAATGGAAAGAAGAAAAAATTACAGAAAAAATGAAAAGGGCTAATACACTGCCAATAAAGAGTAAATTAAAGGAATATTAAATGTTATCTTACCCAATTATATGCCAATAAATTTTATAATCTAAGGCAAATTACAAATATTATATTTAAAGAATCCCATTTTAGAAAAAGAAATTCTATTATATTTCTACATATTGATAACAAATCCCAACATCAAGAGAGAAAATTTCCATTTTATTTAACTGTAGATAATACAGACTATTTAGGAATTTTTGCCAAGGCAAATCCAGGAAGTATATGAATTAAATTACAAATTTCTTTCCACACAAAATCATATCTAGACAATTGGAAAAATATCAATGGCAGAGACAGAAATATAGATTAATCTAGGTAAAATTGTCATTTTTGTTATATTTACTCAGAATACACATGAGCCATTGATATTTCTTATATTTTCCTTCCTTCCTTTTTCATTTGTTTGATTTTCTTTCTTTCTTTCTTTCTTTCTTTCTTTCTTTCTTTCTTTCTTTCTTTCTTTCTTTCTTTCTTTCTTTCTTTCTTTCTTTCTTTCTTTCTTTCTTTCTTTCTTTCTTTCTTTCTTTCTTTCTTTCTTTCTTTCTTTCTTTCTTTCTTTCTTTCTTTCTTTCTTTCTTTCTTTCTTTCTTTCTTTCTCTCTCTCTCTCTCTCTCTCTCTCTCTCTCTCTCTCTCTCTCTCTCTCTCTCAGTGCATGGCAATCTGAGCTGAAGGGAGTCAATCAGCATGGGTCCAATAAAAGCCAGTATTTCCAATTGGGCCTTGGGATGAGGACATAACCCATGGTTTGGGGTGAGGTCACAGTTCTCAGAGGGAGGCTCATTGGTATCTTTTTTGCCAAAAACTAAGGCTGGAACTCCAGAACTGGGCAATCAGATGTGTGCCTGATTGAATCAAGAATATCTTGAGACCCAAAACTTGATCCTAAACATGGAAATAGAATGTGATCAGCCCCTGACCTGATCAAGTTCAGTCTAAGATCAAAAGCTTACATCCAAGCCTGAGGAAGTTCTTTAAACTATCATTATCTAAGGGTTAATTGAATTAGCAGAGGGAGGGATTCTCAGAGCTCTCAGTCCTCAAAATATCTAGTAAACTGGTAGCAACCCAGAAAATAAGCCAAAATAGAATCAAGGAAGGACTGAAGTTTAAGAGGGTACTCATACTTCACAGAAAACAGAGCCTACCTATAATTAGATAGGAAAAATGAGTAAACAAAAAAAAAACCCTTAACTCTAAAAAAAATTTATCAAGACAAGGAGCAAGATGCACACACAGAAGGAGACAGTGGAAGCAAGAGAAACACACATAAAGTCCAAAAGAAAAGTGTGGATTGGAAACAGTCAGGAAGAGCTCATAAAAAACTTAAAAAAAAACATTTAAGAGGGGGTAGAAGAAAAGTGGGGAAGAGAAATGAAAGTGATGCAAGAAGAAATGAATGTGATTCTAGAATTAATGGGCCAATTGCAAAAGGAGAGCCAAAAACTGTCAGAGGAAAACCAGGTCTTAAAATAACAACTGACCATGTAGAAACTTATTATTTCATTAGAAATAAGGAAACAATAAAGTAGAATCAAAGGATTAAAAAAAATAAAACAGAGGAAAACATGAAATATATTATTGAAAAAACAACTGACCTAGAAAATAGATCTAGGACATACAATATGAGAGTTATTGGTCTACCTGAAAGAAATGGTGAAGAAAAAAAGCATGGACATTACATTACAAGAAATTATCAAAGATAACTTCCCAGAGATCATTGAACAGGAAAATAAAATTGAAATTGAAAGAAGTTACAGATTGCCTCCAGAAAGAAATCCTCAATTGAAAGCTTCCAAGAATGTAATAGTTAAATTCAAGAGTCACCAAGGCAAAGAAGAAAATAGTTCATGCAGCCAGAAATAAGCCTTTCAAATACTATGGAGTTACAATTAGGATGACACAGGACATGGAGGCTTCTCCATTAAAGGATTGTAAGGCATGGAATATGATATTCAGGAAGGTAAAATTTTGAATTTACACACCAGAGTCAGCTATCCAGCAAAACTGAGGATATACTTTAAGGGGAAAAAATGAACATTAATTAATATAGAAGATTTTCAAGTACTCATGAGAAATAAGCCAGACCTAAACAAAAAAGTTAAAGTGCAAGCAAGAGACACAAAAGAAACCCAAAAGGTAAGTTAGAAAGAGAACATTTAAGGGACTCATTAAAGTCAAAATATTTTTATGTATACATGGAAAGAGTATTTCTATAATTCTCAAAAATTACTCTTAGCAATAGAGAAGACAGAAGGAATTTACACAGAGAGAAGGTGGAGAAGTAAGCTAATTATGATGATATGATGTTTATGGTGATATATGATGTTATTATGTATATGTAAATGGAATGATATATATGTATGATATGATGTGTATGCATATGAATGACAGGTAAAAATTAATCAAGAGCTGAAAGAGAGGTTTTAACTTAGATAAAAGGGAAGGAATAGCTAGAAAGGGGTAAATTATATAACATAAAGAGGTGAGAAAAATCAATACAGAGAGGGGAGGATTAGGGTGATGATGAGCAATGCTTAAACCTTACTCTCATTTTAACTGGCTCAGAGAGGAAATAAAAAGTATACTCAGTGGGGGTATAGAATTCTATCTTACCCTACAGGGAAGTAGAAGGGGAATGAGCCAAGGGAAGGGGGAAGTAATTGGAGGGAGGTGGAAGTGGTGGAGGTGACAAAAGGCAAAATGCTTGTTAGGAGGAACAGAGTGAAAGGGAATTGAGCAGCATCTAAAGTGGATAATAGAAGGAGGGCAATAGACAGTAATAATCATAATGCTTAATGTGAATGAGATGAACTCACCCATTAAATGGGACTGGACAGCAGAGTGGATTAAAAATCAGAATCTCACTCTCCTTTGTTTAAAAATAGTAAATTAAATGCTAGAAAAATGAGAGTTTGATATCTGGAGAAAACTGAACAAGGATAAAAAGGAATATACCTTCTCAGCAGTACTTGGTACATGTACAAAGATGAACCATGTATTAGGGCACAGAAATATTGCAATCAAATGCAGAATAGAAGAAATATTTAATATAATTTTTCAGATCATAATGCAATAGAAATTATACTTAACAAGGGTCCATGTAAAGGCAAATTTAAAATTAATTAGAAACTAAATAATCTAATTCTTTGAAACTGGTAGGTAAAGAAAAAAATCTTGGAAAAATTATGGATCTCATTAAAGGGGATCACAAAGAGGAGATATCATATCAAAACCTATATGATACAGCCAAAGCAGTACTCAGAGGAAAATTTAAATCATTGAGTATCTATACCAACAAAATCAAGAGGGAGGTGGTCATTGAATTAGACTTGCAACTTAAAAATTAGAAAAAGAACAATTAAAAAATCCCCAGATAAAAACCTACATTGGAAAATGTAAAAAGAAATTAATGAGAAATTAATAAAATTGAAATTAAAAAAAAACTATCAAACTAATAAATAAGACTAGGAGCTTGTACTTTGAAAAAAAAAACAAATAAAATAGAAAAGGTATTGGCTAATTTAATTTAAAAAAAGAAAGAAGAGAATCAAATGAACCCGGGTGATCAAATCAAATGAAAAGGGTGATCTCACCTCTAATGAAGAGGAAATTAAGATAATCATTAAGAACTATTTTGTTTATTTATAAGGCAATAAATATGACAATCTAGGTGAAATTGGTGAATATTTACAAATATATGAATTGTCTAGATTAGCAAAAGAGGAAATAGAATGCTTAAATAATCCCCACTCAGAAATAAGAAATTAAACAAACCCACAGGAAACTTCCTAAGAAAACGTCATAAGGGTCAGATGGATTCACAAGTGAATTCTATCAAACATTGAAAGAACAATTAATACCAATACTAAACAAATTTTTGATAAAATAAGCAAAGAAGGATTTTTACCAAATTCCTTTTTTTTGACATAAAATGGTACTGATTTCAAAGCCATGCAGATAAAAAACAGAAAGAAAACTACAGACCAATCTCCTTAATGAATATAGATATTAAAATCTTAATAGAATACTAGCAAAAAGACCCCAGCGAGTTGTCACAAGGATTATTCAATATGATTAGATGAGATTTATACCAAGAATGCAAGGATGGTTTAATATTAGGAAAAGCATCCACTTAGTTGATATGTAAATAATCAAACCAACAGAAATCACATCATTATCTCAATTGATGCAGAAAAAATCCTTTGACAAAATACAATGCCCATTCCTATTGCAAATACTAGAAAATATAGGAATAGAAGGATCATTCCTCAAAATAATAAACAGCATATATTTAAAACCATCAACAAGTATCACTTGCAATGTGGACCAATAAGATCAGGAGTGAAGTAAGGATGCCCATTATTACCTCTATTACTAATATTGTTTTAGAAAATAATTTCTAGTAATAGCAATTAGAGAAGAAAAAGGAATTTAAGGGACTAAAGTAGGCAATGAGAAAATAAACTATTACTCTTTGCAGAAGATATGAATGTATACCTAAAGAATCCCAGAAAATCAACTGAAAGGCTAGTGGATGTAATTAACAATTTTAGCTAAGTTGTATGGTATTAAGGTTTCTATTAAGCTGTCATCTAAGTTCTGGTTCCTCTCAGGATAATTTTAAAGCTGGTATTCTAGAATTTGTTTGACGATAATTGGAACTAATTTGTTATACTGATCCAAAAATAAAATCTGGAACCCAAGTCTAGATGAGATTACATTTCCATTCCTTCTCTTTGTTATCTATACAAGTTTGCAAATCATTTAGCTTCCAGAGGCTTAAATTTCCTTAATATAGAAGCAGTTAAGTAAGAATGGATAGAGTATTGGGCTTGGAGTCAGGAAAACCTGATTTCAAATTCAGTATCATGTACCTATTACCTCTCCAATCTTGGGCAAGTTATTCTACCTTTTCCTCAAGTTCCACAATTATAAAATGGACATAATAGTAATACCTATCTCCCCAAGGTTATTGTGAAAATGATATTTTAAAAGTATTTAGCAATGTGCTATGCACATATAAAGTGTTCAATAAAATTATTATTCCTCTTATCTGTAATCCAGATTACCTACAAAGTTTATTATAGCTCAAAGACTATTATCTTATTTGCTAAACATATGAGCATCATTCTAAAATTAAGTCTAAAATAATATTGAAAGCACTAAAGCCAGTGTATTGAAAAATAAAAATAAACATGAATCATATTATTTATTCTCCTTAAATTATTTGTCATGGCAAACAATTATAAAATGAAAAAATGCCCATCAATTAGGGGATGGTTGAGTAAATTATGTGTATGGATATAATAGAATACTATTGTGTCTTAAGAAATGATGAACAGGATGAGTTCAGAATAACAGGGAAAGACATAAGAACTGGTGCAAAATTCAGTGAGTAGAACCAGGAGAAAAATGCATATAGTAACAGAAATATTGTGTAATGATCAAGTATGAAGGACTAAAGTATTATCAGCAAAACAAAGTTCCAAAATGACCCCAAAAAATTCATGATAAAAACCCTTATACACAGTTAAAGAAGAGATTACTAGAGTCAGATTAAAGATCAAATAATTCCATCTTTCATTTTATTAATTTCATGAGTTTAGTGTTGTATGTGTGCCATGTGTCTTCTTTCATAGAATGAGTAATATAGAAATATATATTTCATGATAGCACTGGTATAATGTATATAAAATTATTTATTGCATCTGGGAAAGGAGAGAGGGAGAGGGAGGGAAGGAGAGAGCAAATGAGGAAGTAGTGAATCTGAATTTCAAGATGTCAGAAAACAATCATCAAAAATTGTTTCCACCTGGAGTTGAAAAAAATTGAATCAATATTCAATAATAAACATAAAATTAAAAGATTTTAAAATATAACTTAATGATAGGTTGCTTCTTTGTGGGCACATTGGATTAGAGAAAATATATATTTTAGAGAAAATGTGAGTAACAGAATTTTGAGGAAAATTTTAGAGATATACTTGTGGTAAGATGAAAATATTGACTATATGAATAATAAGTGTTAGATAATATATGTACTCTATATAATTAATATTTTAATATCATCTGTGTGTCCTGGAATATTCTTTAGAGATTTAATCTAGAATAAACCCATCATTTCCCAGATTAGGACATAGACTCATTTCCTCTAACCTCAAAAGATAAGCTACTACTTATCCAATGTCACACTGTTATATTTACAACAAGGTCATTGTGCCTGAAATCTTGCACTTAATATTATAAGGTATAGGAATAATTCATTTTGAGATTTTTTTCTGTCTGTATGCATACCTCTGTATGTTTTCATAGAAGATCTCTTAAGTGTTTTAGTACATATATTAAAAAAATAAAAGCAAACATAAAACATCTGATAGAAAAAAAAGTTCAGGTACCAAGTGATATCACAGAAAATTCAGTTAATCCTTTTAAGGGAAAGAAAAAGGTCAGCAAAATAAAAGATGAAGAGGGAAGGCAAAGTATGTTAATAATATCCAAAGGGGCTTCAAAAGAATAAGTAGTGATTTTATAAAGATATCAGAGAGAAAAATACTGCTAATTAATGAACAGGAGATAATGAAATCCATAAAGACTTTCAAATGACTTGAGATATTGACCTGCTTTTAAAAATCATCTTAATCTCCCCACCTCCCCAACAACAAAGCTATATAAAAAAATAAGGTAAATTTTGAGGAGAGGTATATGAGGTAGGCTTTGTGAAATATGATAAGGAAATAAGGATATTGTAAACTGATTCTGATGTCATGAATCCTAATATATTACCAAAATGATTATCACATTTATATTTTATTTTCTAGATATAAGGAAAATACTTACTTTAATTCATATTTGCCAACTAAATTAAGAAAATAATTTATTTTTATTAGCAGTTATAAAAAGAAAGGAGCGAAAGAAGGAAAGAAGAAAGAAAGAAAGAAAGAAAGAAAGAAAGAAAGAAAGAAAGAAAGAAAGAAAGAAAGAAAGAAAGAAAGAAAGAAAGAAAGAAAGAAAGAAAGAAAGAAAGAAAGAAAGAAAGAAAGAAAGAAAGAAAGAAAGAAAGAAAGAAAGAAAGAAAGAAAGAAAGAAAGAAAAAGGAAGGAAGGAAGGAAGGAAGGAAGGAAGGAAGGAAGGAAGGAAGGAAGGAAGGAAGGAAGGAAGGGAGGGAGGGAGGGAGGGAGGGAAGGAGGGAAAGAGGGAAGGAGGGAAAGAGGGAAGGAGGGAAGGAAGAAAAGAAGGAAGGGAGAAAGAAAGGGGGGAAGAGAATAGAAGCTACCATCACTCAGTAAAATAAGGGAACAAATCTTTAGATAAATATTAGATAAATATCTAGAGGATAAATGAATTATGAAAAACAGGCAGTCGAGTTTCACAATGAGCAAATCATGCCAGGCAAATTTAATTGCTTTTTTCTTCTTTTTGGATACAGTCATGAGATTAATAGATGAAAGCAATAGTAGATGTTGCATATCTTGTAGCACTGGATACCATGGCTTATGAAATTTTACTCAAAGAATTAGTTTAAATTAGTTCAGACATGAACAGTCTTACATAGTTGAAAAATTGGTTGAAGTAATACATGAAAGGGCTAATGATAAATTACTATTTTCTATTTGGGAAGAGGTTTCTAGATGGGTGCTGCCTGGGTGAGTGTTAGGTCCAGTTCTTCTAAACATCTTCATTAATGATCTGAAAGAGGAAGTAAACAGAATGTTAATTAAATTCACAGATGACATTAAGATGGGAATGTTGCAAACATCAGTAAGGCTCAAGAAGCAAAAATGGTCTCTAAAGAGGTTTGAAATTGGTCAAAGCTTAACTTTAATTCAAATCTTACTTGGAAAAAATGAAGTAGGGAAAATTTTAAACCTCACAAAATATTGAGAATGGATAGACCTGGAAAACCTAATACATTATGAAAAGTTGAAAAAAAAAAAGAATCTAGATGCATTTGTACAGAGCTAAGTGTTTTGGGGAAACTTTCCAGTATTTCAGAATTACAAATTAAGATTCACTGTATGGTTCTCCTATGGTCTAACTGGAAAACTATATTTCATATCATTGATCTTCTTTTGGGAACCAAGTTAACAAATTAGAAGGAGCTCAAAGAACAAAAGATACAATATTAGTAAGGGGTTTGTAATAGAAGTAACTGAAGTAATTTGGGGGATAAAAGAGCTCTCTGAGTTAAACAAAACAAAGGATATGGTAGTACTTGAGGAAAAGAGGACAATATAGATAAGGAGATAATATCCTATAGTAACAGGTGAAAGATAAACAGGTAGTCAAATTATAGGCAGTTATCTGAAATGCGGATTAATGATCATAAAATGCCTCTAATACAGAGAAAATTTAGACAAAACACCAATAAAGATTGACAAGCAGATCAATCAAAATAAAGAATAATTTATAAAATCATAAGTGAGTCGATAGAAGTAACATACCTAGCAATGTTTCAATATGCTAGAAAAAGAATATGAAAACATTTATAAAAATTGATACCTATGCAGGCAAGTTGATTATTAAATAAACCCTCTCCCACTGACTTAAATGTTTTCATCTTAATCATGATTTCTCAGTTAAAATTATATTGTATATCCTTATTGACAATGATAATTGACTCATTTGTTAAAGCCTATTAACTCTCCTAAGATCTTTGCAATTAGTCAATGAACATTTCATAGTATCTTATATCTGCACTATTCTCAATTATGTTAGGCATTCTGGAGAATATAAATAGAAGACACAATATTTGTCTTCAAGGAATTTGCACTCTATTTCAGAAAACATAGAAGAACAAAATAAGCAGTAACATTTATAAAACAATGCATACACATATATAGATTAATAAAAAGTAAGAACTTTTAGTAAATGAATCACTCACAGAATAGAGTACTCCTATTAATTTAATTTTTTGGTTGAAATTACGATTAATGAAGTATTCTTTATGATTCAGTTATTATGAAATTCTGTCACAAATGCATTGATTTCATTTTGTTCCTCAGTAACCTAAGTATATTAAACACAATAAAATTTTCTACTTCTAATTATGGATATGGTAAATACTGTACCATCATTATAAAAAGTTATGCTCAACAATGATTCCTTTTAAAGTAAAAACGATAGAAGAATTTTCTAAATTTTTTGTGAGTCCAGAGGTACTTAAAAAAAAATCCTTACCTTCTGTCTTAAAACTGATACTAAGTATCACTTCCAAAGCAGAGTACTAAAGATTAAGCAATTGGGAATAAGTAATTTGCCTAGAATCACAAACCTAGAAATATCTGAGGCCATATTTAAACCCAAGAAATCACATCTCTAGGTCTGACTCTCTATCCCACTAAGCCACATAGTGGCCCTATAGTAGGTTACTTAAAAACAATTTTTTTTCATTACCAGTGTATTAAATTTCTTTTTTTATTAAATTAATTTCCCTCCTACCCCTCACTGAGATGGTAAATATCTGATATATATCTCTATGTACAATCCTGTAAAACACTTTTTTCATATTAATCCTTTGGTAGAAGGACACTTAAAGGAAAAAAAAAAGAAATAAAGTGAAAAAGGTGTGCTTTGGTCTAGATTCAGACTCCATCAGTTCTTCCTCTGGAAGCAGATGGCTTTTTAAAAAAAATTATCATGAGTCTTTTGGGAGTGTTTTAGATCATTGTATTACTGAGAACAGCTGTTATTCACAGTTGTATACCAAAGAGTATTCCTGCCACTTTCTACACTGTTCCCTTGGTTCTACTTGCTTCACTCTGCTTCAATTTCTGTAAGTCTTTTCAGGTTTTTCTGATCTTCTTTTGCTCAAAATGTCTCATTGCACAATAATATTCCATTATAATCATATATTATAACTTTCTCAGCCAGTCTTCAATTGATGGACATACATTCCATCACTTCCCAATTCTTTGCCCCTCACAAAAGAGCTAGTTTAAATATTTTTTACATATACTTCCTTTTTGTTTTAATGTCTTTCAGATAAAAGCATAATAATGATATTGCTGGATCAAAGAGTGCATACTGTTTTATACCCCTTTGGGCCTAGGTCCAAATTGCTTTGCAGAATGGATGAATCAGTCCACAGTTTCCCCCAATAGCTCATTAGTGTCTCAATTTTCCCAAATCTCCTCCAACTTTTGTGATTTTCCATTTTTGTCACAATGTGAATCTGACATGTGAGGGATGCTATCTCAGGGGTGTTTTAATTTCCATTTCTTTAATTAATAGTGATTTATTGCATTTTTCTGCATGACAATAGAAAATTTTAATTATGTTGTCTGAGAACTGCCTGTTCATGTGCTTTTACCACTTATCAACTGGGAAATGACACATTCTTATCTATTAAATTCATTCTCTATGTATTTAAGAAATGAGGTCTTTCATAGAGAGACTTGTAATGTTTTTTTTTTATCATTATGATGACTATTTATTACATTCCATCTTATTTCCCTTTTATTTATCCTTTTCCTTTACCTTTCTGTCCTTCCTCAAATGTAGTTTTCTTCTGACCTCTTTTCCAAAAGTCCCCTCTTCTCTTATCTTCTTCCTATTTTAGTTTCCTGTAGGGTAGGAGAGATTTCTATCCCCATTTCATTATATATGTTCTCTGCTGTTTGAACCAATTCTATTAAGAGTAAGGTTCAACTGCTTTCCTCTACATCCTTTCCATCTTACCTTCTACATGACTTTTGTAGAAGTGTAAGATTACAATTAATAACTAGGAACTCCAAATATTATATTTTATAATGTTTATTAATAATCACTTGAAGTAGAAGAAAAGAACAAAAATAAAAACCTGAGTAAAGCCACATGAGTAAACTTCTCCTGCCAAGGTCTCACTCCAAGCTCCCCAGGCATGACCCGTGAAGAAGAGCTAGGATGTATCGTGAGAAGGAACATGGGAAGCTGAGATTTAGAGTCCTGGAGAGCAAAATTCTATCCACACAGTATATAATACATGACATTCTTATTCTCCCTTTAATCTTTTCCCATTCCTGAATTTAATTTTTTTCTAGATATCTTCCTATCATATTCAACTCATACCCTTGCCCTCTGTCTTTGTATACTAGTTCTAAGTTCCCCAATGGTTATTAAGGTTTTAGGAATTAAAAATCATATTCCAATATAGGGATGTAAACAGTTTAACCTTATTGAATATCTTTGTAATCCTCTTTCCTGTTTACTTAATAGTGACTTAAATTTCATTTTCCTAAAAAGTAGAGTTAAACAATTATTTCAGTCATTTTATGAGTTTGGTTAATTCAATTTCATTTTATTCACTCATTTATTAAATAAGCATTTATTAAATCCTTACTATGTCTAGTCGTGTGCCAGACTCCATGTAATAGTAACAGAAAAATGAATCCGTTTCGGCCTTAAGAGCTGTATATTGTATTAGGAGGAAACATCAGGTAAATAGATATGTAAATACAAAATATGTACAAAGTCAATGCAACATATTTTCTAGGGTTCAGGATGATAACTATTAAGAATAGGATAGATTAAAAGGATCTTGATAGGAATGGATCATCTGGGATCCTGTGAAGTATTCATTGGGCTGAACTTTGAATGAACTTAGGAATTCTTTGAAGGAGAAATAAGAAGCAAATATGTTTTCTAGATATAGTTTCTATTCTACACATAATCATAGGATGGAAGGTGGAATATTGTGTAATGAGAGCAGCAAATGGGCTACGTGAGCTAGAAAAGAGAGTATGAGAATAATGAACCATGATGCTAGAAAGGAATACTGGAGTCACATTGTAAAAGGGCCTTAAAAGCCAGGGGCTTTCATGTTTTGTCCCAGAGGCAGAAAGAAGAAATTACAAAAATTTTGTAGCACATATACATAAAAAAGAAAAGTGCTGAGGAGATAAGAAATTACCTGTCCTAAGTAACTAACACTAACTTTATTCTATGTCACTCTCATCTCTTTTCATAAGAGGAGAATAATGGGTACTTCTTTGTTAAATTATATAAAATTTTAATCTGATTTTCTATAGACAGGAAAGCCTGACTTTTTATATACAATAATGATAAAAAACATTGGAAATTTTAAGTCAATCAGGAAGAAAAAAATTGACAAATAGAAGATTGTGTAGATGTTTTTGAGCATTAAAAAAGAAACCCATGCATTTTACTATTGGGGTATAGGATGCCTTCCTGGAAAAAGCACTGGGTTTGGAATCAGAGGCCTTTGGTGTCCATCCTGTTTCTAATGCATTCTGTCTTTTTGACACTATATATATATCTCAGAGGCTCTCTTTCTACAGTAAAATGAGAGGGAGTTTCTGCACTGGATCATTTCTAAAGACCCACATCACCTTAAATTTATTATCTTATGTGAAAATTAGTTATGTAATTATTATGTAAAATAATAATTTTGTTCCCCTATTTCAATAGAAATAAATTATAATACTAGGGAGGCTGAAACTGGTGTACCTCTTGAGCCCAGAACTTCTAAACTAAAATGAGCTATACAGATTAATGAAGAAAAGGGACAGAGGCAGAGCAATCAAATCTACTGAGCCAGAGAGTGTAGAAATAGGCCTGTGAATAGTCTTTGCATTTATTGGATGACATAAAGAGACCTAATCTTTAAAAAAGAATTAAAAAAATAAAACTAAGTAATGTAAAAATCTTTCTAGGTTTAGAGATGAAGGAAATCTCTCTTTTTAATGTTTCCTATACTATTTAAGCAAGTGTATATAATGCCTTAGAATGAGATTCAGAATAATATTCTCTATCTTCATTTTTATTTCTGATTTTACAATATGAATATGAGGACTTGGGAAAATAATATATAAATATATCATTTCTTTTATATGAATATTAATTAACATATATTTATGGAATATCTACTATATCTAAGAATTTCTAGAGATATAATTGAAAGCACAGTAGACTACTTAAAAATGTGAATTTTTGAAAATGCCAGATACTTTCTTACGTATCCTTCATTTTTCAAGAGGAACAATGAAATCATGCCTTATGTGCAAATTAGATTTAAGTGAGTTACAGTTGCACAAAATCATTACTCTCAGTCTCTCTTCCAGAGTCATTCAATTCCAATCACAAGACAAATGTCATAATTACTGGTGATAGACCAGGATGCAATGGATGATCTTGATATCTTTGATGTCTGACCACATTCTAAGTGAAAAATAGCAGTGATACTTCTTCTGAAGCTGCCTTCATGGCTATTGGAATAAATGTTTCTCATCCATCCATTCCACTGGGATGAAGTCTTCACATTCTCAGAGTAGACATCTCCTTGACTTATAAACAGGTTTGTAGTCCAATGATTACCCTTAACCTGGACTTGTCCATGTACTGAGATGGTTTTCTGGATCTGTGGCCCCTGTATATATGTTACAGCTTCTGAGTGCCATAAGTGAGAGCCAAACACCAGGTGGACACCAAATGTGGTTGAACATCCCTAAAGAGTGTTCAGTAAGCTCTCATATCAGAAGTACCAGTTCTTCTCAAACACCCATACACACCAACAGATAATTTACATCATTTGAAAACAACAATAAACAATGCAATACTAAGGAATGGGGGTGTATGGGGTGTTCAGGGAGGGGTAACACCCTTGGTATGGAGGGCTTGTTGTGCCCTCCTAGGGCAACTCTCCAGCCTCTGACCCCCACCTGACACCCAGCTCTCACTTGTGGCTCCCAGTAGCTGCTAGCATGCGGCAGAGACCACACCCCAGGCAACGGCTTCAACAGGCCGGCTAAACCTTGTGAGGGTAGCCATCGGGTCGTAGACCCCTGGTAAACCAGGGCTTTGCTCACCCAGCATGTGAAGACTGCTTTGGCGGAACAGGCAGAAGAAACCAATAAGAACGTTCAACAGCTGAGATGGCGATGCAGCAAAGCACTATGGAGTGCTTAGGGCGTGTTGGAGCAAAAAAGACAACACAGCCATTCAATGCAGCTGAGGAAGTCTCCAGGTGTAATGGTTTTTCGTGCAACTGGACCCAGGCTTCCAATGCCGAGAGAGTGGGACTGTCTCTGTGCATCAACTTTTCCACTTAAATCTCCTTCACGCACAAGTATTTTTGTGCACACTCATCTATTCCAACCCTGCCTACCCTTTTCAAGACCTACGGCAATGGGGGAGTGGCGACGCAACAGGTGGAGGTGACCACTGGCAGTTGTAGTCACAATCCTGCATGTAGGTGGCCCACGGACCAGCGGTCATTTGGCCCTGTACCCAGGCAGCAGAGTCATTCGGCAGCATCCTGGGCAACTGAGCAGCCCTCTCTAAGACAGTACTGCTCACCCTAATCAAGGGAGGGGACTAGAAAAGGTGTCCCAAACATTGCCTGCACTACAAACACCTGTTCAGGACAACGTGACTGATGGGTCATCCCTTTAAGTGGTCGAAACCAAAGAAAACAAAACACAGAGAAACTCCTACTAGGAGCATGGAGCATCAGGACATTACTTGACAGAGAGAATACCCCAAGACCTGAGAGAAGAACAGCTCTAATTGGAAAAGAACTGGCCTGATATAACATCGACATCGCAGCCCTAAGCGAAGCATGCTTACCAGAAGTGGGATCACTCAGCAAACCCAGCACTGGATACATCGTCTTCTGGAAAGGTAGAGCCACAAGTGAAGACAGAATCCATGGTGTTGGCCTGGCCATCAAGACCAACTTTCTTAAACAGCTGCCAGACTTGCCTGTGGGCATCAGCGAGAGGCTCATGAAGATTTGTTTGCCTCTCAGCAAAGACTAGTATGCCACAATCATCAGCACATATGCCCCAACACTGACCAGCACAGAGGAGACCATAGAGCCATTCCACTCTGACCTGAGTGCCGTCCTGCACTCATTGCCCACCAATGACAAGCTGATACTACTGGGAGACTTCAATGCCCGCGTTGGCCAGGACCATGAAAGATGGAAAGGAGTGCTCGGCAAACACAGTGTGGGCAAAATGAACAACAATGGCCTACTGCTACTCAGCAAATGCTCAGAGTTCGAACTCACCATCACTAACACTGTGTTCAGAATGGCAAACAAATATAAAACAATGTGGATGCATCCATGATCAAAACAGTGGCATCTCATTGACTACATCATTGTATGCAGGTGAGACATCCAGGATGTACAGCTCACCAGAGCCATGAGAGGAGCTGAATGCTGGACAGACCACTGATTGGTTAGAGCAACTCTTCAAATGCGCATTGTGCCTAGCCATCCAAAACGCCACCAGACAGTTCGTGCATCTTGCAACGTGAGTCGTCTCAGAGATCCATTTTATCTGCAAACATTCCAGTCCTGTCTGGACAACAAATTGTCTTCCAAGGGACCACACACTGGAAGCCCAAACGAGAAATGGAACCAGTTCAGAGACGAGGTGACAGAAACATCAAAGGCAGCCTTAGGCCCCAAACAACACAACCACTAGGACTGGTTCGACGAGAACAACAGTGCTATTGAAGACCTATTGAACAAAAAGAACAAAGCCTTTATGGAGTGGCAAAATAACCCAAACTCTGCTCCTAAAAAGGACAGATTCAAGTCTCTCCAAGCCACATCACAGTGTGAGATCAGGAAAATGCAAGACCAATGGTGGGAAAAAAGGCAGAAGAAATCCAGTGCTTTGCTGACACGAAAAACTATAAAAATTTACAGTGCCCTTAAGACTGTCTATGGGACATTAAAATTTGCTACTGCCCCCTTGCTATCCTCTTTAAGGTGACACTCTCATAAAAGATAAAAAATGCATCAGCAACAGGTGGAAAGAACACTTCAGCCAGCTCTTCAACTGACCCTCCTCAGTTGACCAAAGGGCCTCTTGACCAGATCCCCCAAAACTGCATCATCAAGCAACTTGACATCCCTCCTTCATTAGAAGAAGTCCAAAAAGCCATTAAACAAATGAGTGCAGGGAAGGCACCCGGTAAAGATGGGATCCCAACCGAGGTTGATCCCAACCGAGGTGTACAAGGCCTTAAATGGAAAGGAGCTTCAGGCATTCCATATAATGCTGACCAGCATATGGGAAGAGGAAGACATGCCCTCAGAACTCAGAGATGCCTCTATCATAGCCCTATACAAGAACAAAGGCACATGAGCAGCCTGTGACAACTACAGAGGCATCACACTACTCTCCACTGCTGGAAAGATCCTCACCCGTGTTATACTCAACAGACTCCTGTCATTTGTTTCAGAGCAGAACCTGCCTGAATCACAATGCAGCTTCCGACCAGATCTCAGCACCATTGACATGGTCTTCACAGTGAGGCAAATGCAGGAAAAATGCCTTGAGCAAATCCTGAGTCTCTACATTGTCTTCATAGACCTGACAAAGGCGTTTGACACAGTGAACAGGGACGCATTGTGGGTGATCCTCAACAAGCTCAGTTGCCCAGCAAAATTAGTCAAACTGATCCAGCTCTTTCATGTCGACATGGCAGGGGAAGTCCTATCTGGTGGAGAGACTTCTGATCGCTTCAGCATCTCCAATGGTGTGAAACAAGGCTGTGTCCTTGCTCCGGTACTATTCAAAGTATTCTTAACCCAAGTATTACGACATGCTGTGATGGATCCAGACCTGGGAGTCTACATCAAATACCGACTGGATGGCTCACTATTCAACCTTCGCCACCTGACTGCAAAAACAAAGACAACAGAGAGACTCATGCTGGAAGTTCTCTTCACAGATGACTGTGCTCTCATGGCCCACTGAGAAAATCATCTCCAAACCATTGTGGACAGGTTCTCTACTGCAACAAAACTGGCCTGACTATCAGCCTTAGCAAAACAGAGGTGCTGTTTCAACTTGCCCCAGGGAGGCCAACTAACCAGCAGTGCATAACTATCGATGGCACACAGCTTTCTAACATCAACACTTTCAAGTACCTGGGCAGCATCATTGCCAACAACGGGTCCCTAGAGCACGAGATGAATGCCAGGATCCAAAAGGCCAGCAAAGCACTCGGGCAGCTGCGCTCCAAAGTCCTCCAACACAGAGCTGTAAGCACTGCAATGAGGCTCAAAGTATATAATGCAGTGGTCCTCAGCTCGCTCCTATATGGTTGCGAGACATGGACACTGTACTGGAAGCACATGAAACAGCTGGAGCAATTCCACCAATGCTCTCTCTGGTAAATCATGAGGATCCGATGGCAGGACCAAATCACCAATCAGGAAGTCCTCGACAAAGCCAACTCCACCAGCATAGAAGTAATGGTCCTCATAACCCAGCTATGAAGGTCTGGACACATCATCCGCATGGACCCACAGCGAATACCAAGACAGGTATTCTATGGTAAACTGTCAGCTGGACTCAGGAAACAAGGCTGACCAAAGAAAAGATACAAGGATGAGTTAAAGTCAAACTTGAAGTGGACTGGCATTACACCAAAGCAACTAGAGCTTGCTGCCTCTAACAGAAGCAGCTGGCGAACCCATATTAACCATGCTGCCACCACCTTTGAAGATGAACGATGTTGACGTCTTGCCGCTGTGTGTGAACACCGACACCAGGCCACAACCTCACCTCCCGTAAGAACTGGCGTCCCATGCCCCATGTGCCACAAACTTTGCACCTCAGTCTTTTGACTTCAAAGCCACATGAAGATACATCAATAGATGATAACGCAAAAAGACAATAGTCATTCTCAGTTTCTGAGAGACTACTACTACTAAGGAATGAATCAAGAAAACTATTCTATTTGCTGTAAAATTGAATAATCAATGGAAATCTTTTTGAAGGCATGGCACACATTGATCAGGAAAATAAATCATAAAGAATGGCTTGATTCATACAAAGGTTAAGTTGGTTGGTCATAGTTTATTATCCAGTAAGTTTAAGAAAAAGTACATGAACTCAGAACTCTAGCCACTAGACTCTACTTTTTCTATGGGTACAGTTTATTCCCCTCAAAATCTGTGAATTTATCCATATTGGGAACTCCCAATGTGGAAAATCCCTCTGCAAGCATATGTTGGCAACTTTAAATTAGATAAAACCTTAACACCTGGAACACTGAACACAAAAAATGTGCTTTTTCCCTTGAGTATTCACTTAGCATCTGTCAGAAGCTGATAAAAAACCATTGTCTTCCTGATTCTAAGTTTGACCTGAATACATTACATCCTATACCTAAGGAGAAAGTATACATAAAAATGGTGTAGAAAATGAGATCTAATAGAAGACCATAATAAACATTTTACATTGAAATCAAAGAATTATAATAGGAGAGTAAAATATTCTTAGATGAAATTAGAACCAATTAACTAGTAGAAAATGTAAACAATAACACTATGCTCAGATAGTCTAGCACACTAGGACAAACAATGACTTTGCAATTAAAGGATCATTATTCAAATCTTGATTTTGATAATTGCTAGCAGTGTATTTTTTAAATTTTTCTTTATATTTAAACTTAATCATCCTCAAACACACATCACTACACAAAGAATAAAAAGAGGATCATACTAATAGCTGTAGGCTGTTAAAGTATAGTTTTCTCTTTCAAAGAAAAATATTATGTTATTGACATAGCATTAACCTATATGTGCATGATTTATTAACTATATATAATGTAACAAGAAAATATAATTTGTAGATATATATATCTCTGAGTATGTGGAAATAAGGAGAGAGTAGCATTAGCACCTCTCAACCTTAATGAATATACCTAACAAGAAGCTCTATTGGTTAATTTTATTGTATATGAATATCTCTTTAGTTGAGGTATAGAATCAAGCAATTAGGTAAACAATGAATTAAAGCATATGATGCTACATGTGAAATGTTTGGTGGTGGGTTGTAAAGAATCAATCATGTCCCATGAAGCTTAAATAAAATAGTAAACCAGTTTGGAAAAAGCCATTCCAATGGGAAGCAATCTTTTGAAGTTCACAAGATCATCCTCTAGTGGGAAGATGGGAAGAACACTCCTCTTAAACCCCTCCCCCCCATATCAAATGACAATTGGACTTGTTGAAGCACCTTCCCTTGATAGGGATCTAATACAATTTCTATTGTGCGAGAAAATTTTATGCAGTTATGGGAATTGTAAGAAAACTTTAATGTATTGCTTGAACCTATCCCTGCATGCCTAAGAAACTGGACCATCTCTACCTGGTATTTAGAGATTTTTTACAAAAGACTTACCTTATGTTGTCCAGAATCCCCATCAGATCGAAAGATTGATATGAGAAGTAATCTCATAATTATAAATCTCAAGCAACCCATTATCCAAAATTCTTCCTTTACTGGTCAATCAGTTACTGTTTCCTTGTGCCTTTGATTGAAAACAGATGCTTGGAGGGGGAGTGGGACACTCCTTTTTCTGATTTTAGGGGAATAGACCTCTTTGCTATTCCCCTACCAATGTGGAAAGTTCCTAATCTTTTCTCTGATTAGAAACTGTATTACCTAATCTTTTATGCTCATTTATATCATGTTAATTATTTCCTTTTAATGCATAAAAATTTGTCTCCCTTTCTTTTTGAGTTACAATCAAGATAAGGAAGTTTAGTCCTTATTCGTTATACAATTAATATGTATCGCTTAATACATTGATATGCTCAGAAGCTCAAGCTTTTTCCCCCTATAAGGAAGAGAAATTCAGTTCTTCTTACCTTCCCACCTGAGTATGATATTAAGAACTTTGAAAGATTTGAAGTTCTGGTCTTCCCAATAGAGTCATTAGCAGTGACCAAAGGTTGTGTCTGTGTTAAAACTAATAATAAATTAGACATACCGGGGAAGGAAACTTTAGACTTAGAAAAAAAAAATATGAACTCTGGAACCCCAGCAGAAAACAATACACTGAAGAAGAATTTCATAAGAACTCTTCAAAGGGAGAACAGACTTCAATAATCAAGAGGTATGAGTTACTCATTTTCTACATTTTTTAAGTTCAATTCCACTTTCCCCTCAGCACTGCATATACTAGTATGAGACAAGACATATCAGAATTTTGGAAGGATTGAATTTGTATTAATTTTTTCATTATACATATACTTACTATACTATACGTACTATACTATACTTATACTATACTTATAAAACTCCTAAGTAAAAACAAGTTCACTTTGGCTGGTTAACTTATAAGCACATACAAAATTGTAGCTAATTAGCAACAAGTACCATACCCTCCAACCCTTTAGTATTTCTTCTAAAATCCTGTGGAGCTAAGTAATTAGTCATTCTTTGGGACCTTAACCTAGTGATCTAAAGAGGATGCTACATATATATGTACACAAATGTACATACATACATATATATATATATATATATATATATATATATATAAAACACACAGGGATTTGTAAACATATATGTGAAAATGAAATAACAAAGTGGTAACAAAATTACTGTTTATTTTAGTTCTATATATTGTCATTTCTTGTCTTATGTTTTGGGAAAGAATGGTATAAATATGATCTTGGCAAATCACTTATTATTTATGAACTTCTGCTTTCAATGTAAAACAAAAGGGTTAGAACATAATGTCCTTTGTGATCTCTTTCCACTCTCATTCTCTAGTCATATGATGTGAAATAGTTTTACATGTTAATAAAAGAAAAAAATGGGGGAAGGAAAATTAGAACTAACCATAATGTGTGGGAAAGTAGTATTTTCCTTACTCAATTCCTTAGAATTCAGAAATGTTTAATAAGCAGCAAATGCTTCTGAGATTTGGTTACATATTTAAAATACTCCATGAAGAAGCCATATTCCATTTCCAAACCTAAGTTTGTTTAAAAATGGAAAAAGCCTCAAAGATTCATTCACTTTTAATTTGTAAGATGTATCACAATAGAAGTTGGTGAGAGGAAAATATAAATATAAATTTAGTCTAATACATATATTAAATATATTTAATGACATTGCAATGAAAATTAACCCCAATAGTGTGGAAAGATTCCTTTTAATCGATATTTCTATTTCCTGCATTAAGATTACTACTTCCATGGAAGACATTGTCTATATTCACACAAAGACATTGTATTTACAACATATATAAATCATCACATGCAGGAAAATTAAGGGTTTGGTTCTATGGATCAAAATATGACTTGTATTTTTTCAACCCACTCATTCTTTATCAGTCTATATAAATAGGACTGCACATCTACTAAAAACTGTGGAGCTGTTCATCTTGGTGTGTGTGTGTGTGTGTGTGTGTGTGTGTGTGTGTGTGTGTGTGTTTTACCAAAGGAGATCTTGATCTTTCCTTTAGTTTGTCCACATCTCTTATAAGAATGCCAGCAGGGGCTTTACTGTTTCTAGACTAATAGCAGAGGAAATAGAAATATTACAGCTGCTGCTCTGCATGTGGTAGTCATTTTGAAATACCACATTTTGGATTCTCACAATGAGCTTTTTTTGCAATCCCCGCTGTATTGAACAATACAAATATCTGCAGGGCTGTATTAACTTTACAAAAAAAAAAGTCAGTACAGCCAATTTTAGTACAGATAAAGGAAATGGTTTGAATTTGATGCTACCCACCCACCCTTCTCTTCCCAAGATATGTAGAATAGATGTCTGTTATCCTTATTAGCATGTAGAGATTCTTCTCTTCCCCTGAATATAACCTTTCAAAGATTTCCCCCAAATTTTCCACTTTTGACTGTCTAGATGTAGGAGTTACTTCAAGCTCTATTCATTCAGTAAGCAACATGACCAGCACTCTTGGAAGATCCATTGGATACAGAGAACAAGTGATAGAGAAAGAAAGATCTCTTTATCTAAAATGAACCTTTTTGAATTATCATCCAAAGACCACCTGGAAACTTCTAAGTTTAAGGTTATATGAATCATATTATTTTGAAAACTGCCTGGAATAGCAAAACATACATGAATTATATAACATAAAAGAATGATATTTACTACATCATATATTTTGTTCCTTTCTCAATTACAAAGTCATCAATTATAAGGCCATATTTAACATTCTAATTCTAGTTCTGCTTGATTAGAAGAGACCTAACACTCTTAATAGAGAAGACTTATTTACAAGAAAAGTCTAATGAGCCCTTGATAAAAAATGTTTTGGTAATGATGGGATGATATCAGAGACACAAATTTATGAGAGCCTATTTTTGTGATCATGACTAAGTTACTTTTATATATAATAGACCAAAAAAATTAAGTACGTGAAAAATCATTCCTGAATTCTTTATATTCTAATAATAAAATAAATATGCTCTTAGAATAACAATACAAACTTATGAAATAATATTTATTTTTAAAATATATTCATTACCTTTGTCAAGAAATTTCATTTAAAAATAATGAAAATACTCTTGAAAACCACTAGTATGCAGTCCTTATGTCTGTGATTGTCTCTGCATTAAAATAAAGTCACTGTTGTACCATCTGAAATTTATAGCTTATTTTATAAGAGAATGTAAGGAATGATATTCTAATAGTCACTGAAAATATTCTTATTTTGTATTTGAAGTAAAAGTCCTTGATGGAATTGTTTAAATATTGAGTTGATGGAAATAATAAATGCAAACTTCTCAGATCACAATGCAATAAAAATAATTATTAGTAAGGGTACATGGAGAGGCAAATCAATAATGAATTGAAAATTAAACAAAACAATTCTCCAAAAGCTGTTAGTTAAAGAATAAATTACTAGCAAATGACGAGAGTTTATGTAATGTACTAGTGTGAAAAAAATTGGCATGTCTGAATCTGGACCATGAAATGCTTTGAATGCTTAGCCAGTGCTATTACACTGGATATATTTATTATGTGATGAGTGGAAAACCACTGAAAGTTTTTGAGCAGGTAAATAAGATAAAAGTATTGTTTTAGGAAGTGTTGCAGTGTTCTACAGAATCTATGGAGGAAAAAGAGACTAGAGGCAAGGAGATGAGATTATTGTTGGGATGATTAAGTCAAGTTTGTGTCAAGTGCTTTGAAATTTTTGAAACAATATCTAAATATTCGCTGTTAGAGAGTCCCTGTTATCAGAGTTAGAAGATAGGCCTGTGTTCTAGTCTTAGCACAGATTTTACTGTTGTGAGATCCTACTCTTGACACTTGACAACTTTGAGCCCTAATTTCCTCATTGGTTAGACTACATCCCCCATAGAAAATTTTTGTTTTAAGGAAATGTTTTCTAACTCTTAAAGCAAAACATGAGTTACTATATCAAATGTGGTTGCATTGTTGGGAAAATACATTTTAAAACTCCCATTGACATGATTGGCATTTTAATTTTCTTAAATAAATTGGGGTGTATGGGATGCTCAGGCAGGGGAAGTATCTTTGGTATGGAGGGCTTGTCCTGCCCTTCTAGGGCAGCTCTCCAGCCTCTAACCCCCACCTGATACCCAGCTCTCACTTGTGGTTCCCAGTAGCTGCTAGCATGCGGCAGTGGCCACACCCTGAGCAACAGCTTCTACAGGCTGGCTAAATCTTGTGAGGGTAGCCATCAGGTCATAGACCCCTGGTGAACTAGGGCTTTGCTCACCCAGCATGTGAAGACTGCTTTGGCTGAACAGATGGAAGAAACCAATAAGAAGGTTCAAAGGCTGAGAGGTCGACACAGCAAAGCACTGTGGAGTACTTAGGGCATGTTGGAGCACAAAAGACAACACAGCCATCCAATGCAGCTGAGGAAGTCTCCAGGTGTAACAACTTTTTGTGCCACTGGACCCAGGCTTCCAACGCCAAGAGAGTGGGACTATCTCTGTGCATTGACTTTTCCACTTAAATCTCCTTCACACATAGGTGTCTTTGTGCACACTCATCTATCATAGATGAAAACGCACAAAGACAATCGTCATCCTCGGTTACCAAGAGACTACTATTACTACTACTACTACTACTACTACTACTACTACTACTACTACTACTACTACTACTACTACTACAGAAACAATTAATAACTTCATTGAAGAAAATGACAATGAGGAGACATCCTTTCAAAATCTATGGGATGCAGTCAAAGCAGTAGTCAGGGGGGAAATTCATATCTTTGATTTCATATATAAAAAAATTAGGGAGGGCAGAAGTCAATGAATTGGACATGCAAATTGAAAAAAAACTAGAAAGTGAACAAATTAAACATCCTCAGATGAAGACTAAATTAGAGACCCTAAAAATCAAAGGAGAAATTAAAATTAAAAGTCAAAGAACTATTGAATTAATAAATAGGACTAGAAGCTGGTACTTTGAAAAAACAAATAAAATATACAAAGTAGTGGTAAATCTAATTTTAAAAAGTAAAGAAGAAAATCAAATTGACTGTATCCAAGAAGAAAAGGGAGACCTCACTTCTAATGAAGAGGAAATTAGGGCAATCATTTCAAATTATAATGCCCAATTTATGACAATAAATATGGCAAACTAGATATTATGGATAAATATTTACAAAAATATAAATTTCCTAGACTAACAGAGGAAGAAATAGACTACCTAAACAACCCCATATCAGAAAAAGAAATTGAAAAAGCCTTCAAAGAACTCCCTATGGAAAAAATCAACAGGTCCAGATGGATTCACAAATGAATTCTTTCAAACATTGAGTGAACAATTAATCCCAATATTTTACAAACTATTTGACAGAATAAGCAAAGAAGTTCTACCAAATTCCTTTTATGACACAAATATGGTAGATTCCAAAGGTAGGCAGGTGAAAAACAGAGAAAGAAAGCTATAGACAAATCTCCTTAATGAATATAGAAGCAAAAATCTTAAATAAGATACTAGCAAAAAGACTCCAGGAAGTGATCAGGAGGGTTATTCACTATGAGAAGGAAGGACTCATACCAAGAATGAAAGGATGGCCCAATATTAGGTAAAACATCCACATCATTGACCATATTAACAAGCAAACCAAAAAAAAAATCCCATGGTTATCTCAATAGATGCAGAAAAGCCTCTGACAAAATACAACACTCATTCCTATTGAAAACAATAGAAAGCATAGGAATAGTAGTGTCTTTCCTAAAAATAATAAACAGTATATATCTAAAACCATCAGCAAACATCATCTGCAATGGGGACAAACTAATAGCCTTCCCAATAAGATCAGAAGTGAAAAAAAGATTCCCATTATCACTTCTATTATTTAACATTGTACTAGAAACACTAGATGTAGCAATTAGAGAAGAAAAAGAAATTGAAGGTATTAAAAGAGGCAATGAGGAGACCAAGCAATCACTCTTTGCAGATGAAATAATGGTTTATTAAAAGAATTCCAGAGAATCAACTAAAAAGCTAGTTGAAATAATCAACAAATTTAGGAAAGTGGCAGGATACAAAATAAACCCACATAAGTCATCAGCAATTCTATATATCTCCAACTATATCTCCAACATATAACAGCAGCAGGAATTAGAAAGAGAAATTCCATTCACAATCACCTTAGACAATATAAATTACCTAGGAATCTATCAGCCATGACAAACACAGGAACTATGTGTACACAACTACAAAACACTTTCCACACAACTAAAACTAGATTTGAGCAATTGGAAAAACATTAACTGCTCATGGGTAGGATGAGCTAATATAATAAAAATGACCGTCCTACCCAAATTTATCTATCTATTTAGTGCCACACCCATTGAATTTCCAAAAAAAAAAACAAGGTTTGTTTTTTTTGTTACTGAATTAGAAATAACCATAACAAAGTTCATTTGGAAGAACAAAAGATATAGGATATCCAGGGAAATAATGAAAAAAAAATACAAAGGAAAGTATCCTTGCAGTCCCAGATCTCAAATTATATTATAAAGCAGTGGTCATCAAAACAATTTGATACTGGCTAAGAAAGAGAAAGGAGGATCAGTGGAATAGACTTGGGGTAAGTGACCTCAGTAAGACAGTCTATGACAAACCCAAAGACCCCAGATTTTGGGAAAAAAAATTCACTATTTGACAAAAACAGCTGGGAAATTGGAAGGCAGTGTGGGAAAGATTAGGTTTGTATCAACACCTCACACCCAAACTAAGATGAACTCACAATGGGTAAATGACTTGAATATAAAGAAGGAAAGAATAAATAAACTATGTGAACACATAATAGTATACATGTCAGACCTTTGTGAAGGGAAAGATTTTAAAACCAAGCAACACTTAGAAAAAGTCACAAAATGTAAAATAAATAATTTTTACTAAAAAAATAAAAAAATTTTGTACAAAACCAATGTTACTAAAATCAGAAAGGAAGCTACAAATTGGGAAATAATCTTCATAACCAAGTCCTCTGACAAAGGTCTAATTATTCAAATTTACAAAGAGCTAAATCAACTGTACAAAAAATCAAGCCATTCTCCAATTGGTAAACGGGCAAGGGACATGAACATTCAATTTTCAGTTAAAGAAATCAAAACTATTATTAAGCACATAAAAAAGTGTTCTAAATCTCTGATAATCAGAGAGATGCAAATCAAAACAACTCTGAGGTATCACCTCACACCTAGCAGATTAGTCAACATAACAGCAAAGGAAAGTAATGAATGCTGGAGGGGATGTGGCAAAGTAGGGATATTAATGCATTGCTGGTGGAGTTGTGAATTGATCCAACCATTCTGGAGGGCAATTTGGAACTATGCCCAAAGGGTGCTAAAAGACTGTCTGCATTTGATCCAGCCATAGCACTGCTGGGTTTCTATCCCAAAGAGACAATAAGGAAAAAGACTTGTACAAGAATATTCAAAGCTGTGCTTTTTGTGGTGGCAAAAAAAAAGGAAAATAAGGGGATAACCTTCAATTGGAGAATGGCTGAACAAATTGTGGGATATGTTGGTGATGGAATACTATTGTGCTCAAAGGAATAATAAAGTGGAGTAATCCCATGGGACCTGGAACAACCTCCAAGAATTCATGCAGAGTGAGAGGAGCAGAACCAGGAAAACATTGTACACAGAGACTGATACACTGTGGTACAATCTAATGAAATGGACTACTCCATTAGTGGCAATGCAATGACCCTGAACAACTCAGAGTAACCTATGTGAAAAACCACTATCCACATCCAGAGGAAACACTGTGGGAGTAAAAACAATGAAGAAAAACAACTGCTTGCATACATGGGTTTCATACTCCAGAATCCATAAGATACATGAATATTTATCTGTGTCTTGCTCACCTTTGATTTAATTTTTAATCTGTGCTTTTCTTTACCTTTCATGTATCCTTCTTGTTCTACTTTTATCACACTTTATTCATTGATAAATCAATTTTTAATTTTCCTGTAAATTTCTTGCATCACTTCCTCCCTAGAAATGGTTCCCACTAGTGGGCTAAAATGGATGCTGTGTAAAGAAACTTCACGAATCTTCCTACTACCAATCACAAAAAAGCATCTCAAAAGGACAAAATCAAAATCAGATGAGGAAAAGGCCTGAATTGTAGGGCACAGCCTTGAAGGTAGGCAGGGTTTGTGCATTTCTAAATTAGGGGGAAAAATTATATCTATTAATGGGACCTGATCACACACAGATACACACCTCCTACTGCACCAGAGTGAGAGTGAAGGTCAGGGCAATCTCTAAATTCTCTGGGCCTTTGCTAAGGGCA
The DNA here is from genome assembly GCF_027887165.1 of Monodelphis domestica. Classification (NCBI taxonomy): domain Eukaryota; kingdom Metazoa; phylum Chordata; class Mammalia; order Didelphimorphia; family Didelphidae; genus Monodelphis; species Monodelphis domestica. Next base: position 202,177,233 of record NC_077233.1, read on the forward strand.
ACAAAGTGTTACCCCTGAGGACAGGCCAAAGCTTTGGCAGTGAGACTTGGGATCCTCAGAGTGCATGAATGGAGATAGCACAGAGACAGGTTTCCCAAAGCAGATGCTGTGGAGACACTAAAAATAGCCTTAGGGAAAAAACTTCTCTGCAAGTGCAGTCTACCCTCCTCACTCAGACTTCTAAAAAGGGAAGATAAAACTAACACAGCAAAGGCCATTAACACCCAGTAACTACAATCTATAACTACTAAAAAAAAAATAGAAACAGGTTCTGACCCAGTATAACTTTATATAGCAAAAAACAGCAGACTTCAAAGAAGACAGGAGAGCATGTCAAAGAAGCAAACACATCCAAATGTTAAAAAAAGGAAATTGGTCACAAGCTCTCAGAGAATTCAAATTGGATTACAAAAACCAGGTAAAAAAGATAGAGGAACAATGGGAAGAAAAGTGGGAGAAAGAAATTCAAATAATTTAAAAGTAAAATAATGATTTAAAAGACAGAATCTCCCACTTGGAAAAAGAGACACAGAAATCACATGGAATAATAAGCAAATTGAGACTAGAATTGAACTGCTAGAAGCCATGGAAAGCAGGTTAGATGAAACCAAAAAGGAAAATCAAAAGATCTTAGCTGAAAACTAGTCTTTAAAGACTAGATTTGGGCAAGTAAAAGGTAATGATCTCAAAAGACTACAAGAATTAATAAAACAAAGTCAAAATAATAACAAAGTAGAAGGAAACATGAACTTGGAGAACAGGTCCAGGAGAGCCAATTTGAGAATCATAGGTCTACCTTAAAACCTAATAAAAAAACAGAGGCCTTGACATCATATTACAAGAGATTATCCAAGAAAATTGCCCTGATATTCATTAACAAGAGGACAAAATACACATTGAAAGACTCTGTAATTTGCCTTCTATATGAAATCCTCAAAAGACAACCCCTAGGAATGCAATTGCAAAATTCAAAAGCTTCCAAGTGAAGGAGAAAAAATTGAAAGAATTGAGAAAGAGACAACTTAAATATCAAGGACCCTCAGTCAGCAGCTTCCATGGAGCACAAGGCTTGGAATATGAAAGGCACAAGAATTGGGTCAACAACCAAGGATCACTTACCCATCAAAACTAACTAAATATTTCCAGTGGAAAGTATAGGTATTTAACAAAATAGAATACTTCCAAGTATTTGTAAAGAAAAGACCAGAACTAAATGGAAAATTTGATATTTATATACAAAATTCAAGAGAAACATGAAAAGACAAATAAGAAAGAGGGGGAAAAATTTTAAGGACTTCAGTAAGGTGAAATTGTTTATATTCCAATATGTAAAAATGGTATTTCTAACTCTCAAAAACTTTATTCACTATAATACTAGTTAAAAGAATTATCCTTAGGTAGAGGTTGGGAGACTAAGGAGTTTAAGATGATATTTTTAAAAAGGGAGGGGGGGAAATAGAAGATGGCAACAAGAGGGACTAGAAGGAAGAAGAAAATAGGATATATTATACCACTTAAAGAGCCATATGTGAGGGGGAAGGGAAGAATACTATTATAAGAAGAAGACAAAGAAAGTAATAATAGGTAACACTTAAATCTTACTTTCAGTGAACCAAATTCTGAGAAGGATGAGCAGCTTTATCAATTTGGGTATAGAATTCTTTCTTACCCTACAGGGAAGTTGAGAGGGAAAAAACAAGGGAGGGGGTGGGATGGGGAATACCAAAATGGAGAGAAAGAGGAGGGGAGGGAATTTGCTAGACCCCAAAACATAAGAGGGCAATAAGAAGAGAAGGGGTGGGAAGGGAACAAAGTAAGGGTTGAAATTAAGGGAACTGATTAAAAGCAAACCACTTCTGTAGAAGGAAATTGTGAAAAAAAGGGCAAGACTAGAAAGGAAATCAAAATTATGGGGAATACACAGATGATAATCATTACTCTTAAGGTGAATGGGTTGAACTCACCCATAAAATGGAAGCAAACAGCAGGTTTTTAGATTAGAATTAGAAACTAAAACCCTATCATATATTGTCTATAAGAAACACACATGAGGCAGGTAGACACATGCAGAGTAAGGATAAGAGACTTGAGCAAAATAAAAAAAATTAATAAGAAAGAGGTAAGAGATGTGAATTAAATCTAATAGAATTTAGAGTTAATAGATATAAGGAGAAAAATAAATAGGGACAAAAAGAAATGCACCTTATTTTAATCAGCACATGGTACATTCACAAAGACTGAGCATTACTAGGGCATAAAAACATTGCAAACAAATGCAAAAAAAAATGAGAAATAAAAAATGCAACCTTTTCAGATCATAATGCAATAAAAATAATAATTATTAAGGGTACATGGTAAGGCAAATCAAAAAATTAATTGGAAATTAATCATTTGATTCTCCAAAATTGTTTGGCTAAAGAACAAATCATAGAAACAATTAATAATTTTATTGAAGAGAATGACAATAATGAGACATCCTATTAAAATCTATGACTTGTAGCCAAAGCAGTACTCAGGGGGAAGTTTATATACTTGAGTGCATATATTAACAAATTAGGGAGGGCAAAGGTCAATGAATAGGGCATGCAAATTAAAAAACCTTGAAAGAGAAGAAATTAAAAATCTCCACCTAAAAACTCAATTAGAAATCCTAACAGTTAAATGAGGAATTAATAAAATTGAAAATAAAAAAAAAAACTATTGGATTAATAAATTAGCCTAGAAACTGGTACTTTGAGAAAAAAAAGATAAAGTACTGGTTATTCTATTTTAAAAAAAGAAAGAAGAAAACCAAATTAACAATATCAAAGATGAAAAGGGAGACCTCACCTCTAATGAAGAGGAAATTAAGGCAATCATTAAAAAGTATTTTGCCAAATTATATGACAATAGATATGGCAATCTATGTGATATGGATGAATATTTATAAAAATATAAATTGCCTAAATTAACAGAAGAAATAGAATATTAGATAATCCTATATCAGTAAAAGAAATTGAACAAGCTATCAAAGAAATCCCTAAGAAAAAGTCCAAAGGGCCTGATGAATTCACAAATAATTTTATCAGATATTCAAAGAACAACTAATACCAATACTATATAAACTATTTGACAAACTAAGCAAACAAGGAGTTCTACCAAATGCCTTTTATGACACAAATATGGTATTGATATCAAAGCCAGGCTGATCAAAACCAGAGAAAGAAAACTACAGACCAATCTCCTTAATGAACACTGATGCAAAAAATTTAAATAGAATACTAGCAAAAAGATACTAACAAGTGATTATGAGGTTTATTCACTATGATTAGGTGGGATTTATACCAGGAATTGAAGGATGGAAATATTAGGAAAATCATCCATATAATTGACCATATAAAGAAGAAAATCAACAAAAATTACATGATTATCTCAATAGATGCAGAAAAATCTTTTGACAAAATACAACAGTCATTCCTATTGAAAACATTAGAAAGTATAAAAATAGAAGGACCTTTTCTAAAAATAACAAACAGTATAAATCTAAAGCCATCAGCAAGTATCATCTATCAAGGGGGAAAATTAGAAGCCTTCCCAATAAGATCAGGAGTGAAACAAGGATGACCATTATCAACTCTTTTATTTAACATGGTACCAGAAACACTAGCAGTAGCAGAAGAAAAAAGCATTTGAAGATATTAAAATAGGTAATGAAAAGATGAAGTTTTCACTCTTTGGACATAATACAATGGTCTACTTAAAGAATTCTAGAGAACCAACAAAAACTAGTGGAAATAACCAGCAACTTTATCAAAGTTGCAGGATAAAACATGTGGTGGTAGTAGTAGTCTCTCAGTAACTGAGAATGATGATTGTCTTTGTGCATTTGCACAAAGATACTTGTGCATGAAGGAGATTTAAGTGGAAAAGTCGAAGCACAGAGACAGTCCCACTCTCTCGGCATGGGAAGCCTGGGTGCATTGGCAAGAAAAATCATTACACCTGGAGACTTCCTCAGCTGCGTTGGATGGCCGTGTTGTCTTTTGTGCTCCAACACGCCCTAAGCACTCCACAGTGCTTTGCTGCATTGCCATCTCAGCTGTTGAACCTTCTTATTGGTTTCTTCCACCTGTTCAGGTGAAGCAGTCTTCACATGCTGGGTAAGCAAAGTCCTAGTTCACCAGGGGTCTACGTCCCAATGGCTACCCTCACAAGGTTTAGCTGGCCTGTCGAAGCCATTGCCTGGGGTGTAGCCGCTGCCACATGTTAGCAGCTACTAGGAGCCACAAGTGAGAGATGGGTGTCAGGTGGGGGTTAGAGGCTGGAGAGCTGCCTTAGGAGGGCACGACAAGCCCTCCATATCAGACATATTACCCCTCCCTGAACACCCCATACATCCAAAGTTAAAAAAAAATAAAAAAATAAAAAATAAAAAATATACCCGAATAAATCATCAGCGTTTCTATATATTTCCAACACAACTCAGCATCAAGATTTAGAATGAGAAATTCCATTTAAATTCACCATAGATAATATAAAAATATTTAGGAATCTATCGGCCAAGACAAACACAGGAACTATATAAGCACAACTACAAAACACTTTCCACACAATTAAAACCAGATCTAAATAATTGGAAAAACAGTAATTGCTCATGGATACAAAGAGCTAACATCATAAAATGATAATCATACCCAAATTAATTTACTTATTTGTGTCATACCTATCAAACTACCAAGAAACTGGTTTTACTCAATTAGAAAAAAAATTATAACAAAGTTCATTTTGAAGGACAAAATATCAAGAATATCAAGGGAAATAATAAAAAAATGCTAAGGATGGGGACCTAGCAATAGTACATCTTAAACTGTACTATAAAGCAATGGTCATCAAAACAAAATGGAACTGGCTGAGAGACAGAAAGGAAGATTGATGGAATAGACTTGGGGTAAATGCCTTCAATAAAATAGTGTAAAATAAACCTAAAGATCCCAGATTTGGGAATAAAAATGCACTATTTCACAAGTAAGCTGGGAAAATTGAAAAACAGTATGGGAGAGATTAGGTTTAGATCAATATTTCACGCCATTCACCAAGATAAATTTAGGATTTGTGAATGACTTAAAATAAAGAAGGAAACTATAAGTAAATTGGGTGAACATACAAGAATTTACCTGTCAGATCTATGGGAAAGGAAAGTTTTTAAGACTAAATAAGTGACAGAGAATATCACAAAATGTAAAATGAATAATTTTCCTTATATTAAATTGAAAAGGTTTTGTACAAATGAAACCAATGCAACCAAAATTAGAATGGAAGCAACAAATTGGGAAAAATCTTTATTACAAAAACCTCTGAAAAAGGTCTAATTACTCAAATTTAAAAGCTAAATCAATTGTACAAAAAATCAAGCCATACCCCAACTTATAAATGGGCAAGTAACATGAATGGACAATTTTCAGATAAAGAAATAAAAACTATTAATAAGCACTTGAACAGGATTCTAAATATGTTATAATTAGAGCAATGCAAATCAAAACAACTCTGAGTTACCACCTCAAACCTAGCAGATTGGCTAATATGACAGCAAAGAAAAGTGATAAATGTTGAAGGGGATGTGGCAAAATTGGAATACTAGCTCATTGCTGGTGGAGTTGTGAATTGATTCAACTGTTCTTTGACACAATTTGGAACTATGCCCAAAGAGCTTTAAAGGACTGGGGATATGATTGGGGATATAGATTTTAAATGATTGCTCTAGTGAAAATATTAATAATATGGAAATAGGCCTGTCCTTTGACCCTTCCATACAACTGCTGGGTTTATATCCCAAAGAGATAATAAGTAAAAAAACTTATACAAAAATATTTATAGTCTCTATCTTTGAGGTGGCAAAAAATTGGAAAATGAGGGGATGCCCTTTGATTGGGGATTGGCTGAACAAATTGTGGTATCTGTTGTTAATGGAATACTATTGTGCTAAAAGGAATAATGAACTGGAGGAATTCCATGTGAACTGTATTGACCTCTAGAAATTGATGCAGAGTGAAAGGAGCAGAACCAGAATATCATTGTACACAGAGATGGATACACTGCGGCACAATTGAATGTAATGGAATTCTCTACTAGCAGCAATGCAATGATCCAGGATAATTCTGAGGGATTTTTGAGAAAGAACATTACCCACATCCAGATAAAGAACTGTGGGAATAGTGACACAGAAGAAAAAAATTGTTTCCTTGATCACATAGTTAAGTTGGGATATGATTGGGGATATAGAGTCTAAACAATTGCACTAGTGCAAATATTAATATGGAAATAGGTCTTGATCAATGATACATGTAAAACCCAGTGGAACTACTCATTGGGTATGGGAGGGCGGATAGAGGAAGGGAGGGAAAGAATCATATAACCATGGAAAAATATTCTAAATTAATTAATTACATACATAAAAATAAAAAAAGAAATCATTCTTGAACATCGCTGAAGTGTGTGTGTGTGTGTGTGTGAAATAACTGCTTTACGGATAGTAGTCATTTAGTAAGTGATTTTTCATATATTAAACCTCATCCTTCTTTCCAGTTTAAAATGTTCTGCATCATAATATAATTGTGAAGACAGCAAACAAAATAATCTTCTGAATTTGAATCTTTTATATCCTTATAAAAGGTTTACTAATGCTATTTCCCATAACTATATCTTTCCACTGAAAATAACATTTTATTCCAGAAAATAAAAATGTAGAGAAGAGAAAATCACTTAGCAACCAGGAAATCAATTCTCAATGTAAAATCATTAAACATTTTACTCAAGAAACACATTTTGTATTTACTTCCCCATGCCCCTCAACTCACTTATTTATATAAAGAAATCAATTTAAAAATGAATTAATCTAATGAGCTTCCCTATAGTTATGTTATCTTTAATCTCAATATCTTAATCCCAATCCATTCTAGCAAGTAATTTTGGAACTTTAGTATATGTGTAAAAGGCAATATGTAGTCTTTATCAAAGAAATAAAAACTTTATTTAGTGAGAAATGGATTTCCTAAGAGTTACATGCAACCTCTGTGAAAACAAATTTTCCCTGATATTCCATCTAGAAATCAATCAACCAACAAGAGTTCATTAGGTACAAACTATAAGCCTGTGACATGATGCTGAATATACAGAAACCATGAAACCAACAATTCAAATATTAAGGAACTAATATTTTTAAACTCTTACCTTTTATCTTAGAATTAATGCCATGTATTGGTTCCAAGGCTGAAGAGTGTTAAGGGATAGGAAATGGGAATTAAATTACTTATCTTGGGTCACACAGCTCAGAAGTATCTGAGACTGTAAACCTTAAAATTTCTTAGACTTATAAATGTTAGAAATTTCACCATTGGGAAATTTCATACTTGAAAAATTTCCTATTGAGAGTGGGAACTCTATTGGAATGTGAACCCCATTGGCATGGGAGGTTCCTCCTCCTCCCTTCTTAATATTACTTTAGGACAGAAACCTTTTGCTGAACAATGGAAAGGGCTTTGACCTATGCTTAAGCATAGAACAGGAATTTCCTTGAGTCATGATTGATTTTAGAATTGATACAATGGAGATACTTGGAATGACAGAACCAGGTCTTGGAAATTGCAATCTCCACCCTACTCAGTCCTAACAGGATTTAGGAAGGGCTGCAGCATAGATCAAAATTTAATTATTCCAATCTCTACCCTACTCAGGGTAACAGGATTTAGGAAGGGCTGTAGCAAAAGATCAAGATTTAATTATTTGAGAATATGACCTTCAACAGACATGTGCAAAGCCACAGACCTCTGGGCAGTCCTGGGTTAAGCTAGAGCCACCACTGGCACAGGGGAAATGATGGACAGTGATTGGTAGATTTGAGAACTGAGGGGAGGGAACTTGGATGGTTTCCTTAAAGATAGAGGGGTCTGAGGACTGAGGGGGGGTTGGAGAGTTTTGGCTCTGAGTGGTTGGAGAGGTGCTCTGAGAAGCTTGCTCTGAAGGAAGCTGGAGGTGGAGGACCTTGAGACTGTTTCTCTATTTTGGTCACGTGAGTAATAGGGACTGATCTCCTTTCTTTGCCCCAGCTATCTAAGGGCTTGGGCCTTTTGGCCCAGCCTAAACAGAAGGGGTATTTAAGCCCTATTCCCTTTTCTCCCCCCACCCCTCTCTCTCTCTCTCTCTCTCTCTCTCTCTCTCTCTCTCTCTCTCTCTCTCTCATTCCTTTCTTCCTCCTGTTTGTAATTAAACTCTATAAAAGGTTGACTGCTGACTTGAGTTTTAATTTAGGAATTACATAGCTGAATTCCTTGGTGACCTTAAATTAATATATATCAGTCTTTTAAAGTGATTTCCTTGTCACAAGACCAGATTGTAACCCAGGATGTAAAATCTCTATATCTGGCTGTCAATCCACTGAGCTCTCTAAGTGCCCCCAAGAGACTAAGATTTTAAATGAAGGAAGACCAAAAGAACCAGGATAAATATGTATTTGTACTTTCTAATATCTATTCAATAAATACAAACATAATTCATACAAAGTAGTTAATATGAGGTAGTTCAGAGGGACATATATGTTGATAAGTATGTGATTGTATTTAGACATTTATATTTAATTTTAAGCCACTGAAGCTTAAAATTTAATTCTACATATTGATAAAATCAATCGACATGAATATATGTAAATATAAATAAGTCTATATACATATCTATATCATTTATATGTATATGTATATCAATATCTATATTTATGCTATGGAACATAACTTCACTAATTATGAGCCACTCTATATATAGATATATAGAAATATTTCTATGGAGAGAAATATCTTTTTGTGTTAATTCATGATATTAGCACAGATGGCTACATATATACATATACACACATACATATGCTGGTGATTAAGGTTTTTGTTTATGACATAATATTTCATGTCATAATATGCTTATAAAATATTATTTTTATAACTCATGCATGAAATTAAATAGTCTAAATGTAAATAGTCACTAAGCAAGCATAATTATTTTTGTAGGAATAAGCACTTTAATTTTGTCTTTGGTTTCATAGATAAAAGAATGAACTAATAAGGAAAATTTCTTTACCAATAATCAATGCATAAGAAGTATTCCCTTTTTATCTTTACATTTTATGGTTACCATTGGGCCTTAGACTATTTATGTATTATTTGGTCACCTTTTCATATGCATATATGTATTACATACATATATGTGTCTGCATATATACACAGACAAAAACAAATATGTGTATAACATTTTTGTATACATACAAACATGTGTAATCACTAAATAATATGACTAATTACTTAGGTGCAGATTCTTTTATCCACTATTCCTTGTGGCATGCACAACATTGGGTATTTATAAATTTTTGATGCTCCAAATTTGGAAATGTTCAGTATCATTAATGAACATTTATATTAAAAAAATACGCCTTTGAGGGTGGATCCAAGATGATTCCTCTCCAAAGATCTTTAAAATAATGGCTCTAAACAAATTCTGGAGGGGCAGAAGCAACATAAGTATGGGGTGAAGAGGAAGGCAAAAGATTTGGGTTTTCAATGCAGAGTCACCTATCCAGGAAATCTGAGCATATTCTTTCAGGGGAAAAAATGGACATTCAATAAGATAGAAGATTTCCAAATACTTATGAGGAATAAGCCAGATCTAAACAAAAAAATTGAATTCCAAACTGTGGAAAGGAAAACTGAAGCAAGTTTTGGACTTTCTGTCACTCAGGTAGAACAAACAGCAGTTGGAATGTTAGAGAGAAGATTTTGACAAGAATGACAGTTGGTGAGGGGAGAGAACTTGGAGAGAGACAGTTGGAATCAAAGATGCTCTCTCTTTCCTGGCCTTCAGACTGGAAAGAGTGCTGTTTCCCTGTCTCTGGATAGAAGTACCTCTATTCCTGATTTTCACAACTCTACCTGGATTCCTGTGATCTTATTATAGAACAAAAGGTTTTAACGTGAGCAGTTTGGACTGTAAGGTGGATCTTTAGGGACATCAACCCAAAAGGAGAGGCCCAATCAGCTCTGAAAGTCAGAAACTTTTCTTTCTCTCCTCTTGCTGTCTATAGCTAAAGACTTTGAATTTAAGAAAACTAGGATAGATTAGCATAGACAGAAATAAAAGAAACTCTCCACCAGTCTGTGAGTCCTGGCCTCAGCTCTAAAGCTGAGAGAGACTCAAATCCAATTTAGGGAAATCCCAATTCCCTCTTCCCTGATACCTCCCCAATCCAAATTGTTATTAAAATACATCTTTATTTTAATAAACTCAGTCAGATAAGAGGACTGTTATATAGGTGGACATAGAGGAAGCAGAAACACAGGATAGTCATTCAACCATAAACTGTCCTTATCAGACCCCTACTGGGCAACCTTGGTGGGAGGGGAGGTTTATTCCTTAAGAGGTCTGAGGTTACCTACTCTGGGGTATCTTCAACATCAACCAAAAGAGAAGATATCCCCTCAGGCTATCATAGTTGGCCCATTTCTGGGGACCCCATTTTTCAAAGATAGCCTCTCAACAGGGGACATCTCCCTCCTTTTATCTCACCAGCAGCCATATTACTTTATCCCTTCAACCCCTCCATTCTCTGTTACAAAACATTCATTATACCCTGTCCCTCTTCAATATTCTACTATTCCTTTTAAAAATAACAAAACAAGAAACACAAGGGAAGTCTGAAAGGGCAAATGATAAAAGAAAAAATTTAAGGGATACATTAAGATCGATATGTTTATATGAATACCTGGAATGAGAAATTCTGTAATTCTCAAAAATTACTCTTAGTAGTAGAGAAAATATAAGGAAGTTAATCAGAAAAAAGGTGGAGAAGTAAGTTGATTATGTTGATATGATGTATATGATAATATATAATGATATGATTTGTATGAAAATATGATGGAAACTCTATGTATGATATGATATTTATGCATATTAATGATATGTTGAAAAAGTTGAAAGAGAGGGTTGCACTGAGAGAAAAGGGAAAGAAGAGATAAAATAGGGTATATTATATAACATAAAGAGGAGTGAAAAATCATCATAGAGAAGGGAGGATAAGGGTGGTGACCTGTAATGCTTAACCTTTACTCTCATTTTAACTGTCTCAGAGAGAAATAACAGAGAAATAGAAGGGGAATAAGCCAAGTAAAGGGGGGAAGTAATTGGAGGGAGGTAGAAGTGATGGGATGACAAAAAGCAAAATGCTGTTTAGGAGATACAGAGTGAAGGGGAATAGAGCCTGATCTAAAGGGGATGATACAAAGGAGGACAATACATAGTAATCATAAAGCTGAATGTCAGTGTGATGAACTCACCAATTAAATGGAAATGGATAGTAGAATGGATTAAAAACCAGAATCCTACTCTCTGTTGTTTACAAGAAACTCATTTGAGGCAGGGTGACACACAGTTACAAAGTAAAAGGCTGCAGCAGAAGTTATTATGTGTCATCTAAAGTTAAAAAGAAAACAGTAGTAGTAATCATATCTGATAAAGCTAAAGTAGAAACTGATCTGATTAACAGATGAGGAAAGAAATTATATTTTTTGAAAGATATTATAAACAATGATGTAATATCATTACTAAACATTTATGTAACAAATGGTATAACATCTAGATTTCTAAAAGAAAAATTAAAGGAACTCAAGGAGAAAATAGATAGCAAGACCATACCAGTGGGGGATCTCAAACTTCCCCTTTCAAAACTAGATAAATCAAACATATATATAAATATATATACATATATATATTTATATATATGTATGTATGTATGTAAGGGAAGTAAATGAAATGCTAGAGAAATTAGAGTTAATATAAATGTGGATTAAACTGAAGAGGGATAAAAAGGAATATGCCTTCTTGTCAGCAGTACATGGTAAATATACAAAGATTAACCATGAACTAGGGCATAGCAATATTACAAACAAATGAATAATAGCAGAAACAATAAATACAACTTTTTCACATCATAATCCAACAAAAATTATGCTCAACAAGGGTACATGTAAAGGCAAATTTAATATTAATTGTAAACTAAATAATCATTTTTTTTCAAAACTGGTGGGTAAAGAAAGAAATCTTTGATACAATTATGGATCTCATTAAAGAGAATGACAAAGAAGAGATATTATATCAAAACCTATTTGATACAGTCAAAGCAGCATTCAGGGGAAAATTTAAATCACTAAGTACCTATACCAAACAAAATCAAGAGGGAGATCAATTAATTGGATTTTCAACTAGAAAAAATTAAAGACTTCTGGGTAAACATGACAGCAGTCTAGATGCAATACTTTTCCTTTTCTCAGCATCCACCAATATAGACTACCTCAAAAGACCAAAAAAAAAAAAACAAATTTATAAGAACTCAGGGACTCTACAGTAGGGCACACCATTAAAGGTATGTGGAATTTAGGCATTTCAACATTATAAGGGGGTTAAAAAGCTCCCACCAAATGTAGGGTGATCTACTATTCCCCAACCCACCTACCAAGCCAGAGTCAGAGCCAGGGCATGCCAGAAACAGCAAGTGAGCAAAGGGCACCTCTAGAATGAGTAAGCAGCACCTCTAGGTCCTTAGGAGCTGATTGAGACCACCAAAGACCTATCCCTGAGAGAAGCTATACCTGAAACCCCAGCAAGCTGAAGAGCACAGACCATGGGCTCTCAAAGGAAGATATCACAGAGAAGGGTAGCAAACAGCAGAAGCTATGGAGATTTAAGATCTTGCCTCAGGCAAAATACTTGCTCCTTAACTCCATACACAGAGAGCCTGCCCATCTCATCAGACTTCTGACTACCAAGGGAAGAAAAAACCTCCACAATAGTGCCCAGGAACAACAAACTCCCTCCATGAAAAATAAGAAGGGATTGACCCTTGAAAATTTTTACAGAGGAAAAACTCAGGCTACAGAGGAAATAGAAGAGGAAATTCAAAAAAATGCACCAAAACATTCCAAAAATGGAAATTGTCTATAAACTCTTGAAGAATTTAAATTGGAGCTTGTCAAAAAGATTGAAGCCTTCTGGCAAGAAAAGTGGGAAATAGTTCAAAGAGAAAATAATAGTTTAAAGGACAAGAACTCCCAATTGGAGAAATAGCTAGAAAAGCAGGATAGACCAGACTGAAAAGGAAAACAAGTCTTCAAAAACCAGAATTAGGCAATTGGAAGACACTGATCTTGCCAAAAAACAAGAATTAATAATGCCAAGTCAAAAGACTGACAAAATAGAAGAAAATATAAAATATCTCACTGAGAAGATGACAGATCAGAAAAAAAACAGAGCAAGGAGAGACAATTTGAGAGTCATTGGTCTACCTGGAAAGTGAGTAATGAACAGAAATTTTGACATCATTCTACAAGAAATCATCCAAGAAAACTGTCCTGATGTTCTTCAACAAGGGGGCAAAATAGACATTGAAAGAGTTCATAGAAGACCCTCTGCACTAAATCCTCAAAAGACAACTCCCAGAAATGTAATTGCCAAATACAAGAGCTTTCAGGCTAAGAAGAAAATTCTGCAAGAAGCCAAAAAGAGACAATTCAGATACCAAGGAGAACCACCAATCGGGATCACAAAAGACCTGGAAGCTTCCACACTAAAGGACTACAAGGCTTGGAATATGATATTCAGAAAAGAAAGAAAATTGGGTCTTCAACCAAAGATCACTCATCCATCAAAACTGACTATATACTTTCAAGGGAAAGTATGGACATTCAACAAAATAGAAGATTTCCATGTGTTTGTAAAGAAAAGACCAGAACTATGTGAAAAGTTTGATATCCAAACACGAAGATCAAGAGAAACATGAAAAAGTAAATAAGAAAGAGTGAGAAGAGGAAAATGTTTTTTTTTTTAATTCAAACATTATTCTTTAAGGGCTACAATAAGACCAAATTTTATACATACACACACACACACACACAAATACATATATATATATATATATATACATTGATATATGGGGAAAATATTATTTGTAATTCTCAAAATTACATTCAGTATGAGAGTAATTAGAAGAATCATAAATAGGAAGAGATTGGGGTAATAAGTGGTATAAGATGATATGCAAAAAAAAAGAAAAAAGGGATGGCACAAATAGATACATGAAGAAATAAAATAAAATAAAATAAATAAATACATGAATAAATAAATAAAATAGGATAATCTATACTACAAAAAGAGGCATGTGGGAAGGAGAGGGGAAGAATACTACAGTAAGAAGGAAAGGAAGAATGTGCTAACAGGTAATACTTAAACCTTACTGTCAGTGAAATCAATTATGAGCATGTAGAGCATCTAGATCCATTGGGGTCTTGAATTCTATCTTATCCTACAGCTAAAGTGAGAAGGGAAAATTAAGGGGGGGAGTAGAGAAGGAGTACAAAAATGGAGGGAAAGAGAGGGGAGAGGGAACTGAACAAACCCTAAAAAAATAAGAAGGGAACAAAAAAAGGAGGAGCCAAAAAGGGAAGCATATCAAGGGAGGTGATTGGGGGAATTGCTTAAAAAGCTGCTCCCATTCATTTTCACTTACTGTACATTTTGAGAGACTTGTGTGCTTAGAAGCAGAAGCAGGGAAAGGGGGAGATCAAGTAGGTGGTACAGTCAGTTTAAATACCCATTGTGTTCTTGCACTCAGGTGAGGACTCAGGGAAATTATATGGCATTCTGGGAACTTCAAAGGATTTCTGGGAATTGAAGTCTTGGATTCAAATCTCCATTTTACAATTCTCCATTTGATCCTCATTGGGAAAGATTTTCCCCCAAAAGATCATGAAAATATAATCAACTTAAAGATTATAATAATTTGAGGATAAGAGGAAAAAAGAACAAAACCAATAATTGCTACATGCATTGACAAAAACCAGTTAGGGGGCAATCCCCTTTGGCATGAAAGTATACATACAAATAAATGTTCAATCAACCACACCCAAAGTTCATTCTTGATCTTCTCGTGCAGCTTGTGGTCTGGAGGCATCTTCATGGTGTCTTCTCCAAACATTTTAGTTTCTGGATTCAGAGAGGTAGCATTTTCTTAACCTAAAATTCTTCTCAAAAGGAATTTAAATTTTGCAATGTAAAATAATAATATTTTTACATTTCCCCATGAAGAGGGTGATTGAAAAACATAGGATCACTTAGGGATGCATGGCTGAGTTATGAGGTATATGAATCAATTGGTAAGAGAAATAAAAAAGACATCAGAAAAATTCAAATAAAAATTTTCTGGATGAAAATTTAGACTATCAAAGTCTTATGTGTAAAAACTCCAAGTGAAGGAAAAGTAAATTTATAACAGGTCCTTGAATCCTGACCCAATTAAAATGAGCTAAGCAAGTAAGCATTTACCCAGTCAGTAGCCAGGACTACAGAAAGTTTACCACACTATGAAGAGCAGAAAAGAGACTAGATTATAGGAGCCAGGTAGGAGCCAAGTTTGGGTTCACAGTGAGTGTGAATACAAGGAAGGCCTATGTCTTAACATATTTTAAGTGTCACAACCTTGAGTCTTCACACTAGGTTCAAGTCCTTTGTATTGGCTTGGAAGTGCATCAATCCATCGTGGATTGGTTTATCTTTGGCCCTATGCAACAGCTCTTTTGTATATCTTGTCCTGGAATTAAATAGAATAATTAAGCAAAGTCCCATAATTTTTTTAAACAATTAGTGGCATCATTTTTACAGTCTCAAGCTTCTGGAGCATTGATGTTATAACAAATGTATTTCAAACTTATATTACTGCAAAATCAAAAAGGTTGAAGAAAATCTTAATAGTGGTGACATGTGCTTCAAATATAAAACAGAGAGAAAACTGAAATAGTATTTTGCACATGCAAGAAAAATATAATAAAAGAATTTTAAAAATATATAGCTTATAATCATTGACACACTGTGTCACCTAAGAAAATATAGAATACATGGCTTTCTCACCAAAAATGAGATCCATTTCCTCTTCATATCTGGGCATGATCCACTGTGAGTACAAGCAAATTAATTTTATAAGGTAACAGTTTTTTTTAATGAAGAAAAGCAGTACAAATATGTAGTTATCAATATCCCCAAAATTCTTAATAATCCAATTAATTACAATAACAAACAAACACACTATCATATTTCACATAAGTTGCAGTATGGTATTTTAAAAGCCTATGAACTGAGGGATATTTGTCACAATTTTTATAAATGTAGCAAATCTTTCAACCTTGGTAAATACTTTCAAACAAAGTAAAATTTATTTTGGGTTTTGAACATAATCAAGAATTCTAGATAACATTCTGGTGGAAATAAAATGAGCTGAAGAGTTATAAATGAGAGATGCTCCACTTTGGGGAGTCTTCCAGGGTTTTTTTTTTTTTTGCCCTGAGATTAATTTCTCAACTTCCTTTCACATTCTTATATATGGGAGTTGGGGTTATAATTGTATTTCACTTAAGCTACTAAAATGGACCTTACCTTGTGTTAGGGGCAGGCAAAATGACCAGAGATTGTTAAGAAAAATTCTAAAAATTGTGTCTAAAGGACCCTTAAAATCAATTTGAAATATTTAGCCCATTAAATTTTCCAAAGATTGTTGGAGCAATTTTCTGATGGAGTCCATCTATCCACTATGTGACAATTTACAAAGTCAAAAATAGAAAAGCTGTTTTTATATGGGCCTACTCAATAATGTTTGTTCAGTATGATTATAGGGGGAAAGCAACAGAATATAACAGTAGTTAAAAGCCAGTACATTAAAATGATTCAATGTAACAGAATATTATTGAATGCATTAATAAATGAACTTAAAATCACAAAGTTAAATCTTTAACAAAACAATCAGTAAAATGTGATAGAATACATAGATTTTCTTTTTTATAAAGCATTGGAATCTTAAATGCCTTAAAATATAACCTCCAGTCTCTTTAAAGTTCCTTTTTTTTAAATAATATTTTATTTGATCATTTCCAAGCAATATTCATTAAAGACAAAGATCATTTTCTTTTCCTCCCCCCCAAACCCCATAGACAACTCGTGATTCAACTGGGTATCACATGTGTTCTTGATTCGAACCCATTGCCATGTTGTTAGTATTTGCATTAGAGTGTTCGTTTAGAGTCTCTTCTCTGTTATGTCCCCTCAACTGCTGTAGTCGGGCAGTTGTTTTTCCTCGGTGTTTCTAATCCCACAGTTTGTCCTCTACTTATGAATAGTGTTTTTTCTCCTAGATCCCTGTAGATTGTTCAGGGACATTACACCGCCACTAATGGAGAAGTCCATTAGGTTCAATTATACCACAGTGTATTAGTCTCTGTGTACAATGTTCTCCTGGTTCTGCTCCTCTCGCTCTGCATCACTTCCTGGAGGTTGTTCCAGTCCCCATGGAATTCCTCCACTTTATTGTTCCTTTTAGCACAATAGTATTCCATCACCAACATATACACCATATACACCAATATATTTGTTCAGCCATTTCCCAATTGATGGGCATTCCCTCGTTTTCCAATTTTTGGCTACCACAAAGAGCGCAGCTATGAATATTCTTGTACAAGTCTTTTTGTCCATTATCTCTTTGGGGTACAGACCCAGCAGTGCTATGGCTGGATCAAAGAGTAGACATTCTTTTATTGACCTTTGGCCATAATTCCAAATTGCCCTCCAGGATAGTTGGATCAGTTCACAACTCCACCAGCAATGAATTAATGTCCCTACTTTGCCACATCCCCTCCAGCATTCATTACTTTCATTTGCTATCATGTTAGCCAATCTGATGGTGTGAGGTGATACCTCAGAGTTGTTTTGATTTGCATCTCTCTGATTATAAGATATTTAGAACACTTCTTCATGTGCTTGTTAATTGTTTTGATTTCTTTATCTGAAAACTGCCTATCCATGTCCCTTGCCCAATTATCAATTGGAGAATGGCTTGATTTTTTGTACAATCGATTTAGCTCTAAATAAATTTGAGTAATTAAACCTTTGTCAGAGGTTTCTATGAAGATTTTTTCCCCAATTTGTTGTTTCCCTTCTGATTTTAGTTACATTGGTTTTGTTTGTACAAAAGCTTTTTAATTTGATACAGTCAAAATTATTTATTTTACATTTTGTGATTCTTTCTAAGTCTTGCTTGGTTTTAAAGTCTTTCCCCTCCCAAAGATCTGACATCTATACTATTCTGTGTTTACCCAATTTACTTATGGTTTCCTTCTTTATGTTTAAGTCATTCACCCATTTTGAATTTATCTTGTTGTAGGGTGTGAGGTTTGATCAATTCCTACTCTCTCCCACACTGTCTTCCAATTTTCCCAGCAGTTTTTATTGAATAGTGGATTTTTGTCCCAAAAGCTGGGATATTTGGGTTTATCGTATACTGTCTTGCTGAGGTCTCTTGCCCCCAAGCTTTTCCACTGATCCTCCTTTCTGTCTCTTAGCCAGTACCAAATTGTTTTGATGGCTGCTGCTTTGTAATAGAGTTTGAGGTCTGGGACTATAAGGCTCCCATCATTTATGTTTTTTTTTCATTAATTCCCTGGATATCCTTGATCCTTTGTTATTCCAAATGAACTTTGTTATATTTTATTTTGTTATATTTTGTTATAAAATTTTGGAAGTTCAATAGTTATGGCACTAAATAGATAAATAAGTTTGGGAAGGATGTTCATTTTTATTATATTGGCTAGTCCTATCCATGAGCAGTTAATGTTTTTCCAATTGCTCATGTCTAGTTTTAGTTGTGTGGAGAGTGTTTTGTAGATATGTTCATATAGTTCCTGTGTTTGTCTCAGGAGGTAGATTCCTAGGTATTTTATTTTGTCTAAGGTAATTTTGAATGGGACTTCTCTTTCTAGTTTTTGCTGCTGAGCTGTGTTGGAGATATATAGAAATGCTGATGACTTATGCACGTTTATTTTGCATCTTGCAACTTTGCTAAAGTTGTTGATTATTTCAATTAGCTTTTTGGTTGAATCTCTAGGATTCTTTAAGTAGACCATCATGTCATCTGCAAAGAGTGATAACTTGGTCTTCTCCTTGCCTATTTTGATGCCTTCAATTTCTTTTTCTTCTCTAATTGCTACTGCTAGTGTTTCTAGTACAATGTCAAATAGTAGAGGTGATAATGGGCATCCTTGTTTCACTCCTGATCTTATTGGGAATACATCTAGTTTATCCCCATTGCAGATGATATTAGCTGATGGTTTTAGATATATACTGTTTATTATTTTTAGGAACAATCCTTTTATTTCTAAACTTTCTAGTGTTTTTAATAGGAATGGATGTTGTGTTTTATCAAAGGCTTTTTCTGTGTCTATTGAGATAATCATGTGGTTCTTGTTGGTTTGCTTGTTGATGCGGTCAATTATGTGGATAGTTTTCCTAATATTGAACCAGCTTTGCATCCCTGGTATAAATCCTACTTGATCATGGTGGATGACCCTTCTGATCACTTGCTGGAGTCTTTTTCTAGTATCCTATTTAAGATTTTTGCATCTATATTCATTAGGGAGATTGGACTATAATTTTCTTTCTATGTTTTTGACCTGCCTGGTTTTGGAATCAATACCATATTTGGGTCATAAAAGGAGTTTGGTAGAACTCCCTCTTTGCTTATTATGTCAAATAGTTTGTATAGTATTGGGATTAACTGTTCTCTGAATGTTTGTTAGAATTCACTTGTGAATCCGTCGGGCCCTGGGGATTTTTCCTTAGGGAGTTTATTGATGGCCTGTTGTATTTCATTTTCTATTATGGGATTATTTAAGAATTCTATTTCTTCTTCTCTTAGTCTCTGCAGTTTGTATTTTTCTATATATCCATTCATATCACTTAAATTGGTGTATTTATTGCCATATAATTGGGAAAAGTATTTTTTAATGATTGCCTAAATTTCCTCTTAATCTTAGTTGATGTCTCCCTTTTCATCTTTGATGCTGTTAATTTGCTTTTCTTCTTTCCTTTTTTAAATTAGATTGACTAATACTTTGTTTTTTCAAAGTACCAGCTTCTTGTCTTATTTATTAAATCAATAGTTCTATTACTTTTGATTTAATTAATTTCTCCCTTATATTTTAGTATCTCTAATTTGGTTTTCTGCTGGGGGTTTTTAATTTGATTGCTTTTGAGTTTTTTTATTTGCTTTTCCAATTGATTTATCTCTGCTCTCCCTAGTTTGTTAATATATGCACTCAGGGATATGAATTTACCTCTGATTACTGCTTTGACTTCATCCCAAAAGGTTTGAAAGGATGTCTTGCCATTGTAATTTTCCTCGATGAAATTATTAATTGTTTCTATGATTTCTTCTCTAACTAAAAGGTTTTGGAGTTTCATATTGTTTAATTTCCAATTAGTTTTTGATTTGGATTTCCACGTACCATTACTGTTTGTTATTTTTATTGCCTTGTGATCTGAAAAGGCTGCATTTATTATTTATTCTTTTCTGCATTTGTATGCCATGTTTCTGTGACCTAATGTATGGTCAATCATTGTGAATGTGCCATGTGGTGCTGAGAAGAAGGTGTATTCCTTTTTGTCCCTTTTTATTTTTCTCCATATGTCTGTTAATTCTAATTCTTCTAATATTTCATTCACTTCTTTTACCTCTTTCTTATTTATTTTTTGAATTGATTTATCTATATTTGATAATGATTGGTTCAAGTCTCCTACTAATATGGTTTTACTGTCTATTTCTTCCTTCAATTCTCCTAGTTTCTCCATTAGGAATTTGGGTGCTATATTACTTGGTGCATATATGTTGATTAGTGATATTTCCTCATTATCTAAAGTCCCTTTTAACAGAATGTAATTACCTTCCTTATCACTTTTAATCAGGTCTATTTTTGGTTTTGCTTTATCAGATATCATGATTGCAACTCCTGCCTTCCTTCTGTCAGTTGAGGCCCAGAAGGTCTTACTCCATCCTTTAATTCTGACCTTTTGGGTGTCTACCCACCTCATTTGTGTTTCTTGGAGACAATATATGGTAGGGTTTTGGATTCTAATCCATTCTGCTATTTGTCTACTTTTCATGGGTGAGTTCATCCCATTCATATTCAAAGTTATGATTGTCACTTGTGGACTCCCTGGCATTTTGATATCCTTTCCTAATTCTAACCTTTCTTCTTCAGCTCTAAGTTTTTAATCCAGTGATTTATTTTAAATAAGTCCCCCTTGTCCCCTCCCTTGATATATTTCCCTTTCTAGTCCCTCCCTTTTTGTTCTTTTTCCCACCCCCCTCTTCTTCCCTCCCTTTTTTATGTTCTCTGTCCCCCTAAACCCTTTGGTTTTCCCTTCTCCCTACCCGTGTTGGATAAGAACATCCCAATGGATCTGGACATTCTTCCCTCTCAGAGTTGATTTCCCTGAGAGTAAGGTTTAAGTTAAAACTCTCTTCCTCTCCTTCTTATTGGAGTTTTCTTCCCCTCCCCTTCCTGTGTGAATCTTTGTGTGAGAAAGATTATTCTATTTGGTCTTTCTTTTCCCCCTATTTACACATTACATTTTCCCCACATATTAATATACTTAGATTAATATAAGTATAGTTTTTAAAGAAGAGAGTTTGAATAAAAGAAAAAGATAACATTTTTCTCCTTCTCCCTTTCCTTCATATTTACCTTTTCAAGTATTCCATGCTCTTTGTTTTTCAATATAAAACTTTCCACAGAGCTCTGGTCTTTTCTTTGCAAAAACTTGGAAATCTTCTATTTTGTTGAATGTCCATACCTTCCCTTGGAAGTATATAGTCAGTTTTGATGGATAGCCAATTCTTGGTTGAAGACCCAGCTCTCTTGCCTTTCTGAAGATCATGTTCCATTCCTTAGCATCCTTCAGAGTGGAACTTGCAACATCTTGTGTGACCCTGATTGGCATTCCTTTATATCTAAATTGTTTTTTTCTGGCTTCTTGTAAGATTTTTTTCTTTTGCTTGAAAGCTTTGGAATTTGGCAATTACTTTCCTGGGAGTTGTCTTTTGGGGATTTAGTGCAGAGGGTGTTCTGTGAACTCTTTCAGTGCCTGTATTGCCCCCTTGTTCTAGAATCTCTGGGCAGTTTTCTTTGATTATATCTTTTATTATGATGTTGAGTTTGCTGTTTATTTCTGCCTTTTCCGGTAGCCCAATTATTCTTAAATTGTCTCTTCTCCCTCTATTTTCCAAGTTTATGACCTTGTTGGTGAGATATTTTATGTTCTCTTCTAATTTCTTGGCCTTTTGTCTTTGCTTTATTAATTCTTGTTCATTTTCTTCCAGTTGGCTGATTCTGACTTTTAAAGCCTGGTTTTCCTTTTCAGTTAGGTCAAACTGGTTTTGTAGATGTGTGAATTTCTTTTGCATTATTTCCCACTTTTCCTTCCAGAAGGTTTCCATCTTTTTGATCCTTTCCGATTCAAATTCTTCATGGGTTTGTGGAGAGTTTCCATTTCCTTTGGAAGGTTTTGGAGCATTTGCTTGTGTTTCATATTCTATCTCCTCTGTATTTTGTATTTTTGCTCCATAAAATGTGTCCAAAGTCGCCCCCTTCTTTTTGTTTTTCTTGAAGTGTTGAGGCTTTTCTGTGCTGTTTGCCATCTCTATCTGAGTGGGGAGGTCTAGCTTTTCTTATCTCTGTCTGGTGTTCATAGGCTTTAGCCCCAGGGAAATTGTCTATTCATTGGTGTTACTACTCTCAGTTCCCTCCAGATGCTTCTTGGTTGCCTTACTCCCACTCTCTGAGCCTGGCTTTGCACTGTCCCTGAGTTATCTCAGAGTCTTTGTGGGCCAGCGAGGCCTGTACTCTGAGGGGTGAGGGACTGAGGCTTCCCGGAGCTCTGAGGGCTCCTGATAGGATTAACTTCAGTTGGGTTGGATTGAGTGTGTCTTAAAGTAGGGACCTTCCCTGAGACTCCGACAGACGGATCCAGTCAGGGGGCTACAGGCTCCCCTCTGTCTCTCTCTGTTTCCCTGTTGTCTGGGTGCCCCTGTGAGTGGCTCTGGTTGTTTTCAGGATATGGCCTTCAGAATAGCCAGCCCTGAGGGTTACTGTTGTCTCAGAAGGCCCTGCACTCTGAGGAGGGATGGGCCTTGACTTCCCTGGAGCTCCAAGGCCTCCTGATAGGATTAATTTCCCCTGGGTTGGATTGAGTGTGTCTTAAAGCAAGGACCTTCCCTGAGACTCAGATGGAAGGATCCAGCCAGGGGGCTACAGGCTCCCCTCTGTCTCTCTCTGTTTCCCGGCTGTCTGGGTGCCCCCGTGACTGGCTCAAGTTGTTTTCAGGGTGTGGCCTTCAGAATAGCTGGCCCTGGGGTCCTTTTGCTGGCTCTTAGGTTCCTGTTGCTGCCTCAGACTCAGTGCTCTGGGTATGGGTCCTGGGACCTTTCTTCTGCCTATCCCTTAGATCCAAGTGATCTCGGATTCTGGCTTTTCAGGGGCCATACCTTTTGATCCAAGTCCAGGAGGAGGGTTCCCTGGTTCTATCCTGTTGTTTCTTTTGAATTTCGGTGTCCTAGGAGCATACAATTTGAGATCGGTTAAGGAAGGGGTTTCTGGAGATCTGAACTTTAGCTCTTTCTAATCCGCCATCTTGACCATCCTTGGTTTTTTATTCATTTGGATACCTATTGTCGGAAGGCAGAATATTGGTAAGGGATGGCTAAGCAATGGGGATTAAATGACCTGTCCAGGGCCACTCTGCCAGGAAGTATCAGAAGCCAGATTTCAACCAAGGACCTCCCGTCTCTAGTCCTGGCTCTCAATTTACTAAACCACTGATCTGTCTCCCCATAGTAAGGGTGGATTTTAGGTATCTCAAATTTGGCTAAAGAGTTGCAGGGAGATGAATTTTTCCCCTGGCACTCAGGTGAAGTAAATAAAAGGATCAATGCAGTCAAAAGATATCCTTTTAAAGTAGCCATGCTTTAAGTTCAAAAGTCTCTTCCTTCTCCTCTTTCTCCCCCTCTGCTATCCCCTGCCCCCAGTCCACATGGAGGCTAATCGTAGCCTAAGGAAAAATCACCCATGTTTTTACCAGCCAGTGGAAGTGAGTCTTGGGCCTGGGGTGATGAATGATCTGCTCTGAGGCTAGAGTTAACTGTGGCTGGGTGGGCAGGTTGCCAGGTGTTTGAGAGCACAGGTTCAGATTGCTGGCCCAGCTTGGCCGGGCCAGGAGGGAAAGGTAGGCACCAGGTGAGAAGAATCTGGGTCCGGATTACAGGCAGGAGCGAGATGAGTCAAGAGTCTTGCTAAAAAGACTTAGAGAAACATGGCTTAGAAATCATTATCTAGCCTATCTTTTTTTTTAATTGAGAGTTTTTTGTCCCTTTTTGTCACCAAAAACTGTAGCAGTTAAAATTAGTTTCTCTGCTAAAAGTATTATATTTTATGAGGTTTATTAAAGATTATTAGAATTAATAAATAAAGAAAATACAAAATAAGAAAGCATGTGCCTAGGAGGGCTGAAAGCCCATTCAATTTCACTTACTCTACATCTTGAGAGTAGCATTTGCTTAGAAGAGGAAGCAGGGAGAGGGGGAGAGCAAGTAGGTGGTACAATCAGTTTAAATACCCATTCTGTTCTTGCACTCAGGTGAGGACTCAGGGAGATTATAGGACATTCTGAGAACTTAAAAAGACTTCTTGGAATTGATGTCTGGGGTTCAAATCTCCATTTTACCAACAAAAACAATAGGAGAGTGTATTACAATCCAAAATCCTACCATATGTTGTCTACAAGAAACACACCTGAGGCAAGTAGACACTAACAAGGTTAGAATGAAAGGTTGGGGGCAAAACCTATTGGGTCTCAGCTGATAGAAAGAAGGCAGGATTTGCAATCATGATATCTGACAAAGTCAAAGTAAAAATATATCTGATTAAAAGGGATAGGGAAGGGAAATACATCCTGATAAAAAGGAAATATAGACAATGAGTAAATATCAGTAATCAACATGAATGCACCAAATGGTATAGCATCCAAAGTTCTAAAGGAGAAACTAGTGGAGTTGAAGGAGGAAATAGAATTAATAGAATAAAATTA
Source organism: Monodelphis domestica (assembly GCF_027887165.1). Classification (NCBI taxonomy): domain Eukaryota; kingdom Metazoa; phylum Chordata; class Mammalia; order Didelphimorphia; family Didelphidae; genus Monodelphis; species Monodelphis domestica. The sequence goes on from NC_077233.1 coordinate 202,202,250, forward strand.
TACTAGTGGGAGACCTGAACTTATCACTATCAAATTTAGATAAATCAAATCAAAAAATAAATAAGACATAAAAGATGTGAATGAAATCTTAGAAAATTTAGTTAATAGATGTATGAAGAAAAATGAATGGGGACAAAAGGAATACACCTTCTTTTCAGCAGCACATAGTATATTTACCTAGATTGACCATGTACTAGGGCATAAAAACATGGCAAACAAATGCAGAAAAGCAGAAATAATAAATGCAACCTTTTCAGATCTTAATGCCATAAAATAATTATCAGTAAGGGTACATGGAGAGTCAAATCAAAAATTAATTAGAAATTAAATAATATGATGCTCCAAAATTAGTTAGTTAGAGAATAAATCTTAGAAACAATTAATAATTTCATTGAAGAAAATAACAATGAGGAGACGTCCTTTCAAAATCTATGGGATGCAGCCAACGCAGTACTCAGGGGGGAAATTTATATCCTTGAGTTCATATATTAACAAATTAGGGAGGGCCAAGGTGGTTCTCCTTTTTCATCTGGCCCATTTCTTCTAGTGTCACTTCCATTTCTTCTTGGTTTTATTTATCTAGATCTCATAGAGGAAGATTGAGGTTTCCTACCAGAATAGTTTTACTATTTATTTCCTAGCTAAGCTCCAATAGTTTCTCCTTTAAAAATCTGGATGCTATACCCCTTATTGCATACATGTTGAGAACTGATATTTCTTCATTGTCTATACTAACTTTCATCAGGTTGTAATTACCTTCCTTATCTCTTTTAATGTGGTCTATTTTTTTTTTACTTTGAATGTGTCAGATATAATGATTGAAACTCCTGCCTTCTTTTTCTCAGTTAATCCCCAATAAATTCTGCTATAGTTTCTCCTGGGTGTCTACCTGCCTCTTGTGTGTTTCTTGTTGACAAAATATGATAGGATTTTACTTTTTAATCCATTCTCCTATCTGCTTCCATTTTATGAGTGAGTTCATCTGATTCATATTCAGAGTTATGATTACCACCTTTATATTCCCCATAATTTTGATTTCCTCTCCTATACTTTCCCTTTCTTCTTTCACTACTTCCTTTCACACTAGTATTTTGGTTTTAATCAGTCCACCTTTTGACCACCCTTATTTTACTTTCCTTCACAATCCATCTCATTACCATTCTATTTTTGTTTAAAGTTTATTAATCACCCTTCCCAACCTTTCCCTACATTTTAATATTCCCCAGACCACACACCCCCTCCTTATTACCCTTCAGATTCTCAGTAGGGTAAGATAGAATTCTATACCCCAATAAATTTGGCTGTTCTTCCCTCTCAGAACTGATTCTACTGAGAGTAGGGTTTAAGTATTACCTACTACCAGTCTCTTCCTTCACTTCTTATAAGAGTATTCTTCCCCTCTACCCCCATCCCATGTTCCTTTTAATGTGGTATAATTTATTCTATTTTACTTCTTCCTTTGAGTTTCTCTTAGTACCATGCTCTTTTTTGTCCCCCAAATTTTATTTTTACTTATCATATTCAACAGCTTAATACCACAACTGCTGCGTATGATTTATTCTTCTATCTACTATGATAATGGAAATAATTTTCAGGAGTTATAGATATCTTTTTCCATATAAGAATATAATCAATTTGTTCTTATTTAAATTCTTAACCTTTCCCCTTTCTTGTTTACTTTTTCATGTTTCTCTGGAATTTTGTATTTGGACATCACATTTTCCATTTAATCATGTTATTTTCTTTAGATGCTTAGAGGTCTTCTATTTTATTAAATAACCATAATTTCCCTTAAAAGTATATAGTCGGGAGGTCCTAGGTTCAAATCTGGCCTCAGCCACTTCCTAGCTGTGTGACCCTGGGCAAGTCACTTGACCCCCATTGCCTAGCCCTTACCACTCTTCTGCCTTGGAGCCAATACCCAGTATTGACTCCAAGATGGAAGGTAAGGGTTTAAAAAAAAAGTATATAGTCATTTTTGATGGGTTGGTGATTCTTGGTTGTAGACTCAATTCTCTTGCCTTCCGGATATCATACTCCAAGCTTTGCAGTCCTTTAGTGTGGAAGTTGCCAGATTCTATGTAATCCTGACAGGACTTCCTTTATATCTGAATTGTCTCTTTCTGATTGTTTGGAGTATTTTCTCCTTGGTCTGGAAGCTCTTGAATTTGGCTCAATTCTCTTGCCCTCCTGAATATCATACTCCAAGCTTTTCAGTACTTTAGTGTGGAAGCTGCCAGGAGCCTGAGATTTTTTTACTCTTGCTTATTCCTTTTGCCTCTAGTAGATTGGATTGCTTTCTTACATACCGTTGATTGACCTATCATGGAGCTCCACCATAAGCTTTACACAAAATGATCAGTACTTAGTACTTAGTACTATCAGCCATCCCAAACTGTGATCTATGTCTTCATCCCAAGTCAAGTCTTGAATTCTTGGCTTGGCTCTGGACTCACAAGGATCAGCCCAACTCAATGAGAATATCCTGGACTTCTTCACAGGTTTGAAATTTCAAGGGGTATGGTTTGACTTGTACCATTATTTTCCTAGGCAGGATCTCGAGATCTGAATGTAGGCTTGGTCTTAGGTTCACACCTGGGACAGCAGCTGTAGGGGTGGGAATGTATGGCCTGCTCTTCCCTCCCTGCTTTAGTCTATTTCTGGCTCTGCTCTCCTCTCACTCCAGTGCCCCAGAGATTCTCTGCCCACCTTTGGAGTTATGCTCATCTACAAAGTTGTTTCACTCTGTCTCCTTGTTGGTTCTTTTACTTCTGTATTCTTTTTGTAGCAATATTTTAATCTTGGTCAGAGAAGATTCTTGTGGTGACACAAATCTGCTCTGGGTTACTCTGCTATCTTGGCTCCCAAGACAATTACTTTTAAAAAAAGTATTAATCACAACCCTTTGCTGGTTCAGGTGTACTTATTAGAAGTGTTATTAAGGGAAAAATACTGAGCTCGAGGAAATCCCCAGAGAAAATATAACTGTAATGCTGAGGTAATTGGCTGAATCCAGAAGGATTAAAGAAAAGATAGAGTTAAAAAAAGACATAATTCTGAAGTCTATCAGCTGAATTTGAATCTGGGAGTGGTAGATACTGAAATTGTTTGAAGGATTGTTAAGTATAATTTGAAACACCTCAGCTTAGTAGGAGAAGCATCTGTACTTTCTTTTGCTTTTGTTTAATTCTTATATACCACAATGCCTGGCACAGACAAAATGTTTAGTAAATGTCTTTTGATTTGTTGGACTTTCACCTTTACTTATAAGAAAATTGAGTGTTAGGAAAGTCAATTGGCCAATGGTAACTTCAATGACAGATTTGGAAATGGATTCCCAAAATAATAGAAATTGAAAAAAAATTACAATTGCCATTCCATTCCGGTTTTCTTATTATCAGGAAAAGTCATTTGAATAGCAAGCTTTGAGGCAGTTTTCTCCATTCCAGGCTGTAAATAATAGTTTGTTGAAAATGAACTTTTATAGTGACAAAAGCTATACTTCTATTTTATAATGCCAAAAGCTGCTCTTCCCTACTGTTATGCAAAATAACTATTCTTTGCTTTTAATTGCTCTCCAGAATTGAATCCCATATTATATATGGCCTTCTGTGTGTGTGTGTGTGTGTGTGTGAGAGAGAGAGAGGGGGGGGTACTCATTCAAAGTTGAAATTTATAATATGTTTCCCAATTCAAGGTGACTTAAACTGTGGGAATTTTTTTTTCCTTTGAGTAGAATTAAGTGTTGGACTCTGTGGCAGACTGGGTTTCTTTGCCAACAGTATATTGTAATTCTCCTGCCTATTATTTTTGGTACCTTTATTAGACTTTCCATCTTTTCCTTATTTCTCTGTTGTTGAACTGGAAGAAAAGTTTGTAATTTTGCTTCTCATTTAAGCATCTTTGCTCAAAGAATGTGGCTGTGTTTTATTTGCAGATGAGTGACATTCTTGTAGATCTCTAATTAAAAGTAGTATTATTTAAAAGAAATAAGATGAGATTCCTTCATTGACCATTGGTCTCTTGTAACCTGAAAGAAATAAACCCTCTTTATACAAAGAGGAATTTCAGATGGAAGTTTTATATATATATATATATATATATATATATATATATATGCATATATATATATACATATTTATGTACATGTAGATATGTATGTATGTATGTATATCATAGATATCATAGATGATGGATACATGGAGAGATAGAAGTAGATAAGTAGGTTGGTACCTGACTATATCTAGCCAAACCAGAAAATATTTCATATCCTATGTAGTTACTCCATCTGGATGGACTATCTTATCATGTACTCTGATGATACTCTGCTTCTCCTCATCTGAAACATTAAAAGTCTGTAGACTGGACTTCTGAACATCATGTTCCATTTAATTATGTAGTTAGTAAACTCAGATTTTGAACACCAAACCTAGGTTTAAACCTGTAGGTACAAATTCACCTAGTTCAATATATTTAACCAGCCTTATATTATTTTTCCCAGTCCACTTAGCCATCCACCTAGAATATCTATCTCTAGGAACAATAATCCTATCAATAATCTACAGTGCCAATCAAGTAACCTTTGGATTCTTACATCTCTTGACCCATTCCTTCCCTTGACCACCATTATATTTGTGTTGTCCTATATAAACACCTTCAGAGCATTAATAGTTTCATGTTCTTGTATTCAGAATACTTAGCATAGTATATGGCATATAGCAACATTTAAAAGCTCTAGTCACCTATTCATTCTTAAATTGATAAATTAATAAATTTTGCTTTACTTTCAGAACTAATTGTTTTTTAGTTTTCTTTCAAAATTTGTTAAAGTCCCTGGGAAAAAAAAGTTTGCTTAAAATTAAAGTTCTTTCTACAACTCCTTAGTTTACTTATAGATATAGATTGGCCTAAAACACAGTTACTCCTTTGCTTTTCAAATACAAAGTCTTGCCTTCTATGCCAATCCACTGATAGACCTAATCAAGAAGAATGATTTTCAGATGATTGGGTCAATAACTGCTGACAAACTTTGAAATTTCAAGGTTATTAAAGTGTTAGATTAAAATGAACAACTCCAGGTTCTTATTTTCCATAAAGTTTATTATGAATTACTTGAAATAAAGAAAACAAATAGGTATAGGTTTAAAGTCTATTTTTCTACTGTCTGACCACATATTGATTGTCCTTCATGACTCTCCATTTGCCTCTCATGCTACATTCAGGGAAGTAGAGAGCGTTGGCACTCCTTCGCCCTTTCCTTTATTTTCTGTCCTCGCACATATCCCGGTGCATTCACATCCATTCACACAATGTAAGTACACAAAATAGGATACAGGTTTGAATCAGGATGGACAATCCAGGAGGGGGAGGGGATGACATCCTTCCATACACACAGTTGGTTTTATCTCCAATCTTACTTCTCCTAACAATAACCAAGAACATTCTCAACAATGCCAAAAACAATATATCGACTCTATATTGCAGGATTAAAAAGTAGTTTTATGGAAAGGGGGCCCAAGACCTCCACCCACGAGGAATGATAGTTCTTATCTTGCTTACCACAATGGATGAGAAGAATCTGTTTGGCTCTTTAGTGACATGTATTCAGTTAAGTCTGTCTCAGCTTCCAACTGAAAAACTTTCCTTCAAGATGCAAGAGGCAGACAGGAAATATACAATATTGCATGTGTTTTGAAATGGAAGCCCAGGTCCCTCTCTTTAATATCATCAAACATCCTCAGTAGCAGAACCATGATGTATTCAGATGGATCTCCTCTAAATGCTTTCAAATCTGACAAATCATTCGTCAGTCTTTATGATAGCTATGCAACTAAATATAATCTTATAGCTCTATAAGTAAGTACAATCTTTCATTATTGCCAAAGACTTGTTCTGTCATATTCACATGCTTCCTGGGACCATGAAAAGCCAATGATAAAGTACATGTACTTAATTTGTAATCTTGGAAGTTTTGGTTGTTTTTTACATTCATCTTCTTCCAAGATCTTAGTTGTAATTAAAATCTTTCAATAATAAGGGGCAATATGACAGTGATGGTGAGCCTTTTATAGAAAGAGTGACAGGCCCTGTCCCTACCTTCCCCAAGACTGAGTTCTGTACCTCTCCTTCCAGAGATAATGGGCCACACCCAATCCCCTTCCCCCAACACCCCCTTACCCCACACAAGGGAGGGAGGAAGCACAGAGGAGTGGGTGAAATGAGGAATATCATCAGGCACATGGAGAAGGGGAGGGGAATAGCTCTGACCTGAGACCCTCTGGCTTTCTAGTAACAAACTCTGGCAGGCTACTGCAGGAATGCCCATAGAGAAGAATCTATGTGCCCTCTTTGGCACCCATGCCAGAGATTCACCATCACTGCAATATAGTATAATTTATTTTATTATATTATTTTAATAGAAATTTTTAATTTAATTAATTATTGTAGAATATGTTTCCGTGGTTACATGATTCATATTCTTCTATTCCCCTCCCCCCATAGCTAGTGCACAACTCCACTGGGTTTTACATGTATCATTGATCAAGATGTAATATGGCATAATTAATGAAGAACTGGCCTCAAATTAAACAAGATTTCAGTTCAAGTATTATCTCTGATATATAATGGCTATGTTTCCAAGTGCATAAAATACAGAGAATGTATTGAATTGTATAAGCAGAGAGAGAGTCATCATCTAAGATATACTAAACAAATAATGAGTCTAATTTTTATCTAACAAAGCCTACTAAAATATACACGAATTTTTCAATGGATTTCTTTTGCCTTTTAGTAGGTTACTTTACTGTATAGCAATATAATTAAAGGACATTTTTGGCTAAATTTTGGGGAATGGGCAGTGAATCTTTGAATCCATGAAAGATTCTCCTCCTCAAAATAAATATTTTGGTGGCAATTTGATTACGTGTCAGACACAAATCTAAGCAGATATCTAATGAAATTACCTAAACCACATGTTTATGTTGCGTCTGTTTTGTCTCATATTTCACATGAAAAATAATTCTTTCAAATATATGTCTTTGTGTACACTCATCTATCATAGATGAAAACGCACAAAGACAATCGTCATCCTTGGTTACCGAGAGACTACTACTATACTATACTATACTATACTAAGACATTTTTTATTGGTGTTATGAAGTTGTCTCATTAAAAAAGTGGCTATAGAGGGGAGTTGTACTTTTGTTCTTTAAGGATGTGGGAGATTGCATTTGTGATTTTATTGGGAAAAGGGAATATCTTGATGTGAAAAATCCTTTCCTCTAAAAATTCAGTCCTGAACATTCTTTCTAACCTAGAGTCTTTAAAATTTCCCAATTATTAAAACTTAAAGTATCTTCTTCAAGTCAAATAGCCAGAATGTGACAGAAACAAGATCTGAACTCAGGTCTTCTTTGTTCTGATGCCAGCATTATATTTATTACATCATTCTGCCTTTCTTTTGCTTTTTGAATGGACAAAAAAATATTTTACTTGAATGTTTATTATGAACTTGTTTTGGGGGGAAATGGAAGCAATATCAGGCTGTAAAAGACCTATAAGTAAGTATAAGCTACAAAAAGTGAATTGAAATTTTCCCTCTAATCTGATCTAAGTAGTAACAAAGATGTACTATACTAATATTTGAAACAATGATTACAAAACTGAACACAGTCTTATTTTCATGAGTGGAGGCATCTAGGATATCTACTTGATATTTAGGTTGCAGAAATAATAGTACTGAAAGTACTTTTTAAGCTTTTAACTGTGTGTACAATGAATATAAATGTTATTTTAATTTGAATAACCAAATGTATTTTTAAATCTAATATGGTTAATTTTCCAATGGATCTAGGAGGAAAAACAAGTTTTAAAAACTGACATAAAATAGTTTGATATACTACTTTCTCATTAAAATTTAAAATAATTTATACTAAAGTATTAGAAGGGTACTTCATATAACATTAGTAATATCATAGGATGATAAAGATAATAAGGACAAGATGATCGCATTAAAGTTCCACATTATTATCTTTTCTTTTCAATTTTAGGAATATAGATCTGGGCTTCTGCCCACATCAGGTCTTGAGACAAAACTACCAAAAGGGAAAGTGAGATACTGAACATAAATTTTGCTTCCTTGAAAGTTTTATACTAAAATAGTTCTCATCATGAGGTAATTAAATGTAATTCAAAAGATATTTTAAGGTGTCTATTTTATTCAATATACAGGGGAAATATATTCATGAAACTATCAAACTAATGACAGGAAGGATATACATATACATATATATATGTACATATGTATGTATGTAAAAAATAATTAATATACTGTAAGTTAAAGAGAAAAAATGAAAAGCCTGAAAATATCAGGAGAAAGCTGAGAAGATAGTTCTTTAATCAAGGACAGTTTAGAAAGATTTTACAGAAGAGAATGGATTCTATAAATCATTTTGATTTTAAGTTGAAATGATGAATAATTTTTTGGGGGGAAGAAATTTGTTGATAATTTAAGTGAAAAATGATTAAGACCTCAACTAGGGATTACCAACCTTACAGAGGCTCTATGAAAACATTATTCACTTACTCTTTAATTCTCTTTAAGGCTCATACTTGTTATGTATCTGTTAGGTTCTCCTCAAACAGCTGCAGAATCAGAAAAATGACAATTTTTTAAAAGCCCTAATTATATAAGAGGAAATTGAAATCATTCAAGGGAAATTTTTTATTTTTTTTCCATTTGAATAAGATTATTTTGTCAATTTGGAACATTATTGCTTGGTTACAATAAACACATTATTTCACTCCTTCCCCTCCACCCACTCTTCCCACAACCAACATGCAATTTCATTGAGTATTACTTTTGTTCTTGATCAGAAGCTATTTCCATGTTGTTGTTTACACTAGGATATTCATTTAGAGTCTACATCCCCAACCATATCCCTTCAACCCATGTATTCAAGCAGTTGTTTTTCTTCGGTGTTTTTACTCCCATTGTGTTTCCTCTGGATGTGGATAGTGGTTATTCTCGTAGGTTCCTCTGAGTTGTTCAGGGTCATTGCATTGTCACTAATGGAGAAATCCATTATATTCGATTGTACCACAGTGTATCAGTCTCTGTCTATAATGGTTTCCTGGTTCTACTCCTCTCACTTTGCTTGAATTCCTGGAGATTGTACCAGTTCCCATGGAATTACTACACTTTATTATTCCTTTTAGCAAAATAGTGTTCCATCACCAACATATACCACAATATGTTCAGCCATTCCCCAATTGAAGGGCATCCCCTCATTTTCCAATTTTTTGCCACCACAAAGAGTGCAGCTATGAATATTTTTCTACATGTCTTTTTCCTTATTATCAATTTGGGGTATAAACCCATCAGTGCTATGGTTGAATCAAAGGACAGACAGTTTTTTATTGACATTTGGGCATAGTTCCAAATTGCCCTCCAGAATGGTTGGATTAATTCACAATTCCACCAGCAATGAATTAATGTCCCAACTTTGCGACATCCCCTCCAGCATTCATTACTTTTCTTTACTGTCATATTAGCCAATCTGCTAGGTGTGTAGTGATACCTCAAAGTTGTTTTGATTTGAATTTCTCTGATTATAAGAGATTTAGAACACTTTTTCATGTGCTTATTAATGGTTTTGATTTCTTTTACAGAAAATTGCCTATTCATGTCCCTTGCCCATTTGTCAATTGGAGAATGGCTTGATTATTTTGTACAACTGGTTTAGCTCTTAATAAATTTGAGTAATTAGACCTTTGTCAGAGGTTTTTGTAATGAAGATTGTTTCCCAATTTGTTGCTTCCCTCATAATTTTGGATGCAATAGTTTTGTTTGTACAAAAACCTTTTAATTTGATGTATTCTCTGCCCCAGTGGATTGGATTGTTCTTCCCTCCTTGGGTTATTTTTAAAGCACATAAGTATTGAGCATTTCCTATCTCCAACCTCTTTACCCTTCCAGTGTATTGATGTTCTCCCCTCTCCCACCATGAACTTCTTTATGACATATAAATTTACCCCCATTTGTTTCTTTTCCCATTTCTTTTAGTCATAACCTCTTTTCTTGTTTAGCTTTATTCATGTATATATATATATACATACACATGTATATGTATTTATGCATGCAGATATCTATAAACCTATTTATGTCTTGTCCTTTCATCCTATACAGTTTGTCACTGTTCCCTAAAAGTATACTTATTCTAGCTGCCCAGGTGATAACCACAGTTTTTAAGAATTACCAATGACCTCTTTTCTTTTAGGGAAACATATCATTTTAACTTATTGAGTCTCTTAAAATTTTTTTTGTTTCATTTTGTTTTTCTTTTTTCCTTCTTTTTTAATTACCTTTTGATGACTCTCTTAAGTTATGTGCTTGGACATCAAATTTTCTGTTCGGGTCTGGTCTTTTCCTTAAGAATTCTTGGAATTTTTCTATTGTGTTGAATGACCATACTTTCTCCTATAAGAATATAGTCAATTTTGCTGGGTAGTTGATTCTTTGTTGTAGACCTAGTTTCATTGATTTCCAGAATATCGTATTCCATGCCTTTCGGTCCTTCAGTGTGGATGCAGCCAGGTCCTGCATTATCCTCACTCTGGTTCCATGGTATCTGAATGACTTCTTGGCAGCATGTAATATCTTTTCTTTTGTCTGATAGTTCTTGAATTTGGCTATAACATTCCTGGGTGTTGTCAGTTGGGGATTAAGTACAGGAGGTGATCTGTGCATTCTTTCAATCTCCACTTTTCCCTCTTGTTCTAGAATATTGGGGCAGTTTTCTTGAATAATTTCCTGTAGTATTGTGTCCAGGCTTTTTCTTTTGTCGTGGTCTTCTGGTAGACCAATGATTCTTAAATTGTCTCTCCTCAAACAATTTTTAAATCCTCTCTTTTGTGAATGAGATGTTTCATATTTTCCTCAATTTTTTTCATTCTTTTGGTTTTGTTTTGTAGTGTCCTGCTGCCTTGTGAGGTCACTTAATTCTAGTTATTGTATTCTGGTTCTTAAAGACTGGATTTCATCCCTGGCTTTTTGGTTATCCTACTCTTTCTGGTCTGATTTTCTATGGAGGTCATCTTTCATCTCCTTTACCTCATCATTCATTTCCTTTGACTCATTTTCCAGATGGTTGATTTTGGTTTTCAAGAAACTATTTTCTCATTTTAGTTCAAGTTCCTCTGTTTCCAGATGACTTGTCTTAGTTTTTAAATTCTTTTCCCAATTGTCTTCAGCCTCTCTAAATTGTTTTTTTGAGTTGCATTTTGAGTTCTTCCAAAGCCGGTGGCTAATTTGCTGGGATTTCTGATTTATCATTTGCTGATCCCTCCCCCTCTGTTTCATTTGCTGAGTAGAAGCTGTCTATTGTATTTTCTTTATTCTTTTTCTGTTGTTTGCTCATATGCACACCTTCTTTACTCCCTGTATTTGTCTGTGCTCTTGCTCCTCTCATTTTTTTTTTGTTTTGTTGGCTTCTGTCAGTGTCCCCTCTTGGAGCTTTAACAGAAGATCTCTCAGTATAGTCTCTAGGGAAGGGTTGTTGGGGGTTTGAGCTTCCCTGTCCTCTGGAGGCTTTTGATTGGATTAAAGGCCAGCAGTCAATGAGGATGAGTGTAGAGCTTGGGCTTCCCTAAGTTCTCAAGACTTTTGATGGGATTAAGTTCAGCTTAGTTGGGCTGGGTGTGCTCTGAGGCTAAAACCTCCTGGAAGGCTGGAGCATATATGGAGGATCTCCACAGCTCTGGTCAGTCTGTCAGCTCTATGCTCCCTCTCCAGCTCCTTCCCTGCCACTATGTTCAAAGCTCTGAGCTTGGCACATCCCTTCCCAGAAGGTACACCCTCCAGACCAGCACCTTTGCCCTTCCAGTGGTTGCCGGTGCTGCTGGAGGCTCAGAGCTCTGGCCGGGCAGGAGGAGGGGTGCTTGGACCTTCCTTCTGCCTTCCCCTTAAAACCGAGTGTTCTCGGATTCTGGCTTTTGGGCGTGAATACCTTTTGAATTGATTCCAGCAGGAAGATTCCTTGGCTCTGTCTTCTTCTTAGGTTTGATTTTCAGTCCCCTAGGAGCATTCAGTTTGTTATCAGTAAGGAAGGGTATTCAGAGGTCTGAACTTCTGCTCCTTCTAGGCCACCATCTTGACTCTGCCCCTAGGGAAAATTTTTAAAAAGGGAGAGGATCAGGTCCAGATGGATGTAAAAGCAAATTCTATGATACCTTTAAGGAATAATTAATTAATATATGAATTATTCATTCTTGTTTTCTTCTGTTTTATTTATTCCCTCGAATCTGCTTTGTTGTTTCTTGATATCTCATTAGTTTCTGGATGGTCAATTCTGATTTTTGTAGGCCTGATTGTCCTCTGTCAGTTTTTGATTCTCCTTTTCAGTTGGACCATTTCTTCTTCTGTCACTTTCATTTCTCCTTGAATCACTTTAATTTCTCTTCCCCACTTTTCCTCTGACTCCCTTAATTGGTTTTTGAAGTCATTTTTAGCTTTCTAGAATCTGTGTCCTATGAAAATGAAATTATCCTCCCTTTGTTCTTTATAACTTAATCAGTCAGGAACTTCAAGATACTTTAGTATTAATTGCAAGGAAGTTTACATCCTCAGAGACAAGAAGTTGATGCCCCCCAGGGAAATTTTATACAAGTTAAGGAACTATGACTGATTCCTGAGATGTGACATGGAATGGGATATAACTGATGGGTAAAGAAAAGTGGATATAAGTGGGACCCAGGGACTCTTCAACCTCTTTTGCATTGGTGACTTGCTTGAGTTGATAACACTCTCACTGGAGATATTATTTTTTAGGTTGGTGACACTCTGGTTTTTGACACACCTTTTTGCATTGGTGACACTCTTGCTAGAGATACTACTATGCTGGTGACTCCTGCTGGAGAGACTCTCAAAGATTACTGACTGGAGATTGGACCTGAAGGAGCCTTTGTTAGTGATGAGCCTCATTTCATCAGAATTGCAATTAGGATATTTAGCTAAACTGGTCTCTAACTCTTTCCTACATTTCCCTCTCTTTACTATCACTACTTTGATCTAATAAAGCTATTAATAGCCTCACAATTTAATTTTAATTGTTAAAATTTGGTGACTTTTAAATTTTTACAATTTGGCAACCTTTTAACTATTACAGTCCAATCCATGATTTTCTTTTGGGCTTTGCATGTGTTTCCTTTGCTTTCACTGTCATCCTATGTGTCTGTACTTTTTGCTCTTTGTCTCCATAAAAATTCTTTAGAGTTAGGTGCTTTTTTGTTGGTTTCTCATTTTTCTTGTCTAATTATAGTTAGGCTCTTTTTTTTTCCTGGGAAGTTGGGATATCCTTTTAATCTTCAGTCCTTCCTTGATGCTATTCTCAACTTATTTCTGGTTTTTATCAGTTTCAGTTCTTGGTGAATGAATTGATGGCCTGAGTACTTAAAGCTCTGAGAGTCCCCTATTCCTTCTGATTCAATTAACCATTGAAATCCAGTTAACTCAAAGACTTGCCTTAGGCTTGGTTATAAGCTTTTTGTCATACTTTGATCTTGATCAGGTCTGGAACTTCTTAAATTGTAGCTGCAGACTTAGGTGTAAGTTTTTGGTCTTACTGTGTACTTGTTCCAATTGAGAAAACCCTTGATTGCCCTGCCCTTGAGATCTGCCTTGAGTTTTAGGTAAAACTGTCCAGGCCACCCCCACTCCCTTCATAATATCAGCCAACACAAACTGTGAACTACATCCTCATCCCAAGCCTGGACTGGGATTTTTGACTTAGCTCTGGGCTCACACAGATTGGCCCATTTTTGTCCTTACTGCCTTGGGCTTGAAGTCCAGACTTCTCCACAGGTTTGAGATTTCAAGGAGAACTGGTTGACATGGACCACTATTTGCCCAGGCAGGATCTCAGGGTCTAAATGTTGGCTTGAGTTGGGTTCTGATCCTGGGACAGTAGATGTGGGGTCTGTGCCTTGCTCTTCCCTCCTTGGTACATTATATGGACATGTAATCTGGAAAAAAGAATATATTAAAATCTAAAAAAATTGAATTCACATGCATAAAAAGAACAATTATTATCCCTTACAAATTATTCTTTTTCAATTTTAGAAACAAATTATATTGACTTTCTTTCATAAAATGAATAGGGTCAAATAACCTAAACAACATAAGTATAAAAGAAAGAATACTATGAAAAAATATCATCAATAACATTAATTAAAAAATTTTAAATAAAATCTCATTAAAGCACCACAATATTTTTCTAACTCATTCAGCCTGATAAAGTTTCAGTAATACTAGGTATGAAAGTATGTTTCAAAAGCAATTCTATCAGGGCCCTTGGTGGGCAGTTGTGGGCTGGGCTGGGTCAAACTAGGTCACTGTGCTAGGAGGGCCCAGAAAGAGGGTGCCTACCTTCATGCCCCAGACCTCCAACTAACCCCCAAAGGTTGGACAGATGGTTGTGTTGAGAACACTTTAGCCTGCTGCCCTGGTGCATAGAGACTCTTGGAGCACCATGACCTCTCCTCTCACCTTCTGCAACACCTGTCGCACATCCTACCTCTAACAGGAGAGGGCCCTGGAAATCCAACTGAGGAATTCCCAGAGAATTCAGAGCTTGAGGATGATGAAACCCAGGTCTTATCCTCATGCCTCAGTGGCACCCTCAGCTTCTCTGGCACTGGATATAATGAAGATGAAGAGGAAGTGGAGAAAAACAGGGATTCTCTAGAATGAGGGGCTTCCCTGTGCTGAAGGCTTATGAGTCTTGGAGAGAATGGCCCTTGGGAGGATAGAGATTGGAGTGCCCAATTAGATGGGCCACAAGATAGTAAACTCTAGACTGAAAAACTGTAAGACTTCTGGAAAAATTCAAGAAGTAACCTAGTTCTCCAGTGGCTGCTCTTTGAAGTGACTAATGCCAATGTCATCAATGAGACATCCTTCAAGTACATGCTCTGCATCATCACCCTGAGAGGCACTAGGTCAAAGTGTGTGCCCACTCAGATTTCCTGGCTCTACTCAACCTTTGAACATCCACACTTTCAAATTCAACAACAATTCCATGGGCTGATGGCTGTGGTTTCCTTCTCTTAAAATGCCTATGGTGCAATTTTCCTGCTGAGAGCATTGCTTGATGCAGCAGGGCCTTTAAAAAATTTCTGGGGCACCTGCAGGCTGTGCCTGAGCTTCATCAGGCAATAGACCTCCAGGACATCTTCATTCTGCCCCAGCTGAGATGGGTGCAAAGGCTCACTTGCACCAGACTCTACCATGAGGCACTTGGGCTCTGAACTAATGCCTGTTGCCTGAAAACCTAATTGGGCACTACAGTTGGTGCCCATTGGACACTGTTGACATTGGTAGACCTAGCTGTGTGCCACCAAGACCTGGAGTAGCCCAGTGAGTCTTGGTTTAGTTGTGAACAGGCTCTTTAGCTGCTAGGGGCTAGTGATTCCCATCTAATAATTTGATCTTTTTAAAAATTAATTAATTAATATGATTTAGAATATTAGAATTTAATTTAGAATATTAACATACTTACATGTTTCATGCTCTTTCCCTCCCCCTCCCAGAGCCAATGAGAAATTCCGTTGGGTAAACATGTAACAATGAATAAGACCTATTTCCATATTATTAATATTTGCAATAGAGTGATCATTTAGAATCTACATCCTTAGTCATATTCACATCAAACCATGTGATTAAGCAAATGTTTTTCTTCTATATTTCTACTCCCACAGTTCTCTCTCTGAATGTGGATGGCATTCTTTCTCATAAGTCCTGCAGAATTGTCCTGGATCATTGCATTGTTGCTATAAGAGAAGTCCATTTGTTCAATTGTGCTACAGTGTATCAGTCTCTGTATAAAATGTTCTTCTGGTTCTGATCTTTTCACTCTGCATCAATTCCTGGAGGACTTTGCAGTTCACATGGAATTCCTCCAGCTCATTATTCCTTTTAGCACAATAGTATTCCATCACCAACTGAAACCACAATTTGTTCAGCCATTCCCAATCAAAGGGCATCCCCTCATTTTCCAATTTTTTGCCACCACAAAGAGTGAGGTTATAAATATTTTTGTACATGTATTTCCCTATTATCTTTTTGGGGTATAAACATACCAATGATATGGCTGGATCAAAGCACAGGCAGTCTTTTAAAGCCCTTTGGGCATAATTCCAAATTACCTTCCAGAACATTTGGGTCAATTCACAACTCCACCAGCAATGCATTAGTATTGCTGGAACCTTTCCTTGAGGTTCATGTTCACTTTTCCTGGAGTCTTGACATTGACAAGCTCCAGTCAGAGGCCCAGCTCTAGGCCCTTTAAGAAGCTGACCTCACCCCCATTACATGCCCCAGCCTCAAAGAACTGCTTCTCAGGAAGGCTCTAGACTAAATGTCCTTTTCCTCTATGATGACAGGGATGTTTCATGAGAAGCTGTGGGAACAGACTCTGACAGGTATTCAAAAGAAGATTGTGGGAAATGGATTCTAGGATCATAGGACTCACATGACATCTTAGAGTTTCTCTAGTCTAAACCCTCTGGATCTATTTTCTTCTCTTTAAAATGGCCTATAACTTGTCCCACATTATACATGGTATTCAGTAGCAGGTCTCAAATTTGATCCTAAGTTCTTGGACCATGAGACCCTCATTTCCTTTCAGCCCATCACCCTTTTGCTATGCCCTTGACCAGCCTAGTGTATCTGTAGTCAGACTTACCGGTAGGTGGCAGTGATTGAACTCAGAGATGTCTATTATATGTTTCTCAATCAAGGAGGAGAGATGGACTCTTCCCCAGGCTAAGTCCATTGCCACTAATCCACCTATTCTCCCTTTCCCATTAACTTTGAAGGACAGTCCCCTCAAAAGGTCAAAAATGGTGGAGCAACTGTTCTAGCCAAAAAAAAATTATTATTATTATTAATATGTATTTCCACATCATATTGTGAAACAAGATGCATGCTGCTTACATTATAGATAAATTAATGGAGAAAATATAGCAAAGAATGATATGCTTCAATGTGCTTTTTGCAGTGGATAGCCTTTTTTGCCAGGAGTCAGCATTTCTCTTCAATATGAAAAACATACTACTTAATTAAAACTCAAATTAAGATTTATATGTAATTGGCAAATATTGGAAACCTTCTCCAAAATGCAAGAGTAAAGCAAGGATTCTTCAGTTCTTTTCTGCTATTTGATATAGTCCTAAAAATGGAAACTATCACAATAAAAAGGGAATATGCCAATAACAATAATAGATAACATTTATATAGTGCTTAATATAAGACAGGAACTCTATACATATTAAATTATTTTATCATTATGACAATTTTTTGAGATTAGGTTTAAATTTATGTCAACCTCACACTAAATGAGGTGCTCTACCACTGTGCCACCTCCCTACCCTATAAATAAAAGGCATAAGAAACTTGACAAAGAGGAACTAAAGCTATCAAACTACATATTTTTTACAGATGACATGATAGTATATTTAGAAAATTCCAGGGAATCAGCAAGAAAACAAATTGAAACAAGTAAAGCTCCACAGTAAGCGTTAGTAAAATATAAAAAAAACCCAATAAAACTAAGGAAATTAACCATGTTTCTATAAAGTAATAATAAGGGGGCAGCTGGGTAGCTCAGTGGATTGAGAGCAAGGCCTAGAGATGGGAGGTCCTAGGTTCAAATCTGGCCTCAGACTCTTCCCCGCTGTGTGACCCTGGGCAAGTCACTTGACCCCCATTGCCTAGCCCTTACCACTCTTCTGCCTTGGAGCCAATTTACAGGATTGACTCCAAGATGGAAGGTAAGGGTTTAAAAAAAAACTGTATAAAGTAATAATAAATTCCAGAAACTAATGGTAAAAAGTAAAGTCCCTGTTTAAAAAAAAAAAACTTTGAAGTAAATAAATTATCTGGAATTTTATATTCCCAAATATAACCTAAAAGATTGATAGCATTTTGGTTTTTTTATTGTTTCCTTTATGTCTGTTGTAGCCTTTCATATATGAGGTAGGTCATAAATTCCTATTTCTAGATCTGAAAGAATCCTAAAGCCACTGATTTCTAATTGCTTCTTGCAACAGAAGCCCAGGGTTATTATTTGTTGTGTGACAGAGTTAAGAAGCATAAGAGGTGTGATTTAAACATGTCCTCTGATCCCAGACACAATCTTCCTTCACTGTAACAACAGATATTCCCAAAGTGCTTAATAAATATTTGTTGAATTGAACTTCAGTATTTAACCTAGTGGATGATCTTGACCAAGTCACTTAACCACTTTGAGATAACAATTCTTCATCTGTAACAAGGAGTAATTATACTGGTATTTCATAGACTTCATGCAAGAAAAATACTTTGCAAACCTGAAAGAAATATTTGAGATAACAGAAATAATAACATTCATTATAAGTAACTATTCCTTTAAGTAAAGAGGAACTTTTTCCTCTAAAAGAAAACTAAAAAATTTAAAGGAAGTAAATGAAATTATTTTAATTTATTATTCTCCTGTAAAGAATCGTCATTAGAATAGTATATATAGGACTTGATCAAAGTGAATAATGAATTCCATAAAGTGGTCAAAAGTATTTGAATTCTCATTAATTGAAGGTATAATTATGTAAAATATGCAGTCTGAATTTGAATAATGCAACTACTTCAAAGGATTCATTATTCGCAGTAATCAGGACCTCACTTATTGCTACCATCACCAAAGCTTTGCTTAGGCAACTTCATGCCCACTGATTTGCAGCTTTTTGGATCACAAAGTGGTGTGACCATAATTCTGAACATGCTATTTGCTGGCAGACTGACAGTTATTTTTTTTTAATCTGTATCTGTTATGAAGAAAAATATATTACCGTAGTGCTTTTAAACCAAGACCAGACATTTGAACTGTCATTTCCACCTCTGATTTCCATCAAGGTTCACAAAGCTTTTAGAGGTGCACTCAGTAATGTATCCTGCATATCAAGATCCACAAAAGGCAATGCTTCTGTTCTACAGCGGGGTGAGAGGCAGAGCCCTGGACTCTTTGTAGTCCTCAACCAGGGAGTTCAAAAGCATCAACAAAGGACTTTAATGCAGCCAAGGATTTTTTCAATGACTTTTATTCTTCATGAAATGTATTCAGCTAAGAAAGAATAGGAAATAGAGATCTTAAAATAATTTCCATGGAAGAAACCAGATTTCAAATGATATAATGAACTGATGTGCAGTAAGGGTAGACATAATTTGCTCAGCGTATTTTATAAATGTAGAAGTAATTGATCTTCATTTTATGTAATTCTCATAAATAGGAAAATATAGATAAATGAATGTAGTCATTCATAGCAGCTTTCTGATATAGTCACGATCTATGATAAATAGTATTATACTGTGTTATGGTGTACCAAGAAGTGAACAATGAGAACTCTGGTGGGTACCATCTCCTTGATGCTCCGGGGACTGAAGTTTCTTCAAGGGAAAGTTTGATTCATTACATAAGTTTAAACTTCAATGAATGTAAAAATTTATATATATTTATATATGCATATATTATATAGTACATGTATATTTATACACATACATATATGCATATGTGTAGTCAATCATATGTACACAGATATATTCTTTTGTACACATGCAAAAAAAATCTCTATAAAATACCTTAACATTTTATAGAACTTAGTTTTACAAATTACTTTACATCCACTATCCCATTTGATTCTCTAATCAAGTCACTGTAGTAATGTATTACTAAAATTTTATAGAGTAAACATTAAACATAGTGAGGATCTTAGAGATGAAAAGTATTGCTGAAAATCACACAGATTTGAAAAAAAATTTCTAGACTGGATTTGAAAAAATGTTTTCTGATTCCAAGGCCAGTATTCTTTTCCTTTCATCATGCTGTTTTATAATCTCTAATACATTTAGTAAACAGATTACTATTATAGAATATTCAGGAATTGGGATTTGGGTCCTTTATTCTGCTATGACTTTAGTTTGTGCTGATCCACAATCTTCCCCAGCATCCCTTGTGATTAGCAAATATCATGTATTTGCAAGATTGCAGACCAGGGATAGGAGGGAAGTCTCTGGTCAGAACATTTGGACATCATTAGCTCTGACTTGGTAGATATATGGCAGCTACATCAGAAGAAGTGCAGTTTACTATTCTGCAATTATTAGCACAGTAAATTAATATTAGATACATCATTTATGCCTTAATTACTAGTATTTTTTATTTTAAATATTGTATAAGAATGTAATGTTTTAAAAGTAATTAGCTCATTCATGTATAATTGGTACATACACTCCATTTCTTCTCTGCTTTCTTTATTACACACATCCTAATATTTCCCAAGTATAATATATGAAATGGAGCAAAGAGAACACAGTGTCAATTAACCCCCCCAGGCTTAACCTAAGTCTATCAAAACTGAGAATGGTACACAAGTAATCTGGTCAATGTGGGTCTTCATAGCAAATGTATTTACTCCTGGGCACTGGGAAGCTCTGGGGGCATCTTCTATTATTTATTTTGGCACCCTTGCTGTTTGAAGGCAGTACTTTCAAGGTTGAGTACATGCAGCCTGAGCTAATCAGCACTTAATGACATTGGGTTGTTATTCCCAGAAGCCCTGCCCTAGCCTTCCTGAAATGGCAGAGAGCATGCAACATGACTGAGTTGGATGAGTTCACAGGCTGTCCATGGGGACTAGACAACATTGAAAACTATATATGAACTGTCCAAATGTTTGGTAGAATCAGTTTTCGAGAAATAAGCAGTATCTCCAATCACACTTCATTTAAATCTTGAAAAAGAATACACCAAAGATTGGCAATGGAAGAGAAATGGGAGGGGAAAAGATAATGATTTCTCTAAGAAAGGGAAAATGAAAACAAAATTGTTTAATTTTGTAGAATTCATGTATTTCCTCATCTATAAAAATGTAATTGACATATTCTTTTCTGACTACCAGACTAGGCTGATAAGAATCAAATAAGATAATACTCATAGAAATATTTTGTAATCTAAATGAAAGAGAATTCATGAAAATTATTATTAATATTTTATGAAATAATGTGGCAAAATTGGATTAAAGACTGATCTTAGAAATAGGAAGACTCCTTAGGAAAAGTTCAGCTCCCTAGCACCTATATATAATATCTGTATTGCCATGGACAATTTACTTTAATCCATATACAGGGAAATCTTTTAATCTATAAACAACAGACCAGTTGCTTATCTACATTTCTAGAAAATGATTTCTACCCTATTAGTTTTGTAGCCCTGTCAACACAAATGCATTTGCACAACACATAAACATAATAAACATGAACACACTTGTATATGAATGCCTTTTGGTGGCTCAGGGGCTAGAGAACTGATTTGGAATCAGGAAAACTTCTGATACGTACTAACTATATGACCCTACAA
Source organism: Monodelphis domestica (assembly GCF_027887165.1). NCBI lineage: Eukaryota > Metazoa > Chordata > Mammalia > Didelphimorphia > Didelphidae > Monodelphis > Monodelphis domestica. Next base: position 202,223,693 of record NC_077233.1, read on the forward strand.
AAGTAATTTCATTTCTATCAACCTCTGTTTCCTCATTTGTAAAAAAAGGAAAAATATTTTCTACTCAAAGGTTTTTTGTGTGTATGTGTGAATCAAATGAAATAATACTTTATTTTGCTTCATAAAAAAAGAATCATTGTAAACTTTAAAGCACTCTACAAATTTTGGTTTTACACATGCACATATGTATATATATATATATATATATATAAATATGCAAAATAAGTAATAGTGTTAAATTGAAAGCAATGGACATCTATGATACCTTCTGGACACCAAAAAGGCAAGGATAGTACTTCCTTTTACTTATTTTGCATATTTATACACTCACATGCATATAGAAAACTAGAATTTGTAAAATGCTTTAAGATTTACAGTGTTCTTTTTTGTGAATTAAAATAAAAGTGTAATAGGAGATACAATCCAACCCTTTCTGGTGTCCAGGAAGTATGTTAGGGGCCCAATGATTTCAGTTTAACTCATTATTTTCAGGTTCTTCTAACGGCAAATTTACCTTTGTTGATAGTACATTTACCATTGTGAAGTGTGACAATCATACCTCTGCATCTCTTCCATACAAATTTAAAACAGAAGACACACATACAAACACACTAAAACAAAGCAAAACAAAATCTATGTAGTATGCTGATACCAACAGTTTATTCTTACCGGGAAATATATTGGAGTCATTTTCCTATTCTCAATTTATTGGACAGAATAGAAGCTAAAGCTAAGTGAGAGAATATCCTTTTCTATGATGTTTGGTCCCAGGATACATACCAAGAAAGGACCAAATAAAGGCTACTGAAAGAGGGAAGTCACTTAAGACAATAGAGTAGCTTCTGAGAGATGATCATAATGATGAAAGTGAAGGAAGTTGCAATGGGTAAAGGCTGCAACTAAAAAAAGACTGTGAGATGTGTATGACATGAAAGGAGAAAAAGAGGAGAAACTGGTTTTGACAGCAAAATACTAGAAGCTAAGAAGAATCTTCATTCTTCACCCCAGAACAAAAGTAGAACCAAACCACAGAGCAGACAGAGAGTAGCTGACTATGAATTGTCCTTGGAACCTGCAATAGCAATATTTTCAAGCTATTAAAACATTAACATTTGTGTCATATTTTTTTGTGGGCACATGGCCAAAAATATTAGGAAGTGGTGTAAATATGAGTAGTATGAGCAGTACTATCATGACATTTTAAATTAAGTAAATATCTCATTTCTTTAATCTGGAGTTTATTACAGGAATATTTACAAGTCAGATGTATGTAGGTATTTCATATTCCGACTTCTCCTAATGTAGTGTAAAGTAGGTTCCCAGGTCTTCAGACATACTTAATATAATGAGGGAAAGGAAGAGAAGGGAAGTAAAATAATCCTATCTCACCAATGGAAAGCTATCATTTTTGGGGCTTGCTGAGAAACTATCCAAAGAATTCATAATGATAGATATCTTGCTTCCTTAAGTCACGGGTCCCCTTTACTTCTCTTGAAACTATGGTGTCTACAGAACTTTTTTTTTTTTAATAAGAAGCATGCAACTCAGGGAATGCTTTCCAAGACACCCATATTTGTGAACTCTTAAAATTGCAAACTTTTGAACTTAGAGTCATCCATTAAGCAAACCCACACCTTTTTTTTTAAATAATTAACTAATTAATTTGGAATATTTTCCCATGGTTACATGATTCATGTTCTTTCTCTCCCCTTCTCCATTCCCCCTCCCATAGCCAGCAAGCAATTCCACTGGGTTTTACATGTATCATTGATCAAAATCTATTTCCATATTATTAATATTTGTAATAGTCTACATCTCCAATCGTATCCCCATCGAACCATGTGATCAAGCAAAAGGTTTTTTTTTTTTTTTTCTGTGTTTCTTTTTCCATTTCCATGGTTCTTGATGTGGATAGCATTCTTTCTCGAGGTCCCTCAGAATTGTCCTCGATCATTACATTACTGGCGATAGAGTAGTCTATTACATTCTATTGTGCCACAGTGTATCTATCTCTGTGTATAAGGTTCTCCTGTTTCTGTTTCTTTCACTCTGCATCAGTTCCTGGAGGTTGTTCCAGTTCACATGGAATTTCTCCAGTTCATTATTCCTTTTAGCACAATAATATTTATTTTTAAAAAAATTAGCAAAGGGATGGGTATTTTATTTTATTTTTTTAATTTAAGTTAATTTATTTAGTCAATTTACCACATTATTCCTTGGTTACAAGAATTATTTTATTTCCCTCCTTCCCTTCCCCACACCCTTCCCACAGCCAAAGTGCAATTACACTGGGTATTGCATTAGGATGTTCATTTAGAGTCTTCATCCCCAAATATATCCCCTTGACCCATGTATTGAAGCAGTTGTTTTTTATTTTTCTGCATTTCTCCTCCCACAGTTTTTCTTCTGAATGTAGATAGTGTTTTTTTTTTCTTGTAGATTCCTCCAAGTTCATCAGATAACTGCATTGCCATTAATGGAGAAGTCCATTACATTCTATTGTACCACAATGTATCAGTCTCTGTGTATAATGTTCTCCTGGTTCTGCTCCTTTCGCTCCTCATCAATTAATGGAGGTCATTCCAGTTCAAATAGAATTCCTCCAGTTCATTATTCTTTTGGGCACAGTAGTATTCTATCACCAACAAATACCACAGTTTGTACAACCATTCCCCAATTGAAAGGCATCTCATCATTTTCAAATTTTTTTGCCACCACAAAGAGCATAGCTATGAATATTCTTGTACAAGTCTTTTTCCTTATTATCTCTTTGAGGTACAAACCCAGAAGTAGCACAATAGGATTTAATCACGGAAAGATGCCACAATTTTTTCAGTCATTCCCCAATTAAAGGGCATCCCCTCTTTTTCCATCTTTTTTTGCCACCACAAAGAGTGTAGCTATAAATATTTTTGTACATTTTTTTTCCTTATTCTTTCTTTGGGATACAAACCTAGCACTGATATGACTGGATCAAAGGGCAGGTAGTCATTTAAAGACTTTTGGGAATAATTTCAAATAAGCACTCCCATTCCTAAGGTAACCAGAACCCTAAATTTCTACCTTCTCTACCTATAACAATCATTTTTCAGGTCATAATATCTTATAGATAAAAATCAAACCACTTTACGTGGAGTTTGGAGATTCAGGAATATTATCCATTGGTTACTCTCTTAGAATGGGTTAGCATGAATATAACAATTTCTGCCACATGGGAGGACTTCTGTTGGTGTCATAACTTCTGTCATTTCCTTAACTTGGGAAAGGTCATTTCCAGAAATTCTTCTCTTAGGCCAAGAAGTCAAGAAAAATTATGGGCCAGAATATAAATCTCCCATTTCTCTTTGTTGCAAGGAGTATCATTATCAGTTTGGGTTAGAAAAGTGGACACACTTTCCTAACATTTCTTGTATCATAGGACAAAGGTCAAATCTGCTTCATTCTGGTCTTTCTTTTAAAAAAAGAAAAAACAAATCAAATGGTCAGAGGATAATCAGTTGTTTGCTTTTAAAGGATGGCAGTAAAAAGGTTTGATTCTAATAATAAGAATCTTTATGTTCTAGCTATGCAATCATTCTGGGAGATTCCCTACTGATTAGAAATAAATCAGAAGTTACTTGTTACCTTCTTAACAACTGGGCAATGTGCATATCCATGCTTTATAGGAACTTTATAAAAGCTATTTTTCGTCAGACTCATTATTAGGAGCCACATTGATTATTCTCTCCAAAATTTCTTAGTAATGGAGATGTAAATAATCACTAAGATTATTATTTTATTAGCAACCTCTGAGATTAAATTCAGATCTGTATGAGTTTAAATCTTAAGTTCTAGATTGATGGGTACAAATTTATTACTTATATATTTAGTTTTAGGTTTGATCTGGAATTAAAGTAAACAGTAAGACAAAGAAAAATTGTAAATGAGGCAGAGAATTAATGAAACTATGATATTTTGAGAAATAGAAGTTTGTTTCTTCTCCACACTGAAAGAAAGTATTTTCAGTCTTTCAAGAGAGTGACAAGAAAAAAAAAACATTAAAATCCAACAGATTTTTCTATATAAGTCTAAAATATACCTTCATAGAAAAACAGAAACCTTAGGAGGCCATTATTCTTTCACTCAGCTCCAAAAATTGTTATAGAAAATTTATTAAAAATAGATTAACCAGCCTTGGGTCACAATTTCCTTTTTTGTGAAATGAGGGAATTTAAGTAGAAGCCCTCCTCCCCATTTTATTTAGCTGTGAAATTCTGACTTTAAATAAAAATAACAAATTAAATGGAAATAATTATTTTTATTGTTACTCAAAATAAACCTTATGCTTTTATAATTTGAAAATTTATGAAATAAATTTAAAGAAATCCAATAATTACCATCAAGGGCACTATTGAACCGGTCCTAGACATGGGAGGGCTTGGATTCTAATCTGGACTCAAAAATTTCTTAGCTTTGTGCTCCTGGGCAAGTTACTTAACTCCTATTGCCTAGCCCTTACCCTCTTGCCTTGGAACCAATACCCCATATTGGTTCTAAGATGGAATGTAAGGATTTAAAATAAAAGAAAGTTAAATAGGAGTCATATATGATTAAGCAGAAAAACTAAATGGATTCTTTATGAGATAAGTAACTAGATAGAACACATTTATTTATTTTAAAAATCCTTACCTTCTGACTTAGAATATATACTATGAATTGGTTGCAAAGCAGAAGACATCCAAGGACTACACCAGTAATGGAGAACCTTTTAGAGGGGCAGATGATGTGAGAAATGTCCTCAGGCACATGTGGACAGGGGGTGGATAGCAACTTGGTCCCATGTCCCTCTGATTTCTTAATAATGAACTCTGTGCTGGGGTGACAGCTCATGTGCACAAAGAGGGCTCTGAGTGCCCCCTCTAGCACACATACCATAAGTTCACCACTACAGGTCTAGGCAATTGGTTTTAGTGATTTGTCCAAGGTCACACATCTAAAAAATATCAGAAGCCTGATTTGAATACAGGACCTCCTATATCCAGGCCTTGACCTCTGTCCACTGAGCCATCTATCTTCCCTAGGAATAGCATTTTAAAAGTTCTTTCTGTACCAGGCACTAGGGAAAGCTAAGCATTGGGGAGATAAAAAAAGAAAGAAAGGAAAGAAAAGAGCCCATACTTTCCAGGTACTTATATTTTAATGGCAGTAGATAGTGAATATAGGGCAGGGAAAAGGAGATTATTCAAATGAAATTAGTAAACAGATGAAGAGGTACACAGAATAGAGAGTGAGCCAAAGGTCAAAGAGGAGCATATATAGCACTTCTGATATCAGTTGAAGCAAAGGACTCAACAGTAATTAGATTGACTTCAGGGTAGACTTATCTCAAGATAAAGAAAGTAGCCAGTGTAGAAATAAAACAGAGTTTATTTAATTTTTAGAAAGATTATTTATTTTTATTTTATTCTTAGAAAAATATTCTGTAATCAATGAAAATAATTTTGAATACCACTTCATCTACCATGAATGAATCTATCACTTATCATCTATCACCTATCAACTATGAGTACCCCCACATAAATCAAGTTAGTAAAGATGAAAAAGTCAATGTTGGAGGTACTGTGGAAAGATAAGCCCACCAATTTACCACTTAAGAACCAGTGTATCCATCTAATAATTCTAGAAAATTTCAAACTGTAAATGAATAGTTGTTAGAATATACATATTCTTTCAAACAATTATTTCTGCATTCAAAGGAATCTATTAACTTTTTGATGAAGGAAATTATAGGCAGAAAGAAAATTTCAATACATTAAAAAACACTGTTCTTCTAGGTAAACATGGAGGCAATCAAGACTCAGGACTCTTCCTCTCCTCAACACCTATCAATATAGACTACCTCAAAAGGTCAAAAAACAAAATTCATATGAACAAAGGTACTCTACAATAGGGTGAAGCATTGGAGGTATGTGGTATTTAAGCATTTTCACACCATAAGAGGGGTGAAAAATCTTCCACCAAAGTGTGAGCTGATCAACCCTCCAACACCGCACCTATGGAGCCAGAGTCAAAGACAGCCAGTGCTAGAATCAGTGAGTGAGCAAGAGGTACCTCTATAGTGAGTGAGGAGTACCTCTAGTTTCTTGGCAGCAGACTAAGACCACCAAAGACCTACCCCTGAGAACAGCTAAACCTGAAACACCAGCAGGCTGAAGAGTGCAGACCATGGGTGCCTGCAGGGTGATAGCACAGAGGAGAGCAGCAAATAGCAGAAGCTGCAGTGACTCGAGAGCTGGCCTCAGGCAAAATCCTTATTACATAGCTCCATAGACAGAGAGTCTGTCCTCCTAATATAGATTTCTGACTGGAAACAGAAGGAAAACCCACCATAGTGATGGCAAACAGTGTCCAGAAACAACTATACAACAACAAGAAAAAAAGAAGAAGGGGTTGACCTTGGATAATTTTTATGGAGGAAAAATCCAGACAACAGGAAATAACAAAATAGGAAATACAAATAACTGCATCAAAACTTTCCAAAAAATGGAAATTGACCACAAGATTTTGAAGAATTTAAACTGGAGCTAACCAAAAAAGATGGAAGCCTTCTGGCAAGAAAAGTGGGAAATAGTTAAAAAAATATCAGTATAAAGGACAAGAATTCCCAATTGGAGAAAGAGATAGAAGCCATGGGATAGACCAAACTGAAAAGGAAAATAAAAAAGATTGTAACAGAAAATCAAAAGATTACAGCAGAAAAATAGGCCATAAAGCCCAGAATTGGGCAATGAGGAACCAATGATATTGCAAAACAGCAAGAATTAATAAATCAAAGTCAAAAGATTGACAAAATAGAAGAAAATATAAAATATCTCACTGACAAGACAACAGATCAAGAAAACTGATCACGAAGAGACAATTTGAGAATCATTGGTCTGAAAACCCAGAAATAAACAGAAATCTTGACATAATACTACAAGAAATCATCCAAGAAAACTGTCCTGATGTTCTGGAATAAGGGTTCAAAATACACATTGAAAGAGTTCATAAATCATGCTCTAACCCTCAAAAGACAACTCCCAAGAATTTAATTGCCTAATTCAAGAGCATTCAAGCTAAGGAGAAAATTTTACAAGAGGCCTAAAAGAAACAATTCAGATATCAAGGAGCACCAATCAGGATTATCCAAGATCTGGAAACTTCTACACTAAAAGACCAGAAGGCTTGGAATATCATATTCAGAAAGGCAAGAGAATTGGGTCTTCAACCAAGGATCACCTACCCATCAAAACTGACTATATACTTCCAGGGGAAAGAATGAGCATTCAAGAAAATAGAAGATTTCCAAGTATTTGTAAAAAAAAGATCAGAACTAAGTGGAAAGTTTGATATCCAAACACAAAAATCAAGAGAAACATGAAAAGGTAAATAAGAAAAAGAGGGGAAAGTTGAAAAATGTTTTTTTTACTCAAACTTTCTTCTTCAAGGGCTTCAATGAGATAAAATTGTTTATATTGATATATGGGAAAATGTTATTTGTAACTCTCAAAAAATACTATAGTAATTAGAAGAATCATTCACAGGAAGAGATTGGGGTAATAAGTGCTATAAGATGATATGCAAAAAAAGTAAAAGGGAGGGGGGAATCAAAGATGGCACAAAGAGAAACTTGAAGTAATAAGATAAATTGGATAATCTCTACCACACAAAGAGGCACATGGGAAAGGGAGGGGAAGAATACTATTGTAAGAATGAGAGGAAGAGAGTGCTAATAAGTAATACTTAAACCTTACTGTCAGTGAAATCAATTCTGAGAGGGAAGAGCATCTGGATCCATTGGGGTATCAAATGCTATCATACCCTACAGAGAAAGTAAGAAGGGAAAACAAAGGGGGGAGAGTGGGGTGGATAGTACAAAATAGGGAGGAAAAGAGAGGAGGGAGGGAACAGAACAGACCCTAAAAAATGGGAGGGGGCAGAAATGGAAATATAATAAGGATGAGGATTAGTGGGCTGATTAAAAGGAAACTACTGGTATAAAAGGATATAGCAAAAGAAGAAAGTACAGAAATAGGAGAGGATATCAAAATGCTGGGGAATACACAAGTGACAATCATAACTTTGAATGTGAATGGGATGAACTCACACTTAAAATGAAAACAAATAGACAAGTGGATTAGAAATCTAAATTCTACTATATGTATATGTTGTCTACAAGAAACACATGAGGTTGGTAGATACTCACAAGGTTAGAATTAAAGGTTGGAAAAAATATCTATTGGGCCTCAACTGAAAGAAATAAAGCAGGAGTTGCAATAATGATATCTGACAAAGCCAAAGTAAAAATAGATCTGATTTAAAGGGATAGGGAAGGTAAATACATCCTGATGAAAGGGAGTATAGAAAATGAGGAAATATCAGTAATCAACATGTATGCAACAAATGGTATAGCATGCAAATTTCTAATGGAGAACTAGTGGAGTTGAAGGAGGAAATAGATAGTAAAACTATACTAGTGGGAGATATGAACTTACCACTATCAAATTTAGATAAATCAAATAAATAAATAAATAAAAAGAGGAAGAGATATAAATGAAATATTGGAAAAATTAGAGTTAATAGATATATGGAGAAAAATAAATATGGACAAAAAGGAATACACCTTCTTTTCAGCAGCACATGGTACATTCACAAAGATTGACCATGTACTAGGGCATAAAAACATGGCAAACAAATGCAGAAAAGCAGAAATAATAAATGCAGCCTTTTCAGATCATAATGCAATAAAAATAATAATCAGTAAGGGTACACAGAGAACCAATTCAAAGATTAATTGAAAATTACATGATATAATTCTTGAAAATTGGTTAGTTAAAGAACAAATCATAGAAACAATTAATAATTTCATTGAAGAAAATGACAATGATGAGACATCCTTTCAAAATCTATGGGATGCAGCCAAAGCAGTACTCAGGGGAAAATTTATATCCTTGAGTTCATATATTAACAAATTAGGGAGGGCAGAGGTCAATGAATTGGACATGCAAATCAAAAACTTGAAATTAAACAAATTAAAAACCCCCAGATGAAAACTAATTTAGAAATCCTAAAAATTAAGGGAGACATTAATAAAATTGAAAGTGAAAGAACTAGTCAATTAATAAATAAGACTAGAAGCTGATACTTTGAAAAAAATAAAATAGACAAAGTACTTGTCAAACTAATTAAAAAAGGAGAGAAGAAAACCAAATTGATAGTGTCCAAGATGAAAGGGAGGCCTCACATCTAATGATGAGGAAATTAAGGCAATCATTAAAAACTACTATGCCCAATTATATGACAACAAATATGGTAATCTAGGTGATATGGATGAATACTTACAAAAAATATAAATTGCCTAGACTAACAAAGAATGAAATAAATTACATAAACAACCCCATATCAGAAAAAGAAATTTTACAAGCCATCAAAGAACTCCCTTAGAAAAATTCCCCAGGGTCTGATGGATTCACAAATGTATGCTATCAAATACTCAAAGAACAACTGATCCCAATATTATACAAACTATTTGACATAGTAAGCAAAGAAGGAGTTCTACCAAATTCCTTTTATGACACAAATATGGTATTGATTCCAAAGACAAGCAGGTCAAAAACAGAGAAAGAAAACCATAGACCAATCTCCTTAATGAATATAGATACGAAAATCTTAAATAGAATGTTAGCAAAAAGACTCCAGCTATGATCACTAGGGTTATTCATTATTATCAGGTGGGATTTATATCAGGAATGCAATGATGGTTCAAGATTAAGAAAACCATCCACATAATTGACCATATCAAGAAGAAAATCAACAAAAATCACATGATTATCTGTACAGATGGAGAAAAAGTCTGACAAAATACAATACTCATTCCTATTGAAAACAATACAAAGTATAGAAATAGAAGGGCCTTTCCTAAAAATAATAAACAGTATATATCTAAAACCAACAGTAAACATCATCTGCAATGGGGAAAATCTAGAAGCCTTCACAATAAGATCAGGAGTGAAACAAGGATGCCCATTATCACTTCTATTATTTAACATTGTAGCAATTAGAGAAGAAAAAGAAATTTAAAATATTAAAATTGGCAATAAGGAGATGAAGGTATCATTCTTTGTGAATGATAAGATGGTCTACTTAAAGAATCCTAGAGAACTAAGTAAAAAGGTAGTGGAAATAACAACTTTAGCAAAGTTGTAGTATAAAAAAAAAACCCACATAAGTCATCAGCATTTCTCTATATCTTCGACACATCTCAGCAGCAAGAATTAGAAAGAGAAATTCCATTTAAAATCACCCTAGATAATATAAAATACTTAGGAATCTATCTGCCCATACAACACAGGAACTATATGAACACAACTACAAAACACTTTCCACACTATTAAAACTAGATCTAAACAATTGGAAAAAAAATTAACTCCTTATGGGTAGGATGAGCTAACATAATAAAAATGACCCTCCTACCCAAACTTATTCACTAGTTAGTGCCATACCTTTCACATTAACAAAAAAAACTTTTTTTTTCTGATTCAGAAAAAAAAAAACAAAACATAAATTTCATTTGGAAGAACAAAAGGTTAAGGATATCCAGGTAAATAATGAAAAAAAAAATCTGAAGGAAAGGGGCCCTGTAGTACCAGATCTCAAACCATACTATAAAGCAGTGGTCATCACAACAATATGGTACTGGCCGAGAGACAGAAAGGAGGATCAGTGGAATAGACTTGAGGTAAGTGACCTCAGCAAGACAGTCTATGATAAACCCAATGATCCCAGGTTTTGGGACAAAAATCCTCTATTTGATAAAATCTTCTGGGAAAATTTGAAGGCAGTATGAGAGAGACGGGTTGGATCAACTTCTCATACCCTAAACCAAGATAAACTCAGAATGGGTGAATGACTTGAACATAAAGAAGAAAACTATAAGTAAATTAGGTGAACACCTATATGTGTCAAAGAATTCTACAAAAAATAAGATTCAGGAGTACCCTATAGAATAGAACCCATTGATTTTACAAGGAATAATGTTAACTCTGGTTTAAAGCTTTTAGGATCTAGTGAAAAGTTGAGTGAAAAGTCTTCAAAGAGACAGTTCCATATTTCCCTTATCCAGTGGTACCCTTTCTAAGAATTGGATGTTGAATGTAGTTAACTACACAGATTGTTCCAAAGATGGAACAACATCTATGTATGTGTATGCACATTATTTATATAAATATATATGCAAATTGATTTCTGATATGCATATACATAGACATGCATAGGAAGTTAATATATATAAAGAAATATAGTTATTATTTACATAGTTACAATACAAAAGATAGCAAAGAATCATAATATGCATATCAACTCTAGCACACTTTGATTTATACATTGACAGTTTCACTGTGTGACATATTTAGCCCTGTGGTCTGCGTTTTGTTTTATTTTTTCAATTAATAATATTTTTTCTCCCTCTTACTCTAAACTCAAATTGGAAAAAAAAGACAATCTTTAAAACAAATGTGCATAGACTACTTTTAATTTCATTAACCCCACCCAAGGCTTCTATTCATTTTGTCTATACCTGAGAGACAGTAAACATAACACAGTAGATAATGAGCTGACCTTAGCACACAAAGACTTATGTTCATGTCTTTTATGAGCTGTGTGATACTGAGCAAGTCATTTAATCATTTAGTGCCCCCTAAGTTAATTTAAAATCTATAGGTAAGTTGAAGATCTATATGTGTAAAGGGAATTGCCTGACTGAGAATTGACTACATAAATTAAATAAGGGGTAGCTCAGGAGATTGAGATCCACACCTCAAAATGGGAGGTCCTAGGTTCAAATCTGACTTAGACACTTCCTAGCTGTGTGACCCTGGGCAAGTCCCTTAACACCCCCTGCCCATTGCCTAGCCCTTACTACTCTTCTGCCTGAGAACCAATACATAGTATTTATTCTAAGATAGAAGGTGAAGGTTTATTTAAAAAAAAAAAAGAACAAAATCACAGATTTATGCCTTCTTGAATAAGTTATCCACAGTTACCCCTTTGCTCATTATGGCATTAAGACTATTGTAAGGCATCATTTTTATCTGATTATTCCACCTATTTGTCAATTATAATAAACATGTACTTCCTAATAATTAATTTGTATGAAATTATATCTCATCTGACTTCATATTTGTTGTAAAATATAATTGGAATAAGAATTCTTTTCTTTGATATTATTTATTAATATAAATTATGAATATTTTATAATAGTCTAAAAAGGGGACATTTCATCCTAAAGTCTAGCCATACAAAGAAACCTTAACCACTGGTCCTTTCTGGAAACCAGTCAAGTATAGGATCCTATGTCAGAATAATTTTTTAAATGATTAAAATAAAAGACAATAAAAAGGCAAAGGGTTACAAATGAAAATATACAGTTGAAGTACAGTTATCAACATTTTTAAAAGTCTGTGGACCCCAGATTTATAATCTCTGAACTACAAGATTATTTCTCCTACAAATAAAAACCAAAACATGAAATTACATGTCATAATTAAACATTAATGTAATTTGATACCAGCTTGCTTCCTCTGCCCCCCTTTCCTAGCCTTTATATAAAGTATTTCAGCAGTGTTATGAGGGAAGTCTTAACAAACAAAACTGAATGACAAACTGTGTCTTTCAGAGCTTCAGAAACTCATCATTTCATCTGGTCTTGGGCTGTTAATATGAAATTTGTCCCAGTGTTTTTCTCAGCAAGATGGAAATTATTAACAATAAAGTTCTCTAAAGTGTTGCTGCAAAGCTATTATTCACACAGGGCTATGACTGAGTTAATTTAGGGAGAGAGCTATCCAGACAAGGCCCAGAGCTGTGGTATTCATGGACTCAGTCTTTTCTCTTATTTCTAATTACTGTGAAATGGTTCCAAAGAGGAGTTAGCCCTACTGAAGTCTGAAGAGAACAAAGCTGCTCTTGTTAACAGACACAGGAAAAGGTTTTGTTTGGCTGAATAAACAACTGCTTCATTGGGCTTCTTCAGAGGGAATACAATCCAATTTACCATACAGCTTCTCAATGTTCAATGTTTATGTGCATTTGGATCTTTTCTATTCAGGATTAGGATTAGAGGACCTGCTATTATGCCTTGATAGAGATGTATATATGTGTGTATTATATTTCCTACCAAAATACTGTAGGAGTAATATATTCTTTCTTAAAAAATAAAATTCTACTCTTTTTCCTTGACATAGTATTTTTTAGAAACACCATTTTTTTATCTTTAAAAGTTCATGTGCTTGCCCATCATAACATAATTTTGCTTATAATCTTCACTCAATATTTAGGAACTTATTCCAATTCAATTCATTCCATAAGATGGTGTTTATGTCATGATATTGAAATCAATAATAATATTCAATGGAGCAAAATGAGTTACATATCTTTGACATTTAAATAAGTATAAATATATAACTATTACTAAAAGATAGAAAGGTATTTTCATATGTAGTTATTTTCTTCAATCATGTTTTGCATCTAAGAGTAATAGTTTTAAAGCTAATATATTATCTAGACTAACAACATAATTTTATAGATGAGAAAATGGAAGGCCAGATAGGTGAAGCAACTTAGCCAAGAAAATACATATAGTAGGTAGCAGAATTGGTATTTGAACCCAGAATTTCTAACTTTTGGTTTAATATTCCACTGCACCTTTCTACTGAAATAGCATTATACATTTTGCCTTTGACTTGAAATATAGTACTGATGAATACAGTTAGTGATTATTGAATGAACCACAAGATCTCTTCTTAGACCTGTCAGGAGACTTTTAGTATGTGAACTGCTCAGTGGTGTATATGGGCCAGACTCTCAAAGGGCTATTGTTAAATTTTTAGTGTGACTTTTTAAAGCTCAGACATCTATACATTTTACAAATGTAAACTTAATTTATTGTTTACTTGATTATTTAGACTTAAGATAGTCACAGAGAAAAAATGAATAATGCAGACTAAACTTATTTTATTTTATTTTTGAACCCTTACCTTCCATCTTAGAATCAATACTGTCTATTGGTTCCAAGGCAGAAAAGTGGTAAGGGCTTGGCAATTGGGGCTAAGTGACTTGTCCAGGGTCACACAGCTGGGATGTGTCTGAGGTTAAATTTGAACCTAGGACCTCCCATCTTGAGGTGTGGTCCTCAATCCACTGAATCACTCACTCACGTCCCCCCAGCAGATTAAATTTAAAGCTGTTTCATGTCTATATCATCCTTGCATCCCAGGGAGCTCTTCATTAAACATTTGCCAAAATGCCTCAGAATTTTCTTGTATTATTTTGCTAGGATATTTTTTTATCCCTGCCTTGAGTTCCTAGATCTTGTCACATTCACCTTACATATCCCACATTGCCTAGTGTCAGAAGCAACATGATGTTCTGGGCATAGTGATAATTGCATCACAGATTTGGGCTAATTTGAAATTTTAAAAGTCTAGGTTCTGCCAACCACAAACTAGCCATGTGATCTTGGGAAGAGCATCTACTTAACACTCTTAGTACTATCTCTCTAAAAAATGCAAGGTAGTTTCCTAATATCAATTATAGAATTGAATCAATAAAGAGTTTTAACATTTGGAGGCCAAAGAAACCATAGGCTTACAAGAAAAACAAAGACAAAAAAGCCTGATATAATGCCATAAATATATCAGGTTTTCAATAAATATGTATGAACGAATGAATGCTAGTAATTATTCTATCAACATGTGTCACTATATTTATATGAAGATTAAATGTTATATGCCAAGTTATCTGATAGTATTAAATAACGTTAAAAGATAAGAGAATACACATATTGATATGAGAAAAATATATTTTCCAATAAATAAGCATACTTCATTGAATCTCCTGTTTCTTCCTTTTTTGTATTATTCCTAATCATTCTTATAGATATAAAACACATTTGAGACCCTTGGATCAGAAAATACAGATATACCAGAGGAATTTTTTTGTTAGAGGATATACAATAAAGACAAATTGTATTTTACATAATTACCATGTCATAATCTATCTCCAGGTTTATACTGAAATCTTTAAGGTTATTTTGGGAGCAAAAAATCAGAGTTTAATTCAAAATGAATTCAATTCTGTACTTAGTTGAGGAACATTTTTGAGTAAAGTGTTACCTGTTATACAGCCAGTGTATTTGCAATGGCATGAAGTAGAATAATGTCTATCAAACTCTTCAGTTTTATAGGTAATTGCTAATGCATGTTTTAGAGGGAAAACTGTCAGTATATTATCATTATATAATTATTGTGATTGTTATTGTTTTATTATTTGGGGGCAGGTAGTTTACAAACTAAACCTAAAATACCATTTCATCATTGAAATTATAATCAATGGTTGTTCAGAAAAGCAAGTCTGAAAATAACAATAATAATTATTAGTATTTAGCCTTTAAGTTAGAAAATTGTTTTGCATATGTTATTTCATTTTATTTTCATTATATAGATGAGGAAACTGAGGTTGAGAGAAGTAAATTGAACTGACCTTGAGTTGTAATAGTTATTGTCTGAGGTGTGATTTGAATTAAGGTCTTCCAGATTACACGTCCATTACTTTAACTGCTGCTCCAAAAATTGCTACAGACACACATATTAGACAGTAATCACATTTACATGAAGTCAAAATTTACTATAGAAACCTCATATGCATTATGTTTGTTGAATATTAACAAAACCCTGAAAGGTACATTCTGAGAGTATTAATATTCCCTCTTTTAATATGAGGAAACTGAGGCATAAAAGTTAAGTGAGTTGTGTAAAGTTAACCAACTTGTATTTGAGAAGAGTTTGAACCATTGAGAAATGACAAAATTATACATCAATTTTTATAAGGCTTTTCTTTGCATGGTGAAAAACAATAGTAGAAACATCTTAATTAACTTTTTGTTGCTTTATTGTCAGTAATAAATAAGAATAAATAATTGAAAAATTCATTTTTCCTTCTCATTTTGTTGTTTATCAAACTGTTTATCATTCATATTTTTAAAAATATCTAGCAAAGTATTATTCCTATTTTCCATGTGGGAAAATTGAAGGAAAAAAAAGGATTTTCCACAAGGAGCATAAAACTGATAATACCTTGCTAGAAGTCAAACTCAGTTGTTTTTCTAAAAATTGTCATTGCATATTCTAAGTTCCAAGTCAAAATTCTTCCTTTCTTCATAACCTACACGTGATTGCTGACATCAGTTTTCTACATCCAAAGAGCTACAATGAATTACTTCAGTGTCATTTTATATTACTCAAAATGCTGAATATGAATTGATGCTTATTAGTAATAAACACAGGAAATCAGATGAAGTTGAGACTTTTCCTTTGAATTGGTATCTCTAAATCCTTGGGAAAGTATAGTTTCATAGACAGTAAGCTGGATTTGACAATGAGAAACTTGGAATTGAATCCTAGATCCTCTTACTTATCTAGGTGAACCTAGAAAAGTGGATAAACTTTGAATTATTTTCTCTTCTGAAAAAGAAGTGTGTTGTATTAAACAATTAAATTTCCTGCCAAATCCAATTATATAAATATTTTCAAAACTCTGAACTCAAATCTCACTCTTAAATGTATCTGGGTGTTACCCGCTCTTGCAGGAAAATAGTTCTCTTATTAACATTATATTCCACTCTGGTTTTCTTCACATTTTGTGGATGCAAATATCCCTTTTATGATCAGCAAAATTTCCTCTTTTTTTGAGTTGTCTGCCCCCTTGTGGATTTTTACAATTGCTTAGAAGTTAAAATCAATATGCAGAATGAATAGATCCAAGTGAAATGATACAGATTTGGGCTTCCAGGCTGTTTAGGAATATTGAAAATGAAGCAATGTGAAAATAAGTTTCAGAACAGTCTTACCAAAAGAAAATACAGTGCTACTGATCACAGCTTCATACTCCATTTCTTTCTGCAATATTTAAAAATGTCACAAAACAAAATTGCTGAAACAGATAGTAAATAATTGAAATCATCCCTAAAAGGGGCAACACGGGTTGATGTCAAATATAAGTTGAGGGAAACTTGAAATAAAGATGTAGCTTGGGCTTGTCACTGGTGCTAATTTAGAACAAATGAGCAGAGCAAGTGATTCTCTTGTTCCCACTGCAAGCATTGGGGTATGCCTGGAGCTTACAATTGAAAAGTTCTGGTAATGTGAAGAGAGCATTCATTTAGATTTCACATTAAAAGGACAATCCAGGGTGAAAGTCAAGCACTAGATATCTTTAACATTGTCACAGTGGAGGGGTCATAGATGAAAGAGATGAAGCAGAGATTCCTCCACCTAATGCTCCTCCCCGTACCATAGGATTCCCTTACCTGTAGTTAGCCTAATTAAACTGGATAGGGGACTGTTCTTAATTGGTTCCCTGCTCTATTAAGTAATGCAGATTTTTTTCCCCTAGTTGTGTAAGGTACTTCTCTGTTCAGTCATACTCTGTTCCCTTAAAAAATACATTTCCATTTCTGCAAGCCTATGCTTTTCCTTCTGTATGCTCCTGGAATCATGGATGCATTTAGTCAATTATATATCATAAGAAATAATGCTCCAAAATCACAGTGATAGAAAAAAGAATACTAGACTTTCAATATACATGATAATCTAATGAAGGAATTTTCTAAGTGATAAAAATTTTATAAATTCCATTTTTTATCTCTCTAAATATTTTCTCCACATCTTTATACTTTATATATTCTTTTATAATAGAGAAACTCTTATCACTTCTCTGCCATTTTGAAATCTGTACAACCAAGAAAAAAATTTAGGCAAAAGAACAAAATACAGTCACTATAGATAACAATGTATTCAACCTTTCACTTTAGCAGTTCTCTGCCTTGAGGATCGAAGTATTATTCATTATCTTTTCTCTAGTATCATTACCAATTTTTTTTCCAATTACTCATAGTACATCTTCCTGTTAGTGATATTTTCATTTATACTGTTGTAACACGTTTATAGAATGTCCTTTTTGTTTTTATTATTTCAATTTTATTCTGGAAGGAAATCTCATTTTTCCTTGACTTCTTTTTATCTACTAATTATTTTAGCAGAAGAATTATCCATTGCACTTATAATCCATTGTTTAATCAACTATTTGCCAACATATGTGTACTCACTTTGTTTCTAGATATTTGCTATCAAAAGTGAGGCTATGAATTTTTTTTACTTATGTTGACTATATTTCTGTCGCTGACTTTCTTGAGGTAAATGTTGTAAAGATTAAAATTTAGGGAAGATGGGGAGACTGAGGCAGGTAGAAATTAGTTTCTCTCTGCAAGGAGTATTATATTTTTAGAGGTTTATTAAAGGTTAAAGATTAAAGAATATACAAGTAAGAAACATGTGCCTAGGCCAGAGGCCTAGACAAAATAACCTCACATCATGCAAGAGACTGCCCGCTCCAAAACGGAAGTCCAAAAAGAGCCAAGAGACTCAAAAGCCTTTGAATCATCTTAAATACCTTCTCGATCTCGGCCCAGGTGAGATTACAAGGCATTCTGGGGAAGTGGAGCAAAGGCTCGTGGGGATTGTAGTCCTGTATTCGAGTCTATTTTTTACAATGTGAAGTAGTAATATTATTGAGTGTAACAGTGTTTAGTCATTTTCCTGGTATAATTATAAATTCATGTCCTAGAATTAGACCAATTCACAGCTTTACCAACATTGCATATTTGTATTTGTCTTACCACACTACATTCCATATTAGTTACCCCAATTTGTCTCATTTTTATTGATTTTTGACCATAAGAAAAAACCTCAAGACTGTAAATTGTATTTCAAAAAATTTCTAGTAATGTGTGGCATACTTTACAATGACAACATTTTAAAAATTATTTATTTCCTTGTTTGTTATACCAGATATTCCCCCCACTATATCCTCTCCCCATACTAAAGAAGGAATCATAAGACAATATATATGTACATATATAAATGAATTGTTTATTTCTATTAATTAGTTTTTTCCTCTGGTATAGACACATATATCCTTTAAAATATTTCTGTTGCTATATATAATATTATCTTGGTTCTGCTCCTTTTACTTTTCATTTTTTCATGTACATCTCTGATGTTTTTCAATATACCAATTTAAATTTCTTACTGCATAGTATTATTCCATTGCAATTAGATGATACAATTTGTTTAGCTATTCTCTATTTGATGGGTATACCTTCAATTTTAAATTCTTTGTCTCCATAAAAGGAAATGCTATTGATGTTTTAGAACATATAGGTTATTTTCCTTTTTCCCTAGCCATCTTTGGAAATAAAACTAATAGTGTTATTCATGGGTCAAGAAAATATACACAGTTTTGTAACTGTGCGGGCTTAATTTCAGACTGTTCTCCAAAATAGTTGAACAGTTCACAGTTCTATCAACAGTATATTAATGTCCCCATTTTCCACACTCCCTCCAAAATTTATCATTTTTTCTTTAATCATTGTAGCCAATCTGATTGGTGTGAAATATCTCAGAGTTGTTTTGATTTGTGTTTTTCTATTTAGTACTGATGTAGAACATTTTTCAAATGATTATATATGTTTAAATTTGACTTCTTCATCCAAAACCTTCATAAATCATAAGCATTTCTATATACTACCAACAAAATCCAGCAGCAGGGGATATAAAGAGAAATTCTATTAAAAATCTCTACAACATAAAATACCCATGGATCTACTTGCCAAGAAAAACATAGGATATATAAGAACACAAATATAAAGCATTTTTATATAAATAAAATAAAATCTAAAACAAATGGGAAAATATTGATTGCTCATGGGTAGGTCAAACTAATATAATTAAAATGACAATTCTACCTAAAGTAATTCATTTATTCATTGCCATTCCAACCAAACATTCAAAAATTTATTTTCTTGAGCTTGAAAAAACAAGAAAATTCATCTGAATGAACAAAAAGTCAAGAATATCAAAGGAATTGATGGGGGAAAATTGTGAATGTAGGTGTACCAAATATCAAATTCTACTTTTAAAGCAGTGATGATTAAAACAATCTCGTCCTGGCTAAGAAATAGAATGGTGATACACTAGAATAGATTAGATACATAATATATGAGATGCATGACCTTAGAAATCTGGTGTTTGGTAAAACCAAGGACCCCATATTTGTTTTTTTAAGTTATTTTCCCAGTTGTCTACAGCCTCTCTTAATTATGTTTTGAATTGTATTTTGAGTTCTTCCAAAGCCTGTGTCCAATTCGCTGGACTTTCTGTGTTTCTGTTTTATGTTCCTTGATCCTCCTCTGTTACATTTGTTCATTGCCTGGATAGAAGCTGTTGATTGCAATTTCTTTTATATTTTTCTGTTGTTTGCTCATGTTTTCCCCTTCTTTTCCTCCTAGAGTTGGCTGCATTCTTGCTCCTCTCATTGTGTGCTGGACCTGTGTATTTGGGCTTTTCTGCCAGTCTTCACTCTTGGAAATTAAACATTTTTATATGACTATTGATATCTTTGATTATTTTTCTTTTTATTTATTTTCCTTTTTTATTCATTTACTGTTTGGAGAATTACTTTTTAAAATAAATTTGTTTTAATTCCCTATATATTTAAGAAATTAGATTTTTAAAAGAGAAACATCATAAAAACTGTACACCCTTTACTAATGCTTTCCTTCTAATTTGGGGGCCACTGCTGTTATTGTTTTCATTTCTGTACAATCTTTTTAATTAAATGTAAAAAATTATAAACTTTACCTCCCATCATCCTCTCTATCTCTTTTTTCATTATGGGTTTTCCCTTTCCCATAGGTCTGACAGATAATGAATTGATTTTAAATATATACATATATATAAATAATACATTTCCGTATGAGTTTTTAAAAGTTATATAAATCAAATTTTCTCCCCCTTTTCCTCCCTCCCTTCTCCTGGACCAGGAAAGCAATGCAATGTATATTATATACATAAATGTTTCCATATTTTTAATTTTTGTAAGTGAATAATCATATAAAACCAAAACCCTAAAACATATATATAAATAAACACATGATATATCACATGCTTCTATCTGAATTCTTACACCAACAATTTCTTCTCTAGAAGTGGATAGAAATCCTTTTTCTTGCATCCCTCAGAATTGTTCTGGATCACTGAATTGTTTTTAGTAGCCAAGTCTACCACATAATATTATTCCACAATATTTCTGTTACTGTTTACAATGTTTTCCTGGTTCTGTGTATTTCATGATGTGTATATTCATTCATCTTTCAGTTCTTTCTGAAATAATCATGTTCATTATTCCTTAGAGCTTAATAGTATTTCATAACAATTATATACTGCAATTTGTTCAGTTATTTCTCAATTAAAGTATATCCCCTTAGTTTCCAATTCTTTGCCAACATGAAAAGAGATGCTCTAAATAGTTTTTATACAAACAGTACTTCTTAATTTTTTTTTGCCTTTGGGATATAAAACTAGTAGTGGTATTACTGAATCAAAGGGTATGCATTGCTCTATAGCCCATCAGATATAATACCAAATTGCCCTCCAGAATGTTTAGATCAATTCACATCATCACCAGAAATACATTAATGTCCCACTTCTGCCACATTTCCTCCAACATTTACTGTTTTGCTTTTCTGACCTATTGGCCAACCTGATAGGTATAAGATGGTATCTCAGAGTTATTTTAATTTGCATTTCTCTAATCAAGAGAAATTTAGAACACTTTTTCAGATGATTATTGATAACTTTGATTTCTTCATCTGAAAACTGCTTATTCAAATCCTTTTGCCACTTATCAATTGGGGAAGGAATTGGTTCCTAATAAATTTGACTTAGTTCTATATATTTGAGAAATGAGACCTTTATCATTGAAATATATTGTAAAATTATTTTCCCCGTGTGTTGCTTCCCTTCTTATCCTGATTGCCTTGGTTTTGTTTGTACAAACACTTTTAAAATTTAATATAAACAAAATTACTAATTTTGCAACTTGTAATGTTCTCTATCTCTTATTTCATCATCTATTCTTCTCTTCTTGAAAGATGTTACAGAAAAATATTCTATGTTCCCTTACTTTACTCATAAAATAATTCTTTATGTTTAAATCACATACCCATTTTGACCTTATCTTGGTATAGGGTGTGAGAGATCAATCTAACATTTTTTGACATCCTGTTTTCCAATTTTCTCTGCAGCCTTTGGAAAATATAGTGAATTCTTACCCTAAAAGCTGTAATGTTTGGGTTTATCAAATACTAGGTTCCTGATGTCATTTACCTATAATCTATTCCATTGATCAACACTTCTATTTCTTAGCCAATGCACTGATTGTTTTGAAGATTACTGCTTTATAGTGAAGTTTAAGATCTGCTACCTTGAATTGATTTTTAAGTATTAATGAAGTATTTACAATCAATACACCATTTTTAGGATCATTACAGATTTTATTTTACTGACTTCATATTCCTTGTGAAATGTTCCCCCATTTGATTTTCCCCCAAAAGTCTATTTATTTTAGATGACTGTTTACTTCAGGCTATTTGTTCCTTTCTCCTTCTAATTTCAACTCCCCACTTCTTTCTAAACATGCTGATTTCGCTTTAGTTTCCTTATTATTAATGTTCTTTTTACCATAAGTTCTTTTCCATATCATAAGCCAAGGAGTTTTAATCATTTTCCCTGTTCTTTATGCAAGTTCTTTCTTCTCTCATACCAATGGTTTAGGATTAACTTTGTGACCTTAAAGGAGTAAAAAATGATTAATTGGGATATATGCTCAGAGATTACAAAAGTCCTTGCAATGGATTCTTTTCTCTACATTTTCCTGCTTTGTTTCTATACTTGACTTTCCTCAAGGCAGACAACTTTAGTTTCTATTTTTGTGGCGAGATATGTGGATATTTTGGTGTGAGAGTTGGGCAGGGTCTTGGGACATTAGAGAGAAAGCTAAAAATCTTTGGCCACTGGATTGTTTTTCCAACTTTATTCCATTGGTTACCTAGTTCTTTCTTACAGTTAAAACATAAATATAGCCAATTCTACTCAGTTCCTTCCCTTCTTTGGAAGGAATCATATCTTCAATGCTAGCAGTTTCTTTACTTGATCATTGAATCTCATGATACTTCTTCAATGCATGCTCTCATTGGAGAAGTATCATGAGATTCAATTATCATGTAAGGAAGAAAGAGGTATCCAATTGAGTAAAGTTCGAAATGCAATCCAGTAGCCATAAATTTTCATTTTGTTTGTTTGTTTGTTTTTCTTGAATATTCCATACACTTAATTTTGGCCTCTTTAGTTTTTCTTTAAGCTTTCATTAGGCATCTTGGAATTTCTTGGCCTCTCAAAGCAGTTTACATATATTCATACATTTTCATTCTGTATGACTCGTCACTATTTCTTATAAATCTCCAAATGTTACAGAACTGCTGGGAGCTTTCTGTTCTCTTGACATTGAACTGAAATCAATGGGATATGCAATAAAACACTTTCTTACATTTTTATCTTAGCACATGATTGAATTAATTCCTTTTGTGACCTTTTTATTTTTCTCTACCATGACAAACCTAACTCTGTCTTGTATAATTCCTTTTTGTTAATGCATTGCAACTTAGACATGCACACATATGCTTCTCCATTACATAACTGGTCATTCTCAATTTTACCAAATACATTTAATAAATAAAACAAAATCCTCATTAACTTATGCAACATAAATCTTCTAGTAAGATTATATAGTATATATTATAGTCATCAGAAGAGTACTAGACTTAGCAGAAGAGGACATAGGTTTGATTCCTGCCTTTGTTACTTATAGCTTTTGTAATTTGGGATAAATTACTTTCATTCTTTGAATGATGCAATAGGAAAAAATGGGCTCTGGGTCAGAGAACCTGAGTTCAAATTATAATGGCAAAGCTTACTCCTTTGCTGTCTTAGGTAAGTCACTTAATTCCAAGGCTTAGCACATAATAAATAAGTACTTAATAAATGCTTATAGACTTGACAGCCCCTTTTGGCCAATTTCCCCTCATTTGTAAAATTACATTTTGAATAAATGCTTATAGAGCATGGTTCCAATTCTAGATTTATGATTCTATGCACTCTCTAATCTTTCTTTTGAATTTTCAACTGGTTAGAGGGTTGTAGAAACTCAAACAGTTGTTTTCTTTTTGCCACCACTATCAATTGGCAATAAAAATAATGAATATTTTAAAATAATGTGTTTTCTTATTCATACTTGCCATGATATTCTGATCAGTGCAAGCAACTTGACAAGAACAAGGGCTCTGAGACATCACATTTTTGAGATTTCCTAATTGTAGTTATACAATAAATGTACATTTGGCAATTCACTAATATTTTCTTGTATAAAAAAAACTTAGAGGATTAAAGCAAAAGATTATCATTTTTCTTTGATTTGCTATCTATTTACTGAAATATTGGATGAAAAGCATTAAAACATATGTTGTTACCTTTGTGATTATTCAATTATTACAACTGATTGAGGAATAGTTTTAGGTGAATGGAATTAGAGAAATAATTCTAATCCATTTCCAAATTTCTCAAGAGAGAGAGAGAAAGTGAGAGAAAGAGAGAGAGGGAGGGAAGGAGGGAAGGAAGGAAAGAGAGAGAGGGAGAAGTGATTTCTAAAACTTTGATTCCAGATTTGATAGTTTTCATCTTTGGCTATAGAAAGGCTCTTATCATACTACCGGAATGGGAAAAAAATCTTGATTCATTATTAAGATAAAAGAAGAGTAACAAAACAAAAGTAGTCCACAGAATCCCTAAAAGTGTTGCAAAGAAAACAAATTTCTTTGCTTTATATATGGAGAAAATGTCCCATTGCAAATTAAAACTGTATGTATATTAACTCAATTCAGGCTCAACCAAAGACTGTGAAAGAAGAAAGAATATAAAAAATGTAATTTGTACCAGTTAGTTACTAAAATCATATAATTAATATGTCAAAAGATGGACTTAAGGCTTCCGAGGGTGGAGCCAAGATGGTGGATTAATCCTCAACAGCAATGTGTCCCCATGAGAATCCTCTTCAACCAAGATTAAAATATCACTACAAAATGAATACAGGAGTGAAAGAACCAACAAGGAGACAGAGGTAAACAACATTTGAGACATGAAAAACCCAAAAGGTAGGCAATGAACATCTGGGGTGCTGGAGTGAGAGGAGAGCATATCCAGCAAGAAGATGTAGCAAGGAGGGAAAAGCAAACCAAGAGCAAGGAACCCTCCCTTCCACCTCCCCATATCTGCTGTCTGAGGTTGGGGAATCTATACCTGAAACAACTTCCAGACCCTGAGCCCCTGTATGAGCAAATAGAAGTATAAACCAGCCCATATCCATTAAAATTTCAAAACTGTGGAGAAGTCCAGAGCCAGACACCAGGGAATTTTAGTCAGGGCTTCAAACAAAGAAATAATTCACACTTTGGGGTGGATGATAGTACTAAGTACTGAACTTTTTGCCTAAAGCTCAGGGTGGAACACCAATACATGATCATCAAGGGTGTGCCTGATTTGATCAAGTACTCAGTGAGAACAAAAACTTGAGAGTAAGACTGAGGCTAGAATTTGATCATCCCATGAACTGATTAATAGAAGAGTGAGACAAAAGAGTACCTCTAAGTCTGAGGAAAGTCTTTAAGCTAGCAGATTCACAAGGGTAAATTGAATCATCAGGGAGAGAGGTCTCTCAGAGATGTCATCCCTCAGACCATCACATCATCCTCCCAAACCAACCTATAATTAGATAGGAAAAATGAGCAAAAAAAACTAAAAAAAGTACCAAACTCTAAAGAACTTTTATGGAGACAAAGGGCAAGGTATAGACACAGAAAGGGGCAGTGAAAACAAAAGAAATGAACCCATAGTCCAAAAGAAAAATATGGAGTGGACAATGATTCTGGAAGAGTTCAAACAGGACTTCAATAGCCAATTAAGAGAGGTAGAGGAAAAGTGGGAAAGAGAAATGAAAGTTATTCAAGGAGAAATGAAAGTAATGAAAAGGGAAATGGGATACATGAAAAAGGAAAACCAAACACTGACAGAGAAAAATCAGGCCTTAAAAATGGAACTGACCATCTAGAAACTAATGTTTTCATCAGAAAGAAATAAACAATAAAGCAGAATGAAAGGGGTGGGAAAAAAAACAGAGGAAAACATGAAATATCTTATTGAAAAAACAACTGACCTAGAAAACAGATCTGGGTGAGACAATCTGAGAATTATTGGACTACCTGAAAGCCAAGATCAAGAAAGAACCTTGGATATCATATTACAGGAAATTATCAAAGATAACTGTTCAGAGATCCTTGATCAAGAATTTAAAATTGAAATCGAAAGAATTTACCCAATCACCTCCAGAAAGAAATTCTCAAATGACAACTTCCAGAAATATAATAGCTAAATAGGAGATCCACCAAACCAAGGAAAAAAATAGTTAATGCAGCCAGAAAGAAAACATTCAAATACCATAGAGCTACAGTAAAGATCACACAGGACCCAGAGGTATCTACATTAAAGGATTGTAAGGCATGGAATATATTATTTAGGAAGGCAAATGATTTGGTTTTGCAACCTAGAGTCACCTATCTAGGAAAATTGAATATATTCTTTCAGGGGGAAAAATGGATATTCAAAAAGATAGAGGATTTCCTAGCATTCCTGAGGAATAAGCCAGACCTAAAAAAATATGAAGAAGGCCAAAAAGGGAAATAAGAAAGAGAAAATGTAAGTGATTCATTAAGGTCAAAATATTTATATGTATACATGGAAAGAGGATTTCTGTAATTTCCAAAAATTACTTTTAATAGTAGAGAAGATAGAGGAATTTACTCAGAAAAGGGGTGAAGAGGTAAGCTGATTAGGATGATATGATGTATATCTAAGAGTGATGTTATGAAATGATATATGTTGAAAGTTTTAATTTCTTTATTTTTATATTTAAGAGTAAAGGGAGCAAAAAAGATTTATTTCTGAGTAAGAGCTCCCCTGCTATGCAAACTGTCAGAAGGTAAGAGTTAGAAGGGTATGCCTGAGAATTAGTCAGTTACATCTGGCAGTTGAAAAGGGGATTTTTGTCTCTGGGTATCCTGGGGAGAGGAGTGTGTGGCTCTCTCTTTGTTACTGTTGGAGTCAGAGAAATGTATTTAAGACCTTAATAGCCTTATTGATTATTTATTATCTTGGGTAGATAGCTAGATAGATAGTGGGTATATTATTAGATAGTCAGAGTAGAAAAGTTAGGTTGGATGGAGCCTGGCTCTGGCAGAAGGCAATGCCCTTGAAGGCAGATAGATTTAAGATATTCTAGAAAATATTTTAGTTAGGATTAGGATTTTAGGTATAATTACAAACTATTATAAAATTACTCTCACTTTCTTCCTTTGTATTTCCTATCTGTAATTTTGTAATAATAAACTAAGCATTTTGTATTCAAGAAACTGCTCTCCTAAATTTTGTAAAAATGACTACCTCCAAAATTTAACCCTTGACATGTATGTATGAGATATTATATATGTATATGAATAATATGTAAAAAAATCAATCAAGTGCTGAGAGAGTTGCACTGAGAGAAAAAGGGAAGGAAGAGATGGACTGGGGTGAAGGAATTATATAAAATAAAGAGGTATGAAAGACCATTATAGAGAGGGAAGGATAAGGGTCTGATAGGGAATGCTTAAACCTTACTCTCAATATAACTGACTCAGAGAGAGTAAAACAAGGATACTCAGTGGAGCATAGAATTCTATCTTACCCTACAGAGAAAGAGAACAAGACAAGATAAAAGGAGGTAATTAGAAGGAAGAGGAAGTGAGAGGTGGCAAAAAGGAAAACATTGATAAGGAGGAACAGAGAGAAAGTAGAAAGAGCTAAGATTTAAAGGGGTGATGGAGGGCAATACACAGTTACTAATCATAACACTGAATTTGGATGGGATGACCTGACCCATTAAAAAGAAGTGTATAGCAGAGTGGATTAAAAACCAAAATCCTACTATATGTTGGTTACAGGAAAAACATTTGAGGCAGGTTTGCCTCATTGACAGAGATTCAAGGTAAAAAGTTAATGCAGAATTTATCATGTGTCACCTAAAGCAAAAAAAAAAAGCAGGAGTAGCAATCATGATACCAGAAAAACTGAATTAGAAGTTGATGTGATTAAAAGATATAAAGGAAATTGCATTCTGTTAAAGGATACTACAAACAATGAAGTAATCACAGTAGTAAACATTTATTCACCAAATGGCATAGAATTTTGGTTTCTAAAGGAAAAATTAAAGGAGCTAAAGTAGGAAATAGATAGTAGGACCATATTAGTGAGTGATATCAACCTTCCCTTTTCAGAACTAGATAAAGTGGACAAAAAAATAAGAAAAAAGTAAGGGAAGTGAATGAAATGCTAGAAAAAATAGAGTTTTAACTATATGGAGAAAACTGAATAGGAATTAAAAGAAATATACTTTCTTCTCAGCATTCCATGGTACATATACAAATATTGTCCATGTACTAGGGCATAGAAATATTGCAAACAAATGCAGAAAAGCAGAAATACTAAATACAAATTTCTTGGATCATAATGTGATAAAAATTATACTTAAGAAGATTCCATGGAAAGGTAAATTTAAAATTAATCAGAAACTAAATAATCAAAATTTTCAAAGCTGATAGGTCAAAAAAGAAATCAAATAAATAAGTACAGACTTCATTAAAGAGAATGACAATGAGGAGACATCATATAAAAGACTATGGGATATAGCCAAAGAAGTAATCGAGGGAAAATTTATACTTCTCAGTACCTATAGCAACAAAATTGAGAAGAAGGAGATCAATGAATTAGGCTTGCAACTTAAAAAAAATAGAAAATGAACAAAAAAAATCTACATAAAAATTGAACTAGGAATTATAAAAATCAAAGGAGAAATTAATAAAATTGAAAGCAAAAGTACTATTGAACTAACAAATAAGACTAAGAACTAGTACTTTTAAAAAACCAAATAAAGTACTAGTTAATCTAATAAAAAAGACAGAAGAGATTCAAATTAATAGTATCAAAAGTGAAAGGGATGATCTCACTTTGTACTAGTGGAGAATCAAAAGGAACCACAGTTTTGACAGATAAAGGGTAACACCAATTATCCTTTCCCCCAGGCAGAGTTGTTTGAATAATGGAGTCAGCTATGACTAGAGCTGAAGGATAAGAGGAAATCCCCTTCAGTCTCTTTCTTCTTTAGTTGATATATTTGTAATCCCCCTTCTAGTACACTGAAGATATCTGAGTCTTGAGTAAAGTAAAAATAACTATTTATTGGATAAGGGGTTAGGGTATAAATGAGGAGAGAGGAAACAGGAAGTCCTTGATTATTTCTCTCCTATGGATGTTTTCAGTGGGTTTGAAGCACAAGTCTGGGTCTAAGTCCCAGTACTTCTTGTCTCAGAGATATGGTTTGAATGAATTTTCTACAGGATAGGCTATTTCCTTCCCCAAAGGGAAAAAAATCTCTATCCCTCTACTGTAACAGATGGAAGATCTGGAACTTCTACTGCTCAACAAAGGATTTACTAGATATAGTTTTAAATACTCTGTAAGGATTTTTTTCCTTCCCTCTTCAAGCCAAGAAGAGGGAAGAACAATCAGTCCCCAACTGCTCTTCCTGTACTTAGCCAGAATGTTCCATTCCCATCCCCTGATGGCAGCAGAGTTCTCTTTTCATGAGATAGCTTTGCAAAATCCATTCTTTTCATCCATTTAGCATTTCTCTCTTCTACAACTTCTAATGAAGAAGAAATTATGTTAATTATTAAAAAAGCTTTTTTTCCCAATTATATGACAATAAATATGACAATCTGGGTGAATATTTACAAAAATAAAAATTGTCTAGATTAACAAAAGAGGAAATAGAATACTTAAATAATCTCATCTCAGAAAAAGAAATTGAACAAGTCATGAAGGAACTTCCTAAGAAAAAGTCCTCAGGGCCTGATGGATGCAAAAGTGAATTCTATTAAAGTTTTAAAGAACAAGCAGTCACAAAAGTATACAAACAATTTGCCAAAATAAGCAAAGAAGTAGTCTTACACAAATATGGCACTGATTCCAAAGCCAGGCAAAGTAAAAATTGATAAAGAAAACTACAGACCAATCTCCTTAATGAACATAGATGCAAAAATCTCAAATAAAATGCTAGCAAAGAGACTACAGCAAGTTATCACATGGATTGTCCACTATGACCAGGTGGGATTCACGCCAGGAATGCAAGGATGATTTAATATTGGGAAAATTATTCACATAACTGAATATATCAATAATCAAACCAACAGAGATCATATGATCATCTCCTTAGATGCAGAAAAATCTTTTGACAAAATAAAATACCTACTCCTATTGAAAACACTAGAAAGCAAAGGAATAGAAGGGCCATTCCTTAAAATAATATACAGTATATATTTAAAACCATTAGCAAGTATCATCTACAATGGGGACAAGTTAGAAGACTTTGCAATGAGATCAGGAATAAAGCAAGGATGCCAATTATCACTTCTATTATTTAATATTGTACTAGAAATGTTAGTAACAATTAGAGAAGAAAAAAATTGAAGATATTAAAGTAGACAATGAGGAAATGAAACTACCACTTTTTGTAGACAGTATGATGGTATACTTAAAGAACCCTGGAAAATCAACTAAAAAGCTAGTGGAAATAATTAAAAACTTTAGCAAAATTTTAGGATACAAGATAAATACACAAATCTTCAGCATTTCTACATATTTCAAATAAAATTCAGCAGCAGGAGTTAAAAAGATAAACTCCTTTTAACATCACTGTAGGCAATATAAAATATTTAGGAATTTATCTACCTGGACAAACACAGGAAAAAAGAAAAGAAAGACAGGAATTATATGAGCACAACTACAAAACACTTTTCACACAATTAATACTAGATCTAAATAACTGGTAAAAAAAATTAATTACTCATGGGTAGGACCAGCTTACGTAATAAAAATTATTTTGCTATTCAAATTAATCTACTTATTCAGTGACATACATGTCAAACTACCAAAAATCTTTTTATAGAATTAGAAAAAATGATAACAAAGTTCATCTGGAAGAACAAGAGATTAATAATAAGGAAAATTAAGAAAAAAATGTGAAGAATTGAGGCCTACCAGTACCAGATCTTAAACTGTACTATAAAGCAATGGTAATCAAAACATTATGGTGCTGGCTAACACAAAGAAGGGTGGATCAATGGAATAAAGTAGGGATAAATGACCTTAGCAAACTAGAGTTTGATAAACCCAAAGATCCAAGCTTTGGGGACAAGAACTCATTTTCTGACAAAAATACCTGGGAATATTGGAAAATAGTATGGCAAAAATTAGGTTTAAATCAACATCTTACACCTTATTCCAATATAAATTCAAAATGGGTAAATAACAAATATAAAGAATGAGATCATAAATAAATTAGGTGAATATAGAATAATATATCTATTAGATCTCTGTGAAAGGAAGTAATTTAAGATCAAGTAAGAGATATTAATTTTTAAATATATCTTGTCTTCCCCTCTCCTAAAAGCAAGTACTGTGAAATAGGTTGTACATATATTATCACAGAATATATATATTTCCATGTTTGTCATAATGTGAAACTATTAAATAATGTCTAAAGGATTGTTGGCTATAGGGAGACTTTATCCTAGAAAGATATACATACCTAGAGGGCAAAAATTATCCAATGATTTACCTGAAATCATGGACTCATTGAAGTATTACTAATATGAGGCAATATGTTGAACTAGAAAGAATAGTAACTTTGGAGTTGAAGTAACTGGGTTAGAATCCTGACAATATCAATTATTTCCTCCATTATTTTATGTAATTTACTAATCTTTAATCCCATGCTTCTTGTATGTAAAATGAGGAAGTTGAACTAAACAATCTCAAAAATCTTTCACTATTAAATATATATACCTTATCGTCCTCATCACAATCTCCAATTCCCTATCCACATTCTTCAGTATTTTCTCTTGTGATCAACTCCTCTTCTAAACTTCTCCATACCCTCTCACCAGTCTCAAGTAGGTAAAAATCCAAATCAGCTCCAAATAGTCATTAATCCTGAAATTCCTCTCCATTTTGTTCTACTAGTGTTCTTCTTCTTCTTAACCAAAGTCCTGGATTACTTCCACCTTGAGCTTTCTCTGTTCTATTTATATTCCAATAAATGAACATAGAGAATTAAAAATATTCATCTGTCATATAAAAAATCAAATGGATCCTCTCTTCAGGCAATTCTTTTAAAACTTTATGTCCATCAAAAGGAGAGAAATTTTCCTTAAGCATCTCTATATCTTCCCTTATCCCAATGTTTAAGTCTAGAAACCTTTGACTTGTTTTCCTATGAAAATTGGAGCCACTTGTTATGAGCTTTTTCTTTTCCCTATCTCTTAACATCATTTCCCATTCCTTCCTGTTTTCATTTCCAAGTCAAATTATTTTGTTCACATCGTTGATGCTAACCTCCTACCTATAATTCTCAGTATATCTTTCCACATTATTTATGTACTAGTTTCAGATATTCTGGTCTCCTCAATTCTACTCACATTCCAATATTTCTAGAATCTACAATCCATTGAAGATAATGCCCTATATGTCTCTGTCTTTTATCAAACAAACTCTGAGGTCAATTTGTCTATATTTATTGAGCCTATTTTATCCTTTTTTCACTGTATCTTAAAAAAACTTATCTTAGAAAAAAATTGAATAAGACACGAATGAGTTCTCTAAGAAAAAACCCTCAGACAAGACATTTTTTAAAATTAATTCTGCCAAACATGTTAAAAATAATTGATATTGATTCTGTGTAACATGTTTAAAAGTAGATTAAATGGAGTCCTAGAAAAATTCTTCAATAATATAAATATCATTTTGTTAACAAAACCAGGGAAGCAAAAGAGTAGAAAAAGGAAATATCAACCTATTTTCATAATGAATACTGATGCAAATATTTTAAACAAAATATCAAATAAATTATTTTTCTATCACATGATGATTTACCTAGAGAACTCTAGAGAATCAACTAAAAAATCTCATCAAAATTGTCAGAAACATCAGTAATGTTATAGGATAGATAATAACCCCCAAGAATTGCTAAAAACATGGCAGAAAGATAAAAAGAAAAATCCATGAAAATGGAATGAATGAAAATGAATGTAGACAATATGAAATCATTGGAAATCTTACTACCAAGCCCATACAGGACCTATATAAACACAGTTACAAAACACTAATCACACAAATAAAAGAAGCATTAAAAATATTGCAGAAATATTCATTGATCATAGATAAACTGAGACAATATTAAATGATAATGTTACATACATTCATTTATTTATTCAGTTCTATAACAAACTACCAAAGATTTACTTTGTGGAACAACAACAACAAAATAAAATTTATTAGAAAGAAATAAATGCTAAGAATTTTAAGATAATTAATGAAATAAGTTACAGAGGAAGAGGTCCTAGCTCTAACAGATTCCAAATTATACCACAAAGCAATAATCATAAACATAATTCAATACTAGATAGGAAATAGAATACTTGCTTAGTGAAACAAATTATGTACACAAAACATAGAAGCAAATGATCACAGTAACCTACTGTTTGATAAATCCCCCCAACTACTTACTGGAACAAGAATTCACACTTTGACAAAATCTATGAGCAAAACTTACAAGTTATCTGGAAGAAACTATGAATAGACTAGAATTTCATCCCATCTGCAAGTAATCTTGAAATATGTACCTAATATAGACATACAGTCAAACCAATTAATTGTTGATTGATTTGCAACTGAATGCTAGGAGATTGTAATTATCAAAATTTCTTTGGTACCAAAGAAAAGCCAGGACAAGACACCTCCCTTGTCTTCATTATATCTGGCACCATAAGTACTGAATATTGTACTTCTAATACTTTTGTTATAGGAATAGCTTTCTTAAGCTTTTTTGTATCTTCTTTTTTATTCTTTATTATAATGTATGAGGAGATAGTTATTTATAGTCTTATAGAGACTCATAGATGTAGAACTGGAAGATACCTTCAGGGTTATCTAACCTCATTTTGCAAATGAGCAAAATGAGGCCCAGGGAGATGAAATGATCCCTATCTATTTTCAAAAATTGAATAGAAAAGAGTTGTGCTTCCTTCCCTTCTAATTATGTCCATGCTTTTAGAATAAAAGGTCTGATTCTACTCAATTTGTATGTTATATACCATATTTATGATAACTTATATGAAATTCACTATTAACAATCAAACACTACAAAATAATATATTTCATTATAACCCTTGAGTTTGTCACTCATTAATATCAGTTATAGTTACATATGTCTTAGATCCCCAACAAAGTTGTAAGTTCCTCAGGTTCAAGGTCCCTGTCCTATTCCTCTTTATATCCCCCTGAATTCCTTAAAATGAACACACAACCCATTTAGTAAATTATATGGATTCATGCTATAAAGCACAAGCCCTCATTTTTTTATTATTGGAAGTATATTTTCTATTTCCTTTAACAACACCTGCCTTTCAGACCTCATATCAAACTTTGTTTTGCACCTCTCAATTGTGTTTCTGTATTATTTTCTGCAACTATTTGTGTATATGCATATTTACTTCATCAAGTGTAATCTCCATGAGGGAAGGCACTTTGTCATAGGTAAATATTGGGTCTTATTCAATACATATTTGTATATGCTGTACACATTAAGTGTAACATAAATAAATGTTGAATGTAAAACAAATGAACTAATGACATCTTCATAGAAAGATAGCTCAGAATTGAGTTTCTAGATATGGGAAGAGAGGAATGGCTAGTAGAAACATGCTAAAGGAAAACATTTATTTTGGATTCCTGTATCACTTGATGATGATGACAAGAGTTATAGAAGCTATAGCTTTAATAGTAACTAGTTATAGTAATATTTACATGCTGCTAGTCTTATAAAGCACTTTATATATTATCCCATTTTATCCTGACAATGCTTTGAAGTAGGTTTTACTTTCATTTTATAGAATAAAAATACTGAAATAAAAAGAGAATAATAATGTGCCTGAGTCAGACAAATATTGTATCTAAATAAAGATTTAAATTCAGATTTTCTAGACTCCAATTACAAATTTTTGTGTGGCTTTAGTTAAATAATTCTACAGTATTAAATGAAGGCCTGCAAATCAGGACTCCTGAATATATTGTTTATATTACCTAATGAGTAGAAAAAATGTAGAATAAAAATCTTCGCTCACTATTAAAAGTTATGATTTTTGTGGCATTTGACAAATGAAATTATTAACTACAAGTCATTTGGTTTGTATGCTGATGTTGTTGAGCCTTTGCTCATATAAACTAGTTAACTCCTCTTGAAAGTATTGTTTATACTACAATGTAAATATGATCTGTATGCTTAGGGGCTAAAATCTGACAAAAATTTGGTGATTTTAATATTTTTCAAATGCTGACTAAAAAAAATTCTGTTTTTCCACTGGAAAAAGGAAAATATGATAGAGCATGTAAAATAAACAAAACTGGCTAAGATATCAAAATCAAGTACCTGGAATATTACTGAGATACTTAATATAAGTTTGAAAGATTGATTACTTTAAGAGATCATATTATGAACCTGTGGTAGAATAGACCACTGGATCTTGAATCTTCTCTGTTTTGGGACAATTATTTCTCATTACGCAAAATACCACATGTTAATTGAAAAGTTCTCTCAATTAGAAAAATATAATAATAAACTTGTTTCCTAATAATCAATTCATATTAAAATTAAATGTCAAATAGTATAGTTTTTCATATCCTTTTGATGCCTATAGAACCAGTTCAAAAGAAAGCATGTAGCAAATGTCAACCCATAATTATAAAGACTGATTTGGGTAAAATGTTTGTCTTTGTGTGTGTGTGTGTGGCATTTTTCCTTCAGCTTTTCATGTACATCCCCAACCCATATACTAAGGGTATAAGAGGGTGATTTTCCCTATTATAAAACCAATAGCAAAGGAATGCAAATAGCCATACTTGCTAAAAACTTCCAAACAAATTCTCAGAAAAAAATGAGAAGAAATCAATAGATTCAAACTGACATCCGAAAATCAGGGACATTGTTTTTTGAAAAATCAAAATTTTAAAGACATTTTCCCCTCTAATAAGGTACTTTCCCCCTGGTAATCAGGTTCTCTGATTTGTCATTATTCTTTCTGTCCTTTTGGTGACATGCTCTTACTAGAAGTCAATAGCAAAATCTTTCTTTTCTCTCATCTCCTTTTAGACAAAAGAAGCTGCTGAAATATCAATATTTAGGCTAATGTAAGGTATTATCTCCATAAGGCCCTGCTTCCTTTAATTGAGATTATTTTCCAATTTTATGAAAACCTATTGATTCAAAAGGTTTCCATCAGCACATGTGTTGATTGTCATGTTAAAAACAAAGCTGGAGTGGTGAGTATGAGGCTAAGTTATATGATCAGATGAAGTTATCTATGATTATTCAAATTTCAATGAAATGAATGACCATTCTGAATTTATTTACACACATACATTCAAAAACATAAGTATACACACACACACACATATACTTAGGTTATCAAAGAGGGATATTTCTGTAGAATTGCTAGTTGTACCCAATACCAATTTTCATGAGTCATTAAATTAACAAATAGAATGGTTTTTAATACCAACAGAAAATCAAAATATTGCATTTTAAAATTATTTTCTTCTGCCCTCACCTTTGCTAAGAACTCTTTCTTACACTCACTGACACTTCTTTAGTTTGTAAAGTTACTGTGTTAATGGTCCAATTTCATTTGACACTTCAAGAATGCAAAATGGAGGGAGAGAATATAAAAGGGGTGGAAAAGAGCCTTAATAGCTAAAGAGGTACATACTGAAAATAAATGAAAAATGGAAAATAAGGCCCCCAAGATTCTATCAAAGACCCATTTGCTGAATAACTAATTTAGTAGCCCTTGTGCCTTATGAATTATTGTCCTGATTTACACAATCATACTAACAAACTCAAAATGCTTAATACACTAATTATTCTGTTCATAACGTAAGGATAAAGTCCTTTCTCCTTGGTCCTTTATTATGAAGAGAGGTGCTTCTGTTTTCTCTATGACAAGATGCATACTTGCAGACTCACAAAATTATTTGTTATATTCAGAAGATCCCTGTATAATTAAGTGAGCAAGGAGCATTACCTAAAAGCATCAGAATTATTATTGCTGTTAGTAAAAAGTGTAGCCATTGTCTTCTCTTCTTATTCCTTTATTTCTGTGACTGCAATTTTGATAGGGATGGTAGATAAATGGACCTCTCTTTCTTTGGTAGAGTTCTGTGATAATAATATGGCCTTCATTTTTTTCTTTCAATATTCATTTTTATGAAGATATATGAATATGTCTACATTGTATCAATTTAGACATTTCTATTCAATTTAACTAATATTTACTGAGTTCCTTTTAGGCCCAAAAGATGATGAAGATTCAAAAAAAATATATAAATGTGATTCTATTTAAATGAAACATATATTTGGGTATAGGATAGTTATTTAAGAAAATACAAAAGTATAATAGAAGGGAAAAACTAATAGAGACTGAGATAAATGCAAATTAATTTCTATAGTAGTTCAGTAAAAAGAAGTTACATTTGAGGGTGTATGTGAGTGTGTGTGTGTGTGTGTGTGTGTGTGAGAGAGAGAGAGAGAGAGAGAGAGAGAGAGAAACTGCTTTCTGAAAGAAATATTGTTTAAGTTGTTTAAGTTAGGTCTTGAAGAAAGATTAGGTTTTGTACAGGCATAAATGGAGGTTAAAGTTATGTCATCTGGATGAAAGAGTAAGAGAAAAGAGAATAAGGGTGGTGAAAATTGTTTGGTGGAGTATTCTGCTTTAAAATCAGAAAGACCTGCCTCTGGCAAACATCATCTCTGTAATCACATGGACATATCACTTAGTAATGTCATGTTTTTATTTCTTTAATATTACAGGTTACAGAGAAGTTATTGAGAAGGTATTGACCTATATTGGTAGAGGGAGTTTCCTCATCTGCAAAATACTTATGCCAGTAATATCACTGGTCCAATTCCTATACATTTAAAATAAAATGGATTTTTTCCATAGTGTGAGGACAGTTAAATCTGAAACACAGGTGAGTAATGAAAGATAAAACTAAAAGATATATGGATAATGTAATGAGGAAATATTGAAAATGTAAGATTGAGTTATTTAGATGACTGATCAGATTTTCCAAATATTTACATTTGCAAAATTCTTATGAAAACTTCATTTAAATAGGTTCAGTTTTCATGTAAAATAATATATAGCATATTCTATGTTATATGAGGCTAGAAACCTCTCAGAGAACAAGAGGAGGGAAATGGCCAAAGAGTAAATTAACATACAGAGATGGCAATGATGAGAGGAAATATGATATGAATGAATTAATAATATCTACAAGTGATCCAACATGGGTTACATTTAGTCATTCTCCTTTTCTCCAATAGATGCCAATGAAGAATAGCAATCCCCTGTCACATACACATAAACACATAAACACAAACACTGTCCCTTTTTCCTTGGGTAAGTTAGTGACTAGGATATACAACAAGTAATATATTTCAATCCATGGCTCCATATCACTCAGAACTCAAACATATACAGAATTTTATACAAATAACCAACATGGAAATAATGAGACTGATTCTTCACTTGAAGGGCAAGCAAGTCTTGTACTCTAGACCAGAGATGTAAAACTGAAGGTCCACTAGTCATAAATGGCTTTCAAACCTCCAAAGATAGTCAAAACACATAAAAATATTATTGGGAAATATTTAACAAAATTAATGAAAATAAAATGTAACAGATAACTTTAGTTTTCCATTTGAGATTGGCAAAACTGGCCTAGATCTCTGAAAAAGAATATTTTCTGAGTTGCCTAATAAGAAATTTAAAAAATGGCAGAGTTGCAGGAAACTTAACTTTATACACACACACACACACACACACACACACACACACATATATATATATATATATATATATATATATATATATATGTATCCTGTTTGGGAAGAAACCACTGAAAACAATTTTCACCAGCTCACAAAAATATCTGAAAGAAATTCCTGCTTTTCATTACAATTCTAAGAATAAACTGTTGGATAAAATTTAGATAGCATATAATCCTTGTTTTCAGAAAGCTCACAGTCTAGTGTTCAGGAAGGAGAAGAAAAGAAATGCAGAAATTTATCTAGAAATATGGTTGTACAAAATAATTTAAATATACAGGAGACAAAAAATTCAAAGTTGTATAAATGGAACAAGAAAGGAAAGGTTATTTTGCATCCTGCCAGGAAATTAGTTGGCACTTAATCAATGTTTGCTGAATTTAATAAAATTTAATTTAAATATCAATTTTAGAAACTATTGAAAATTTTATGAAGGTTATGGCATTTGAATTGGTCATTAAAAATGAAGGCACTCAAGAAGTGTGTGTGTGTGTGTGTGTGTGTGTGTGTGTGTGTGCTTGTGCATGTAGGGCATGAAGAGCTGTAAGAAGATATATATTCCAGAAACAGAGAATGATGTGAACAAAGGTTCAGAGTCATGAAATGGTAGAGAATATACAATGGGTGATCAGTCATTTATTTTAATTGAAGAGGATAGGGCATTGAAAAAGTGGTAGAAAATAAGGCCAGAGTTATAGTCATTAGTTAGTGGAATGCCTGGTGTGCTAGAAAAAAGCAACTTTATTTAATTGACATTTATTTTATCTCTCCATCCTACATCAAAAAGAAAGAAAGAGAGACAGGAAAAAAGAGAAAGTAGAAAAGAGAAAGGAAGGAAGGAAGGGGAGGAAGGAAGGAAGGGAGAAGCTCTAATAGCATCAATGGAACAGATTTTTTTCAGTATATGACAGCTATGGAGAACAATGGAAGCAGTAGCAAAGGACACAGTTTTGACAAGAGGTAACAAAATGAACATATAAAGCTATTGTGAAAGGAGGCTAATAAGTGTGCAGACATCTGGAAAAGCAGATGTGGAAGAAAGGAGCATCAGGAAAGATATATCAGAACCACCCCCAAGAAAGTGCATGAGTTTGAGCAGAGATGTAAAAAGCAAAATAGAACCATGAGGTAAAAGTCTTTGGAGGAGGGAGAGAATGGAAGCAAGGAGACCTCTACCATAATAATAGATCATAAAAGACGCATTTTCTGTTCTTACTACTTTTCTTCCATGATCTTTTAATCCTTCCCTCTCTTCTCTTTATTTTTACAAAAAAAAATTCTGAGGTGGTTCAAATTTTTAGTTTTTTTATTCTTTAGCTCTTGAATATAATTCAGCTGCATTCTCATGTCTCTCCTCTACTTCAATTGCTTGCCTTTTGGAAAAGTTTTTTTTTTTTGATTCATGCTTTTAAGCTTTCTTTTTCTTAACCAGTGTTTCTTCATTCCTTTCTTTTTTCAAGTATTTAAGTATTTTTTTCCAGATTACATATTAGGACAATTTTCAGTGATCTTTTTCTGACATTTTGTGACTCATGTTCTCTCCCTCCTCCCTGCCCCTCCTCCTCCTTCACCAAGGTAGAAGGTCATATTACATAGGTTTTAAATATGTAATTATATAAAACATAGTTCTATGTTCATTAGGTTATGAAAGAAGAAACATAACATCATTTACTGTAGAGAAAAATTCATGAAGGAAATAAACCGAAGAATGGTTACTTCAATCTGCATTCAAACTTTGTCAGTTCTTTTTATAAGCAGTAGACAACTTTTTTTTTTGTCGTGAGTCCCTTGGAGTTGTCCTAGATCCTTGCATTGTTAATAATAGTTGTCACTCACAGTTGATCAATGTGCTTTATTGCTTTAACTATGTCCAATGCTTCACTCTTTTCAATCTGATTTCTCAATATACTGCTCTACCAAATCTAATGGCAACATAATCCATCAGTGATCTCCTTATCACCAAATTGAATTGTCCCCATCCCCTTCTATACTCTCTATCATTTAGCAGAATACAAACTCCCCAAACTCTATTTCTGCTCTAAATTTGGTGGTTGGACTTGCACTTGGGGATTTGAAGGCAGATGAAAAGATTTGAAACTGGACATCTACAGAATAGAATAGGAAGTGAATAAAAAGAAACTAAAGCATCAAACAATTAGTTGTGAGGGTTTAGAGGAGCAAATATTTTTATATTAGACAGAGAAATCAACTCTAAACTTTAATTTTCTCACTGCTTAGAAGTTTATCTGGAATTATTCAATGGGTGGAGTTACATAGCCTTGATTAATATGATTGTAAGAATACTGAAAAGTTCAAATACACTATAGGAAAATTGATAGATCATCCTTGATGCATCAGAATAGGGAATAAAGGATTGGTATGAATAGGATATGGCAAGAAGAAGAGAAGCAGGGAGAATGGGAAGAAATCAGAGTACCAGAGAGTTATAAAACCAGATAGTAAATTTACAGTTAATAAAGAAAAAGGAGAAATGTAAAGGCAGGTTATGGTCAATGATGGTAATTTTTAAGTTGTATGTTTTGGAGATTAAAAAGTCCATGAGATAGTAGGAGATATCTAAGAATGACCCCATCTTGTGGCTAAAGTTATTGCAAAGACTTTAATTTGATAAACTGTTGAACAATGAACTGATAGCAAACTGATGATGTTGAGGAGTTGTACTATCAGGATTTTAGAGGTTTTGTAAGTGTTGTTTTTGAAATCTCTGAGAAAGATAACAAGATGCTATAGCCAAGTAGAATTTGGGATAATGTTTTGAAGGAAAGTTAATCTAAGCAGTGCATTTATTCCATGTGTCCAGCTCACAATTATATTGTATTTTAAAGTTTTGCTTTCATTTAGTTATTCAACTGTTTCTTTCTGTAGTGTTTTCTTGTCAAGGACAACTGTAGTGTTTTGTTATTTCCTTCTTTAGTTTTATGAAAACAAGGTTTAAGTGACTTACCCAGAGTCACATAGCTAGTAAATATGAGATCAGATTTGAAGTGTGGTCTATTTTTGCTCTAGGCCCAGTGTTCTTATCCACTGAGCAAACAAGCTGAATATTTTAAGACTCACTAATAATGTTCCATATATTAACTCATTTTATTCTCACACAATCCTTGTGAGATAAGAGCTAGTATTATCTCTAATTCTACATGAGGAAACAGAGGTTTTCAGAGCTTCAGTGACATATATAATAAGTATCTGAGATGGAATTTTTAAAAAGGCTTTTCTTACTCCACGTCTAGCTCTCTATTGATTGCACCATTAAAGAGTGATATGAACAGAGTATGTAGATGTCAAAAACTAAAATTCTAAACCTCCAAATAATTTTTTCTACTTCCTACCTATCATCCTTCAACTCATCAAGTATTGATTAAGCACCTGCTATGTACCAAAAAAAGAGAATGAAAGGATAAGCAGTTCTCCTAACAGAGGTATAACATTTGGGGAGGAGAGTGAAAACAGGGGAATGAAGTAGAAGCATTTTTCTATAGTTGGCTATCATTACAGTAAAGTGGCATTAGAGTAAAATCTACCAAAAAAAAAAAAACCAAAACCCTGAAATTATGTTCCTATTTTGTTTATTCTCAAATGTTTCACAAAGAAAAAAGTAAGTTGTAAAGTGGCAAAAATGACTCATGTTCTATAAATGTTCTTTTTTTGATATTTTATTTATTTTTAGAATACTTTTCCATGTTTACATGATTAATTTTCTTTCCCTCCCTTCTTTCCTCTCTGCACCCAGAGCCTATAAGCAATTTCACTGGGTTGTAAAATGTTGTCAATTGATAACTATTTCCATATTACTCATTTTTGCTATAGAGTGATTTTTTAGACCCCAAATCATATACTTATATATATTCATATGATAAGTGATGTCATATGTTTTGCTTTTGCATTTCTACTCCCATAGTTTTTTTTTTCTTTCAATTTGGATAACATTCTTTTATATAAGTCTTTCAGGAATGTCCTGGCTTATTGAATAGATACTAGTAGCAAGATCTATTACATTATATATTTCCACAATGTTTTACTTTCTGTGTACAATGTTTTTCTGGTTCTTCTTATTTCACTTTACATCAATTCATTAAGCTTCTCCAAGTTCTAATGG
Organism: Monodelphis domestica; assembly: GCF_027887165.1. Classification (NCBI taxonomy): domain Eukaryota; kingdom Metazoa; phylum Chordata; class Mammalia; order Didelphimorphia; family Didelphidae; genus Monodelphis; species Monodelphis domestica. Next base: position 202,266,924 of record NC_077233.1, read on the forward strand.
AAAGCCCCCTGATCATTAATCCTTAAAGCACAAAAGTATTCAATCCCCATTTTATACCACATTTTTTCAGCCATTTCCCAATTGATAGACACCCCCTAATTTTTCTTTCTTTTTTTTGCCACTACAAAGAGTGTGGCTATGAATATTTTTGTACAAGTATTTTTTCTTATTATGTCTTTGGGGTACAATCCAGCAGAGGTATTGCTGGATCAAAATGCTTGAATTCTTATAAAAACACTCTGAAGGGCAACTTGGAACTATACACTAAGGATTATAAAAGAATGCATACCCTTTGATCCAGCAATACCACTACTAGATCTAATACCACTACAAGGTCTATATTCCAAAGAAATAAAAAAAATGGGAAAGGACCTAGTTGTGACAAAATATTTATAGTTGAATATATGTGCATATGTATCCTATAAGTATAATGTATATATATATATATGTGTGTGTATTTATATATATACACACATATATATTCAGAATTTAACAGAGTGACTCGCATGTAGTAGGCACTTGAATTTTCATTTACTGATTGCATATAAAATACACAAATATGCAAGTTAATCATATATGTATTATATTTTTATTGTTTAATATACACATATATGTACTTATATTTATCTTCATAAAAGAGTATAACATTTTAGAACCCTGTTAAGTGTTAGTGCTTATGTTTAAAAGCAAGAATAACCTTTGCCTGACAAGTGAACAGTGAGGACCATAAGGGAATAAATTAACAGAAAAACCTCATCAAATGAATAACGAAGCAAATGTTCTTGCCATCTCTATCTCAGTTCCCTACTCAAAGCCAATACAAACCAAGATCCAATAAAATAATACCATATCATCTTGAAGTGGGTAATTATTTCAAAAGAAGAGAAAAGAGACCAAAAAGAGTTGACATCTCCATTGTGGTTCTATCAGTAATGAATGGGCTTTCCTGGGAATGTGGGAAGCCACATTATGCATAGTTGTGCTCATGCCCAAAATTGTATTAGAAGAAATAGATTGAGTGGCAAAATTTAAAAAAATGCTCTTGGGAGATAAAAAAGAAGAAAGATTATAAACTCCATGTAGAAAGGGTTAAAATATGGTTACATTAATTCCATTCCCACATATTGATGGAAATAGAAATCTGAATTTAAAACTATAAATCATGACCAATTCTTACCCACTAAGAGTCAATAAGCAAAGTTTAGGGCATTGAGAATGTATCAAAGGTAATAATATCCAATCAACTAAGTGATGAACTGAGATAGGAAATCTTGAATGACTACCTTTTTTTTATAATCATTAGATCTTCCAAGATTCAGTTTCCCCTTCTGGAAAATGGCTCTTCTTTGCTATAGAGTAATGTGGAAAAACAAAGTGCAAAGGGAGAAGAGAGAATATTATGGTGTCGCGATGACTAATATTGTGTAAATAGGAAGTATCCCAATGGGGGTTCTGGGTCTAGACTGGCAAATTGCATGTATGCTTTCTTTATTCCCTATGGACACATATATGTAAAAACACACATGCACAACACAGAAACACAACAAACAGGACTCCTAGGAACAAGAAAGAGAAGATAAGTATTATTGCATAAGTTTGTGGTGAAGTGACTCTAATCGTCACTATAATAGTATATATATATATATATATATATACATATACATATATATGCTGACTATACATATATATAGTGGCTATAATAGAGCCACTAGTGACACTAAGGATAAAATAAAACCTAGATATGTTGGCATGATGGCAGCATAGGTGAGTCAGACCATAGGGGAAAAAGCTCAAGGATTCTATTTTAGATGACATACCTGTCAGTGTTACTGCTCATAGGATTAGGTCCATGACAACATTCAGATGAAGATGGTTTGGTATTTTTCAAAGTAGGTTTCATAAGAAGGTAGTTGCTTTGGTAACAATACACAGGAAAACAAAATCAGATTCCATTTATTTCATTATGAATCTTAGTTTGTTTATTTTTAGTCATTTGGCTATCCTTCCTATTGTTTCTTTTTTCATACTATGGGAAAGATATGACTTTTTTCATGATTATTTTTTGCTTTGACATTGTTCCATTAAGACATTGTTGTCAAAATGTGCACTAGCTCTGGATTCAAAATGCAAATCCCACCTCTGATATTATCTAGCCATTTAGCCTCCTTTGTTCTCAATTTCCTCATCTGTAAAGTGAAGTAAAATAGTTAAAATTGATGGCCTCTGAATTCACTTCCATTTTTAAATCAATGAACCTAAAGAAATACATATAAGTCTTATTTTAAGAAGTCAGCAAATCCAGATGAGAACACACTGGAAATAGAGTAGAAAGATAAAGATTTAGGATGTTAAAAAATGGTTCTTTCCATACACACCAAGGTTTGAATTATGAAGAATTTCAAACAAGTAATATGAAAACTTAGCCCACTTTGGAGGACCTTCCTTTAAGGAAATATTAAAAGAATTTCTAAGACAATATTCCTATTATAGTTTTGGCATAAAATGAAGAACTATTACTTATCATTTCTTAGGGAACTAAAAGGCAGATATTGGGTCCTTAAATAAATGGACAGGTAATAAAACTCAATTTGACAGACAATGACAGAAAGCAAGACTGAGAAAGCTGATTACTAGAACCATGTAATTCTGATACATTAAAAAACTAATTAATCAAGTTAGTTTTACCTTTAATCTGATTAAACTATTCTTTATAATTCTGCTTAGGCAAATTCTAAAGCTAAAATTAGAATATTAATTTAAATAAAAGAGTGAATAAGTAACTGCAAGGGATGCTACCAAGCCATGTCTACCAATTGAGGGGCCATTTCCAAAAAGATTAACCTGATTCACCTAATTTTCAGCCTGAGTTTCCCTAATTCTCCTTAGGTCTTCAGGATTAATTTTGTAATACTCATGAAAATATGAGAAATATTATTTTTGTACATCTAGCCTCCATGATACAGACCTGAAAAGCATTAGTTTGTTATCCATTTGCCTCAAAAGCAGAAGGATTTCTTCCTCATACTTTCTCATTTTTATAGTTCTATGATGACAATGAGATAAGATCACTCACTTATGAACAAAGGCCAAAAAGCACAAATGTACAGTTGAAATCAAAAGGAGCACATAACAGTTTCAAATCCGGATGATAATGATAACCATTTCACAAAACAAATGAAATTATTGCTAAGTTAAGATGAATGACGGTAGGTGTCCTTTCCATGAACTCTATCCATGAGATTATTTGTATAGGTGCCTTTCTCAGCTAGTACTCGAAAATATCTGAAGCTCATTTGAATGAAACCCCACTTAGCCAACGACTTTGAGTATATTTGAGATGTATAAGATCTCATATAGATCTATAGACATATATACCTATAGAATGCTCAGAATTCTATTATAACTATATAAAAGTGTCTAATTATGAAGAAGATTATATTTGAATGACCTAATAACTATGGTAAATATAACAAACAACCATGACCATGGATTACTAAGGACATACCATGCTTCTCTACCTGATAGAGAGGTAATGGATAAAAGGTAGAATATGAGACATACATTTTTTAGAGAACAAAATTTGTTTTCTTTGATTATATGCATTTGTTACAGGGAGAGGGTAAAAATCAAAGGGGATAATGATATTAAGGCCAATGTTTTTTTAAAAACAAGAAAGGAATACTATTGGATTTTTTTTTGAACATTCAAAATTGGAGAGAAGGAAGGTTAGATGAGGATATAGACAAGCTGGATAACTTTGAAACTAACATCAAACTCATTAGACTGATCCTTTTCATGGAAAGATTGAATGATCCTTGAAATGAAGCATCTTGAATAGTCATTGATATATTCTCTTTAAGTGATAATATTTTCCCACATTTCTTGACCAGGAATAAATATTCTTACAAACCACATAATAAAAAAATAAGGAATGAAATAAAATATTTGTATAAGGCAAGGGACCTGATGCTCATTAGTCAAAGAAATTGGTAAAGGAGAAGAAACCAGTTCATTTTAGTTATAGATGAGATATTCTGAATCGTCTAATTTCACAGAAGCTATAAATGATATTATATTACATCTTTTGCTTATCCCAAGTTATTCACTCACCCCTATAAATGATGCTTTGAAATGGAAAGTGAGGGACTTCTAAGTAAACATGGCTGCAGTTAGACTCAGGAATCTACCTCTCCTCAGTACCTACCAATATAAAGTACCACAAAAGGCAAAAAACAAACAAATAAACAAAAAACAACAAATTAGTATGAATGAAGGGACTCCACAGTAGGGTGCACCATTGAAGGTATGTGGGATTTGGGAAATGCCACACTATAAGGGAGTAAAATAGTTTCCACCAAAGGCAAGAGGATCTACCCTCCCCTACCCCACCTACAGAGCCAGTACACTAGACTCAAAGCCATTTCCTGCTAGATTCAGTGAGCAAGTAAGGGGCACCTATAGGTAATTGACAGCTGAATAAGACTACCAAAGACCTACCCCTGAGAGCAGCTAGACTTGAGACACCAACAGATGGAAGAGCTCAGATCTTGGGTGAGGATATAGCACAGAGAAGGGCTGCAAACAGTAGAAGCTTCAGAACCTCCAGAGGTGGCCTCAGACAGAAACCTTGCTACTTAGCTCCATACACAAAGAGCCTGCCCTCCTCACTCAAACTTCTGACAGGAAAGGGAAGGGAAAACCACCATAGTGGTGGCAAAAAATGCAAAGGAAAAAAAAAAAACTTCCTAATACGAAGAAAAAAAAAAGGCATTGGCCCTGGATAATTTTTATGGAGAATATTCAAGACTACAGAGAAAATAGCAGAGGAGAACATACCAATAAATACATCCAAACCTTCCAAAAATGGAAATTGGCCACAAGTTCTTGAATCAGAGCTTATCAAAAAGATGGAAGAATATTGGAAATAAAAGTGGTAAATTGTTAAAGAGGAAAATAATAGTTTAAAAGATAGACACTCCCAATTGGAGAAAGAAGCCCAGAAATCAAATGAAATGATAAATAAATTATAGAACAAAATTAAACAGCTGGAATCCAGGAAAAGCAAGATATACAAAACCAAAAAAGGAAAATCAACAGATTATAGGGAAAAAACAGTCTTTAAAAACCAGAATTGGGCAATTAGAAGCCAGTGATCTCACAAAACAGCAAGAATTATTTTTAAAAAAATCAAAAGATTGACAAAATAAAAGGAAACAATAAATATCTTACTAAGAAGATGACTGCTAAAAAAAAACAGGGCTATAAAAGACAAGTTGAGAATCATTGGTGCACCTGAAAACCCAGAAATAAACAGAAATCTAGACATAATACAAAAAAAAATTATCTAAGAAAACTGCCCTGATATTCTAAAAAAAAAGGGCAAAATAGACATTAAAAGAGGTCATAGAACACACTGTACACTAAATACTCAAAAGACATCCACCAGGAATGTAATTGCCAAATTTAAGAGCTCCTGAGCTAAGAAAAAAATGTACATGAAAACAAAAAGAGACAATATAGCTATCAAGGAGCACCAATCAGGATCACACAAGATCTAGCAGCTTCCACACTAAAGGACCTCAAGGCTTGGAATATGATATTCAGAAAGGCAATATAATTGGGTCTTCAACCAAGCATCACTTACTCATCAAAACTGACTATATACTTCTAGCGGAAAGTATGGGCATTCAACAAAATAGAAGATTTCCAAGTATTTGTAAAGAAAAGACCAGAATTAAGAGAAAAGTTTAATATCCAAACATAAAGATCAAGATAAACATGAAAAAGTAAATAAGAAACAGAAAGGATAGGGAGAATATGTTTTTATTTAAATTTCCTTCATTGGAGGCGGAGTCAAGATGGTGGCCTAGAAGGAGCAGAAGTCCAGACCTCTGAATAACCTTCCTTACCAATCACAAAATGAATGCTCCTAGGTCACTGAAAATCACATGAAAAAACATGACAGAGCCATGGAATCCTCCTACTGAACTCAATTCAAAAGGTAGCCCCCCCAAAAAAGCCAGAATCCAAGAACACTCACATTTAAGGGGAAGGTAAGAGGAAGGTCCCAGGACCCCTCCCCCCACCCACCTACAGGCCTGAGCCTCCAGCAGCAGGGTTTAAAAATGGAGATTTGAACCCCAGACTTTAATCCCCAAAAGTTGTTGGTAGTTTCCAGAATTACCTAAATTCTCACCTGGCTCACCTGGACCAAAAACACAATTAGTATTTAAACTGACTCTCCACCTACTTCGGGTCTCTCTGCTTCCACTTCGAAGCACATGAATCTCTCTACACGCAGGCAAGATGTGAGTGGCTGTGAATGGGCTCTGTGCCCTAAGCACATGCTTTCTTATTTTGTATTTTCTTTAATTCTTAATTCTAATAATCTTTAGTAAACCTCTAAAAATATAATACTTTTAGTAAAGAAACTAATTTAACTTTTACAAGGGGGAACCTCTGGGTGCTCAAAGGTGCTGGTCTGGAGGATGTACTTTTTGGGGAGGGTTGTGACAAGCTCAGAGCATCAAACACAGATGGTAGGGAAGGAGCTGAAGAGGGAGCATAGAGCTGGCAGACTGACTAGAGCTGTGGAGATCCTCCATATTTGCTCCAGCATTCCAGTAGGTTTTGGCATCAGGACACACACAGCCCAACCCAGGTGAACTAAATCCCAACAAAAGTCTTCAGAACTCAGGGAAGTCCAAGCTACAAACCCCTCCCTCATTGACTGCTGTACTTTAATCCAATCAAAAGCCTATTTTTAACAAAATATATTTTGTTAAAAAGGATTATAGATAATGAGGAAATATTAATAATCAACATGTATGCACCAAATAATATAGCACCCAAATTGCTAATAGAGAAACTAGGAGAATTGAAGGAGGAAATAGACAGTAAAATTATATTAGTGGGAGATTTGAACCAACCACTATCAAATTTAGATAAGTCAAATCAAAAAATAAATAAGAAAGAGGTAAAAGAAGTGAATGAAATCTTAGAAAAATAAGAGTTAATAGAGATATGGAGAAAAATAAATAAGGACAAAAAGGAATACAGCTTCTTCTCAGCACCACATGGCACATGCACAAAGATTGATCATTCACTAGGTCACAGAAACATGGCATACAAATACAGAAAAGCAGAAGTTATAAATGTAGCCCTTTCAGAACATAAGGCAATAAAAATAATGATCACTGAGGGTACATGGAGAACGAAATCAAAAATTAATTGGAATTAAATAATATGATACTCCAAAATCGGTTAATTAGAGAACAAATCATAGAAATAATTAATAATTTCATTGAGGAAAATGACAATGGTGAGATATCCTTTCAAACCTTATGGAATACAGCCAAAGCAGTAATCAGAGGAAAACTCATATCCCTGAGAACATATAATAACAAACTAGGGAGGGCAGAGATCAATGAATTGGAAATTCAAATAAAAAAAAAAAACTTGAAAGCGAACAAATTAAAAAACCCCAGAAGAAAACCCAACTAGAGATACTAAAAATTTAGGAAGAAATCAAAAGTGATGGAACTATTGAATTAATAATTAAGACTAGAAGCTGGTACTTTGAAAAAAACAATCAAAATACACAAAATACTGGTCAATGTAATTTAAAAAAGGAAAGAAAAAAAGCAAATTAACAGCATCAATGATGAAAAGGGGTATATCACCTTCAATGAAGAAGAAATTAAGGCAATCATTAAAAACTACTTTGCCCAATTATATGGCAATAAATATGCCAATGTAGGAGATATGGATGAAAATTTACAAAAATATAAACTGCCTAGACTAACAGAAGAAGAAATAGAATTTTAAATAATCCCACATCAGAGAATGAAATCCAACAGGCCATCAAAGAACTCCCTAAGAAAAAATCCCCAGGGCCTGATGGATTCACAAGTCAATTCTATCAAACATTCAAAGAATACCTAATCCCAATACAATACAAACTATTTGACATAATAAGCAAAGAGGGAGTTCTACCAAATTCCTTTTATGACAAAAATATGGTACTGATTCCAAAACCAGGCAGTTCAAAAACAGAGAAAGAAAATTATAGAGCAATCTCCCTAATGAATGTAGATGCAAAAATCTTAAATAGGATACTAGCAAAAAGAATCCAACAAGTGATCAGAAGGGTCATTCACCATGATCAATTAAGATTTATCCCAGGGATGCAGGGCTGGTTCAATATTAGGAAAATCATCCACATAATTGACCATATCAACAACAAACCGAGAAGAATCACATGATTATCTCAATAGATAAAATTCTTAGGAATCTATCTCCAGAGACAAACACAGGAACTATATGAACACAACTACAAAACACTCTCCACACAACTAAAACTAGACTTGAGCAATTGGAAGAACATTAACTACTCATGGGTAGGATGAGTCAATATAATAAAAATGACTATCCTAACCAAACATATCTACCTATTTAGTGCAATACACATTGAACTTTCAAATTTTTTTTTTTACTGATTTGGACGAAAAACCATAACAAAATTCATCTGGAATAACAAAGATCAAGGATATCCAGGGAAATAATGAAAAAAAAATAAAAAGGAAGGTGGCCTTGCAGTTCCAGATCTCAAACTATATTATACAGCATAGGTGATCGAAACAATTTTGTACTGGCTAAGAGACAGAAAGGAGGATCAATGGAATAGACTTGGGGTAAGTGACCTCAGCAAGACAGTCTATGATATACAAAAAATCCCAGCTTTTGGGACAAAAATTCGCTATTTGATACATCTGCTGGGAAAATTGCAAGACTGTGTGGGAGAGATTATGTTTGGAACAACACCTCACACCCTACACCAAGATAAATTCAGAATGGGTGAATGATTGAAGAAAAAGAAGGAAAATATAAGTAAATTAGGCGAACACAGAATAGTATATATGTCAGATTTTTGGGAAGGGAAAGACTTTAAAACGAAGCAAGACATAGAGAGAGTCACAAAATATAAAATAAATTATTTTTTTAATTTTATAATATTTTATTTGATCGTTTCCAAGCATTATTCATTAAAGACAAAGATCATTTTCTTTTCCTCCCCCCCGCCCCACCCCGAGTAGCTGACGCGTGATTCCACTGGGTATCACATATGACTTGATTCTAACCCATTGCCATGTTGTTAGTATTTGCAATAGAGTGTTCATTTAGAGTCTCTCCTCTGTCATGTCCCCTCAGCCGCTGTAGTCAGGCAGTTGCTTTTCCTCGGTGTTTCTACCCCCACATTTTATCCTCTGCTTATGAATAGTGTTTTTTCTCCTAGATCCCTGCAGATTGTTCAGGGACATTACACCTGCCCTGATGGAGAAGTCCATTACATTCTATTATACCACAGTGTATTAGTCTCTGTGTACATTGTTCTCCTGGTTCTGCTCTTTTGCTCTGCATCCCATCCTGGAGGTTGTTCCAGTCTCCATGGAATTCCTCCACTTTATTATTCCTTTTAGCACAATAGTATTCCATCACCAACATATATCACAATTTGTTTAGCCATTCCCCAATTGATGGGCATCCCTTCGTTTTCCAATTTTTGGCCAAAACATAGAGCACAGCTATGCATATTCTTGTAAAAGTCATTTTGTCCATTATCTCTTTGGGGTACAGACCCAGCAGTGCTATGGCTGGATCAAATGGTAGATATTCCTTTGTCACCCTTTGGGCATAGTTCCAAATTGTCCTCCAGAATGGTTCTATCAGTTCACAACTCAACCAGCAATGAATTTATGTTTCTACTTTGACATATCCCATCCAGTATTCATTACTTTCCTTTGCTATCAGGTAAGCCAATCTGCTAGGTGTGAGGTGACACCTCAGAGTTGTTTTGATTTGATTTGTACAATTGATTTAGCTCTTTATGAATTTGAGTAATTAAAACTTTGTCAGAGGTTTCTATGAAGATTTTTTCCCAATTTGTTGTTTTCCTTCTGATTTTAGTTACATTGGTTTTGTTTGTACTAAAGCTTTTCAATTTGATGTAGTCAAAATTATTTATTTTACATTTTGTGATTCTTTCTATGACTTGCTTGGTTTTAAAGTCTTTCCCCTCCCAAAGGTCTGACATGTATACTATTCTGTGTTTACCCAATTGACTTATGGTTTCCTTCTTTATGTTTAAGTCATTCACCCATTTTTAATTTATCTTGTGTAGGGTGTGAAGTGTTGATCAATTCCTAATCTCTCCCACACTGTCTTCCAATATTACCAGCAGTTTTTTATCAAATAGTGGATTTTTGTCCCCAAAGCTGGGATCTTTGGGTTTATCATATACTGTCTAGCTGAGGTCTCTTGCCCCCAGTCTATTCCACTGGTCTTCCTTTCAGTCTCTTAGCCAGTACCAAATTGTTTTGATGACTGTTGTTTTGTAATATAGTATAAGGTCAGGGACTGCAATGCCCCCATAATCTGTGTTTTTTTTTCATTATTTCCCTGGATATCCTTGATCTTTTGTTATTCCAGATGAATTTTATTATGGTTTTTTCTAAATCAGTGAAGAAGTATTTTGGGAGTTCAATGGGTATGCCACTAAATAGATAAAGAAGTTTGGTTAGAATGGTCATTTTTATTATATTGGCTAGTCCTATCCATGAGCAGTTAATGTTTTTCCAATTGCTCATGTCTAGTTTTAGTTGTGTGGAGAGTGTTTTGTAGTTGTGTTCATATAGTTCCTGTGTTTGTCTCCGGAGATAGATTCCTAGGTATTTTATTTTGTCTAAGGTGATTTTGAATGGGATTTCTCTTTCTAGTTTTTGCTGCGGAGCTGTGTTGGAGATATATAGAAAAGCTGATGACTTATGTGTGTTTATTTTGTATCCTGCAACTTTGCTAAAGTCGTTGATTATTTCATTTAGATTTTTGGTTGAATCTCTAGTTTTCTTTAAGTAGACCATCATGTCATCTGAAAAGAGTGATAACTTGGTCTCCTCCTTGCCTATTTTGATGCCTTCAATTCCTTTTTCTTCTCTAATTGCTACTGCTAGTGTTTCTAGTACAATGTCGAATAGTAGAGGTGATAATGGGCATCCTTGTTTCACTCCTGATCTTATTGGGAATGCATCTAGTTTATCCCCATTGCAGATGATATTAGCTGATGGTTTTACATATATAGTGTTTATGATTTTTAGAATGACCCTTCTATTCCTATGATTTCTAGTGTTTTTAATAGGAATGGGTGTTATATTTTATCAAAAGCTTTTTCTGTGTCTATTGAGATAATCATGTGGTTCTTGTTTGTTTGCTTGTTGATGTGGTCAATTATGTGGATGGTTTTCCTAATATTGAACCAGCCCTGCATCCCTGGGATAAATCCTACTTGATCATGGTGGATGACTCTTCTGATCACTTGCTGGAGTCTTTTTGCTAGTATCCTATTTAAGATTTTTGCATCTATATTCATTAGGGAGATTGGTCTATAATTTTTTTTCTCTGTTTTTGACCTGCCTGGTTTTGGAATCAGTACCATGTTTGTGACATAAAAGGAGTTTGGTAGAATTCCCTCTTTGCTTATTATGTCAGATAGTTTGTATACTATTGGGATTAACTGTTCTCTGAATGTTTGATAGAATTCACTGGTGAATCCATCAGGCCCTGGGGATTTTTTCTTAGGAAATTCTTTGATGGCTTGTTGGATTTCATTTTCTGATATGGGGGTGTTTAAGAATTTGATTTCTTCTTCTGTTAGTCTAAGCAGTTTGTATTTTTGTATATATTCATCCATATCATCTAAATTTGTGTATTTATTGCCATATAATTGGGCAAAGCAAATTTTAATGATTGCCTTAATTTCTTCTTCATCGGAGGTGATGTCCCCCTTTTCATCTTCGATGCTGTCAATTTGCTTTTCTTCCTTCCTTTTTTAAATTAGATTGACCAGTACTTTGCCTATTTTGTTTGTTTTTTCAAAGTACCAGCTTCTAATCTTAATTATTAAATCAATAGTTCTATCATTTTCAATTTTATTAATTTCTCCCTTAATTTTTAGGATTTTAAGTTTGGTATTCTGCTGGGGGTTATTAATTTGATCTCTTTCAAGTTTTTTTATTTGCATTTCCAATTGATTGATCTCTGCTCTCCCTAATTTGTTAATATATGTACTCAGGGATATGAATTTACCTCTGATTACCACTTTGGCTGCCTCCCAAAAGGTTTGAAAGGATATCTCGCCATTGTCATTTTCCTCGATGAAATTATTAATTGTTTCTATGATTTCTTCTTTAACTAAACGATTTTATAGTATCATATTGTTTAATTTCCAATTAGTTTTTGATTTGGTTTTCCATGTACCATTACTGATTGTTATTTTTATTGCATTGTCATCTTAGAAGTCTGCATTTATTTATTCTGCTTTTCTGCATTTGTGTGCTATGTTTCTGTGACCTATTGTATAGTCAATTTTTGTGAATGTGCCATGTGGTGCTGAGAAGAAGGTGTATTCCTTTTTATCCCTATTTATTTTTCTCCATGTGTCTATTAATTCTAATTTTTCTAAGATTTAATTCACTTCTTTTACCTCTTTCTTATTTATTTTTTATTTGATTTATCTAAATTTGATAAAGGTTGGTTTAAGTCTCCCCCTAATATGGTTTTGCTGTCTATTTCTTCCTTCAATTCTCCTAGTTTCTCCATTAGAAATTGGGGTGCTATATTATTTGGTGCATACATGTTGATTAGTGATATTTCTTCATTATCTAAAGTCCCTTTTAACAAAATATAATTACCTTCCCTATCCCTTTTGATCAGGGCTATTTTTACTTTTGCTTTATCAGATATCATGATTACCACTCCTTCCTTCTTTCTGTCAGTTGAGGCCCAGAAGGTCTTCTTTCATTTCTGAACTTGTGGGTGTCAACCCACCTCATGTGTGTTTCTTAAAGCCAACATATGGTAGGGTTTTGGATTCTAATCCATTCTGCTATTCGTCTACTTTTAATGGCTCAGTTCATCCCATTCATGTTCAAAGTTATGACTGTCATTTGTGGACTCCCTGGCATTTTGATAACCTTCCCTAATTCTAACCTTTTTTTCTTCTGCTCTACGTTTTAGTCCAGTGATTTACTTTAAATCAGTCCCCCTTATCCCCTCCCTTGATATGGTTCCCTTTTTAGTCCCTCTCCCTCCCCCTCTCTTTCCCTCCCTTTTTGTTTTCCCTCTCCCTCTCCCTTCCTTGGTTTTCCCTTCTCCCTACCCTTATTGGGTAAGATAGAATTCAAGTTCCCAATGGATCTAGATGTTCTTCCTTCTCAGAGTTGATTTCCCTGAGAATAAGGTTTAAGTTAAAACGCTCTTCCTCTCCTTCTTATAAGAGTTTTCTTTCCCTCCCTTTTCCGTGTGAATCTTTGTGTGAGAAAGATTATTCTATTTGCTCTTTCTTTTCCCCCTATTTACACATTACATTTTCCCCACAGGTTAGTATTCATAGATTGATATAAATGTAGTCCTTATAGAAGAGAGTTTGAGTAAAAGAAGATAAGATTTTTCTCCTTTTCCCTTTCCTTCATATTTACCTTTTCAGGTATTCCATGCTCTTTGATTTTCGATATCAAACTTTCCACAGAACTCTGGTCTTTCATTGCAAAAATTTGGAAATCTTCTATTTTGTTGAATGCCCATACTTTTGCTTGGAAGTATATAGTCAGTTTTGCTGGATAGCTGATTCTTGGTTGAAGACCCAGCTCTCTTGCCTTTATTAAAATCATGTTTCATGCCTTAGCATCCTTCAGAGTGGAACTTGCAACGTCTTGTGTGACCCTGATTGGCATTCCTTTATATCTAAATTGTATTTTTCTGGCTTCTTGTAGGATTTTTTCTTTTGTTTGAGAGCTTTGGAATTTGGCAATTACATTCCTGGGAGTTGTCTTTTGGGGGTTTAGTGTAGAGGGTGTTCTGTGAGCTCTTGCAGTCTCTGTATTGCCCCCTTGATCTAGAATCTCTGGGCAATTTTCTTTGATTATATCTTGTATTAAGATGTCGAGTTTGCTGTTTATTTCTGGATTTTCTAGAAGTCCAATTATTCTTAAATTATCTCTTCTCCCTCCATTTTCCAAATCTTTCATCTTGTCAATGAGATATTTTATGTTATCTTCTAATTTCTTGGCCTTTTTTTTTTTTGCTTTATTTGTTCTTGTTTTAAGGCCTGGTTTTCCTTTTCAATTTTGTCATACTGGTTTTGAAGATGCGTGAATTTCTTTTGCATTATTTCCCACTTTTCCTCCCAGAAGGCTTCCATCTTTTGGATCATTTCTGATTCAAATTCTTCATGGGTTTGTGGAGAGTTTCCAATTTCCTTTGGAAGGTTTTGGAGCATTTGCTTGTGTTTCCTCTTCTGTTTCCTCTGTGTTTTGTATGTTTGCTCCATAAAATGTGTCCAAAGTTGCCCCCTTCTTCTTGTGTCTTTTGGAATTTGGGGACTTTTGTGCTTCAGTGTAGTTTGCCATCTCTATCTGAGTGGGGAGGATTAGCTTTTCTTAGCTCTGTCTGGTGTTCAGAGGTTTTAGCCCCAGGCAGATTGTCCTTTTTATGAAGTTGTTGTTCTGTCTTCCTGGGGAAGCCAGGAATTGCTGGTGTGTCCCTGGGTTGAATTGAGTGTGCCCTGAGGCAGGGACCTGAGACTGGGATGGAGGGATCCAGCCACGGGGTTATAAGCTCCCCCCATCTCTCTGTTTCCCTGCTGTCTGGGTGCCCCTTCGACTGGGTCAGGTTGTTTTCAGGAAGCGGCCTTCTGAATAGCCGGCCCTGGAGTCCTTTTGCCAGCCCTGAGGGTTGCTGTTGTTTCCGAAGACCCTGTTCTCTGAGGGGGAGGGGCCTCAGCTTCCCTGAGCTCAGGGCGAGGGCTCCTGATAAGGAGATTAGCTTTCCCTGGGTTGAACTGAGATTCTGATGGAAGGATCCAGCCTGGGGGTTATGAGCTCCCCTGTCTCTCTCTGTTTCCCTGCTGTCTGGGTGCTCCCTCAACTGGGTCAGGTTGTTTTCAGGATGTAGCCTTCAGAATAGCTGGCTCCCGAGGCCCTTTTTCCAGCCCTGAGGGTTGCTGTTGTTCCAGAAGACCCTGCTCTCTGAGGTGTAGAGGCCGCAGTTCCCAGAGCTCCGAGGGCTCCTCCCAGGGGGTTACAAGCTCCCCCTTCCCTCTCTGTTTCCCTGCTGTCTGGGTGCCCCTTCGACTGGGTTAGTTTCTTTTCAGGATGTGGCCTTCAGAATAGCAGGCCCTGGGGCTCTGAGTTTGCTTCTGCTGCCTTAGACTCGGCTCTCTGGGTTGGTGGGTATGGATCCTAGGACCTTCCTTCTGCCTGCCCCTTAGGTCCAAGTGGTCTCGGGTTCTGGATTTTTTGGGGGGTTACCTTTTGATCCAGGTCCAGGTCCAGGAGGAGGACTCCCTGGGTCAATGCTGTTGATCGCTTTGAATTTTGGTGCCCTAGGAGCATTCGGTTTGAGATCGGTATGGAAGGGTTTCAAGAGATCTGAACTTTAGCTTTCTCTAAGCCACCATCTTGACCAGAAGCCATCAAAATAAATTATTTTGACTACATCAAATTAAAAAGGTTTTGTACATATAAATCCAACATAACTAAAATCAGGAAGGAAGCAACAAATTGGGAAACAATCTTCAAAAAACCTCTGACAAAGATTTAATTACTCAAATTTACAAAGAGCTAAATCAATTGTACAAAAAAATCAAGCCATTCTCCAATTGATAAATGGACAAGGGACATGAACAGGCAGTTTTCAGCCAAAGAAATCAAAACTATTAATAAGCACAAGAAAAAGTGTTCTAAATCTCTTATAATCAGAGAGATGCAATTCAAAACAACTCTGAGGTATCACCTCACACCTAGCAGATTGGCTAACATGACAGCAAAGGAAAGTAATGAATGCTGGAGGGGATGTGGCAAAGAAGGGACATTAATTCATTGCTGGTGGGGTTGTGAATTGATCCAACCATTCTGGAGGGCAATTTGGAACTATGCCCAACGGGTGATAAAAGACTGTCTGCCCTTTAATCTAGCCATAGCACAGCTGGGTTTGTACCCCAAAGAGATGATAAGGAAAATGACTTTTACAAGAATATGCATAACTGTTCTCTTTGTGGTGGCCAAAAATTGGAAAATGAGGGGATGCCTTTCAATTGGAGAATGGTTGAACAAATTGTGGGATATGTTGGTGATGGAATACTATTGTTCTCAAAGGAATAATAAAATGGAGGAATTCTATGGAGACTGGAACAACCTCCAGGAAATGATGCAGAGCAAAAGGAGCAGAAACAGGAAAACATTGTATACAGAAACTGATACACTGTGGTACAATAGAATGTAATGTACTTCTCCATTAGTGTCAATGCAATGTCCCTGAACAATCTGCAGGGATCTAGGAGAAAAAACACTATCCACAATCAGAGGACAAACTCTGGGAGCAAAAACACAGAGGAAAAAACAACTGCTTGACTCCAGTTTTGAGGGGATATGACTGAGGAGTGACTCTAAATGAACACTCTAATTCAAATACCCACAACATGGAAATGGGTTCGAATCAGGAACACATGTAATACCCAGTGGAATCACGCATCGGCTATGGGTGTGGTGGGGGGGGGAGGAAAAGAAAATGATCTTTGTCTCCAATGAATAATGTTTGGAAATGACCAAATAAAATAATGTTCAAAAAAAAGAGAGAAAGGGCTCAGAAACATAAAAAAAATGGAAGAATGTTAAAATTTGGGAAGAAAAAAATTAAAATCAGAATCAAAATATCAAATTCTATGTACATAAAATTTTGAGTAAACAATAACACCATAATAGGTCCTTGCATTAAGATCCAATTAAAGTAATCTCCATGCCACAAGTCTGTAGAACAGAATACAGTAATATTTTACTTACCCATTTGCAGCCACGAATAGAGGAATTTACCATATTATAAGAAAGAAAAAGGGCTAGATTTTTGTGTGTTTGATAGGGTAGTGTCATTTCCTGGTCTGATTCTTTTTCATTATCAGGGGTGATAGCCAGGATGATAGCCAAACTTCAGTACTTATCTGTCAGTGTTTCACAAAGAGTGTTGATACAAGGAAGTCCTATGTCTTAACATAGGGATCTGCAGGGATCTCACAATTGGTTCAAGTCATGTTGTATTGGCTTAGAAGTTCATAAATCATACCTGAATTGGTTTCTTCCTTTTCACTTGTGTGCTCCTTTTGGAACTATTCAGGTTAAGTCTGTGCTCCTTTTTTGATCCTAATTCCTAGAATCAGACACAAACATTAAGTCATGAAATGAAAAGTCTAGTGGTCCTGCTTATGCTGCAGCTCTGGATTCATAGAGTTCATGCAGATTGTGCTGTAATTCCATAGGAATCAATGGAAGTATCTCCCCCTAATAGTGATGTATATGCATGGGAGAAAGGCTTATCTTGTATAGGTGGATGTCCAAAAAGCATCTGAAATGGTGAGATGTGTAGGTCTCCCCTGAGCCTGCTTCTAAGATAAAATAGAGTCAGAAGGAGAATTTCAGGTCATTTTAAATGTGTCTCAGTGTATAATTTGCCCAGCATAGTTTTATGTTCTCTGTTCATTCCTTCAAGTTGGTCTGAGCTCTGGGAATGATATGGTACATGATATTTGGGAGTTATCCCCAAGCAAGTCTATATCTGATTTAGATCAGAGTCAGTAAAATGATTTCCTCTATCTGAATCAATATGTGCTGGCAGGCCAAAGCAAGGAATAATCTCTTTTAAAAGCTCCTTAGTAATAAAAGTCACTGTGGTTCGGGCTGTATCAAATGCTTCCAGCCATCTGGTAAGTTGATCTACTATGACTAGACAAAATTTATAATGTCCAGTCTTTGGCATTGTTATGAAATCTATCTGCAGGTACTCAAAATGTGTGTAAGCCATGGGACTCCCACCAAAACTTTGCCACAAAAGGTTATATGCTTCGCAGGTAGAGCAGGCTGTACACACTTTAGAAACTATAGTTGTTATACCAGGGACTATCCAAACTCTTTTAACAGAGTCCACAATACCCTGGTTACCAAAGTGATCATTCTTATAAACAGATTGGCAAATTTGATGAATGAAATGTCTAGGGAACCGGCATTTGCCTTCATATAATACCCATACTCCATTAATCTGTTTTGCTTTAAATTTTTGCTTCAACTTTTTCACTTACTTTTGATTATAGGAAAGTGATAAATTTAAGTCTTCAGTTGTTGTTAATGATAAAATGAATTCAGGCCCTTCTATGGACACTAGCTTTGTAGCGGTATCTGCCTGATCATTTAGCCTAGAGTCCAGGCCAGTGCCTCTTGTATGGGCAGAGCAATGAACCACAGTTAGGGCTTTGGGAGCAGGAGAGCAGTAATAACTTCATTAATAATTTCTACATTATCTATAGATTTACCAGCTGAGGTTAAAAATCCTCTCTGGAACCATAGCATCCTGACTGAGTGGCAAATGCCAAAAGCATATCTAGAATCTGTATAAATTGTTGCCTTTTAATCCTTGGAAATTATACAGGTGTGTTTAAGGGTTATGAGTTCTGCACCTTGAGCACTAATATTTAAGGCAGTAAAGCTGAGTAGTCAGTGGCAAATTCTGTAACTACAGAAGCTCCAGTGTAAAGTATGCCATCCCTCATGAAAGAAGAACCAACTGTAAATAAGACTAGATATGTTTTTCTTAGGGAGTATGTAAGAGATTATCTCAAGGCTTTTCTGTCATGGACACTAGTGTTTCACAACTGTGTAATGGTTCTCCTGAAGTGGGTAAACATGGAAGCAAGGTGGCAGGGTTAAGAGTTATCCAGCATTTAAGGTAATATTTTTGATTTTTAACAGGATTATTTCATACCTTATAATTCACTGATCAGAAAATGCCTGTGTTCTATGCCTTAGCAATAATTCTACCTCATATAGGCACATAATTGTTAATGGGCATCCCAATACTAGATCAAGAGTTTTGGCACTAGCAAAGCTATATCAGCTAAGCACTAAGACATGGTGGTGCTCCTGAAGCTACTGGGTCCAGTTGGGCTGAATAATAATGAATTGGGCACTGAGAGGGTCCCAAAATTTGAGTTAAAACACCTGAAACTACACCTCTACACTCATGTACATACAAAGTAAATGGCTTGATGTAATCTGGGATGCCTAGAGCCAGTGCAGACAGGATAGCTTGTTTTAGATCTGATAGAGCTGACAGGCATTCTGGCTCTAATTTGAGGGGTTAAGGGACCAAATCCCTTGTTAGTGATATAAGGGGTTTAGTAATTTCCCTATAGCATGGAATACATTGTCTACAAAACCTGTTGCTCCTAAAATTGCTCTCAACTGTTTCTTAGTGGTAGGAGCACACAACTTTTGAATATTTTCAATTCGCTTGGGAGAAATAGAACAGGCACCAGCAGTCAGGATGAACCCCAAATATTCTCCTTTGGGTAGACATCACTGAAACTTATCTTTCAAAATCTTATGCCCTCTTTCATGCAGTTTGAAAAGAAGATGAATACTCTTTTCCTGACATGCTTCTGTGTCTGTTGAAGTTAAAAGTAGATCATCTATGTATTTGATTAATTTGCTGTTTTTTAATTTTATATAATCTGTGTCTTGGCTCAAAATTTGTAAAAAATAAACTTGGGCTTTCCATGAACCCCTGGGCCAGACAAGTCAATATATCTAAGAGTCCCTTCTAAGTGAAAGCAAATATATGCCTGGGATCCTCATGTATGGGTATGGAAAAGAAGTCTGAGCACAAGTTCACTACTGTAAAGTATGTAGCTGTGCTAGGAATAGATGAAATAATAGTACTTATGTTGGAAACTATGGTGTGTCTCTCTATAATGTGATTGTTCATAGTTCTCAAATCTGGCATGAATCTATAGATGTGCTTGCCATCAGGCCCCAATTTTGGTTTTTTAATAGGTAGGATGGGCATATTTTATTCAGATTAATAGGAAATTATAATACCCTGAT
This sequence comes from Monodelphis domestica, assembly GCF_027887165.1. Classification (NCBI taxonomy): domain Eukaryota; kingdom Metazoa; phylum Chordata; class Mammalia; order Didelphimorphia; family Didelphidae; genus Monodelphis; species Monodelphis domestica. The sequence goes on from NC_077233.1 coordinate 202,286,903, forward strand.
TGATTAAAGATTTTATTACAAGGGTAATGCACTCTATTGCTTCCTTTGAGAGAGGGTACTGCTGAATGGAAGGAGTTGGGCTAGATTTAGTTTTAATCTGCACAGGAACAACCCACTTAAGTATGGTTATACTGGAAGAAGGTTTGGCCCAAAGAGACTCTGGTATATCTGCAGGTATTGCAAAGATGGGATGCTCTTTCCCCTCCTGGCTCTTTGAGGGAAGTACAGGAGGAAATTTAAAGATTCATCAGGTACTTCCAATAATAAGGGAAGCAAGTTATTGTGACTTTGAGTTTGCATAGAAGGTTCCTCCCCAGCAAATTTAAAGGGGATTCAGGCATCAAGAGGAAAGAATGTTGTACTTCTAAGGGTCCTACAGACACATTCCTAAGGGAAAACTTTTTAACTCTTTGGGGTATCCGTGACATCCCCATTACATTCTCTGAGTAAATATAATTGCAATATAAATCAGTTGTATTCTTTAATATAGACCTGGAAGTTCCAGTGTCCAAAAGATAATCATAATAGGTGTTACCCACCTTTAAGGTAACATGGGGCTCATCAATATGGGGAGGGGTGCAATAGATTGGGACAACAGGTAGTAAGACATCAGGGTCCAGACAATCAAAGGTTGTATTCTCTGATTCTTATGCCTCGCCCCCTGACACTTTCATAATATTTGGGAAGTTTGGGAAGTTCGTCGGACACCCCCATGAAGGTCATTAGCACTCCGAGTACTTTTTGGATGAGCACCACTTAAGTTATATTGCTGTGGAGTTATTTGGTTTGAGTTGTCATTTTCCCAGTTTCTATCCCTATAGTTATCTTTCCAAAAGTTGTGGTTTCTATTATCATTATCATAGTTATTTCTATAATTATTATTTCTATAGTTGTTATTAAGCTGCATGTTATTTCAGATTAACTTTAATAAATTACTACACTCTATCATTCTGTGGCCTTTCTCACAAACTTGGCATATAATGGATCGATAGTTAGATTCTTGGAGAGGGGCAAGTGCCATTGGTTGAGTATCATGGCCTTTTTCCTGTCTTTCAATCTTATCACTTAAATATTTCAATTCTTTCCTAATTGTCTCCATGAAATCATTAGTCTTTTCCTCCTTTTATTTATTTCCTTTTGAAACATATACAACAGTTTTTCTCAACTCATCAAGATCCATTTCAGGCCACCTTGGGTAATGAGTTCTAAAATCATCCCTGATCACTTTTCAAGAGTTATTGACAAAATATCTTCTAATTTGTCTTATGCAATTTTCTTTAGAAAGGTCAAAATCTAGGTATTGACCCTCAAATTCAATTAGTCTATCCATGAATATGGAGGGTGTTTCATCATCATTTTGCTTAAGTTTTTTGATTTCTATCCATTTATCTGTGCTTTCAGAGAACTCTCTCAGAGCAGTTAGAATGGCCTCCCTACAACGATATAGTTGTAAATAATCTCCAGAGTTGTTATGGTCCCATTTGGGATCTTGAGATGGCCAGTGTGCTGCATTGAGCCCCTGTAATTTATTGACATGATAAATTATTTTATTTTTCTCACGTTTCGTTAATAAAGCATGGAGTAAGTTTTCAATGTCTTTGTAAGACGGATTATACTGAAAAAAATATTTCTGCCATCTTTTTCATTACTATAATGGGATCTTGTTCATATGTGAGAACATTTCTTGTGAATTCATTTATGTCTTGGGGAATAAAAAGTATATGTTACCTTAGAATCACCACATCCCCATTGTATCCTATTTCACATACTTCTCTTAGGGGAAAAAGACCTCTAGTTGAATTTGGTAAATGTAAGTCAGTTAGACTAGAAAGAGTTTCTTTAAAAGGATGACATTTCCTTGAGGCTGGAATTGGTTTTGGAGTAGGAGAAGGAACAGGAGAAATTGGGATTTCAGGAGGAGTTGGGATTTCAGGATAAGGGTCTTGGAATGTAAGTTCAGTCAAGATTTGCGGACTACAAGAGAAGCAGTCTGGCAGCTGAGCTATGGTAGAGGTATCTTCCATCTCCATTTCTGGGAAATGATTTTCCTCATTTGGAGGTCCAGAAACAGGCTTATAAAAGTCAGACATTTTTTGGGTGGGCTCAGTATTTGCTATTTGACCTTGTGAGAGGTATTTATCCAATTTGTTTTGTATGTTTGCTTTCATTTTACCTTCAAATTTTTGCAAGGTACCATTTCTTGTCTCGATATTTTGGAATATAAAAATAAGAACATAATAAAATAAAATAAAAAAAAATAAAAAAATAAGAACCTAAGAACCTAAGAACATAAGAAATGGGACGTATTCTGAAATATTTAATGTCCCTAATTTTTCAAATGCCATGAAAATTTCATAGAACATAGTATTCATTTATATATATATATGTATATATATATATATATATATATATATATATATATATATATATATATATATATAAATTATTTATAATTCTGGTTTTAGCCAGCAGATGTTGCAACTAGCTAGGGGTCAAAACAAAACAAAACAAAAGATATGGGAGTAGACTCTTTTAAAAGACTTTTAATCCAATCAACTCTTTTAGGCCAAAGTGGACAGAAAAAAAAGTCTTTTGCCTGAGGCTAAGGCTGAGTTTTTGTTTAATTTGGGAGGCTTCACAAGCATTCTCTCCTTCCCCTTCAGGTTTAAACTATTTCCCTCTTTGAGCAAAGCCTCCACTTTTCCTCACTGGCCTCACCAGGTTTTTTTTTTAACTTTTCCCCTAATTTTAAAAGGTAGAGACACATGGGGGCTTGGGGAAAAAAGGAGAGTAGACCTCCAGGAGCAGGATAAGGTCAAAACTTTCTCCAGGTTTTCCCCACACCTTGGTAAGAGTAATCTAGCCAGCTAGTATTGTCAGTGAGAGTGGGTTAATTAGGTTGTTTGTTCCCTAAGGGAAGGGAGATTTGGAAACAACTTCCCCAGCTAAGACCTCAGGGCCCTGCCACTTAAGGTTTAAAAATGGCTGTGTACAATTCAATTTAAGGAGAAAAGAAAAAAAATGTTTTATATTCACCTGATCACACAGCTGTTTCAATTATATGCTTAAGAGAAGGTAGTAAAGAGAGAAAGAGGAAAGAAAAGTTTCAGGGAGATTGAGTGTAGTCATGACAACTTTCATGGATTAGCCAGACTGTAAAGGGTAAAATTTAGAGTTGAAACTGAATATATTGTTTAGGGTTTGCCAGGGATTTAAATTCTAAATTCCAATGAAATACTCAAGTCAGCATGGGATTTTATGGTGGTTTATTTACAATAGAAGGAAGAAATTAAGAAGGAGAAAGAGGGAAAAGGGTAAAGATCTACTCTAGCCTGGCCTGATCCAGGCTTGATCCAGGGGGAGTTCAGAGGCCTCAGCCATGGGGCCTTCCCAGAAGATTAAATCTAGCTCGGCTTCAAGCTAGGAGGCCTCCACCAAGAGGAGGGGCCTCCTTGGAGACTGGAACCTTCAGAAGGGTTAAGGGAAGGGGGAGTTAGCCTTATCATTCACCATGTGACCAATCAGGGAAGCAGTATCACCTATACCCACACTTCAGAGCTCCTCCAGTCAACTCTCCCTCCAAAGTCCACCAAAGCCACAAAGGACAACAAAAGCCACCCCTCACGGGAAGTGACAAATATAAAAGCCATTCTTTACATCATTTCCTACATCTCAAATGTACCAATAGTGGCTTAAACTTGGCTTAGGACAACCCAAGGGATCAGTCAGTTGTTAGCACATGTAGGTCACACACTATTCTCCCCTACAGCTAATCCTTAAGTGGGGGTATATACATTCCTAATTGCTGGAATTCTAAAGACTAAGCATGGTGGAGTAAATCTAAAATTCACAACATGAACATCAAAGAAAAATAATAAATATTGGAGGGGATGTGGCAAATTTGGGACACTAATGCATTACTGGTGGAATTGTGAATTGATCCAACCATTCCGGAAGGCAATTTGGAACTGCCCAACGCGTGCTAAAGGACTGCCTACCCTTTGATCTAGCCATAGAACTGCTGGGTTTGTACCCCAAAGAGCTAATAAGGAAAAAGCCTTGTACAAGAATATTTCTCATTGAGGTGGCAAAGAATTGGAAAATGATAGGATATCCTAAGATTGGGGAATGATTGAACAGATTGAGGTATCTGGTGGTGATGAAATACTATTGTGCTCAAAGGAATAATGAATTGGAGGAATTCCATGGGAAATGGAATGACCTCCAGGAATTGATGCAGAGCAAAAGGAGCAGAATCAGGAGAACATTTTACACAGAGACTGATACACTGTGATACAATACAAAACAATGGACTTCTCTATGAGTAGCAATGCAATGATTCAGGACAATTCTGAAGGACTTATGAGAAAGAATGATATCTATATTCAGAGAAAGAACTGTAGGAATAGAAACACAAAAGGAAAACAACTGCCTGATCACATGGGTCAATGGGGATATATTAGGTTTATTAACCCTAAATGATCACCTTAGTGTAAATATCAATATAATGGAGGTAGGTCTTGACCAATGACCCATGTAAAATCCAGTGGAAATTGTGGGTTGGCTATGGGAGGGGGTTGACAGGAGGGGAAGAAAAGAACATGATTTTTGTTATCCTGGAAAAACACTCTAAATTAATGAATTAAATAAAATTTAAAACAAAAGAAATGGGAAGTGACGGCTAAAATTACACAGCTAGAAAGTGGTAGGTCTGTTTCTGTTTCTAACTCTTCATAATATTTTAAAACATTACCACATTGAACACTGAATAAAAATAGAATTAAGATTATGCCTGAGCTTCATGGATTATGAGGAATATATTGGACAGAACCTGATTTTATCAAGCATAGGATCACCTGTCTACCTGTATGATTCTTAGATTTTAATACATTTTTACATGCTCCTTGCCCTTGTGAAACTTATAATTTAGTAATATGTATCATTGAAGATATTGAGATGATAATTAAATCACCCTAAATGCTAGTATGAAATTTTCCTCTCATGCCTTTGAAAGAGTAAATAAACCTGTTCATACAAGACATACATTTATAAGCATAGAATATTGGATTTTTTTCAATTTTATGATGCTTTCTTGAAGCCATATGATCAAAGGTATGTCCTAAGACTCAAGAGGTGCTACTAACAACAAAAAAATGAGGAATATGAGTATAGCAGTTAGAATTGCGTTTCATTGTTGGCAAGATCCTCCTGAATTTATTACTTCAGAGATTAAAAAATGTGTGTTCCCTGAATTGCAACTTAGCTATAAAATATATTTTAGGGGGCAGCAGGGTGGCTCAGGGGAATGAGAGCCAGGTTTAGAGATGGGAGGTCCTAGATTCAAATCTGACCTCAGTCACTTTCTAGCTGTGTGACCCTGGACCAGTCACTTAACCCCCATTGCCCAGTCCTTACTGTTCCTCTGCCTTAAAACGTGATTCCAAGATGGAAGGTAAGAGTTTAAATGAAAAAAAAAATTATAAAGTGTATTTTAACTTTATGGGAGGGGATTCAATATACTTCTATTTATTTTGTACTTACCAATCAATTTATATGTTATATCCTTCCCCCACCACTTTCTCCTAATGAGTGCTAGCTCTGTGAGGTCAGGGAATATTTCATTTTTATCTTTCTGTTTCTAGCATTTAATATAGTGCATAGCACATGTTTTTAGAAACTAGATGTAGGAAGAGAATTCCGGGGGGGGGATATATATTATATATATATATATATTTCCTTTATCAGTGCAGATCATCATTTGCTCTGCAACTTAAATACCTGTCTGAGGGTATTGAGAGCTCAGGTGACTGGTCATAGACCCGTACATGTTTTAGAGATATTCCTGAGCCCAAGTTGTTCTGATTTTGAAGCTAGTTATTTCTCCATACCAAGCTGCTTCTTACCTAGTTTAACAAATGATAGTGGGATAATAAGTTTAATATATTGAACTGAATTAGATCAGATTATTGAACTGAGTAGAAGGATATAGGTGAGAGAATAAAAGTACAAAAAATTTCAAAATCAGTCAAGAAGTATTCATGGCAGGCATTATTCTAACAATTGGAAAAGTAGAGAATAGTTTTGGATAATGAAGAAAAATGGAAGTTGCCTTATTTTAGCATTTAACAATTAGACCTAGAATAGTTCTTTGGATGAAAATACAATAGATCTAAGAAATGGTCCTTTAAAAAGTGTCAGTGATATTTGACAAACTTTCTGTTGAAAATACAATTAATCACACCATTTACAATACCATTTGTATTACAATACAATTACAATTGTAATACAACACCAAATACCATTTACAACCTTTTTTTTTTGAATTTATATTTGAAATATTTATATTTGAAAATACTTTCGTCAAATATATGGTAAGATTAACCAACAGCATGCACTGTTCAAAATAATTATGGAGATTATTTTCTTTTCAACAGCACCACACACATTATGCTTCAGAATTGTGTTTCGTATCCTTATCATGATTTGTGAATATTAACTTACACATAAGCATTTAATGGCTTCATCATTAATGAAAACCAAAATATTCCAATTAAAATAACAATAGGGAAAGTATAATTCTGATAAAGACTTTAAAGTAAACAGAAGATAACTTCTAATGATGTACTCTAGTTTTGTAGATATATTGTATTATATTGAACCACAAAATTCTTTATATTATAATAAAATGTGTTCACATTTATCTTTTCTATTTTCCTCAAATGTAAAAATTTAAAAGGGCAGATGTCTTACCACAGTGGAGACTGGAAAGGCATGAGAGCTAGAAAGATCTGGAATCAAATGCTGATTCTGATAGAGTACATGTTACTCTGGACAAGTTGATTAACTTCCCAGTGGTCTTAGTCATATCTATAAAATTTACATTGCTAGCGAGTTTATCTCAATGAAGGGAGGGAACTTTCACCCTGGGAGTTCTCTGTATCAGTACAATCATAACTGAAGCAAAACAAACAGTAGCAGTAATATTCCTGTTTAGAAATTATACATTTTTATGTTCAACATTCCCTTTTGCAAAACAATGTCATGATAGTTGTAAAATTGAGATTTGAACACAGGACTCCAATCTCCAGAATACTTTGCTCCACCTCCCCAAAATGCTTTGTAATTGCACTGAATTCTCACCTGGGTGAGAACAAGAATTATTATTTAAAGGAGGACCTGTTATAGATTTATTTTTCTTTTACTTAGAATTTTTTCACATAAGACTTTGATAGTCTATATTTTCATCCAGAGTTTTTTTCTTTTTATTTGGATTTTTCTGATATCTTTTTAATATCTCTTGCCAATTGATTCATATACCTCATACCTCAGCCATGCATCCCTAAGTGATCCTGTATTTGTCAATCACCCTCTTAACGGGGGGGGGGGATGTAAAAAATATCATTATTTAAATTGCAAAATTTAAATTCCTTTTGAGAAGAATTTTAGGTAAAGAAAGATGCCACCTCTCTGAATCCAGAACTGAACTGTTGGAGAAGACACAATGAAGAAGCCTCCAGATCACAAGCTGCAGAAAAATGAACTTTGGGTGTAGTTGATTGAACATTTATTTGTATCTATACTTTCATGCCAAAGGGGACTGCCCCCTGACTGGCTTTTTGTCTATGCATCCAGCTGTTATTGATTTTGTTCTTTTTTCCCCTTTTATCCTCAAATTTAAATAGATTATGTTTTTATGATCCTTTGGGGAAGTCCTTCTTCCCAGAGGATCAAAAGGGGGTAATGTAAAATTGAGATTTGAACACAGGACTCCAATTCCCAGAATCCTTTGCTCCACTTCCCCAGAATGCTTTGTAATCACACTGAATTCTTGCCTGGGCGAGAACACGAATTATTATTTAAAGGAGTTCTCCGCCTACGGAGGGTCTCTTTTGGATGATGTGAGATTATTTTATCTAGGCCTCTCTGGCCTAGGCATGTGTTTCTTATCCTGCATTTTCTTTAATCCTTAACCTTTAATAAACCTCATAAAACTATAATACTCCTTGCAGAGAGAAACTAATTTCTACCTGCCTCAGTTTCCCTAAATTTTAATTGTTACATAGTAGTTACCAGAATGACAATAACAAGCATTTCTTTCTTCAGTCAGTTTCTGTAGCTAGTCAACAAACATTATTAAGTATTTACTTTTTGCCAAACAGTGCATAATTTCTGAACTTAAAAAAGATAAGGAAAACTATGCCCTCTGTCTTCAAGTTGATCAGACTGTCAGGACATCTTCTGTAGACATAGATGATGATTTAATATAAATTACATTCATATTTGGGGCCACAATGCCAAGAATTCATGTGGATATAACTACAGATATTCTTTGATCTTTTATATTCAGGTAGTCAAAAAAAAAGTTCAATCTATTGTGTATAGAATCTACACCTAGCCAATACATCCAGAATATCAAACAACTTTGAGAGGTGTAAATCATGAAAATAAATAGCAATAAAATACTTTAAAAAATAAAATGGTTAGTTAGTGTTCTATTTCAATGTCTTTCTTTATCTGGCTTGTAATCTCTTTCCAGCCAACCTCAGTCCAATGTTTGAGCAAAAGAAATTGTGAAATTTCCTTTCAGAATAGATGTTTAGATGGTCTCCAAGGGTAGCTTTTGGACACCACTGGTGTTCCATTCATTTCTCAATGAGTTCGTGTTATAACAGAATAGGAATCATATATAGGTGCTACAGATTAAAAAAAAATATTTACTGTATATGAATACTCTCCCAGTTACTGTGAGGAAAGTTTTAATTCCCACCACATAATGGTCCATTTGCCTCCAGTGTTTCAGGATGGTTCAATAATCACTAGCCATGTGTGCAGTTTGTTGAATTATTTAAGCTTATTTCCAGGGGGAAAAAAGACAGGGAGGAAGGCAACTGATTCAATGCAAATGAAAAGCTTTTGAAGCTCCCTATGGTGAAGATGTGATTACAGTCAGACAGTTAATAACCTAGACTTAGAAAAATCTGAAGGTTTTAAAACTGTCTGGCCAGTCAGTAAATGAGGTTTTTCCACACTATTGACCAACTGCCATGTGCTTGTAATGGTTGCAGATCTATTTGGAGTTTGAGTGGACCCACAAATGAGGCAAGAATACCACCTCCTTATACTCTTCATGATTAAGAAAAAAAAATAACATTAATAAAACCTCAAAGGATTTTCTTTTGCTCATACATTACTATATCCTAAATTAGCATGCTTGCAAATTAGCAGCTAGTTATAGTTCAGTGGGGGACCAGCAATGTATCTTTCATCGATGATTAACAAAGTACAGTTGTTTTGGGGTCATCTTCCACACTGATTCTGTCTGCCACCTGTCTCCTTTGCCTGAGAACTAAAGCCATCCTTGAATAACTGTACAAACTATACTACTAATATGTTGTTAGACTTGAGTATTGAGTAAAAGAAGAGAAACATTTAAGTACCTCAGTCATCTAACATCACATAATAAACCAAGACTTGAAATTTAATATAAATTCTCTTTTTGGACTCCATCACACATGAGTTATAATTTCATTATATGTTATACCTTACTCTGATATCTGTGTAGCAGTATTATGCCAAAGTAGCTTCAGTTTCATCAGGTTGGACTAATTAAAACATATTTTATAGAACAAATCTGGTAGCAGATTCTGAGTATCAGCAAATAAATTCTGAGAGACTCATCATCACAAGGTTTAACTCTCTTCTGATTTAAGGGTAGCAAATTAACTAAGGAAGGGACAGTCTTGTCCTATCAAGGACAGTCTTGTTTGACTCAAACTCAAGAAAACCTGGATTTAAATCCTGCCTCAAACATTAGCATGTGACCCTGAGCAAGTCAAAGACAAAAAGGAACAATCCCTCTTTTTGATGGACTTACAGTCTATAAGAATGTATCTATTGATTTCTGAATGACAAAGGCAAAATAGTCCCTGTTCTTGAAGTGCCTAAATTCCCTAAGAATGTGTCTATTATGTGAGGTATTTCTATACAATGTCACTTCCTGGAGAACAGGAATGGTTTCATCTTTGCCTTTGTATCCTGAAGGCTAGCTGCAGTGTTAGACACATAAGAGCTTGGTGATTGATTTATTAATTTACTGCATCTTCCACTAATACTGGGCAATTCTCTAGATATTACTGGAAAACATAGGTTGTTTGTATTTATGGAGGGAAGTCACCCCATCCAAGGAGAGTATTGAAATAAATGCCTATTCTGTGTAAGACCTCATTTTACTGAGATGTTAAAAGATGATTGTTGACACTTGACACATATTACATAGATCTCCTCTATGGAGAAGACAAGTGAATCTTTGCATATTATTTGCTTAAGATGATCCCAAATATGATTTAAAAAATTAGTAAATTTTGAGCATTGTTCACAATGTCATTAGTGAGAAAGCTGACATCCTTTGGAGAAATAAAACAATAACTGGGGTGTTTTCTGTTTTGCTTTGTTTCTTTTAACAAGTCTAGCTGACCTTAAACTACAAAGCTGTTTTAAACAAAAATCCCAAAGAACAACAACAACAACAACAAAAACAGCACAAATAGCATTTGCCAAAGAATAGTTTATATTTTTTTATAGTTTATATTTTTATAGTGTTCAAAAGATATTTCATTTAAGTCTCACAGCAATCCCAGGAACACTTATTTATATCTGTAAGCAATTTTATTCCATTCCTTTAATTTACAAATGAAAAAAATTGAAACCCTGACCATTCATATGCCATATACTTTTACAGTGATAAATGACAGAGTGAGGACTTGAACTGAAGTCCTCTGACTCCAAGTCTAGCACTAAAAGCTGTGTACTACATATATCCCTGCTGAATGTAAATAATATGAGTATTATTATCCCCAGGAATAAGAGCATAATTATGAGGAATAATGAGGAAACTGAGTTTGAGAGAAAAAATATATGATCATAGAGTCAGAGTTTAGGGCTCTTAGACATGATGGAATACAGTCTTCACATTTTATATATGAGAAAGTGAGGCTGTGTTTAAGTGATTTAGCCAGTTTCATAAAATTCATTGCACCTGAGGAAGATTTCAACCCCAAACTGCTTGCGCATGTCTAGCTTTCTATCATCTCTAATTTACTGCTTTGACAAGTGATTTGTTATATAAAATTAAATAAACTGATATTTAGAAACTTTTTTAAACTCGTTTATACATTTTTTCTCTCACTGTACCATACTTCAACTGAAATTATAAATATGTGTATATATTAGAATAAATGCATCTCTTAATTTAGTAAGTTTATCAGAGCTAGATATTGTGATATTGATGACAATAGTTAAGACCAATTTTTTTCTTTTCACTTTGCTAGGAAATGATATTCTTCTTCCATAAGAGTGTTTATATAAAACAGTTTGTTTATTTTTTTTAAATCTCTCAAAATAGTAATATACATGTGATGGGAGAAAAATTCTAACTTTTGCTACAATATTCATTTTAGATATAATAACTTTGTCCTACACTTTTAAATGCTGATTGTCATGTCTTTATTTTGTAATACTTTGCATATCCAGAGCCGTGAAAAAGAATTCCTATTTTATACAGGGAAAATAGAGTCAGAGACTTTAAAGATTCCAGGGTGTCAGTAGTAAGCTCTTCCAGGCCTTAAGTGCTGAAATCTCTACTGAATTGTCAATAATGTCAGGCTGTGGTAATTTTATATCTATCATCAGAGGAGAATTTCATTATTCACTCCTCTTTTAAACATGTATAATTCCATAAATCATGCAAAGAAAATCTTTAAAGGGAGAGAAGATGAATTGTATTGAAAATTTGGTGTCTTTTAAGTAGTTGATCTGATTCTCCCCAACCAAATTATTATTAAGATGCTCTTCTCAAAAAAAAATAGATGTCTTACTCTTTTTTTATTTCTTATAGTCAAAGTGTTGACTGTTTTCCCCACCAGATTTAATCAGTGCAAAGCATCATCCATCAATGATATCAGCAATTAGGAAAGAAGGCAGATCAGTTAAGAGTGGGATATGTAAGAAGGAAAACCTCAGGTCTTGACTAGTACTCCTGGGGTCACTCAATAGGAAAGTCCGAGTAGAAGTAACCAGTATATTTTTGAATCCCCAAAGAGAATTTATAGAAAGGCATAGAAAGGAATGGCATAGGATAAGGAGATGTAGGTAGGATCAGAGGATTCTAGAATTAATAGAACATCATAACTGAGGAAGACTTTATCATCACTGATCAAAGTAAGCTTTGTTCATGCTGAATCCAAATGAATTATGCCAGTGTCTCACTGTGAATGATTACAAATGCAAAACCAAAAAAGCAATAAACAGATTTTTTTTCACAAAATCACTTGAAGAGTAAAATGATAAAAACAAACAATGCATTCATGTGGGGAAGAAATGAAGCTAAATTATCCCTACATTCTGAAAGTTATATGTTATCAGTTTATAGTGCTTCTGCAAAATTTATTCAAAGGTAAGTTAGAAAAGAACAAATTTCGATACCTTTTGTAGATTTGCTATGTATGGTAAAATGTTCACTTGAATTTAGATCATGGATAATTGAAAGACGTGTTTTTGGCTTTTCCAGATCTTTGTGGAGAATGGAAATTTTACTTCATCATGGCATCATTGGGAGATATTATCTGAAGTTTGACTTTCAATTTGTACACATTAAGTGATGCAAAATAATTCATATTCTCTTAATGTACTGAGTCAATTCAAAGTATTCAATTTAATATGTTTTCTTCCTTGAATGAAAACTGTCTAATATGCTCATACATACCACACCCTCTTTTTCCTATGGGTATTCACACAGACTTACCGCTCTTTTTTCAAAAGCAAAGTGAAATGGAATGTTGAAATGACCGGGTATTAGAAAATGCATCATCTTATTAAAGGGGGATGAGTCAACAGGAAAAGAAGTAAGAGAACTACTCAGGTAATCTGAAGGCAAACATATTTCCAGAATATAAAGCCTTAATCTTTAATTGAGATAAAGCATTACATTTTCTGTACTTATTTATTCTTATCATCATTATCTAAGTTTTTTTTTTTTCTGTCTTGAACTCTGAAAGTCTAACACATCACCCCTCATTTGAAACTCTTGACCATCATTCACTCTACATACTTTTAGGTAATAGTCTAGTCTGGACATTGGGTAATTTCTTTTCTTCATTCCTCCTGAGACTATTCTTTCTTTCCCAAAGATTTCTTTGTTTGTTAGCCTTTGATGGTTTTCTGTGGGGAGGTGGGAAGGAAATGGGGGGCAAGGGGACATGGCAGACAAAACATGAAACTCGGGAAGAAGACCCATTCTTGACCTTATTTTGACTGTACCAAATAGTCTAACTAACTATATGATGTGGAGTAAATTAAAACCTGAGTGACACTTTCCTTATCTGTAAAACAATTATAATTCCTACCATCCTATCTAGCTTATTGGCTTATTATGAAATGAAAGTTATTAACCCTGTTTATATCATGTATTCTTTGGTAGTTTGATAAAGCCTATCAAGTCAATCATGATTAGAAAATAAAAATCTACCTTCCCTCTTAGAATCAATACTTAGTATTGATTTCAAGGGAGAAGGGTATGGGCTAGGCAACCGGTGTCAAGTGACTTGCCCGAGGTCACACAGCTAGAAAGTATCTGAGTCTATCTTTTGGAAACCAAGACTTTTTATTCCCAGGTTTGGTTCTCTATCCACTAAACCACCTAGCTTTCCATCACGATTATGTTTCTAGATGAATAAAACAAAATACGGAGGATTTCAAAAGAATTAGTACAGAGTATATGCATATAAACATATGCATATGTAGGTGTATATGTAAATATATCTGTATATACACACCTGCGTATGTATATAGTTGATAAATCATTGATGTCATGTCAAGAACTTCTATTAAATGAGAAAACTATGAAAACACTTAGAAAAAACCCTTCTAATTGTTTTCAAGCAAACATAAAGCAGCATTAGTAATATTATTTGCCTGTCTCATTCATATATTTAGCAAATTCCTTCTACTCTCACTGTTTTCTCCCTAAGGAAAAAAAAAATCATTCTGATATTGGGTGCGTGGGCAAAGGCAGAGTCAGGAAGCCAGATCCAAATCTGCATCTTGCCTCTACCACAGACCAACCATATGATGCTGAGCAAGTTATAGGTCTGAGCAAGGTCCTTAGGAAACTATCTAAGATTATCAGTTATGAAATAGTATTTGAAAATCATCATTTCATTTCATCAGTGGAGGAAGGTTTTGCATTTCTATCAGTAAGAAAAGTTACCAATCCAGACCAAATAAATTGCTAAATTTGTTTACATAAATCAGATGACTATATTAGCTGGAATGACAAGATAACAATTCAAATCTCCTTCTGAATTTGCCTATATTAGCAGTCTAAGACTGTAGTTAAAAATACTTGTTTCAGAAAACCCTGAATTCAGTGAACTAAGTAAGGTTTCCTCAGAAATGTTTTCCATCATTCACTTTCCCCTTAAATTTTAACTGAGAGGGATGAAGCTATATGCAATTTGTCCCACCCCTGAAGCAAAATATTTTCTCTTTAAATGAAGATAACATAGAATCATGGCATCATAACTATAGAGGAATGAACTCTGCCACAGTCATAATAAATCTTCAAATAACTAGAAATTTATTAGCTTATCCTCCCCATTGGGTTATTTTTTTTAAAGCATAGAGGATGATATAGCATGCTAATTAAAGTGATCTTGTTTTGAATGAAAGACAATAAAATAGGATGGAGAACACGATTACATAGATTTTATATTACATACTCTTTCCTTCTCCACATATTACTATGAAACAAATGTCAAATATTTTTTTCTAAAAGTTAGCATACTCAATTTGTGATACTATTGGCCCATAATCTTACATCAGAATGGTACAAAATCGATGCTGCAATAATAGCACTTGAGTCAAGCTGCATTCTGCAAAGCAAAAACAGTAACAATAAAGACCTTCAATAGGTCACGGCATACTTGTGGCCTGAAATCTCCTTATATTTAATATGTGTAAATGTACCATGAACATATGAGTATAGAAAGACAAAAAGACAGAAACATATAATTCATCATTTTTGTCATAAATATGCACCTCATTGTAATGTGTAAAAAGAATTAGACAAGTAAAACTGTGACTTCATTCTCCTTTCCTATCCCTTTTCATTGTGAAAGCAATAGGAAAATATGTTACAATCAAATGGCAAGCAAACCTATCATTTGTCAATGAGAAACGTGTACATTACTTTTTCTTCCGGGTTTTTAAGGTTGTGATTGAAGAAGGAATTTCCCCATCAGAGAAGCTTCTCTGTACAGACGGTGTGTTGCTGACAAATGTCAGTTTCAACACCTAGAGAAACTGCACGTTGTAAAAACAATCAACCAGGCAGGCAAGTCCATTCCTCCCGTGCGCATCATTTTCTCCAGCTGAGAGTTGGAGGGAGATGAGTGGTACCCTTGACTCACTCTTAGAAGCAAATCTGGCAGCAGAGAAAGTTAAAAAAGGTCAATTTGGGGAATAAGACATTCTGCATGGATAAGTTCAAACTAGGTTTAGAAACAGAGTAGGACACTGCAATTTTAGAAAATGAACTTAGCCACTATCCTTTACAAAGTAAAAAGCAAAACAAAACTGTCTATGTTTAATGTTCCAGAGAATGCTGAAAATATCAAAAATATACATTTGAAAACACTAACAAAATGGGCTATTTCACATTACGTATTTGAGGATACACACACAAAACAGGTGTAGCTATATTGCGAGGCATTAAAAGCCTAGATTGTTCATTAATAAAGGAAGAAGCAAGTCTGTAAATCAACAAGGGACTCCTGGGGAGTTTTATATTAGTCAGTAATTAAATAATAGTTCATGTTGCTTTCTTTCACTGGGAATTACATCCTTTTCACCTCTCCTCTGCTGAAGCAGAGACATCCATTACGATGAGTAGCTACAACACTTGTCAGATCTAATCATCTCCAAACAGCTGAAGGCCAACTGACGTGTACTCTCTTAAAGCATGGCTTCTTCTCCCCCAAAAGCCCACTGTCCTTTCACGTGCATGTAACAGTCAAAAGAGATCACATCACAACAATGAAGAAAAACAGAAACATATGGTATAGAGGGGCCTCAGCAGGAGATGGCTAAAAAGCCATGGTTCTGCCATAAACAAAATATATGCAAAAATGTGTATTCATAGAGAATGTCAGCCTCGGTGATGGGAAATAATAAGCCTGCAAAAGAAGAGAGAGTCTTACTGTGGCTACAGTTACCTAGGAGTCTGTATTTTTAGTTTAATTTTTTATTACTCTATAAAGTGGTGCACCAGAGTAAGCTAGTCCCAGGTAGTTAATTATGCATAAGCAGTTGCAAAGTTCGATTTTGCCGTATAATATTGAGCCACATAATATTCTTCACCATGCATTTTGCTCATGCCTACTGCAAGCTTCCCCATGACAGCTGAATTGCAAACTGTAAGTGACTTCACTCTCCCATTCTTTCCTGAATCCCAGCACTAGAAAATTGTAGATGTAAAAAAAGTAGGGGGCTATAAATTTGCCATATTTTAGCTGAAAAGCAAGCATCCTTCTTTTTAGAGGTATATTAACTACAGAAAATATACCAGATATTCCTAGATGAGACTCTCTTTTACTGTTTCTTATAAATACAGATTTATATAATGGTAACTGTGTTAGCTGGATTCTTTTTTTTCCCTCCCCCATACCTCCCCTTTGGTCCATCCCTGTTTTAAATTGTAATTGCCCTGCTGTGAGAAGTCCCAGAATTTGCCAGTGAACACGCAAAGTGTTCCTTATCTTTTGACCAGTTCTTTTGTGTTGGGGGCAGCTGAGACATTGTCAAACTATGCAGCCTCTTGTTTGCAGAAATGACTCGGATGGTAGGTTGGCTGGAACCTTCAAAATTTATTTCTGTTTCTTTTAATATAAGACCTTTAAAGAACAGGAGATGCTTGAAGGCAGGTAGACATGCTCTGTGATTTCTCAAATTCTCTCTCACTAATTTAGTTATCCTTGTTAAGTAAGCTATTATTATTAAACTTCTAAAGAGAGCCTAAGTAGCCTTTCCTTGGAGATAAAGAAAATTGTGGAAGGAGTTAATACAGAACCAAAAAAGAGATAACTTCTTCAATCAGGTAAAATGATTTCACCATTTTAAACTTAAAGTACTTAAAGAAAAGCTTCTCCTTCAATTAAAATGATCACATATAGTTCTATTGGAAATCTTTTATTTTTTTTTCTAACAGAATCTTTGAAATTCTCTTTCTTACCCCTCACCATCTGCGTTCATTGGCACAGTTTTAACCAAATTTGAAAAGTAAGGTACAAAACTTGTTTATTATTTTAGAAGGAAATTGTATCAGCTCATCTCATTTTAACTTTAAATGGGGGATTCCTTATTGAAAAGGTGTCTAGGGTTAGGATACAGCCTCCATAATTTAGTATCTGTATAAATACTTTGGATATTTTCCCCAATGTGCTGGCAAACAACAAGTAAAAATAAAAATTCTCTCTCACTCAGCTGCAATTGCTTCATGCCCATTTCTTGACTTGTTTGCTTCATTGCCATGATAAAAATCAGCTATTGAAGTTGATGAGGATTTCATGAGGTTCTATCAGTTCTAACCCTTTAATAATTTTCTTGAATCTCCTTTTATCGTTTCTATTCCTATTACCTTTATGGAAGTGAAGATATTCATTGAAACTCTTGAATTATTACAAATAACCCCTTTGCAGGCATGCCATCTCCACCTTCTCCCCTCTCCAATAAATCCTTTACCCTATTGCTAAAATGATCTTTTATCCCCATGGGTTTGCTTGGGTTCCTGCTCTCTCCAAAAACTCTTCAGTAGCTCCTTAGCTCCTTATCACTCAAGGAGCAACATTCAAACTAAACTCCCTGTATTCCTTCTGTGACCTGGCAAAATCCTGCCTTTCTACCCTTATCTCATACTACTACCCAGAGAGTACAGTTACTATATATATATATATATATATATATATATTGCATTAAGACCCAGGAAAAAATTTTACCTGAGGCAGTGTAACCCCCCTGAAATGCTGCTAGAAAGGCTTGAAGAAATTGAGAAGTATTAGGAAGAAAATATTAGGGCTCCATTAATAAGCCAACTGATATCTTCCTGTTTTTACTAATTATTTTTGCTATGTTCTAGGTTAAAATATTTCTATGCTGTTAAAGAACTTCAAATGCTCTCACTGTCATCTAAAACTTTGTTCCCAGGATTTGAGGTCCAGTTGCCCTGCCCTAGTTATGATTCTGTTGCTCTCCTACAATATTCTCTACTCTAGACCCTATAATACTGAAAGCCCCCCACATGGAAACTTTACTCTCATGCCTCTTTGATTCTTCTTTAGGTTAGTAACTAAATCTAAAATGTCTTCCCTCACTCTTCTGACTCAATGAATTCTTTCCATCTTTTGAAGCATCTACACAGCTCAGTGGATTGAGCACAAGATTTGGACTCAGGAAGACTCACATTCAGATTTGGCCTCAGGTATTTACTAGCTGTATTACCTTCGGCAAGTTACTTAACTTCTAGCTGGTTCAGTTTCCTCAACTGGAAAATGGGGATATTAATATTACCTATCAGTTAGGGTTGTTCTGATAATCAAAAAAAGATATTTTAAAGCACTTAACAGCAGTATGACACATAGACACTTAAATTCTTATTTATTTCCTTGCTTAAAGCCAAAATCAAATGCTATTTTATCTTGGAAGCCTTCAGTCATCCTTATATACCAATAAATCTCCTTATCAGTTCTGAGATAACACTTGCTTC
Organism: Monodelphis domestica; assembly: GCF_027887165.1. Lineage (NCBI taxonomy): Eukaryota > Metazoa > Chordata > Mammalia > Didelphimorphia > Didelphidae > Monodelphis > Monodelphis domestica. The sequence continues at coordinate 202,305,717 of NC_077233.1, forward strand.
TATTTCCATTTAATTTCCTGCACATGTAACATTTTGTAATTTGTGTTGGTATCTTGGGCCCTTTTCAGAAGAAAGATGCCTGTAGACAATATGTAATTGATATCTGTGTACAATAGGCAATTGATACATGGGTGCTGCTTCATACGTTCTCTGAGCATATTTTCATCATTTCTGAGGGTGAGAAACTTTGTTGGCTTAGAAAATAAGAATATCAAAATGTCTCCTACCTTTTCTTTTGATATGATACTTTGAAATCATATATCCTTGTTGGAGGCAGCTGGAAGCTTTTCAATAAAATGGGCCCTTGATGTAAATTACTTGATATTCATTTTGTATTTTTCCTCCATTAAAATGCAATTTCATTGAGGGCAGCATATTTGACTTTTATCTTTATTTTCCCAGCACCTAGATGGCATAGGAGTAGAACTTAATAAATGTTATTTAAATTGAATTAATAAGATGGGACTATAGAAAAAGTTAGGGTTTGATGTCAAAGGTTCTAGGTTTCAAATCTCAAGTCTTACCACCAATTTGAGCTTAGGCAAATATCTTAACTTCCCTGTTACCCAGTTTCTTTGAATATAAAATGAGAGGACTGGAGAAGCTAGCTTTTAATGTTCCTAACTTTAAATCCTTGCTCCTATGAATCCTTCCTGGGTTCGATTATAAATCAAATAATTTAGAAAGCTCTAGACTCTCTACCTTACTTATGCTTTAAAAAAAAAACATAGAATAATAGAAATTATTTATTGCCACTTTTTTCCAGAATCTAGAAGTTGAATTTTCAGAATCTAATAAAATTAGAATCCCCCAATTTAGCACCCACCAGCAGTCCTTTGAGTAATTTTGAACAACTAAAATATAAATACTGATTTGAGAATATTCAAATGAATCACTTTAGTTCTCTTACAGAGTAATCCAAATATTCTATGTTCATTTCCTAATTGGAGAATAAAAGCATCACTCTGTGGTTGGACCTATGTAGAACCAGACTCTAAATGACCCTCAAATATTTAACACTGAAGATAATATTATCCAGGGACAACCCAAATGACTGTGTTTTTTGCAATGGTATTCCATATATGTCTTTATAGAGACTTCATTACAGAGAGTTTGTAGCCAGAAAGATCAATTTTAGGTAAAACATTGGCCTCTTATGACATGCCTTTAATTCCAGAACAGAAGATGCCTATAGCATCTTATAGTATGCCCCCAATTTATCTTGTAATACTTCATGTGCTTGCAAAAACCCTGGCCTTGAAGTGCCTTTTTCTGGAATCATAGCCTTTCATAGACCTCTGGCAATTTTGTTTCAGAATGCAGGACCAAGAGGTCAGGTCAACAGTGGCAAACCAAGGGAAAATGCAAGGCTGCACAATTACTAGGATGCTGAAATAAGATAGGTAAAAGGTGTTTTTTTTTTTTTTTTTGGGGGGGGGGGTTGTCTGAGCTGTCCAATAATTGTACAGCCTTCTATGCAGTAAAGAGTGACTTGTAATGAGTTGAGTAGGTAATTCTTTTACAACAGCCAATAATAATATTTTAATTTTCTTTTTAACTTTTAGAAATATAACAAAATTTCAAACATTTTAGTGAGGTTGATTTTACAATATTTAGAAGGTAGACCTAGGATAATCCAATCTTGATAATTAAAAAAAATCCCAAGTCCAAACTTCCAAATGAAAATAAAACAACATAAAATATCAAAGTCCTATCTGTTATCTAAATGTAAGCTTTTGCAATATTTTCTTCAGCTTCCCTTCTTCTGCATTTGATACTTATAATATTAAAATATTATATTAATTATTTTGCAATGGACCCTGAATTCAGAAATTCTAAACTTTCTCTTCCGAAAAAGAATGATTTGAAGGTTTTGGAAGTTGATCTCTCTCTCTCTCTCTCTCTCTCTCTCTCTCTCTCTCTCTCTCTCTCACACACACACACACACACACACACACACACACACACACACACACACACACACACACAAATTGACACTGAAAAAAAAAGGGAAAAAAGTTAATGAAGTTTCTATGAATCATAAAAATTCTTCCTGTTTAATTATAGCAGTTATTAATTGGGAAAATAACATTCCTGGGAAAAATTCTATACCTTTCTTAAAGTATTTTAGATCTACAGGAACAAAATATTAAAAATATTTCAATAAAGTTATGTCTTGTTAGGGAAAAATCCATTTTCTTGGCCTCGTCAAACTTAATGTGAATGCAAATTAAATCCATCTTTTTATTTTTATATAACACTATTGTGCAATAGCCTATGGAATATGGAAATAAAGAATAATTTCATATCTTATTTGATCTCCTGAAAATGAAAAGACTATGAAAATCTGACTAAATGCAAGTGGCAGAATCTTGCTGAGTGTGTTTCATAGATTTCATGATATTAAAGACTTTTCTATTGCTGAGCCATGATGTCACATCTATAGCTGTGTGCATAATTGTATTCTCTTTCCAAAGATACTGCTTTACTAAAGTCAGCACTGAATGTGCCATTTCTGGGAAAACACACCATTAGGGATAGAGAAAGACATACTAAATCACTGAACACACATTATTCCAACCATTGTCTTTCTTTAACACAGGGGTTTGAGATGTTGAATATTTAGTGGGAAATAATAAAATGAGTATAAATGATATTGTTTATTTCCAGCTGACTGCAAGTGGTAACAGCCAGATGAGACTGGCAGTTAGTACATGCCCAGTGTAGACTGATACAAAAGGCAAAGGTAAATAAAATGGGGAATATACTAGGCAGAAAAGGTCAAGGAAGAGAAATCATTTTGATAAAATTAGAGCATACCTAATATTCTCTCACTTTCAAGTTGTAGGAATCATCTAGTTATTCCTAGCATCTTAAATAAAATTCATTAGAGTTAAGAACATATTTTTGACTTTCATATTTGAGTTCTCAAATGGAAATTGAGCCTCTGAAAATCATAGCAAGTCTACCTATTTTTCCTACTCCTTTTTCTAATTCCAATCCCCAAAAAGTTTCTAAATGAAGACTCCTTTAGTATATTGTAGTGCCTGGATACTGAGCAAGTAAAACTGCTGGAAAACAATTTCACTTTTTTTTTGTGAAAAGTTTTCATAGACATTTTCATTCCTAAATAATAAAAATCTTAAAATGAGATAATAGCTGACTAAGGAATAAGCTTGGTAAGCAAATGGGAACATTATAGCTCCAGCCAAGATTTAATATCATACACTTAAATTAATGCATTATAAGGATTCATAATTAAATATTTCTGTCCAGGGAAATGTGAGTATTTGAGTGTGAAAGGAAATAGGGGAAAGCCCACATTTTGATTGGAAGAACCAGTCAAAACATCCATATTTGGAAGTATTCAGGTTAGAACTCACTTATTTATTTTTTGCTTGAAGAAACTATGTAAAACGGGGCAGATATTTGGCTCATTGGATAGAAGCCAGCCCTAGAAATGGTGGGGGAGAGGTCCTGGGTTCAATCTGGCTTCAAACATTTCCTAGCTTTGTGACCCTGGACAAGTCTCTTGCCCCCCATTGCCTAGCCTTTACTGCTCTTGGACTTAGAAACAATAAACAGTATTGATCCTAAGATGGAAGGTGAGGGTTTACATTTTTTTTAATTTCAAAAAGAAAGTATGTGAAAACTGAGTCTCAGGCTGAGAGGATCTATGAGTTTTAGATTTTCCTCTGTCAAAATACATATTCATTACGCCCCTTATTTGATGATTTTTTAAGCCATAAGAAAACTGCATATCTCCAAATAGTAGATTTCGAAGCTACACCTTTAATGTGTTGTAAATAAAGGCATTGGTAGATCAGATGACAGAAAATACAATTAGCAGAGTTCAATTAAATATTGGATTTACATAGCTCCTCAAAAAAGAGATACCAGAATGACATCACATTAAAAAAAAAAAAACTTTCTATAGTATTTTAAAAAATAAACAAAATAATGTGAAAGGATCACTGATGAAGTCCATTATAAAAAAAATGAATACATCTATGCTAATTAATTTTTGTATAGGATTTATAGTTTCACATTCCCTACTGTTTTCATTTGACAAGTAAATGGTTGAAGACACAAGACTTATTATAGATTTTACATCCAGCCCAGGAGGATTTGGACTGATTCCATTGAGCAGGTTCAGGTCAGCTAAGTCCTTTCCTTCAAAGCATCATGGGTGTCTCTGAGCATCATTGCAAGCTTGTTCTGGCGGTAAGCCAGGCTTCAAAAGTCTTTCACTCTGCAGTCACTGACTCACTAATGGGCAACTGCAGGCTTTCTGATTTTCCTTTCGTTTCATGTGTTCATTTGACATAAATTTAATTAAACCAAATCTGGTGTTAAAGCAAGAGGAGATAAAAGTGATATGTCTCAAATTAAAGAACTGTGAAAGTAGAGGAAACAGGACTTTTTCCCCCTTGTTTCTATAAAATATTGTCAATTTTAGTAAGCTCACTACTTAAAGTCTGCAAAAACTAAACCAGTATGCATTATTAAGAATAATGTGTATCCAGGGTTAGATGAAGGTCCTGGCCCCATATTCTCTGTAGTAAAACCTTTCAGAGAATGCTTCTGCTTTCTTTCATACTCACACTTCAGGTAGTCACCTCTTCACGGGATATAAGACAAGTTTGCCCTTCTGCTGGGTACATATCTATAGTTGTTAGACAGCTCAAAAGCATACAACAGCAGAAACATGAAAAGATCACATATTAAATATAAAAAATCATCATTTTTCAAAGGCCTCTTTTAGTTTTTACTTAAGGCTAAAGAGGAGATTGTGAGAGTGAAAAAGATCACGCTGTTTAAAAGGTTCAATTTAATTGCTTTGAATGCTGCTTTAGGAAACATCCAAGTTGCTGCTTTAAAAAAAAATCTTTTTTTTTCCATGAGAAGAAATCTCAGGATGGAAATATACTAATATAAACTGAAAGGTGTTTAGCAATCTACCCAGAGGTGCTCTGAACCAATGATGTTTCTGTTTCTGTAGGTGTGCGAAAACCATGTGTAAGAATTGGATTTAAGATACTAGTTATAAAATACTCCATTGACAAATACAATGATAGTAATAATCATGACAATTTCCCTTTCTGTCATACAATAAGGTTTACATAGTGCTTTTCTCATACCAACCATGTGACATAGGGGATAGACTTATTATCATCCACATTTTGATGATAACAAAATATGTTTTGGCTAGTATCCAATGGACAGGTAGTGACAAAATTATTTGGATTTGAATCAGAGGACCTGAGTTTGAAATATCTTACTTCTAATTGCTATCTGTGAGACCTCGAGGCAAAACATTTAATCTTTCTAAACCTATGTATCCTTAACTATAAAATGATGGGTTAGATTTCTAAAAGCAGTTCCATTCTAAAATCTTATCATGTGACTTACTCATGAAGTAGACAGAAACGCATGTGTTTGTTAACAATATTTTTTTAAATGAAGGTTCTTGTGATGCAGGAAGATGAGGGTGAAATATGTATATGTATAGAAGTTTAATACATCATAAAACCCTTGTATTTATTACCCAGAGGTGATATTACTAGATTAGCATATGAAGAATACTATCTATATCATCAGTAATTCATAATAAATTAATTCAAATATATCTTTAAATATCACTATCTATCACCCATTATTGCTTAAGACATTTGTCTTCACAGGAATATCACCTAATAAATATTATCTAGGTAACTAACAGATCTTGATATTAGGAAAAATATTTCCTGAACTTATTTGGGCCAATTGCTACCTGGAATTTAAAACACTTAAAAGAAAATCTTTTCCATTGCTATGTTCTGCCCATGCTCAAATACTTTGTTTTTACATCATAGCTATTTAATATTTACCTATCTGTGTACATGTTCTTTTTTTTTTAGTATAATGTAAATATCTTAAAGGCAGATATTATTATATATTATATATGTATATTTTTTTTTATTTTTTACTTTTGTATATCTTGCACACAGAGCAATAGCATACAAATTGAAGATACTTAATAAAATTTTGTCGAATTGTAATTGACTGTGTTCCAGAATCCTCATGTCACAATCCTATAAGTCAAGTGATTAGAACAATGGAGTAAGAGGACTACAAACATTTTTATTACTGTAATAGTTAATTAAGAGCTAATTAGGTAATCTGATTAATTAAGAATAGATTGTTAGTCAAAAATAAGATTTCAACTGAGAAGGGTTAAAATTTGGGGGTAGGAATTTGAACAAAAGCCAGTGTACAGTTTCTTTTTTTAATTTAGATTTCTTGTAGTTTATTTTTTTCCATTTGAATAAGTTTATTTGGTCAATTTAGAACATTATTCCTTGGTTACAATAAAGACATTATTACCCTCTCTCCCACTGTAATATTTATTGGGAAAGGAATTGGGATTTAGAAAACAGGAGGATAATAGGAAGGTTTGTATAGGGGTATGGAGGAGTTAAGGGGAGAGGGAACACTGCTTGGTGAGGCAAGGGAGGGTGATGCCCCCTGCTGAGAAGAAACAGCAGGGGTCCAATAAGGACGGTTAATCTTGGAATGACTGACCTGAAGTTCAGCTCCCTCTATGACCAGAAAAGATAGTCCACTTATCTGACTGCGAATTCAACTAATATAAAGTTTAATAACCAGTTGGGATTGGAGTATTTTTCCTCAGCTTCAGAATTGAGGCCAGGCCCCGAGGCTGGTGGAGGGTTCTCCCACTCCCATCTACTCTAAATCACTCCAGTTTTGTCTTTTTTTTAGAATCTTAGCAGTAGACAGAAAGCAAACAAGAACAATTCTAACCTTCAGAAGCCTGTGTCTTCAGGCTGAACCAAGAAGAGCATGCCACTCCAGACTGGGATCAACAAGTTCCTCTATCCCCCAACACCTAGAAGCAAGTTCCACCCCAGCAGGAAGGAAGTGCTAGTCACAAGACCCAACTGCCACTCCCAGTTGGCCCCTTCCCCCAAAAATTGTCAGTCTAATTTCCTTTCCACAGCACCCACTCTTCCCATAGCCAAAGCACAATTTCATTGGATTTTACTTGTGTCCTTGATCAGAACCTATTTCCATGGTGCTGTTTACACTAGGATGTTCATTTAGAGTCTACATCCACAGCCATATCCCTTCAACTCATAAATTCAAGCAGCTGTTTTTCTTTGGTATTTCTACTCCCACAGTGTTTCCTCTGAATGTGGATAGTGGTTTTTCTCCTAGGTTCCTCCAAGTAATTCAGAGTCTTTGCATTGCCTCTAATGGAGAAGTCCATTACATTCGATTGTACCACAGTGTATCAGTTTCTGTGTACAATGTTTTCCTACTTCTGCTCCTCTCACTCTGCATCAATTCCTGGAGGTTGTTCCAATCCCCATGGAATTTCTCCACTTTATTATTGCTTTGACCACAATAGTATTCCATCACCACCATATACCACAATTTGTTCAGCCATTCTCCAATTGAAGGGTATCCACTCATTTTACAATTTTTTGCCACCACAAAGAGAGCAGCTATGAATATTTTTGTACATGTTTTTTTTTTCCTTATTATCTCTTTGGGGTACAAACCCAGCAGTACCATGGCTGGATCAAAGGGCATACAGTCTTTATTGCCTTTTGGGCATAGTTCCAAATTGCCATATAGAATTCCTGAATCAATTCACAGCTCCAACAGCAATGAATTAATGTCCCAACTTTGCCACATCCCTTTCAGCATTCATTACTTTCTTTTGCTGTCATGTTAGCCAATCTGCTAGGTATGAGGTGATGCCTCAGAGTTGTTTTTATTTGAATTTCTCTGATTATAAGAGATTTAGAATACTTTTTCATGTGCTTATTAATAGTTTTGATTTCTTTGGCTGAGAACTGCCTGTTCATGTCCCTTGTCCATTTATCAATTGGAGAATGGCTTGATTTTTTGTACAACTGGTTTAGGTCTTTATAAATTTGAGTAATTAAATCTTTGTCATAGGTTTTTGTAATGAAGATTGTTTCCCAATTTGTTGCTTCCCTTTTAATTTTGGATGCATTTATTTTATTTGTACAAAACCTTTTTAATTTGATGTAATCAAAATTATAGATTTTATATTTTGTGATTTTTTTCTAGATCTTGCTTGGTTTTAAAGTCTTTCCTTTCCCAAATATCTGGCAAGTATAATATTCTGTGTTTGCATAATTTGCTTATAATTTCCTTATTTATTTTAAGGTCGTTCACCCACTCTGAGTTTCTTTCCCAATTTTCCCAGTAGTTTTTATCAACTAGTGGGTTTAGCTTTGGGTTTATCATAGACTGTCCTGCTGAAGTAATTTGCCCCAAGTATATCCCACAGATCCTACTTTCTGTCTCTTAGCCAGTACCAAATTGTTTTGATAACCACTGCTTTATAGTATAGTTTGAAATCTGGGATGGCAAGTCCTCCTTCCTTTGCATTTTTTTCATTATTTCCCTGGATATACTTGATACTTTTTTCTTCCAAATGAACTTTGTTATTTTTTTTTTCTAATTCCTTAAAGAAGTTTTTTGGTAGTACAATGGGTATGGCACTAAATAAGTAAATTAATTTTGGTAGGATTGTCATTTTTATTATGTTAGCTCATACCACCCATGAGCAATCAATGATTTTCCAGTTGTTTAGATCTAGTTTTAATTGTGTGGAGAGTGTTTTGTAGTTGTATTCATATAATTCCTGTGTTTGTCTCAGCTGATAGATTCCTAAGTATTTTATAATGTCTAGTGTGATTTTAAATAGAATTTCTCTTTCTAATTCTTGCTACTGAGATGGATTAGAGATATATAGAAATGCTGATGACTTATGCGGGTTTATTTTGTATCCTGCAACTTTGATAAAGTTGTTGATTTTTTTGACTAGCTTTCTGGTTGATTCTCTAGGATTCTTTAAGTAAACCATCATATCACCTGCAAAGAGTGATAGCTTGGTCTCCTCATTGCCAATTTTAATACCTTCTATTTCTTCTTCTTCTCTAATTGCTACTACTAGCATTTCTAATACAATGTTAAATAATAGAGGTGATAATGGGCATCCTTGTTTCACTCCTGATCTTCTTGGAAAGGCTTCAAGTTAACTCACATTGCAGATGATGTTTGCTAATGCTTTTATATATGGACTGTTAAATATGTTAAGGAAAGTCCATTCTATTCCTATAATTTGTAGTATTTTCGATAGGAATGGGTGTTATATTTTATCAAAGGCTTTCCCTGCATCTATTGAGATAATCATATGATTTTTGTCGGTTTGCTTATTAATATGGTCAATTATGTGGATAGTTTTCCTAATATTGAACCACCTTTGCATTCCTGGTATGAATCCTACCTGTTCATAGTAAATAACACATGTGATGACTTGCTGGAGTCTTTTTGCTAGTATCCTATTTAAGATTTTTGCATCTATATTCATCAAGGAGATTTGTCTATAGTTTTCTTTCTCTGTTTATGACCTGCCTGGTTTTGGGATCAGTATCACGTTTGTGTCATAAAATGAATTTGGTAGAACTTCTTCTTGTCTTATTCTTTCAAATAGTTTATATAATATTGGGATTAGTTTTTCTTTGAATGTTTGATAGAATTCATTTGTGAATCCATCTGGACATCGGGATTTATTCTTAGGTAGTTCTTTGATGGCTTGTTCAATTTCTTTTTCTGATATGGGGTTGTTTAGGTAATTTATTTCTTCCTCTGTTAGTCTAGGCAATTCATATTTTTGTAAGAATTCATCCATATCACTGAGATTGCCATATTTGTTGCCATATAATTGGGCATAGTAGTTTTTAATGATTGCCTTAATTTCCTCTTCATTAGAGGTAAGATTGATCTTTTCATCTTGGATACTGTCAATTTGTTTTTATTCTTTCCTTTTTTAATTTATCTATCCTTTTTTTAATTAGACTTTAATTAGACTGACTAGTACTTTGTTTTTTTTTTTCAAAGTACCAGTTTCTAGTCTTATTTATTAAATCAATAGTTGTTTGACTTCCATTTTTATTAATTTCTCCTTTGATTTTTAGGATCTCTGATTTATTCTTCATCTGAGGATTTTTAATTTTTTCACTTTCTAGTTTTTTAATTTGCATGCCTAAATCATTGATCTCTGCCCTTCTTAATTTGTTAATATATGAACTCAAGGATATTAATTACCCCCTGAGTACTGCTTTGACTGCATCTTATACCTTTTGAAAGTATGTCTCATCATTGTCATTTTCTTCAATGAAGTTATTAATTGTTTCAAGATTTGTTCTTTAACTAACCAGTTTTGGAGAATCGTATTGTTTAATTTCCAATTAATTTTTGATTTACCTCTCCATGTACCCTTACTGATATTATTCTCATTGCATTGTGATCTGAGAATATTGCATTGATTATTTCTGCTCTTTTGCACTTGTTTGCAATGTTTTTATATCCTAATACATGGTCACTTTTTGTGAATGTACAATGTGCTGCTGAAAACAAGGTATATTCTTTTTTGTCCCTATTTATTTTTCTCCACATATCTATTAACTCTAATTTTTCTCGGATTTCATTTTCTTCTCTTACTTTTTTCTCATTTATTTTTTGGTTATTTATCTAGTTCAAATGGAGATAGGATCAGGTCTCCCACTAATATAGTTTTTCTATCTATTTCATCCTTGAGTTCCTTTAGTTTCTCCTTTAGAAATTTGGATGCTATGCCATTTGGTGCATACATATTGAGTACAGATATTTCCTCATTGTCTATGCTGCCTTTTATCAGGAAGTAATTACATTCCCTATCTCTTTTAACTAGATTTATTTTTATTTTGGCTTTCTCAGATATCATGATTGTGACTCCTGCCTTCATTTTATCAGTTGATGCCCAATAGATTTGGCTCCATCCTCTTACTTTCACCCTTTGTGTATCTACCTTTCTCATGTTTGTTTCTTGTAGACAGCATATGGTAGGGTTTTTTATTCTAATCCACTGTGTTATTCGCTTACATTTTATGGGTGAGTTCATTCAATTCACAATCAGAGTTATGTTTACTACCTGTGTATTTCCCAGCATTTTGATTTCTACTCCTGGTCCTGCCTTTTCTTCTTTCACTATTTCCTTCTACACCAATGTTTATTTTTAAATAGGCCCCCTAGTTCCCACCCTTATTTTACTTCCCTTTCTACCCACTCCCTTCTTAATCCCCCCTTATTTTCCCCTGTAGTCTTTTAAAAATTCCCCCAACCATCTCCCTCCCTTGTACTGCTTCCCTCCCAACCAGTCCATTTGTTACCCTTCTACTCCCCTATAGGGCGCAAATCTATTCTCGGCCCCAATGGATTGGATTGTTCTTTGCTCTTTGGGTCAGTTTCAAAGCATGTAAGATTTGAGTATTTCCTATCTCCAACCTCTTTACCCTTCTAGTGTATCGATGTTCTCCCCCCTCCCACCATGAGCTTCTTTGTGACTTTTACATTTACTCCCATTTGTTTCTTTTCCCATTTATTTTAGTATAAACTTCTTTTTAAGGCTCTAGTTGTATACATATATATATATATATATATATATACACATGTATATGTATTTATGCATGCATACATCTGTTTATCTATTTATGTCTTGTCCTTTCATCCTATACAGTTTGGTAATTCTTCTAGCTGCCGAAGTGATAGCAACAATTTTTAAGAGTTACCAATGACCTCTTTTCTTATAGGGATACATATCATTTTAACTTATTAAGTCTCTTAAAAAATTATTGTTGTTTTTCTTTTTCCCTTCTTTCTTAATTACCTTTTGATGATTCTCTTGAGTTCTGTTTTTGGACATCAAATTTTCTGTTGAGGTCTGGTCTTATCTTATCTTATCTTGAAATTCTTCTATTTTATGGAATGACCATACTTTCCCCTATAAGAATATAGTCAGTTTTGCTGGGTAGTTTATTCTTTTTTGTAGACCTACTTCCCTTGCTTTCCGGAATATCATAGTCTAAGCCTTTTGGTTCTTCAGTGTGGATGCAGCCAGATCCTGTGTTATCCTCACTGTGGTTCTGTGGTTTCTGATTGTCTTCTTTTTGGCAGCTTGTAATATCTTTTCTTTGGTCTGATAGTTCTTGAATTTGCCAATAACTTTCCTAGGTATTGTCAATTGGGGATTAAGTATAGGAGGTGATCTGTGGATTTTTTCAATCTCCACTTTTCCCTCTTGTTCTAGGATTTTGGGGCAGTTTCTTGAATAATTTCCTGTAGTATGTATTTTGTCCAGGCTTTTTCTTTTGTCATGGTCTTCTGATAGACCAATGATTCTTAAATTGTGTCTCCTTAGTTTTCTAAATCCTCTGTTTTGTGAATGTGATGCTTCATTTTTTTTCAGTTTTTTCATTCTTTTGGTTTTGTTTTATAGTGTACTGCTGCCTTGTGAGATCACTTGATTCCAGTTGTTGTATTCTGGTTCTTAAAATCCTTAAAGACAGGATTTTATCCCAGGCTATTTGGACATCCTATTCCTTCTGGTCTGATTTTCTTTGGAGGTCATCTTTCATCCTCTTTGCCTTGTCTTTTATCTCCTTTGCCTCATTTTCCAGCTGGTTGAATTTGGCTTTCAAAAAACTATTTTCTCATTTTAAATCAAGTGCCTTTGTTTCCAGATGATTTATCTTGGTTTTTAAGTTCTTTCCCAATTGCCTTCAGCCTCTCTTAATTATGTTTTGAGTTCTTCCACAGCCTGTACTCAATTCACTGGGATTTCTGATTCATCATTTGCTGATTGCTCCTCCTCTGTTTCATTTGCTGAATAGAAGCTGTATTTGTCTCTGCTCTTGCTCCTCTCATTTTTTTTTGGTTTTGGGGGCTTCTGTTAGTCTCCCCTTTTGGAGCGTTGACAGAAGATCTCTCAGTGTAGTATCTGGGGGTGGGTTGTTGGGCATTTGAGCTTCTCTGTCCTCTGGAGACTTTTGATTGTATTAAATTCCAGCAATCAATGAGGGAGGGGTATGGAGCCTGGGCTTCCCTAAGTTCTGAAGACTTTTGATGGGATTAAGTTCAACTTGGTTGGGCTGCCTATTCTCTGAGTCTAAAACCTCCTCGAAGGATGGAGCAAATATGGAGGATCTCCACAGCTCTAGCCAGGCTTCCAGGTCTATGCTCCCTCTCCAGCTCCTTCCCTGCCACTATATTCAAAGCTCTGAGCTTGGCACATCCCTTCCCACAAAGTACATCCTCCCGACCAGCACCTATTCCCACCCAGAAGTTCTCACTGCTACTGGAGTCTCAGCGCTCTAGGTGGGCAGGGGGAGGGACCTAGGACATTCCTTCTGCCTTCCCATTAAACCCAAGTGTTCTTGGATTCTGGTTTTTCGTGGGGAATACCTTTTAAAATGATTCCAGCAGGAGGGTTCCTTGGCTTTGTCTTTTTGTTAGGTTTAATTTTCAGTCCCCTACTAGCATTCAGTTTGTGATTGTTAAGGAAGGGTATTCAGAGGTCTGAACTTCTTCTCCTTCTAGGCCAGCATCTTGACTCCACCTCTCTTGTCCAGTACATAGTATCATAAATGTAAAACACTTAGGTTATTATTAGAAAATATGGATAGGAAATAGGAAAGAGAAAAGTGAAAGTGATCTTATAATAGATTTTAACTATCCCAATCCTAACTAAATTTTTCTCAAAAACCTTATATCTATGTGCCTCAAAGGGCAACATCTTCTGTTGGCCAAAACTCATTTCCTTTTCTTACCCCCCCACCTCTCCCATAGATAACACGCGATTCCACTGGGTATCACATGTGTTCTTGATTCGAATCCATTTCCATGTTGTTGGTATTTGCATTAGAGTGTTCATTTAGAGTCTCTCCTCAGTCATGTCCCCTTAACCACTGGAGTGGAGCAGTTGCTTTTTCTCAGTGTTTTTACTCCCACAGTTTGTCCTCTGCTTGTGGATAGTGTTTTATCTCCTAGATCCCTGCAGATTGTTTAGGGACATTGCATTGACACTAATGGAAAAGTCCATTATGTTTGATTTTACCACAGTGTATCAGTCTCTGTGTACAATGTTTTCCTGGTTCTACTCCGTTAGCTCTGCATCACTTCCTGGAGGACTTTCCAGTCTCCATGGAATTCCTCCACTTTATTATTCCTTTTTGAACAATAGTATTCCATTACCAACATATACCACAATTTTTTCAGCCATTCTTCAATTGAAGGTCATCCTCTCATTTTACAATTTTTGGCCACCACATAGAGCGTAGCTATTAATATTCTTGTACAAGTCTCTTTCCTTATAATCTCTCTTTGGTACAAAGCCAGCAGTGCTATGGCTGGATCAATGAGCAGACAGTCTTTAATCTCCCTTTGGGCATAGTTTCAAATGGCCCTCCAGAAAGGTTGGGTCAATTCACAACCCCATAAGCAATGAATTAATGTCCCTACTTTGCAACATCCCTTTCAGCATTCATTACTTTCCTTTGCTGTCATGTTAGCCAATCTGCTAGGTGTGAGGTGATACCTCAGAGTTGCTTTGATTTGCATCTCTCTGATTATAAGAGATTTAGAACACTTTGTCTTCTGCTTAGTAATAATTTTTATTTCTTTATCTGAAAACTGCCTACTCATGCCCCTTCCCCATTTATCAATTGGAGAATGGCTTGAATTTTTTGTACAATTGACTTAACTCTTTGTAAATTTGAGTAATTAAACTTTGTCAAAAGTTTTTATGACGATTGTTTCCCAATTTGTTGCTTCCCTTCTGATTTTAGTTACATTGGTTTTGTTTGTAGAAAAACTTTTTAATTTGTTGTAATCAAAATTATTTATTTTACATTTTGTGACTCTTTCTATGTCTTGCTTGGTTTCAAAGTCTTTCCCTTCCCAAAGGTCTAACATGTATACTATTCTGAGTTTGCCTAATTTACTTATAGTTTCCTACTTTATGTTCAAGTCATTCACCCATTTTGAATTTATATTGGTTTAGGGTGTGAGGCGTTGATCCAAACCTAATCTCTCCCACACAGTCTTCCAATTTTCCCAGCAGTTTTTATCAAATACTGGATTTTTGTCCCCAAAGTTGGGATCTTTGGGTTTTTGATATACTGCCTTGCTGAGGTCACTTGTGCTAAGTCTATTCCATTGATCCTCCTTTCTCTCTCTTAGCAAGTACCAAATTGTTTTGATGATTGCTGCTTTATAATATAGTTTGAGATCTGGGACTGCAAGGCCCCCTTCCTTTATTTTTTTTCATTATTTCCCTGGATATCCCTGATCTTTTTGTTCTTCCAAATGAACTTTGTTATGTTTTTTTTTAAATGAGTAAAAAAAAACCCAGAGTACTGAGCCCGCCCTAGCAGCGGGAAACTCGGAGCTGGCAAAAGGGCCTCAGTGCAGACCTTTCTGAAGGGAGCACCTTGAAAGCAACCTGGGCCAGTCTTGGGGCATGCAACACAGATGGCAGGAAAGCAGCCTGATGAAGAAGTGGAGATACTACAGCCCTCTGGGTGGATCCTTCCATCTGAGTCTCACTGGAGATTTTTGCATAGAGACACATCCACAAATACCCAGCTGAACCCAATCCCATCAGGAGTTTTCAAAGCTCAGGGAGGCAAGGAACCCTCCCCCCTTAGAATGCAGGGCCTTCTGAAAGAACAGGCACCTCAGGGCCTGCAAAGGTGTTTCTCTGAAGGGTGTACCTTGAAAGCAATCTGGGCTAGTCTCAGGGCATCCAACACAGAGGGCAGGGAAGAAGCCTCAGACAGATGGGGGAGACTGTAGACCACTGGCTGGGTCCTTCCATCAGAGTCTCACTGGAGGTTTTTGCCTCTAGGCACATCCAGACCAACCCAGCTGAACCTAATCCCATCAGGAGCCCTCAGAGCTCAAGGAGGCCAGGACCCCTCCCCCCTTGGAGTGCAGGGCCCTCTGAAAGGACGGAAAAGGCACTGAGATACTTTGCAGACAGGGCTGTGCCAGGCTCAGAGCATGGTAGTAAGCCAGTGGAGAAGCAACTGGAGGAAACTGAGAGCAGTAACACCCAAAATACCGGCAGGCTCGGGAGGACAGACCCTGGTCTTCCCCAGGAAGACAGCATAGCTGCAGAGAATGGACAATTTGCCTGGGGCTACAGCCTCAGACCATCAGACAGATATACTAAAAGCCAGTCCTCCTCACTCAGATGTCTGACTGGAAAGGGAAAAAAAAAACATAGAGATGGCAAACAGTACAGAAGTGCAAAATTCTCCAAACACCAAGAAAAGCAAGAAGAAGGGGGTGACTTTAGATACATTTTACCGAGCAAAAATACCAAATACAATGGAGATAGAAGAGGAAACACAAACAAATGCTGCAAAACCTTTCAAAGGAAATGGAAATTCTCCACAAAATGTTGAAGAATTTAAATCAGAAATTATCAAAAAGATGGAAGCCTTCTGGCAGGAAAAGTGGGAAACAATGCAAAAGGAACTCAGCAATCTGAGAGACCAAAATATGCAAATGCAGAAACAGCTCAAAGCCTCAAAAAACAGGTCAGACCAAACTGAAAAGGAAAACCAGTCTTTAAAGATCCAAATCAGGCAATTGGAAGACAATGATCTTGCAAAAGAGCAAGAATTAATAAAGCAAAGTCAAAGAATAAAGACGTAGAAGAAAGCATAAAATATCTCACTGACAAGGTGACAGACCTGGAAAACAGAGGAAGGAGAGACAATCTGAGAATCATTGGTCTACTAGAAATGCCAGAAATAAACCATAATCTTGATATCATAACACATGATATCATCAAAGAAAACTACCCAGAGATTCTAGAACAAGGGGAAAATATGCATTGAATGAGTTCACAGAACACCCTCTACACTAAATCCCCCAAAGACAACTCCCAGGAATGTAATTGCCAAATTCCAAAGGTTAAAAGCAAAAGAAAAAATTTTACAAGAAGCCAGAAAAAGTCAATTTAGATATAAAGGAACACCAATCAGAGTCACACAGGACTTAGCAATTTACACTCTGAATGACCATGAGGTGTGGAATATGATATTCAGAAAAGCAAGAGAGCTGGGTCTTCAACCAAGAATCAGCTATCCATCAAAAATGAATATATACTTCCAGGGGAAATTACGAACATTAAAAAAAAATACAAAATTTCCAAGTGTTAGTAAAGAAAAGACCAGAGCACTGTGGAAAGTTTGACATCCAAAAACAAAGAGCACAAGAAACATGAAAAGGTAAATATGAAGGAAGGGGAAAAGGAGAAAAATGTTTTCTTTTCCTTTTATTCAAAATCTCTTCTATAAGGACTACACTTATATCAAATTATATATATATATACATATATATATGTATATGTATATATATTAATATGTGGGGAAAATGTAATGTGTAACTCTCAAACACTGTATGTATCATTAGAGTAGTAAGAAGTGTCATGTATAGGGAAAGTTTGGGGCATCAAGTTGATATGGAGAAATGGGGGGATAGAAAGAAAAGGGGAGGGGGGAATCATTGATGGTACTAAGATATACTCCAAGAAATAGGAAAAAAATACTAAATAGTACAATCTTTCTCACACAAAGATACACATGGGAAGGGGAGGGGAAGAATTCTCTATGAGATGGATAGGAAGAGGGTTCATACTTAAACCTTATTCTCAGTAAAATTAACTCTGAGAGGGAAGAACATCCAGATCCACTGGGATCTTGAATTTTATCTTATAAAACAGGATAAGGGAGAAGGGAAAACCAAGGTGTGGGAGGGGGAGGAACACGAAAAGGGAGGGAAGGAAAGGGGGGATAGGAAGGGAAAAAAAGGGAGGGACTAGAAAGGGAAACATATCAAGGGAGGGGACAAGGGGGACTGATTTAAAATAAATCAATGGATTAAAAAGTTAGAGCTAAAGAAGAAACGTTAGAATTAGGGAAGGATATCAAAATGCCATGGAGTCCACAAGTGACAATCATGACTTTGA
Source organism: Monodelphis domestica (assembly GCF_027887165.1). NCBI lineage: Eukaryota > Metazoa > Chordata > Mammalia > Didelphimorphia > Didelphidae > Monodelphis > Monodelphis domestica. Next base: position 202,323,616 of record NC_077233.1, read on the forward strand.
ACGTGAATGGGATGAACTCACCCATGAAATGTAGAAAAATAGCAGGATGGATTAGAATCCAAAACCCTACCATATGTTGTCTTCAAGAAACACACATGAGGAGGGTAGACACTCACAAGGTCAGAATTAAAGGATGGAGTAAGACCTTCTAGGCCTCAACTGAGAGAAAGAAGGCAGAAGTTGCAATCATGATATCTGACAAAGCCAAAGCACAAATAGACCTGATTAAAATGCATAAGGAAGGTAAATATATTTTGTTAAAAGGGATTATACATGAGGAAATATCACTAATCAACATGTATGCACCAAATGGTATAGCACCCAAATTTTTAATGGAGAAACTAGGAGAATTGAAGGAGGAAATAGACAGTAAAACCATATGAGTGGGAGATTTGAACCAACCATTATCAAATTTAGATAAATCATATAAAAAATAAATAAAAAGAGGTAAAAGAAGTAAATGAAGGACTTCCGGTCAAGATGGGGGCGTAGAGAAAGCTAAAGTTCAGATCTCTGGAAACCCTTCCCTACCAAACTCAAACTATATGCTCCTAAGGCACCGAAATTAAAAACAAACAAGAGCATAGACCCCGGGAATCCTCCTCCTGGACCTGGACCTGAATCAAAAGGTATAGCCCCCCCAAAAGCCAGAACACGAGATCACTCAGACCTAAAGAGTGTTACAAGGCAATCACTCTAAAAGACTGATATATATTAATTTAAGGTCGCCAGGGAATCAGCTATGTAATTCCTAAATGAAAACTTAAATCAGCCGTCAATCTTTTATGGAGTTTAATTACAATAGGAGGAAGTAATTAGAGAGAGAGAGAGAGAGAAAAGGGAGAGAAGGAAATAGGGCTTAAATACTCCTTCTGTTTAGGCTGGGCCAAAAGGCCCAAGCCCTTAGATAGCTGGGGCAAAGAAAAGAGATGAGTCCCTATTACTCACGTGAGCAAAATGGAGAAACAGTCTCAGAGGCCCTCACCTTCAGCTTCCTTCAGAGCAAGCTTCTCAGAGCCCACACGAACCACACCAACCCACTACTCCAAAAATACCCTCGAGTCTTCAGACCCCCTATCTTTAAGGAAACCATCCAAGTTGCCTCCCCTCAGTCCTCACATCTACCAATCCCCTGTCCATCAATTTCCCTGTGCCAATGGAGGCTCTAGCTTAACCCAGGACCGCCCAGAGGATTTGCACATGTCTGTTGAAGGTCATATTTTCAAATGATTAAATCTTTGCTCCTTTGCTACAGCCCTTTCTAAATCCTGTTAACCTGAGTAGGGTAGAGATTGGAATAATTAAATTTTGATCTAGGCTGCAGCCCTTACTCAATCCTGTTAGGACTGAATAGGGTGGAGATTGATTCCAAGTATCTCCATTGTATCAATTCTAAAATCAATCATGACTCAAAGAAATTCTGTTCTATGCTTAAGCATAGGTCAAAGTCCTTTCCATTGTTCAGCAAAAGGTTTCTGTCCTAAAGTAATCTTAAGAAGGGAAGAGAAGGAACCTCCCATGCCAATGGGGTTCCCATTCCAATAGACTATCAGTAAGAAATTTTCTAAGTATGAAATATCCCAATGGTGAAATTTCCAACATTTTTAAGTCTAATGAAATTTGAGGTTTACAGGAGTAGGCAGAAGGAAGGTCCTAGGACCCATCCTACCAAGCCAAAGTGCTGATTCCGAGGCAGCAGAGGGAACCTCAGAGCCTCAGGGCCAGCTATGCTGAAGGCCTCTTCCTGAAAACAACCTGACCCAGTCGGGGGGCACCCAGACAGCAGGGAAACAGAGAGAGACAGGGGAGCCTGTAACCCCCTGACCAGATACTTCCATCTGAGTCTCACCGAAGGTCCCTGCCTCAGGGCATACTTAGTCTGAGGTTATTCCTATCACCAGCCCTCAGAGCTCCAGGAAGCCATGGCCCCTACCCACTCAGAGAGCAGGGACCTCTAAAACAATAGCAACCCTCAGAGCTGGCAAAAGGGCCTTGGGAGCAGGCTATTCTGAAGGCCACATCCTGAAAACAACCTGACCCAGTTGCTGGGGCACCCAGACAGCAGGGAAATAGAAAGAGATGGTGAAGCCTGCAGCCCCCTGGCTGGATCCTTACATCCGAGTCTCAAGGTCCCTGCCTCAAAGCATACTCAGTTAAACCCAGAGAAAGTTAATCTTATCAGGAGTCCACGGAGCTCCGGGAAGCTGGGGCCCCTCCCCCCTCAGAGTGCTGACTCTCCTGGCCAGCTAAGGCACAGAAACAAACACCCAGAGGAAAAAGCCAAGCCAGGCTCAGAGAGTGGAAGTAAGGCAACAGAGGAGCATCAGGAGGGATCTGAGGAGGGCAGTAACAGGGAAACACCAACAATTCCTGGCTTCCCCGGGAAGAGAGAACAACAACTGCATAGAATGGACAATCTGCCAAGGGATAAAACCTGTGAACACCAGACAGAGATAAGAAAAGCTAGTCCTCCCCACTCAGATAGAGATGGCAAACTCCACAGAGGCACAAAAGCCCCCACATTCCAAGATAAAGAAGAAGAAGGGGTCAACTTTGGACACATTTTATGGAGCAAAAATACAAAATACAGAGGAGAAAGTAGAGGAAACACAAGCAAATGCTCAGAAACCTTCCAAAGGAAATGGAAACTCTCCACAAACCAATGAAGAATTTGAATCAGAAAGGATCAAAAAGATGGAAGCCTTCTGGGAGGAAAAGTGGGAAATAATGCAAAAGAAATTCACTCATCTACAAAACCAGTTTGACGAAACTGAAAAGGAAAACCAGGCTTTAGAGGTCAGAATTAGGCAACTCGAAGACAACGAGCAGGTAAAAGCACAAGAATCAATAAAGCAAAGGCAAGAAATCAAGAAATTAGAAGAGAACATAAAATATCTCACTGACAAGGTGACAGACTTGGAAAATAGAGGAAGAAGAGATAATTTAAGAATAATTGGACTTCCAGAAAAGACAGAAATAAACAGCAAAGTTGACATTGTAATACAAGATATAATCAAAGAAAATTGCCCACAGATTCTAGAACAAGGGGGTAATACAGCCACTGACAGAGCTCACAAAACACCCTGTACACTAAATCCCCAAAAGACAACTCCCAGGAATATAATTGCCAAATTCTAAAGCTTTCAAACAAAAGAAAAAATCCTACAAGAAGCCAGAAAAAGACAATTTAGATATAATGGAATCCCAATCAGGGTCACACAAGACGTTGCAAGTTCCACTCTGAAGGATGCTAAGGCATGGAACATGATCTTCAGAAAGGCAAGAGAGCTGGGTCTTCAACCAAGAATCAGCTATCCAGCAAAACTGACTATATACTTCCAAGGGAAAGTATGGGCATTCAACAAAATAGAAGATTTCCAACTTTTTGCAAAGAAAAGACCAGAGCTCTGTGGAAAGTTCAATATCAAAAATCAAAGAGCATGGAATACCTGAAGAGGTAAATATGAAGGAAAGGGAAAAGGAGAAAAATGTTATCTTTTCCTTTTACCCAAAATCTCTTCTATAAGGACTACAATTTATATTAATCTATGTATACTAACATGTGGGGAAAATGTAATGTGTAAATAGGTGGAAAAGAAAGACCAAATAGAATAATCTTTCTCACACAAAGATTCACAAGGGAAGGGAAGGGGAAGAAAACTCCAATGAGAAGGAGAGGAAGAGAGTTTTTACTTAAACCTTACTCTCAAGGAAATCAAATGTGAGAGGGAAGAACATCCATATCGATTGGAATAGTGAATTCTATCTTCCCCAAAAAGGGAAGGGAGAAGAGAAAACCAAGGGGGAAGGGGGAAGGGGACAAAAAAAAGGGAAAGAAGAAGACGGGGAGGGGGAAGGAAAAAAAAGGAAGGGACTAAAAAGAGAAACATATCAAGGGAGGGAACAAGGGGGACTGATTTAAAGTAAATCACTGGACTAAAAGGTAGAGCCGAAGAAGAAAGGTTAGAATTAGGGAAGGATATCAAAATGCCAGGGAGTCCACCAGTGACAGTTAAAACTTTGAATGTGAATGGGATGAACTCACCCATAAAACATAGATGAATAACAGAATGGATTAGAATCCAAAACCCTACCATATGTTGTCTTCAAGAAACACACATGAGGCAGGTAGACAGCCAGAAGGTCAGAATTAAAGGATGGAGTAAGACCTTCTGGGTCTCAACTGACAGAAAGAAGGCAAGAATTGCAATCATGATATCTGATAAAGCCAAAGAAAAAATAAACCTGATCAAAAGGGATAGGGAAGTTAATTATATTTTGTTAAAAGGGACTTTAGATAATGAGGAAATATCACTAATCAACATATATGCACCAACAATATAGCACCCAAATTTTTAATGGAGAAACTAGGAGAATTGAAGGTTGAAATAGACAGTAAAACCATATTAATGGGAGACTTAAACCAACCATTATCAAATTTAGATAAATCAAATCAAAAAATAAATAAGAAAGAAGAAAAGAAGTGAATGAAATCTTAGAAAAATTAGAATTAATACACATATGGAGAAAAATAAATAGGGATAAAAAGGAATAAGCCTTCTTCTCAGCACCACATGGCACATTCACAAAGATTGAATATACATTAGGTCACAGAAACATGGCACACAAATGCAGAAAAGCAGAAATAATAAATGCAGCCTTTTCTGATTACAAGGCAATAAAAATAATGATCAGTAATGGTACATGGAAAACCAAATCAAAAACTAATTGGAAATTAAACAATATGATACTCCAAAATCGTTTAGTTAGAGAAGAAATCATAGAAACAATTAATAATTTCACCGAGGAAAATGAAAATGGTGAGACATTCTTTCAAACCTTTTGAGATGCAGCCAAAGCGGTAATCAGAGGTAAATTCATATCCCTGAATGCTTATATTAACAAATTAGGGAGAACAGAGATCAATCAATTGGAAATGCAAATAAAAAAACTCAAAAGCAATGAAATTAAAACCCCCCAGCACAAAACCAAACTTAAAATCCTAAAAATTAAGGGAGAAATTAATAAAATCGAAAGTGATAGAACTATTGATTTAATAAATAAGACAAGAAGCTGGTACTTTGAAAAAACAAACAAAATAGAGAAAGTACTGGTCAATCTAATTAAAAAAAGAAAAGAAGAAAAGCAAATTAACAGCATCAAAGATGAAAAGGGGGACATCACCTCCAATGCAGAGGAAATTAAGGCAATCATTAAAAATTACTTTCCCCAATTATATGGCAATAAATACACCAAATTAGGTGAAATGGATTAATATATACAGAAATACAAACTTCCTAGAGTAACAGAAGAAGAAATAGAATTCTGAAATAATCCCATATCAGAAATTGAAATCCAACAAGACATCAAAGAACTTCCTAAAAAAAATCCCCAGGGCACAATGGATTCACCAGTGAATTTCTATCAAACATTCAGAGAACAGTTAATCCCAATAGTATACAAACTAATGACATAATAAGCAAAGAGGGAGTTCTACCAAATTCATTTTATGACACAAACATGGTACTGATTACAAAACCAGGCAGTTCAAAGGCAGAGAAAGGAAATTATGGAGCAATCTCCCTAATGAATGTAGATGCAAAAATCTTCAATACGATACTAGCAAAAAGACTCCAGCAAGTGATCAGAAGGGTCATCCACCATGATCAAATAAGACTTCTACCAAGGATGCAGGGGTGGTTCAACATTAGGAAAACCATCCACATAATTGACCATATCAACAAGAAAACCAACAAGAATCACATTATTATCTCAATAGTCGCAGAAAAAGTCATTGATAAAATACAACACCCATTCCTATTAAAAACACTAGAAAGCAAAGGAATAGGAGGGTAATTCCTAAAAATAATAAACAGTATATATCTAAAACCATCAGCTAATATCATCTTCAATGGGGATAAACTAGATGCATTCCCAATAAGATCAGGAGTGAAACAAGGATGCCCATTATCACCTCTACTATTTGACATTGTACTAGAAACACTAGCAGTAGCAATTAGAGAAGAAAAAGGAATTGAAGGCATCAAAATAGGCAAGGAGGAGACCAAGTTATCACTCTTTGCAGATGACATGATGGTCTACTTAAAGAATCCTAGAGATTCAACCAAAAAGCTAATTGAAATAATCAACAACTTTAGCAAATTTGCAGGATACAAAATAAACACACATAAGTCATCAGCTTTTCTATATATCTCCAACACAGCTCAGCAGCAAAAACTAGAAGGAGAAATCCCATTCAAAATCACCTTAGATAAAATAAAATACCTAGGAATCTATCTCCAGAGACAAACACAGAAACTATATGAACACAACTACAAAACACTCTCCACACAACTAAAACTAGACTTGAGCAATTGGAAAAACATTAACTGCTCATGGATAGGACGAGCCAATATAATAAAAATGACCATCCTACCCAAAATTATTTATCTATTTAGTGCCATACCCATGGAACTCCCAAAATATTTCTTTACTGATCTAGAAAAAACTATAACAAAGTTCATTTGGAATAACAAAATATCAAGGATATCCAGGGAAATAATGAAAAAAAAAACACAAATGATGGGGGTTTTGCAGTCCCATAACTTAAACTATATTACAAAGCAGCAGTCATCCGAACAATTTGGTACTGGCTAAGAGACAGAAAGGAAGACCAGTGGAATAGACTGGGGGCAAGAGACCTCAGCTAGACAGTATATGATAAACCCAAAGATCCCAGCTTTGGGGACAAAAATCCACTATTTGATAAAAAACTGCTGGGAATATTGGAAGACAGTGTGGGAGAGATTAGGAATTGATCAACACTTCACACCCTACACAAGATAAAGTAAAAATGGGTGAATGACTTAAACATAAAGAAGGAAACCATAAGTCAATTGGGTAAACACGGAATAGTATACATGTCAGACCTTTGGTAGGGGACAGGCTTTAAAACCAAGCAAGACATAGAAAGAGTCACAAAATGTAAAATGAATAATTTCAATTATATCAAATTAAAAAGCTTTTGTACAAACAAAACCAATGTAACTAAAATCAGAAGGGAAACAACAAATTGGGAAAAAATCTTCATAAAAAGCTCTGACAAAGTTTTAATTACTCAAATTTATAAAGAGCTAAATCAACTGTACAAAAAATCAAGCCATTCTCCAATTGATAAATGGGCAAGTGACATGGATAGGTAGTTCTCAGATAAAGAAATCAAAACTATTAATAAGCACATGAAAAAGTGTTCTAAATCTCTTATAATTAGAGAGATGCAAATCAAAACAACTCTGAGGTATCACCTCACACATAGCAGATTGGCTAACATGATAGCAAAGGAAAGTAATGAATGCTGGAGGGCTTGTGGCAAAATAGGGATATTAATTCATTGCTGGTGGAGTTGTGAACTGATCCAACCTTTCTTGAGGGCAATTTGGAACTATGCCCAAAGGGAGATAAAAGAATGTCTACCCTTTGATCCAGCCATAGCACTGCTGGGTCTGTACCCCAAAGAGATAATGGACAAAAAGACTTGTACAAAAATATTCATAGCTGCGCTCTTTGTTTTGGCCAAAAATTGGAAAACGAGGGGATACCCTTCAATTGGGGAATGGCTGAACAAATTGTGGTATATGTTGGTAATGGGATACTATTGTGCAAAAAGGAATAATAAAGTGGAGGAATTCCATGGAGACTGGAACAACCTCCAGGAAGTGATGCAGAGAGAAAGGAGTAGAACCAGGAGAACATTGTACACAGAGACTAATACACTGTGGTATAATCAAATGTAATGGACTTCTCCATTAGTGGCGGTGTAATGTCCCTGAAAAATCTGCAGGGATCTAGGAGAAAAAACACTATTCATCTAGCAGAAGACAAAATGTGGGAGTAGAAACACCACGGAAAAGCAACTGACTGACTACAGCGGTTGAGGGGACATGACAGAGCAGAGACTCTAAACGAACACTCTAATGCAAATAATAACAACCTGACAATGGGTTCGAATACCGAACACATGTGATACCCAGTGGAATCACACGTCAGCTATGGGGGGTGGGGGATGAGGAAAAGAAAATGATCTTTGTCTTTAATGAATAATGCCTGGAAATGATCAAATAAAATATCATTAAAAAAAAAAGAAGTGAATGAAATCTTAGAAAAATTAGAGTTAATAGATATATGGAAAAAATAAATAGGGACCAAAAGGAATACAGCTTCTTCTCAGCACCACATGGCACATTCACCAAGATTGACCATTCACTAGGTCACAGAAACCTGGCATACAAATGCAGAAAAGCAGAAATAATAAATGAAGACTTTTCAGATCATAAGTCAATAAAAATAATGATCAATAAGGGTACATGTAGAACCAAATCAAAAATTAAATGGAATTTAAATAATATGATACTCCAAAATCAGTTAGTTAGAGAAGAAATCATAGAAACAATTAATAATTTCATTGAGGAAAAAGACAATGTTGAGATAGCCTTTCAAACCTTATGGAATGCAGCCAAAGCAGTAATCAGAGGAAAATTCATATCCCTGAGAGCATATATTAACAAACTAGGGAGGGCAGAGATCAATGAATTAAAAATGCAAATAAAAAAACTTGAAAGCAAACAAATTAAAAACTCCCAGAAGGAAACCAAACTAGAGATCCTAAAAATTAAGAGAGAAATTTATAAAATCGAATGTGATAGATCTATTGAATTAATAATTAAGACTAGAAGCTGGTACTTTGAAAAAACAAACAAAATAGAAAAAAGTGCTTGTGAATCTAATTTTAAAAAAGGAAAGAAAAAAGCAAGTTAACAGCATCAAAGATGAAAAAGGGGACATCACCTCCAATGAAGAGGAAATTAAGGCAATCATTAAAAACTTCTTTGCCCAATTATATGGCAATAAATATGCCAATGTAGGAGATATGGATGAATATTTACAAAAACATAAACTGCCCAGACTTATAGAAGAAGAAATAAAATTCTTAAATAATCCCATATCATAAATGAAATCCAACAGGCCATCAAATAACTCCCTAAGAAAAAATCCCCAGGGTGTGATGGATTCACAAGTCAATTCTATCAAACATTCAAAGAACAGTTAATCCCAATACTATACAAACTATTTGACATAATAAGCAAAGAGGGAGTTCTACTAAATCCCTTTTATGACACAAATATAGTACTGATTCCAAAACCAGGCAGTTCAAAAACAAAGAAAGAAAACTATAGACCAATCTCCCTAATGAATATAGATGCAAAAATCTTAAATAGGATACTAGCAAAAAGACTCCAGCAAGTCATCACAGGGGTCATACACTATGACCAGGCATGATTCATACCAGGAATTCAAGGATGGTCCAATATTAGGAAAACCATCCTCATAATTGACCATATAAACAAGCACACCAACAAAAATCGCATGATTATTTCTGTAGATGCAGAAAAAGCTGTTGACAAAATACAAAACCCATTCCTATTAAAAACAGTAGAGAGCATAGCAATAGAAGGGTCGTTCCTAAAATTAATAAACAGTATATATCTAAAACCATCAGCTAATATCATCAGCAATGGGGATAAACTAGATGCATTCCCAATAAGAACAGGAGTGAAACAAGGATGCCTATTATCACCTCTATTATTTGACATTGTACTAGAAACACTAGCAATAGCAATTAGAGAAGAAAAGGAAATTGAAGGCATTAAAATAGGCAAGTATGAGACCAAGTTATCACTCTTTGAGGATGACATGATAGTCTACTTAAAGGATCCTAGAGATTCAACCAAAAATCTAATCGAAATAATCAACAACTTTATCAAAATTGCAGGATACAAAATAAACCCTCATAATTCAAATGCATTTCTATATATTTCCAACATAGCTCAGCAGCAAGAACTAGAAAGAGAAATTGCATTCAAAATCACCTTAGACAAAATAAAATTCTTAGGAATCTATCTTCCAAGACAAACACAGGAACTATATGAACACAACTGCAAAACACTCTCCACACAACTAAAACTAGACTTAAGCAATTGGAAAAACATTAAATGCTCATGGCTATGACAAGCCAATATAATAAAAATGACCATTCTACCCAAACTTATTTATCTATTAGTGCCATACGCATTGGAATGAAGAATCCTTAGGAGGTCAGAAAGATGGAATTCCCAGAGAACCTCTAAGGAGAGGGCAGTTGGAATTTACCAGTTGCTCTGGGACTTTCTGACACTTTGTTCTGGGAGGTCGACACTCAGAGAGGAGAAGTGCGATTTTCCCTGTGATCCCTCTAGGAAAATTTTAGAAACTAGATCTAGAAAATTAAGAGCTTTGAGAGAAGAAAATTTGTTCATCAGGGTGTTTGATGATAGAGAGAGAAGCAGAGGCAGGTGGATCTGATCTCCTCAGACAAGAAGGTTCAAGTTCATATGGCAGCCTTGGACCCTTGCTGAGTGTACCCCCTTCTGTGCAGAACTCCACCCCCAAGATGTTTGAGAAGAAAATCCTCCACTTTATAGAGGAAAGATTCCTGGAATAGTTTATTATATAAGGAAACTATATTATTAAGATATTCTTTAGAATAAATTATTCTAATATTTATTTTAATAGATAAGAAAGGGAGAGAGGTTAGCCTTGGTTTATTCAAGGAAGAAGGAAATCTCTTGTGAGATAGTTTTGGGAACGGGTTTATAGATAGAATTTAGATTAGGGAAATATATAAATACCTCAACTCAATACTATTACTTTCCTTTCCTTTTAATAGTTCAATAAATAGGAATATTTTTTTACAACTAGTCTCCAACAGTTTCATCAATAGCTAATACAGTTGATTCCCTCAATGGCCAACAACTAGTGACAGCTACTGATCAATAACACAGGTCAGTATTCCCTTTTACATTAGTAAACTATGTTTCAGCACATTTATCCTATAAATTAGATAACTCACTGTTATAGAAATAAATTTTTTTAATTAATATGTATATTATAATTATATAAAGGTAAGATACAAATGAAAAAATACTTAAAATTAATTTATTTTATTTATTAACCCTGAAATTACCTTGGTGCTTTTAGGGAAATATAGGTTCTTAACCAGGAGCCTATGAACTTTAAAAATAAATAAATATGTTGATAAATGCTTTATTATATAATTGGTGTCATAATTAATCCCATGGGTTTTATTTTATTTTTTTAAAACCATTATTTTGAGAAGATATCCATGGGCTTTAGTAGACTGCAAAAGGAGTCCATAACAGAAACAATGCTAAAAATACTATACACTAAAATAAACATTTTTCTTTTCATTATGCATAATAATGTAAATGGTTTTGTGAGAGTAATGTGTTTGAATAGGTCTCACAAAGATAAGTGATAATACTAATTGTTATTATAAAAGCTAATGTTTATATAATTATAAAGTAACTTTTATATAATGTAAGATCTTATTATAGTGCTTACTTACTACAATTTAAGCATTATGTTAAACCCTGCAATAATTAATCTTATCTGTTCCTCATAACAACTCTGGAAGATTGGTGTTATTATTATTCACATTTTACAGATGGAAAAACTGAAGCAAACAGATAACTTCCACAGGATAATGCAACTAGTGAATGTCTGACCCTGCTTTTACATTCAGGGCTTCCTGACTTCAGACTCATCACTCTATTCACAGAATACCACCTCCCCAGGATGAAGCATGTCATTATGAGATGAGATTCATTCAATTAGACAACACATTTATTAATGAAATTAACTAATAAATTCCTTTTATTACTGATACTATAGCATCCCATGTATATTCCCATCTTGAAAGTGTTATTGATGTATTGACATTGTAACCTATATGCTCATGTATCAAACTCATGGTCATACTATTTCTTTATCACTGTATTTTCAAATCTACAGTCCAAAGGTCAAAAGAATTCCCAGGCAGGACATTAGTTGCCATAGGGTCCTAGCTCCCACCTTGTCAGATCACATTCCATACCAGATCACATGTTCAATTGACCTCCTCCTCTTTGATCATGTGGTTGTCAATTGAACCAATGTTAAATCTTATGCCATGTCACATGTTCACTTCACATTCCTGGATTTTCTAATAAAAGATTGGGGACACATGCAGCTTTCTCTCTCTCTCTACCATCATCAGGGGAACATGTATGCTGGAGCCCATATTGTTCAATTCTTTGTTTCTGAGTCTTTGTTCCTTTGTTATGTTACCCCTCTTTCTCTCTATCCCCTTCAACCATTTTCCCTCAATTTCTCACTCTCCTTCTCAGGTGTCCACCCACAAGTATATTAATGTACAGAATCAGAAAGTCACAGATAAAAATAAATTATTTTCATGAACTAATCCTGAAGTTTTTCATTTTTCCATTAAAAACAAATGGGTTAAAATCCACTGAAATTCTTTGTCAGAAAAAAAATTTAAATAGTTTAGAAAATGCTGTTTCTTAGTTCTTTTACTTTATACATATTAACAGGGTTTATTTTTAAATAAAAGGAGACTTACTTTTTTTAACAATGGAAAGGCATGTCAGGCAACATTTATTTAAGTTTATAATTGTTTTAGAAATTTTAGTAAATGCAACATTATGAATCCAAAATAAAAGATAATCCTTGCCCCCATATCAAGAAAGTTACATTCTAATGCATGAAGCCAACTGTAGAAGAGAACTGAAAAAGAATTGGGAAAAGGTATCTATCTACTTAGGGACATGATGGTGAAGTCTGGACAGTCTGGAAGAATTACCTCTAGAGAAAGGAAGTATGTCAAGCCTGAGAAATTTCTCAAAATTGAGGTTGTGAGGGGGGAAACTTGGCAATAGGAGGGGCCTGCAGGGATTTTTAGATCAGTCAGAGGTGAAGGTGTTTGAGGTATGGTGATGAAGGAGAATGGAGAGGGAAGCTGAAACAGGAGTTACAGATGGATAACCTGGGTATTTCTTTAAAAAGATTTTTAGAAGAGGCAACCATAGAGGCAGAGGAAATCTTCAGTTTTAGAAGGCAAGTAAAGGATGGTGGCATAGTCTAGAGAGTTAGGAGAGGACTGGGAAAGAAACAAACATACTTTTAGTATGTCTCATTAATAGTAATATCCCTATATTACCATTAACTAATATCACATGATACTCTTTATACAAAGGGTAAAGTTCATAATTAATGACCATCCATATAAATCCTTAATTTTATTACTCTTGATAATTTTGATTGCTTTGTTGTTATTTTCATGTGAAATTTGTGAAATTTGATTAGATTATTCTATTTATCTGCTAATGTGACTGCTAAATATTTCATAATGGGTGTTGAAGAAAAATTAACTGTTTTCTTATTTTTGACTTCTTCTCTTTGCTATTTCCTTCATTGCTATTTCCTTCACATCACAGCTCTTCAATAAATTTTTAAAGACATTTGCCTATTTTATATGATTAGCTCAATGAAAAATAAATAATAAAATTTAAAAGTAAATCCAATTAAATACACACAATCCTGTAATGTGTCAAACTATGAGGAAAAGAAACATTACTAAGGCCACCATTGACATTATAGAGTTTCTATACTTCATTCCAAAAACCTTGTACATCATATATTACATGTAACCATCTGACATATCAGAAAAAAAGTGTCAAGATCATTCTATGTAATATGGATTACTATGTGTTTGGAAGGGGAATATACAAATTCCACTTTGGAGAAGAGTGATCTAGATGATCTTTGAGCTTTTCTCCAGCTATAAATCTTTTGATCCCATGGTCTCCACTCATTTGGTGTAGCAATAATCTTGCCACTGATTTTTTTGTTTAAAGGCAAATATATTGTGATTTAAAACGGATCTTCTGGAGACCATTTTGGTATAATCCAATAGGTCTTGTCTTGGACATACGGGAAAACTGAGAGATTTTTGTTCTGGAATTTTTGTTCTCATAGGTAATATTTGAATAATCTTAATTTACTGAAACATATCATTGAGCTGCTCTGTAACATATAATCATCATGAGTTGGAGAGAATATTGAGAGGGACTTGCTCAGAAACATAACTATTATGTATCAAAACCAGAATTTGAACTTAGAGCTTTTTCTACATTCCTTACAACCTGTTGACTGCCATAGTCCAAGATTTAATACAAACATAGAAGCATATGTTTATTTTCCTATATGTCTATGTGTATACAGGTATATATATGTGAGCATAAACATTGATACATCTCCATACCCACACTATATTAGATATAATTATATAAGTATATGTAATTACATACACACACACACACACACACACACACACATATATATATATATATACATATATATATATATATATATAAATTTTTTTTCTCAAAGAGGCAGCTAGGTGACTCAGTGGATAAAGTGCTAGAGCCTGGAGTCAGGAAGACCTGAGTTCAAATTAAGGCTCAGACACTTACCGTTGTGTGACCCTGGGCATGTTGTTTATGTCATTAAACCTCTGTTTACCTAGGAAGCAGCTAGATTGCTCAGTGAATGGGTGGCTCAATGCATGGAATACTAGGCCTGGAGTCAGGAAGATCTGCATTCAATTCTGATTTCAAACATTTATTAGGTGTGTTATCTTGGATTAGCAGTCACTTAAACTTTTTTTAATTAATCCATCAGAGAAGGAAACAGCAAATCACTCTAGAATCTTTGTCAAGAGAACCTTATGGACAAGTATGGTGATGAAAAAGGCAGACCTAACAGAGCAATAGCAAGAACATTCTCTATAACTGGAATGCTGCTTTAATCTTTAAATTGCATAAATAATACAGACCTTTACAGCAACTAGTTTCTTATAACAAGACCCTACATCTCCTGAAGACAGTCAAAGTTGATGTTGCTTTGTCTTGTGGAGTGAATATAATGCTGGTCTTAAGAGTTAGGAAGATCTAAATTCTAAACCTATACAAGTATTTATTAAGAATGTGACCCAAGGCAATTCATATGACCTTTCTCAGTATCAGTTTCCTCATTCATAAAAGAGGGATAATCATATCTCCCTCATAGAATTGTTGTGAAGATCACATCTGATTATAACATCTAAAATATATTTTAATCATTAAACTGTTATATTAATTCCTGGTATTATTATTAGCATGAAATTCTATTGACTGAGTAAAGATATGCTGCAGATGGATTCAAAAGTCTCTAGTTTTATGATTGGCATTTTGTATAATTAATATTATCAACCCTTTGCTTAATCATATAGGTATAGTAGCTGTATTTAAAGATTTGTATATTATGTAACATGTTTTATCTTATCTTGTATTAGAAATATTTGTGGACTTAGTAATCTAGTTGGAGGATAGCCTTTTAGGAAAATTGAAGAAAAGATATGGATAAAACCACCTCAGGAAAAGAAGATATGGAATGTTTAAGATACCTTTTCATAAAAATAGTATCACAATGATGATATTATGGTTGCCAGAAAAGTATAAAGTAAAAAAGGATTATTAAAGAGTACCTTGCTCAGTATGTTCATGACAGAAAGTGTTATATCACTAAATCCATTTGAATTCTCTATCATGTTTAATCTCCTTCATTAATGGGTTTCTTTGGCACATTCTAGCTTGTTTTTGCTGTTGATTGGAAACTCAGAATTATTCAAGAACATGTATCACATAGATTAAAGGCTTATCAATATTGTATATCACAATCATAAGTACTGCCTCTGTGGGTATTGATTCTAATAGAGTTCTATCAATCAGTTAGATAATTATACAAGTTGATTTCCACTAATTTCCATGCTTCAATAGAGCCATATTGAACTATGTTCTCAATTACTATTGGGCTACACATAGTATACCTTGGCTCAGGTGTCTTTACTAGACCAGATTCACACATACATCATCCCTAAATTCTAAAAATATCCTGCTAGATTTCCGTATGTATCATGACCTTTTATCAAAGCCAAATTATTGGTAGATGTGAGCCTATTTCAGCCTAGCCCTCACATACAATTTCCAAATATAGAATACAGTGGAACTGAATACCTTGAAAGTTGCTTTCAAGTGCTAATGTCTTCCCTAGTTAATTAGCTGATAAAGCCTGGCCCATTAAACAACAGGAGAACTGTTATGTGGAGTGCTGAATCTAGCTGGACAAAATAGCTTTAAACCTCCCAATGGCAAGCCAGTAGGGACACCTCCATGACAGACACACTATGAAAATAAAGATAGCTGAACCTACCCAAACTACTAGAGAAAAATACTCAATAGAAGAACCTCAACAGATATTTAGAATAAAAGGGAAAAACAACCTAAAAAAGTGAGCAAATGACAAAAAATCTGATCTTAGAAAATTACTCTAGTGACAGGGAAGACCAAAGAATGAACTCAGAAGAGGACAACAATGCCAAAAAATAAACATCTGAAGAATCAAAGTAAAGTGTGAAAAGATGTCAGGCCCCAAAAGAACCTATGGAAGAACTTTAAAGGAAGTTAAAAAATAGCATCAAATCTTGGTACTAGATAGTTTCAGAACTTGTCAAATTTGGTATTCAATGTATTTTGATCAGAAAAAATTGTCACAGTATTTGACATTTGTTTGGCACTTGACATGCTTGCTATAGCATGTTGGAGTCACATTCTCAGGAAGCATGTGCCCTTCCAGGCTAGAACAAAGGATCAATCACATGATAGTTCAGGAGCCTATGCACTGAGGAGGTAGGGAAAATTTAAAGGCAGCAGCCAAAATAGTGGTGGGGGAGTTTTCTTCTGGCAAAGAGAAGTCAAAGGAAAATGTCTCTATTTCATTAATCAAAGAAATGCATGCAAAATGGGAAAAAGTGTGAAACTTTATTGAAAAATACTACTGATAAGGCTTTAACAAGCAGAACTGTAAATCTGTTAAATAACCAGACCATTTCCCACTTTAGAGGTTTTTAAAACAGAAACCAAAAAAAAATCATTGGATAGGCTTCTTGTGAAGCTTATAACTGGAGAAGCTCAAGTAGGGTTTAGTGTTTTAAGGGACAGAAAAGAGAAAGAACTCCAAAATGGCAGTTGCTCTTCGATATTATGGAAGGAAACTCTTCTTGCAAACAATAATATTGATCCTCCCTTCCTTCCCCTTAGGACATGAACTCCCCTCAATATAATATTTTTTCTTTATGTCTATGTATTATAATATTTATTTAGTAAAATAGTTCAATTTTATTATTAAAATATACTTTTATTCATGCTTCTAGAACATAAAATCTAGGTTTTCTGTATATCTACAATGAATTAATTCAATTTACATTATTCTTCATGTTAAAAAATCATTTGTTACTCAGCATTTTGGTACTTGAGTTGCCTTCTGGGATGAATTAATGATTAATGCCAATGTACAACTGTAACAAGATAATTGACAGAAAAGCTGAACAACATGGGTATGATTCATTGAAGAAATCTAGAATAAGACAAAAGGAAGTGAAGGCACAAAATTAAATTGAAGAAAGCAATTCAATAAGGAGCAGTATGGACTAAATGGTAATGAAAGGGGGGTATAAGAAAACTTTTTAAAGAGAGGGATAGGTCAAATGGCAAAGGAAACCCCAAAATATAAGAAAATAACTCCCTAGAAAATTAGAATTGGATAGATAGAAGCTAATGCGCCCACAAGACCACAGGAAACAATAAGAAACATAAATAGAATGAAAAAAATGAAGAAAACAAAAATATCTCCCTGGAAAAAAAAGACCAACCTAGAAAATAAATTCAGGAGAGAAAAAAATTAAGAATATTTGAATACCTGAAAACCACAATTTAAAAAATGAGCCTGAATGAAGTGCTCAGACCATGGGTGATTATTGCTTGTGGAAAGATACCACAGGGAAGGGCAAAAAACAACAGAAGCTGCAGAGAATTGAGAGGTTGCTTCCAGCAAAATCATTGCTCCTTAACTCTATATACAGGGAGCCTGCCCATCTCACTCAAATTTCTGACTAAAAAGGGAAGGAAAAACCTCCACCATGATGGCAAATCATACCCAGGAAAAACAACCTCCCTCCACCAAGAAAAACAAGAAGAAGGGATTGACCTGGAAAGTGTTTATGGAGAAAAAACCCAGGCTACAGAGGAAATAGAACAGGAAATTCAAATAAATGCATGAAACCTTCCAAAAATGGGAATTATCCACAGACTCTTGAAGAATTTAAATTTGAGCTTGTCTAAAAGATGGAAGTCTTCTGCCAAGAAAAGTGGAAAATTGTACAAAGAGAAAACAACAGTTTAAAGGACATGAACTCTCAAATGTAGAAAGAGCTGGAAGTCACGAAAAGCAGGATAGACCAAAATGAAAAGGAAAACCAGTCATTAAGGACTAGAATTAGGCACTTGGAAGACAATGATCTTGAAAAAGAGCAAGAATTAATATGTCAAAGTCAAAAGACTGAAAAAATAGAAGAAAACATGAAATATTTCACTGAGAAGAAGAGATGATAGATCAGGAAAACAGAGCAAGAAGAGACAATATGAGAATCATTGGTCTACCTGACAGGACAGAAAGAAACAGAAATCTTGACATCATACTGCAATAAATAAATCATCCAAATCATCCAACACCCTGACGTTCTTAAACAAGGGGGCAAAATAGACATTGGAAGAGTTCATAGAAAACCCTCCACACTAAATCCTCAAAAGACAACTCTCAGGAATGTAATCACCAAATTCCAGAGCTTTCAAGCTAAGGAGAAAATTCTCCAAGAAGCCAAAAAGAGATAATTCAGATATAAAGGAGCACCAATCAGGATCACACAAGACCTGGCATCTTCCACACTAAAGGACTGCAAGGCATGCAACATGATATTCAGAAAGGCAAGAGAAATGGGTCTTCAATCAATGCTCACCTATCCATCAAAACTGACTATATACTTCCAGGTGAAAGTATGGGTATTCTACAAAATGGAAGGTTTCCAAGTATTTGTAAAGAAAAGACCAGAACTAAGTTTGATATCCAAACAGAAAAATTAAGAGAAACATGAAAAGGAAAATAAGACAGAGAAGGAAAAGAGGAAATTTTTTTTATTCAAACTTTCTTCTTTAAGAGCTATAATGAGATTAAATAATGTGAATTTTAAAATGATTCCACCCTAAACAGACCATTCTTTAGAAGATCTGATTTAGCTACTTCCTGATCAATAACAATGGAGATGCTTGGAATAACAGAATCAGGTCTTGGAAAACCTACGTCCTCCACCCTACTTAATTTAACAAGATTTTGAAAGGTCTGCATCAAACTCAAGATTTAATTATGTGAGGAGAAGGCCTTCTACAGACATGTGAAAAAAAGGACAGACCTTTGGGCTGTCCTAAGTCAAGCTAAGATCTCATTGGTACACATGAGATGAAGAAAAGTGATGTAAAAACATCCATATAAGGCATGTCAGTTTCTGCCTCTCTCGCTTTTCCCTGAAGAGACGACTTTGGCTGGCAGTCTGCTAAGCATTCCGACATCTTGGAGTGTTGGATGGTGAGTTTGCCCTGGAGCTGATTTCAGGTTCAGGCATGTAAGGTAAGTCTCTTTGGAGGTAAAACTGATTTTTTACTCCTTCACACTTAAACCCTTACTTTCTAGATCTCCTATCTTCCTTCCCGGTATTAGCCCCTTCCTTCCTACTTCTTCTTAAAATCTTCTCTACTATATCAATTAAATAGCCATAAAATTTGCAACTGACTTGGGTATTTTATTATTTGGGTTTCACCCTTAACAGTTTGGCTGACCACATCAGTTGTAACGAAATACTCTCAATCTTCCTAACTTTACTAAGCCTTTTTCTACTGTGTCTATTTTTTTTATATCTTATTTTGATCAGCTGTAAAGGTAAGTAAATTTGGATTTATTTTTTCTCCCACTTGCCTTAAATTAAATAGAACACAGCTGTTTTAAATCTTCCCAACAAGGCCCCAACTTAAGTGGTGCTTGTCCAAAAAATATCTGAGGTTCTCATACCCCTCATGAGGGTGGCCTTCAGGGGGGTGCCCAAGGAACATCCTAAACACAATTAAGGTGTTGGGGGGCCCTGGGGCACAGGAATCAGATGATACAACCTTTGCTTTTCCAGACCCTGATGTCCTACTACCCTTTGACCCTATTTACTACCCCCCTCCATACTAATGAACACCATGTTACTTTAAAGGTGGGTAACACCTATTATAATTGTCTTTTAGACACTGGAGCTTCCTGGTCTGTATTAAAGAGAACACCTGATTTACATTGTTATTCTGTTGGCTTAGAGAATGTAATGGGATTATCAGGAATATCCCAAAGAGTTAAAAAAAACTCCCCCTAGAATGTTGTCTGTAGACAACTAGAGGTACAACATTCCTTTCTTTTGATGCCTGACTCCCCTTTAAATTTGCTGGGGAGGGGCCTTCTATGCAAACTCAGAGCCACAATAACTTTCTCCCCAAATGGTTCGTTATCATTGGAAGTACTGGAGGAATCTTTAAATTCAATCCCTGTAATTCTCTCAGAGAGTCAGGAGGAAAAAGAGCATCCAACCTTTGTAATACCCAAAGATATACCAGAGTCTTTTTGGGTCACATCTTCTTCCAATGTAGACTTACTCAAGTCTGCTGTTCCTGTGCAGATAAAAAACTAAATCTAGCCCACATCCTTCCATTCCTTAGTATCCCATCTCAAAAGAGGCAATGGAGGGAATTACCCCAGTAATTAACTCATTAATTGCACGGGGAATAATAAGCCCTTGTAAATCTGAATACAACACCCCCATCTTCCCTGTTAAAAAAAAACAAAAAGAGAGCCCGATGGCAAACACCTCTATAGATTCGTACAGGATTTGAGGGCTGTGAACAATCATGTTATAAAGAGACACTCCATAGTTTCCAACAACAGTACTATTATTTCTTCTACTCCTAGCACAGTGACATACTTTACAGTAGTAGACTTGTGCTCAGAATTCTTTTCCATACCCATACATGAGAACTCCAGGAATATCTTTGCTTTTACCTGGCAGGACCGTTATAACTCATGGAGACGTCTGCCACAAGGTTTCCTAGACAACCAGAGCTTATTTGCACAAATTTTGAACCAATATACAGATAATATAAAATTTAAAAACAGCAAATTAATGAAATACGTAGATGATCTACTATTGGCTTCAACAGATACAGAAGCATGTCAGGAAGATAGTAAACACCTTCTTTTTGAATTGCACAAACGAGGGCATAAGATCTTGAAGGATAAGGCTCAGTGGTGCCTCTGTAAAGTACAATATTTGGGGTTCATCCTGACTGTGGGTGCCCACTTTTTTTCTCCCAAATGAATTGAGAGTATTCAAAATTTAAGCACCCGTGCCACTAAGAAACAGTTGAGAGACATTATAGGAGCAACAGGGTTTTGCAGACAATGGATTCCTTGCTATGGGGAAATTACTAAACCCCTTATAGCATTAATAAGGGATTTGGTCCCTGAGCTCTTAAAATTAGAACCAGAACACCTGTCAGCTCTATCAGATCTAAAAAAGACTATCCTGTCTGTCTCTGCTCTAGGCATCGCAGATTATAACAAGCCATTAACTTTGTATGTACATGAGTGAAGAGGAGTAGCTTCAGGTGTTTTATCTCAGACTTTGGGGCCTTCTTAGCACCCAATTGCTTATTATTCTGCCCAACTGGACCCAGTAGCATCAGGAGCACCTCCATGTCTTACAGGAGTATCTACTACAGCCTTACTAGTGACAAAATCTGTTAATCTAATATTGGGATGCCCATTAACAATTATGTTCCCAAATGATGTAGAAGCATTGTTGCTAAGACATAGAACACAGGCATTTTCTGATCAGCCAATTAATATTTAATAGTCTCTCAGTGATCGAGAATGACTATTGTCTTTGTGCAGTTTCATCTACGGTGTACCCTCATGTGGCTTTGGAGTCCAAAGGCTGAGGTGCAAATTTTGTGGCACATGGGGCATGGGACTCCAGTTGTTACGGGAGGTGAGGTTGTGGCCTGGTGTCGGTGTTCATGCGCAGCGGCAAGACGTTGATGTCGCTCATCTTCAAAGGTGATGGCGGCATGGTGAATGTGGGTTTGCCAGCTGTTTCTGTCAGAGGCAGCGAGTTCTAGTTGTTTGGTGTAATGGCAGCCCACTTCAAGTTTGACTTTAGCTGATCTTTGAATCTTTTCTTTGGTTGGCCTTGTTTTCTGAGTCCAGCTGACAGTTCACTGTAGAATACCTGTCTTGGTATTTGCTGTGGGTCCAGGTGGATGACATGTCCAGACCATCGTAGATGGGTTTTGAGGACCATGACTTCAATGCTGGTGGAGTTGGCTCTGTCAAGGACTTCCTGGTTGGTGATTCGGTCCTGCCATCGGATCCTCATGATTGACCGGGTGGAGCGTTGGTGGAATTGCTCCAGCTGTTTCATGTGCTTCTGGTACAGTGTCCATGTTTCACAACCTTACAGGAGTGAGCTGAGGACCACTGCATTATACACTTTGAGCTTCGTCGCAGTGCTTACACCTCTGTGTCTGAGGACTTTGGAGTACAGCCTCCCGAGTGCCTGGCTGGCCTTTTGGATCCTGGCATTAATCTCGTGGTCTAGGGACCCATCGTTGGAGATGGTGCTGCCCAGGTACTTGAAGGTGTTGACGTTAGAAAGCTGTGTGCCATCGATTATAATGCATGGCTGGTTAGTTGGCCTCCCTGGTGCATGTTGGAACAGCACCTCTGTTTTGCTGAGGCTAATGGTCAGGCCAAACAGTTTTGTTGTTGTAGAGAACCTGTCCACAATGGTTTGGAGATGATTTTCTTGGTGGGCCATGAGAGCACAGTCATCTGCAAAGAGAGCTTCCAGGATGAGTCTCTCTGTTGTCTTTGTTTTTTACCTTGAAATGCTATTCAACCCTTAACCCTGACACCTTTCTTCCAGATTTACCAACTTCAGGAGGACAATTACATAGCTGTGAAACATTAGTGTCCATGGAAGAAAAGCCTCAAGATGATCTCTTGGACACTCCCTTAAACAACTCAGATCTGCTCTTATTTACTGATGGCTCTTCTTTTATGAGAGATGGCATACGCTATACTGCAGCTGCTGTAGTCACACTGCCCTCTAACATTAGAACTCAAGGGGCAGAACTCATAGCTCTGAAACATGCCTGTATAAATTTCAAGGGTAAAAAGGCAACAATTTCTATGGATTTTAGATATGCTTTTGGCATTTGTCACTCAGTCAGGATGCTATGGCTCCAGAGAGGATTTTTAACTTCAGCTGGAAAATCCATAGCTAATGCAGAAATTATTAATGAAATTCTTTCTGCTCTCAAACTGCCTGAAGCCCTAGCTGTAGTTCATTGCTCTACCCATACAGGGGGCACTGACCCTTTCTCTAGGGGAAATGACCGAGCAGAAACTGCTGCAAAGCTAGCAGCCATAGAAGGGCCTGAATTAATTTTAACATTAACAAGCACCAATGATTTAAATTTATCACTTTCCTATAATGAAAAGGAAGTGGAAAAATGGAAACAAAAATTCAAAGCAAAATAGATTAATGGAGTATGGGTGTCATCTGAAGGGAAAGCCTTGCTCCCTAGAAGTTTCTATCAACAAATTTGCCAATCTGATCATAAAAATGGCCACTTCGGTACCCAGGGCATAGTGGACTCTGTTAAGAGAGCATGGATAGCCCCCGGTATAACTGCCATAGCCTCTAAAGTGTGTTCAGCCTGTTCTACCAGCCAGGTATATAACCAACCAACCAACCTTTTGTGGTGAAGCTTTTGGTGGGTGCCCTATGGCTTACACACCTTTTTAGTACCTACACATCAGCTAAAGTCCAACTTGAAGTGGGCTGGCATTACACCAAAGCAACTAGAACTCGCTGCCTCTGACAGAAACAGCTGGCGAACCCACATTAACCATGCCACCACCACCTTTGAAGATGAGCGACGTCGATGTCTTGCCGCTGTGCATGAACTCTGAAACCAGGCCACAACCTCACCTCCCGTAACAACTGGAGTCCCATGCCCCATGTGCCACAAAATTTGTGTCTCAGCCTTTGGACTCCAAAGTCACATGAGGGTACACCGTAGATGAAACTGCACAAAGACAATAGTCATCCTCAATCACCAAGAAACTACCATTACTACTAGTAGATCAACTGACCAGATGGCTGGAAGCATTTCTTGTGACCCAAGCCACAGTGGCTTTTGTTGCTAAGGTACTTTTAAAAGAAATTATTCCTCACTTTGGCCTGCCAGCATGTATTGATTCAGATAGAAGAAGTCATTTTACTGATTCTGTCTTAAATCAAATATATTCTTGCTTGGGGATGAATCCAAATTCCATGTTCCATATTATCCCCAGAGCTCAGGCCAATTTGAAAGAATGAATAAAGAACTTAAAACTATGATTAGAAAATTATGCACTGAGACCCATTTAAAATGGCCTGAAATTCTTCTACTGGCCTTATTTTATCTTAGAAGCAGGCCTAGAGGAGACCTACACATTTCACCATTTGAGATGCTTTTTGGACATTCATTTCTCCCTGGCATATACATCACTATTAGGGGGAGATACTACTATTGCTTCCTATATACAGAAATTATAGCACAAACTGAATGAACACCATGAATCTGGAATTGGAGTACAAACCAGACCACTAGATTTTTCACTTCATGAACTAAACCCAGAAGACAAAGTGTATATTAAGAATTTCCAGTGTACTGGAGTAACTCAGCCTTCCTGGAAGGGACCATAACAAATTTGTTAACTACTCTAACATCTATAAAGGTTGGAGAGAAAGACTCTTGGATTCATTGCTCATATGTAAAGAGAGCATCTTCTATTGAGACTGACTGTATCCTATCACATGCATTGAAGATAACAATCCATTGACAAGTAGATGCTGTTTTTCAAGAACACATTGAAATCCTGAATTTTTCCTTCTTTTTCCCTTATTTTTATTATTGCTTTTCTTTTATTTTGATTAGAATATTTGATTTTTCCCCCTTTTTCTCATATCTTCTACTAAAGTTATATAAAATTAATTATTTTTCTTTTTCTGCAGTAATATAAGTTTAATATAAAGAATCACATGGGAAGGGGAGGGGAAGAATACTCTTAGAGGAAGTAGAGGAAGAGAGTGCTAATAGATAATACTTAAACCTTACACTCAGTGAAATCCATTCTGAGAGGAAGAGCATCTAGATACATTGGGGTCTTGAATTCTATCTTATCATACAGGGAAAGTGAGAAGGGAAAACTAAGTGGGGAGGGGGAAAGGGAATATAAAAAAGGAGGAAAAGAGAGGGTGAGGGAACTTAAGAGACCATAAAAAATAAGAAGGAAACAAAAAGGGAGGTGTCAGAAGGGGAAGCATATTAAGGGAGGGGATTAGGGGGAATGATTTAAAGCAAACCACTGGTTTAAAAGGATATAGTAAAAGAAGAAAGGACAGAACTAGGAGAGTATATCAAACTGCTAGGGAATACACAAGTAGCAATCATAATTTTGAACATGAATGGGATGAACTCACTCATAAAACGAAAACAAATAGGAGAGTAGATTAGAATCCAAAATCCTACCAGATGTGGTCTACAAGAAACACAGGTGAGGTGGGTAGACACTCAAAAAGTTAGAATTAAAAGTTGGAGCAAAACTTTTTGGGCATCATCTGATAGAAAGAAGGCAGGAATTGTAATCATGATATCTGACAAAACCAAAGTAAAAATAGATGTGATTAAAAGGGATAGGGAAGGTAACTACATCCTGATAAAAGGGAGTATAGACAATGAGGAAATATCAGTAATCAATATGTAAGGACCAAATGGTATAGCATGCAAGGACCAAATGGTATAGCATGCAAATTTCTAAATGAGAAACTACTCAAATTGAAGGAGGAAATAGATAATAAAACTATACTAGTGGGAGACCTGAACGTACCACTATCAAATTTAGATCAATCAAATAAAAAATATATAAGAAAGAGGTAAGAGATGTGAATGAAATCTTAGAAAAATCAGAGTTAATAGATATATGGAGAAAAATAAATAGGGAAAAAAAGAAATATACCTTCTTTTCAGCAGCACATACTACATTCACAAAGATTGATCATGTGCTAGGTCATAAAAACCTGGCAAAG
The DNA here is from genome assembly GCF_027887165.1 of Monodelphis domestica. Classification (NCBI taxonomy): domain Eukaryota; kingdom Metazoa; phylum Chordata; class Mammalia; order Didelphimorphia; family Didelphidae; genus Monodelphis; species Monodelphis domestica. The sequence goes on from NC_077233.1 coordinate 202,349,720, forward strand.
AAATGCAGAAAAGCAGAAATAATAAATGCAAGTTTTTCAGATCATAACTAAATAAAATAATAATTATTAAGGGCACATGGATATCAAATAAAAATTAATTGGAAATTAAATAATATGATTCTCCAAAATCAGTTATTTGGAGAACAAATCATACAAATAATTAATAATTTCCTTGAAGAAAATGACAATGAGGAGACATCCTTTCAAAATCTATGGGATGCAGCCAAACTAGTAGTCAGTGGAAAATTTATAACCTTGCATTCATATATTAACAAATTAGGGAGGGAAGAGGTCAAAGAATTGGACATGCAAATCAAAAAACTTGAAAGCAAACAAATTAAAAATCCCCAGAAGATAACTAAATTAGAGATCCTAAAAATTAAGGGAGAAATTAATAAATGCGTAAGTAAAAGAACTATTGAACTAATAAATAAGACTAGAAGCTGGTATTTTGAAAAAAAAACAAACAAAATAGACCAATTACTGGTCAATCTAATAAAAAAAGGAAAGCAGAAAACCAAATTAACAGTATCATAGATCAAAAGGGAGACCTCACCTCCAATGAAGAAGAAATTGAGGCAATCATTAAAAAAAACTATTTTACCCAATTATATGGCAATAAATTTGACAATCTAGGTGACATGGTGAATATTAACAAAAATATAAATTGCCTAGATTAACAAAAGAAGAAAAGGAATTCTTAAATAATCCCATATCAGAGAAAGAAATAGAACAAGCCATCAAAGAACCCCTTAAGAAAAAAAAAATCCCAGTGGCCTGATGGATGCACAAGTGAATTCTATCAGACATTTAAAGAACAGCTAAGTCCAATACTATAATATCTATTAGGCATAATAAGCAAAGAGGGAGTGCTACCAAATTCCTTTTCTGACACAAATATGGTACTGATTCCAAATCCAGGCAGGACAAAAACAGAGAAAGAAAACTATAGACCAATCTCCTTAATCAACAAAGATGCAAAAATCTTAAATAAGATAATAGCAAAAATCTCCAGCAAGTCATCATAAGGGTAATTCACTATGATCAGGTGGGATTTATATGAAGTATGCAAGGATGGTTTAATACTAAGAAAGAAATTCACATAACTGACCATATCAACAAGGAAAGCAAGCAACGAATCACATGATTATCTCAATTGATGCAGAAAAAGCCTTTGACAAAATACAATACTCATTTCTATTAAAACACTAGAAAGTATAGAAATAGAAGGGTCTTTCCTAAAAATAACAAATATTTATCTAAAACCATCAGCCAATATTATCTGCAATGGGGATAAACTAGATGCATTCCCAATAAGAACAGGAGTGAAACAAGGGTGTCCATTATCACCTCTATTATTTGACACTGTACTAGAAACACTAGCATTAGAAATTAGAGAAGAAAAAGAAATTGAAGGTACTAAAATTGGCAATTGGGAGTCCAAGTTATCACTGTTTGTGGATAATATGATGATCTACTTAAAGAACCCTAGAGAATCAACTAAAAGGATAGTAGAAATAATCAACATCATTAGTAAAGTTGCAGGATACAAAATAAACCCATATAAGTCATCAGCATTTCTATATATCTCCAACACACCTCAGCAGCAAGAATTGGAAAGAGAAATTCCACTTAAAATCAACCTAGACAATATAAAATACTTAGGAATCTATCTGCCAAGACAAACACAGAAACTAAATGAATACAACTACAAAACATTTTCCACACAATCAAAAATAGATCTAAACAATTGGAAAAACATTAACTGCTTATTGGCAGGATGAGCTACCATCATAAAAATGACCATCATACCCAAACTTATTTACTGAGTTAGTGCCATACCCATCAAACTACCAAAAAACTTTTTAATGCATTAGAAAAAAGCCATAACAATGTTCATTTGGATGAACAAAAGATCAAAGATATTCCAGGAAATAATGAAAAAAATGCAAAGGAATGTAGCCTTGCAGCCTCAGATCACAAACTATACTATAAAGCAGTGGTCATCTAAACTATATAGTAATGGCTAAGAGACAGAAAGAGGATCATTGGAATAGGCTTGGGGAAGTGAAATCAGCAAGACAATCTATTATAAACCCAAAGACACCAGCTTTTAGGACCAAAATCCACTATTTGATAAAAAAAAAATAACCACTGTGAAAATTGGAAAACAGTGTGGTAGAGATTAGGCTTGCAACAACATCTCACACCCTACACCAAGATAAACTCAGAATGGGTGAATTAATTCAACATAAAAAGGAAACTATAAGTAAATTAGGTGAACACAGATAGTGTACAAGTCACACCTTTGGGAAAGGAAAGAGTTTAAAAACCAACAAGGCTTACAAAGAGTCACAAAATATAAAATAAATAATGTTGATTAAATGAAATTTAAAAAGTTTTTGTACAAACAAAACCAATGTAACCAAAATTAGAAGGGAAGTAACAAATTGGGAAAAATTTTCATTACAAAAATGTCTGGCAAAGGTCTAATTACTCAAATTTATGAAGAGCTAAATCAATTGTATGAAAAATCAAGCCATTCTCCAATTGGTAAATGAGCAAGGGACATGAATAGGCAATTTACAGTCAAAGAAATCAACATTAATAAGCACATGAATAAGTGTTCTAAATCTCTTATAATCTGAGAGATGCAAATGAAAACAACTCTGAGTTATCACCTCACACCTAGCAGATTTTCTAACATGACAGCAACAGAAAGTAATGAATGCTTGAGGGGATGTGGCAAAGTTGGGGCATTAATGCATTGCTGGTGGAGTTGTGTATTGATCCAACCATTCTGGAGGGCAATTTGGAAGTATGCCCAAAGGGTGATAAAAAAATGTCTGCTGTTTGATCCAGCCATAGAACTGCTGTGTTTGTACCCCAAACAGATAATAAGGAAAAATACATATACAAGAATATTCATGCATGCGCTCTTTGTGGTGGCAACAAAATTAGAAAATGAGGGAATGCCCTTCAATTGCAAAATGACTGAACAAATTGTGGTATATGTTGGTGATAGAATACTATTGTGCTCAAAGAAATAAGATTGTGGAGGAATTCTATGAGAACTGGTACAAGCTCCAGGAATTGATGCAGAGTGAAAGGAACAGAACCAGGAGAACATTGTATACATAGACTGATACACTGCAGTACAATCAAATGTAATGGACTTCTTTATTAGTGATGGTGATCCTGAACAACTTGGAGTGATCTATGAGAAAGAACACTATCCACATTCAGAGGAAAAACTGTGGGAACAAAAACCCCAAAGAACAACTGCTTGATTACATGTATTGAGGGGGATATGTTTGGAGATATATACCCTAAATGAACATTCTATTGCAAACATCAACAACAAGGAAATAGATTCTGATCAAGCACATGTAATACCCAGTGAAATTACATGTTGGCTTTGGGAAGGGCAGGTGGAAGGAAGGAAGAAATAGAATGTGATTTTTGTAACTGAGGAATAATGTTTGAAATTGACCAAATTAAAAAAAAAATTTTGGAAATTTGATAGGTATGGCACTAAATAAATAAAATATTTTGGGTAGCATTGTTGTTGTTTTTTTAAATTATTATTAAGTTAGCTCATCCTACCTAGGAACAATTAATGTTTTTCAACTTATTTCATTCCAATTTTAATTGTGTGAAGTGTTTTGTAGTTGTGTTTCCATAATTCCTGTGTTTGTTTCAGCAGAGAGATTCCTAAATATTTTATAATGTCTAGAGTGATTTTAAATGGAGTTTCACTTTATAATTCCTATTTCTGTGTTTTGTTTAAAACATATCAAAATGCTAATGATTTATGTTGGTTTATTTTGTATCGTGCAACTTTGCTAAATTTGTTAAATGTTTTCACTAGTCTTTTAGTTAATTTTCTAGGATTCCTTAAATATACCATTATATCATCTGCAAAGAGTGATAGCTTAGAGTCCTCATTGCCTACTTTAATCCCTTTGTTAAGAAAGTTTGTCTTAATTTTCCCTTTTTCTGTTTAAGCAGAAAGGAACCAATAAGATTTCTGAGTAAGAGACCCCTTGTTATTCAAACTGTCAGTTGGTGACAGAAGGTTGTGGCTGAGAGTCAGTTAAAGCTGGCTGTTGGAAAGAGGCTTTTTGTCTCTGGGTCCCCTGGGGACAGGATTGTGTTGCTTTCTTTCTCTGGGACTTTGGAGTCAGAGAAATGGATTTAAGGCCTTTAAGAGCCTTCTTGATTATTGATTATCTTAGGTAGATAAATAATGGATATTTATTATTAGATAATAATAGTAGAAAAGTCATGCTAGAGCCTGGCTCTGGCAGAAGGCACTGCCCTCAAAGGCAGATAGATTTAGGGTTTTCTAGAAAAAAAAATTTCAGTTAGGATTGGGATCTCATGTATAGTTATAAGCTAATATAAGAGCACTCTCACTTTCCTCCCTTTTGTTTCCTATTTGTAGTTTCCTAATAAAAAACTAAGTGTTTTGTGTTCAAGAAGCTGCTCTCCTGACTTTTGTTCAAACTCCTACCCCCAAAATTTAACCCTTCACACCTAAAATTTATTTTTCTTATCTGCTACTGCTGGGTTTCTAGTAAAATATTGAATAAAAGATGTGATAATGGGTATCCTTACTTCTCTCCTGATTTCATTGGGAAAGCTCCCAACTCATCCCCATTGCTGATAATATTTGCTGATAGTTTTAAATATATACTGTTTATTATTTTGAGGAATGATCCTTCTATTCAATACTTTCTAGTGTTTTCAGTAGAAATAAGTACTGTGTTTTGTGAAGGAATTTTTCTGCATTCATTTAGATGATCATGTAATTTTGTTGGTTTAAGTATCGGTATGATGAATTATGTGGATCATTTTTTTTAATATTAGACCATCCTTATATTCCTTGTATAAATCCCAGATGATCATAGTGGATAATCCTTGTAATCAATTTCTGGAGTCTCTTTGCTAGTATTCTATTTAAGATTTTTTGCATCTATATCCATCAAGGAGATTGATCTGTACTTTTCTTTCTCAATTTTTTGGTGTGCCTGGCTTTGGAATCAGTACCATATTTGTGTCATAAAAGGAAATTTTTTATAACTCCTTCTTTGCTTATTTTGTAAAATAATTTGTATTGTGTTGGGATTAGTTGTTATTTAAATATCTTATAGAATTCACTTGTGAATCCATCTGGCCCTGACGATGTTTTTTAGGAAGTTCCTTTATGGATTGTTCAATTTCTTTTTTTTGAAATGGGATTATTTATGAATTCTATTTTCTTAAACTAGGCAATTTATATTTTTGTTGATATTCATCCATTTCATGTAGATTGTCATATCTATTTCCATACAATTTAGCAAAGTAGTTCTAAATGATTACCTTGATTTCCTCTTCATGAGCGTTGAGATCGTCCCTTTCATCTTTGATGCTGTTAATTGATTTTCTTCTTTCTTTTTTTTATAAGATTAAATAGTATTTAATAAAATTTATTTGTTTTTTTCCCAAAGATTATTTAGTTTCAAATTAACTTTAAATTGCCTTTCCGTGGACCTTTGTTAATTATAATTTTACTGAATTATTATCTGGAAAAACGGATTTATTACCTCTGCTTTGCTGCATTTATTTGCATTAGTTTTATGCCCTGGTACATGGTCAATTTTCATATATATATATATATATATATATATATATATATATATACTCACCATGTACTGTTGAGAAGAAGATATATTTCTTTTTATCCGTATTTGGTTTTCTCCAGATATGTATTTACTGATTTTTCTCACATTTCATTTACTTCCCTTCTTTCTTATTTGTTTTTGTTTCAATTTATCTAGTTCTGAAAGGAGAAGGTTAAGCTCCCCCACTAGTATAATATCACTATTGATTTCCTCTTTGTAATCCTTAAGTTTTCCTTTAAAATTCTAGATGCTTTGCCATTTGATATAGAAATGTTTAGTAATGATATTACTTCATTGTTTATAGTATCTTTTAGCAAAATGTAATTCCTTCCTTATCTCTTTTAATCAGATCAATTTCTACTTTGGTTTTGTCTGATATCATCATTGCTATTCATCCTTTTTCTTTTTTTTACTTTAGAAGATGTATAATAAATTCTGCTCCAGCCTTTTCCTTGAATCTGTGTTTGTCACCTTGCCTCAAATGTGTTTCTTCTCAACAACATATAGTAGGATTCTGGTTTTTAATCCACTCTGCTGTGTGCTTCCATTTAATGGGTGAATTCATCCATTCACATTCAGGGTTATAATTACTAACTATGTATTGTCCTCCAATGTGTTATCACTTTGGATCCTGCTCTATTTCCTTTCACTCCATTCCTCCTTACCAGTATTTTGCCTTTAATCACCCTTCCAGTTACCCCTCCCTTCAATTATCCCCAGCTTCCCTTTTCTTGTTCCCCTTCTACTTCTCTGTAGGGTAAGATAAAATTCTATGCCCCAATGAGTATACTAATTTTTCCCTCTCTGATCCAGTTTCAGAGGAAAGTTTAATCACTGACCATCACTATTTTTATCCTCCCCTCTTTGTATTGATTTTTCTTGTCTCTTTATATTATATATTTTACCCCAGTCTTTCTTTCCTTTCCCTTTTCTCTCAGTGCAACCCTCTCTTTCAGCCTTTTATGAATTTTCCCCCTGTCATTCATATGCATACATACCATATCATACATAAATATCATTACATTTACATATACATCATATCTTCATATATCACCATGTACATCATATTATCATAATCAGATTAATTTTTGAGACTCTTTCTGTGTAAATTCCTTCTATTTTTTCTACTACTGAAAGTAATTTTTGAGTGTTATAAAAATCCTCTTTCCATGGGGAGATATAGACATTTTTACCTTAATGTGTCCCTTAAATTTTCTTTCTTATTTACCTTTCTGGGCTTCTCATGTGTCTTGTATTTGAGTTCATATTTTTTGTTGAGGTCTGGTTTATTCCTCAGGAATTTTTGGAAATCTTCTATCTCATTGAATGACCATTTTTTTCCCTGGAAAAGTATACACAATTTTGATGGATAGGTGACTCTGGGTTGTAAAACCAAATATTTCGCCTTTCTGAATATCATATTCATTGTCTTTTGAGCCTTTAAAGTAGATGCTGCTAAATTCTCAGTGATACTGATTGTAGCTTCATGGTATTTGAATACTTTGTTTTTGTCTGGTTGAAGTATTATTTTTCCTTGACTAGATGGCTCTTGAATTTGGTTATAACATTCCTCGAAATTGTCAATTGAAGATTTCTTTCTGGAGGTGATCTATGAATTCTTTCAATTTCAATTTTATTTTCTTGTTCAAAAATCCCTGGGAAGTTATCTTTGATAATTTCTTGATATCCATGGTTTTTTCTTCATCATGACTTGTTGGTAATCCAATAATTCTTAGATTTTCTCTGCAAGATCTATTTTCTTTGTTGTTTTTTTTCAATAAGATATTTCACATTTTCAGTTTTTTCAAGATGTTATAATATAAAAAGAGTTATGTTTAATACATTTTAGGTCTGCCATCACTTCTCTGAGTACCATAAGTACTCTTTTCCCTTTGGAACTAAGACCAGCATCCCCTATTACCTGTACTCACAAGGACTGGTGTGTTCTAGTGCTCCTCCTTACCTAGGGACAGCTACTCTGACTTCAACTTGGATCTGGGTATGGGCAATGAAACTGAGTACTGCACTCAGACCCCTATAATTTACTTCTGATCACTTGTTCAACCCCCTTAGCCATATATGTATGGCTAAAAGTTCTGGAAGCCCTTGCAATTAATTCAATTCTTCTAAAGGCTGTGCTGGATTGCTAAGATTGGGTTTACTTCAGTATGTTCCTTTCTACATTACACCCACCTTGGCACAACAGACACCTTCTGCTGACTTTCTAAGTTATTTTCACCTGAAAAACTTTTTTCCTGCCATCTTTTTGTAGAATTCTATTACTCCAGAATTTGAATTGAAGTGTTATATCAAAGTTCTTTGGAGATTATGTTGAAAGTGATGGTCTAGATCACTATACCTTTTCTGACATCTTGGCTCCACACTCTAATGGATTTTTATCCAAAGATTTTAAATAAAATATTAGTAAGGAAATTATAACTATATAACAAAACTATCACTCTGATACATCCTTACCAGGTAGATTTTATAATATGAATTCAGGGATGGTTCAATATTAGAACAACTATCACCATTAAGTGACCATTATAATAACAAAAGCAACAGAAGTCATATGATTATCAAAATAGATTCAGAAAAAGGTTTTGAAAAAATACAACATATATTCCTATTAAAAAGACTAGAGAAATTTGGAATAAATTGAATATTATTTAAGATGATGATACTAAGTCAAAATGGAAACATGATTTAGAAATAAGGGAAAATAACAAACAAATTAGAGGCACACAAAATAACTTACCTCTCAGACCTATGGATAAATGAAGAATTAATAACCAAATAATATATAGAGAATATTATGATGAATAAATACCTTAAATAACCTTGCATACATTAAATTTACATTTTTTGCATGAATAAAACCAGTGCAAACAAGATTAGAAGAAAAAACAAATCAGGGAAGGTATTTATAGCAAGTGCCTCTGACAAAGGCTTAATTTCTTTAATATATTGAAAAATAAGACAATTTTATAAGAATACGAGGCACTGGCTAATTGATAAATGGTCAAAGAATATGAAGAGGCAATTCTCAGGAGAAGAAATTAAAACTATCATTAGTCATAAAAATGCTTCAAATTACCACTAACTAGAGATTTGCAAATTAAAAAAAAAACTCTGAGGTACCATCGATCACTCATCAAACTAACATGACCAAAAAAGGAAATCATAAATTTTGGAGGAGATGAGATAAACCTGGGATACTAATATTCTGCTAATGGAGCTGTGAACTGATACAACCCTTTTGGAGAAGAATTTGGAACAATGCCCAAAGGGACATCAAATTGTACATTTCTTTTCACCCAGTAATATCACTAGTAGGTCTGTATCCCAAAGAGATCAAAGATAGAGCAAAAGGACCTACTTGCCCATATTATTTATAATAGCTTTATTGTGGTGATGAAGAAGGGGAAACTGAAGGGCTGCCCATCAATTGGGGAATGGCTGAACAAATTGTTATATGGTCTTAATGAATTAATTTTGTGTCTTAGAAAAGATAAAGAGGGATTATCAAAAAAATACACCTGGAAAGAGTTTTATGAATTGATGCAAATTGTCCAGAAAAAGGAGAATAGAATAATGTGTACACTTTAAAGGCAATAACTTATGATGACCAACTGTGAATAATATGTATTATTCACCATGAAAGGATCCAAGATAATTCCAAGGGACTCCAGATGAGAATGGCTATTCAGGAATTGACAAAGTCTGAATGCATAGTGAAGTGTACCATTTTTACTACATTTCTTCATGAGTGTTTTTTCCTACTATAAGAGATGTGTGTCTTTCACAATATGATCATGGAAATATGCAAAGCATGATAGCACATATATAGCCTATATTATATAGTTTGCTGTATCAGGAAGAAGGAAGCAGAGGAAATAAGGGAAAAAATATGGATCACAAAATGGCAGAAAATAATTGTTAAAAATTTTATCTACAAGTAATCTGGAAAAACCATATTAATAAAAAGAAAACAGACACTGTATGTCATTAAAGCTACCCTAGAAGACTTCCAAAGTTTCTGATTCTTTATTTTGTAAGTATTCTTGCATATAAATAATTTTTATCCCTGGAAAATGCAAACTCTTTGTAGAAAGTGGTTTTCTTCTTATGTCTTCACATCTCCAATGCCTCAATGCCAAGCACAGTGACAGACATATATTAGATACACCTGGTTAGTGGAGTAAATAGAGTGTTAAGTGTAAAATTAGATAGATATACATTTTAATACATCCTCAGACTTAAAAGTTCTGTGGCCCTAGGAAAGTCTTTTGAACTTTCTAAGATTCAGTGTTCCATCTGTAAAACAAAAGAGTTAGACTTAACCTCTATTCTCCTAATGAACTAGAAATCTACAATCTTATTTCTTTTGTAAGTGTTTATTGATTCATTCCTGGAGTTATGAATTTGCTCAAACAATTTAGATATAGTCTAGCAAAGCAAATAAATTGTCAGACTTTTTGATCCACTTGATCACTGTTAGTTATACAAGTTGTAACCAAAAATCTTCTCTATTGAAACCTAAAGCTGCATTGACTTTTGAGACACACTATAAGTAACTAAAAGAGATCTGAGACTGAGGGGAAATTTCCACAAATCCCATTATTTTTAAAATAAAATTTCTTGTGACAAGAAAAAATTAATTGGGGCTAGGTATTGAATGTCTTTTGCCTCTAGAATGATTGAAGAAACTGGTATTTGGGAGTTATTGAATTAAAGTAACATATTTCTATCAAAACCAATAAAAGATGAAGAATTTGAAGACCCTTTGGAATGCTTATTTGAACTGATACATTTCAAAGGTATGAAAACTAACAGAACAATACATATAATGACCCCGATAATGTAAAGAACAATACCACCAAGAGATATCAGAACATAGATTAATGCATTATTTTTTTTCTCCAGATGATTGATAATGAAACATAACTCCATTCCTGTAGGTATAATGGCAGCATACTACAGTTGTATAGTGAAATATATGTTGTCATATGTGATCAATGAGTCATGTTTAAAATACACTTTTTGTTTCAAGATAATTTTTTAAGGGGGGGAATGTTAAAAAAACACATTTTTTAATTTGAAAAATTTTAATATAATTAATTGATTTAGAATATTTTCCCCTAGTTACATAATTCATATTTTTCCTTCCCTCCTCTTACTCCCTACCATAGGCAATGAGCAATTTCCACTTGGTTTTACATGTGTCATTGATCAAGACCTATTTCCATATTATGAGTCTATATCCCTAATCATATCCCCATTGAACCATGTGATCAAGCAGTTGTTTTTCTTTTGTGTTTCTACTCCCACAGTTATTTCTCTGGATGTGGATAGCATTCTTTCTCATAAGTCCCCTAGAAGTGTTCTGGATTATTGCATTGCTGCCAGTAGAGAAGTCCATTACATTCTATTGTGCCACAGTGCATCCATCTCTGTGTATAAGATTCTCCTGATTCTGCTCCTTTTACTATGCATCAAATTCTGAAGGTTGTTCCAGTTCACATGGAATTCCTCCAGTTCATTTTTCCACAATAATGTTCCATCACCAACAGATACTATAATTTGTTCAGCCATTCCCCAGTCGAAGGGCATCCCCTCATTTTCTAATTTTTTGCCTCTACAAAGAATATAACTAAATATTTTTGTACAAGTCTTTTTCCTTATTATCTCTTTAGTGTATAAATCCAGAAGTGCTATGGCTGGATCAAAGGGCAGGCAGTCTTTTAGGGCCCTTTGGGCATAGTTCCAAATTGCCTTCCAGAATGGTTGGATCAATTCACAACTCCACCAGCAATGCATTAATATCCCACTTTGCCACATCCGCTCCAACATTTATTACTTTCCTTTGTTGTCATGTTAACCATTCTGCTGGGTATAAGGTAGTAACTCAGATCTAAAACAACTTTTTTTAAGGAAAAATGTATGAATAATGATTTTTATAAGCAGTACTGTCAAAAGATACTTTTTAGCCTTCTATTGCAATTTCACATATTTATACTAATATTTCTTGTTTTATCTTTTTTCAAAACTTTATTAGTCAATATTATGAACAATGAAGATTGTGGATTACTTCCTGGCCTGATTGATTTTAGCATCTGATATAAAGTAGACTGTTTCATTAATTCTAACAACTCTATATCTACAATCATACCACACATTTAGAGCTTTCTTTATCATCTAGAGTATTATTTTCTCAAACAATACAAATTAGTGTCCTAGGTATGAACATAAAATATGCTTTTATATTATTTTTAAAAAGTTACGTCAAATCCTAGGATCCTAGAATTTTTCATTTGTAGAGTATTTTACATAAAAGAAACACATTGTATAATAAAGTATTTTCCTTTGAGGAAACTTCCTTTGAGCAAGAAAGTCCTGGAATCAAATATAGCCCCTGATTAAAAGTCATTGTATATCTCTCCTTTAACCTTTTATTTCCTGAAGCCATGCTCTAAGACTACAAACCAGAGACTACCTTCTGGTTTGCCTTGATAGAGGAAGTTTCCTCATCTACAATTCCCTATTGAAATTATATCACATGTTTAATATACAAAAAAGATATACATGCATTTACACATAAACATAAGCATCTCTGCTGGGCAAATAGTGCAGTGGCTAGAGCTGTCTGCCAAGGGATCACTCACTGGAAGCTCAACCGAGAAATGGAACCAGTTCAGAGACGCAGTGAAGGAAACATCAAAGGCAGTCCTAGGCCCCAAACAACGCAACCAGCAGGACTGGTTCAAGGAGAACAACTCTGCTATTGAAGACCTATTGAGCAAAAAGAACAAAGTCTTTATGGAGTGGCAAAATAACCCAAACTTTGCTGCTAAAAAGGGACAGATTCAAATCTCTCCAAGACACAGTGCAGTGTGAGATCAGGAAGATGCAAAACCGATGGTGGTAAAAAAAAAGGCAGAAGAAATCCATCGCTTTGCTGATTAAAAAAAAAAAAAACTACAAACAATTTTTCAGTGCCCTCAAGACTGTCTATGGGCCATTAAAATCTGCCACCACCCCTTGCTATCCTCAGATGGTGACACTCTCATAAAAGATAAAAAAGGCATAAGCAACAGGTGGAAAGAACACTACAGCCAGCTCTTCAACCGACCCTCCTCAGTCGACCAAAGGGCCCTTGACCAGATCCCCCAAAACTGCATCATCAAGCAACTTGACATCCCTCCTTCATTAGAAGAAGTCCAAAAATCCATTAAACAAATGAGTGCAGGCAAGACACCCAGTAAAGATGGGATCCCAACCAAGGTGTACAAGGCCTTAAATGGAAAGGTGCTTCAGATATTCCATATAGTGCTGACCAGCATATGGGAAGAGGAGGACATGCCATCAGAACTCAGAGATGCCTCTACTGTAGTTCTATACAAGACCAAAGGCACACAAGCAGCCTGTGACAACTACAGAGGCATCTCACTACTCTCCACTGCTGGAAAGGTCCTCGCCTGTGTTATACTCAACAGACTATCATCTGTTTCAGAGCAGAACCTGCCTGAATCACAATGTGGCTTCTGACCAGATCGCAGCACCACCGACATGGTCTTCATGGTGAGGCAAATGCAGGAAATATGCCTTGAGCAGAACCCCGAGTCTCTACAGTATCTTCATAGTCCTGACAAAGGCATTTGACACAGTGAACAGGGAATTGTCGGTGATCCTCAGCATGCTCGGTTGCCCAGCAAAATTTGTCAAACTGATCCAGCTCTTTCATTCGACATGACAGGGGAAGTCCTATCTGGTGGTGAGACTTCCGATTACTTCAACATCTCCAATGGCATGAAACAAGGCTGTGTCCTCACTCCGGTAGTATTCAACCTATCCTTCACCTAAGTATTACGACATACTATGATGGATCTAGACCTGGGCGTCTATATCAAATACCGACTGAATGGCTCACTATTTGACCTTTGCTGCCTGACTGCAAAAACAAAGACAACAGAGAGACTCATCCTGGAAGCTCTCTTTGCAGATGACTGTGCCCTCATGGCCCACTAAGAAAATCATCTCCAAACCGTTGTGGACAGGTTCTCTACCCCAACAAAACTGTTTGGCCTGAGTATTTTAAACCTTAAAATTTCTTAGACTTATAAATGTTGGAAATTTCACCATTGGGAAATTTCATACTTGAAAAATTTCCTATTGATAGTGGGTCTTGGCTATTGGAATGTGAACCCCATTGGCATGGGAGGTTCCTCCTCCTCCCTTCTTAAGATTACTTTAGCACAGAAACCTTTTGCTGAACAATGGAAAGGACTTTGACCTATGCTTAAGCATAGAACAGGAATTTCTTTGAGTCATGATTGATTTTAGAATTGATACAATGGAGATACTTGGAATGACAGAACCAAGTCTTGGAAATTGCAATCTCCACCCTACTCAGTCCTAATAGGATTTAGGAAGGGCTGCAGCATAGATCAAAATTTAATTATTTGAGAATATGACTTCCAACAGACATGTGCAAAGCCACAGACCTCTGGGCAGTCCTGGGTTAAGCTAGAGCCACCATTGGCACAGGGAAAATGATGGACAAGTGATTGATAGATGTGAGAACTGAGGGGAGGGAACTTGGATGGTTTCCTTAAAGATAGAGGGTTCTGAGGACTGAAGGGGTGGTTGGAGAGTTTTGGCTCTGAGTGGTTGGAGAGGTTCTCTGAGAAGCTTGCTCTGAAGGAAGCTGGAGGTGGGGGCCTCTGAGACTGTTTCACCATTTTGGTCACGTGAGTAATAGGGACTGATCTCCTTTCTTTGCCCCAGCTATCTAAGGGCTTGGGCCTTTTGGCCCAGCCTAAACAGAGGGGGTATTTAAGCCCTATTCCCTTCTCTCCCCTTTCTCTCTCTCTCTCTCTATCTCTAATTCCTTTCTTCCTCCTGTTTGTAATTAAACTCTATAAAAGACTGACGGCTGACTTGAGTTTTCATTTAGAAATTACATATCTGAATTCCTTGGCGACCTTAAATTAATATATATCAGTCTTTTAAAGTGATTTCCTTGTCACACTATCAGCCTCAGCAAAACAGAGGTGCTGTTCCAACCTGCACCAGGGAGGCCAACTAACCAGCTGTGCATTACAATCGATGGTACACAGCTTTCTAAGGTGAACACTTTCAAGTACCTGGGCAGTACCATCACCAACGACTGGTCCCTAGACCACGAGATTAATGCCAGGATCCAAAAGGCCAGGTAGGCACTCGGGCAGCTGTGCACCAAAGTCCTCCAACACAGAGGTGTAAGCACTGCGATGAAGCTCAAAGTGTATAAGGCAGTGGTCCTTAACATTCTCCTGTATGGTTGTGAGACATGGACACTGTACCGGAACCACATGAAACAGCTGGAGCAATTCCACCAACACTCTCTCCGGTCAATCATGAGGATCTGATGGCAGTACCAAATCACCAACCAGGAAGTCCTTGACAGAGCCAACTCCACCAGCATCGATGGTAATGGTCCTCATAACCCAGCTATGATGATCTGGACATGTCATCTGCATGGACCCACAGCGAATACCAAGACAGGTATTCTATGGTAAACTGTCAGCTGGACTCAGGAAACAAGGCCGACCAAAAAAAAGATTCAAGGATCAGCTAAAGTCAAACTTGAAGTAGACTGGCATTACACCAAAGCAACTAGAACTTGCTGCCTCTGTCAGAAGCAGCTGGCGAACCCACATTAACCATGCCACCACCACCTTTGAAGATGAACAATGTCGACATCTTGCCGCTGCACGTGAACGCTGACACCAGGCCACAACCGCACATCCCATAACAACTGGAGTCCCATGCCCCATGTGCCACAAACTCTGCGCCTCAGTCTTTGTACTTCAAAGCTACATGAGGGTACATCAATAGATGATAATGCACAAAGACAATTGTCATTCTCGGTCACTGAGAGACTACCACTAGACTAGACTAGAGCATCAGGCTTGGATTCATGAGGACTTGAGTTCAAATATGACCTCACAGTAGTTATAGGATACTGGGCCAGTCACTTAACCCTGTTTATCTTAATTTCTCCATCTCTAAAATGAACTGGAGAAGGAAATGGCAAACTACTCCAGCATTTTCACCAGTATCAACAAGTTTGTACTTTTTCCCTGTTCCCATGGGAATCTATCCTGAAGGGAATCCCAGGATAGCAGACTAGACTGATCAGGGGACCCTCTGGAGAATGACAATACTAGTTGGGTGAGACTAAGTATATGCTAAGGATTCTTCAGTATCCATTGAAAGCAGCCCCTTCTCTTACACCCTAACCTCTAGCTATGATTCCTTTCCCAAGCTTGATTGTATCCTGTCAGTGTAGTTTGAACACTCCCATTTTCCTTGTATCTATAGTGATGTCAATCATCTTTCCCTGCCCCTGGACTCCCCAAATGGTATATAGGTTCCCCAAATTCTTTTGTTCTTGGGACTCCATCTTGAGTTGGTGGCACTCCCAGGGGTTAGTGACCAGGGCGTCCAGACTCTGTGCAGTCTCGGGGAGCAATTCTGTAGTCAGAACCTAGTAGGACTGAACCCCTTTTTCCCTTAATTAAAGAGTGATTTTTGACTATTTAATAGTTCTGCATTTTTTCTATTTGACACCAATAAAACCTAAAAATGGGCCTTGAAGAGTCAGATATCACTTAAATCACTGAACACACATATGTGTATGTACATACTGTATATATGTAAATATAATATACCTTTAAAATACTCTTGGACAAAATTAGACTGAAATGTCTTATACCATGTTTATGTGAGCAAATTCTCACTCTTCTACTTCTTCCTTCCCCATTCTCCTAGTGCAACACTCTTGTCCCTATATGTTTTTTGAGATGATTCTGACAAAATTAGCTTTCACTAGTTACTTCTGTCTATATACACTTCTTTTACCTTGCCTAAAAATGATAAAGTTCTTAGAAATTAAATGAACTATCTTCCTACATAGGAATGTAAACAGTTTAACCTTGTTGAATCTCTCATCTCATCTCTTTCATGTTTACCTTTTTATCTTCCTCTTAAGTCTTCTGTTTAAAAGTTAAATTTTTCACTCAACTCAAGTCTTTTTATCAGTAATGCTTTGATGTCCTCTACATCATAAATATCTATTTTTTTCCTGGAAGGGTTTTAGTAAGTTTTTCTGGGTAGAATATTATTGGTTGTGTAATCTTTGCTCCTTTGTCTTTCAGAATAATATATTCCTTGTCCTCTGCTGCTTTATTGAGGAAGGTGCTAAATCTTGTGTCATCCTAACTCTACTATATTTGAATAATTTCTGACTATTTGCTATATTTTCTCCTTGAGTTCAGAGCTCTGGACTTTATAATATTCCTGGGAGTTTTCACTTGGGGATAACTTTTTGAAGTATCCAGTGAATTATTTCATTTTCTATTTTATTCCATGGATTTAAAATATCAGTATAATTTTCCTTGATAATTTCTGAATTCTGAAATATATCTAACCTCTTTTATTATTATGGCTTTTGGATAGTTCAATAATTATTAAATTATATCTTCTTTATCTGTTTTCTAAGTTAATTACTTTTCCAATGAGATTTTTTCCTTTTTCTTCTTTTTTAAAATTTCTTTTCAAATGAATTATTCAATATCTCATGAAGTCATTTATTTTTATTTGACCATTTTAATTTTTAAGAATTTATTTTAAGTGACCTTTTATACCTCTGTTTCCATTTAGCCAATTCCACTTTTTAAGAATTTTTTAATTGATTTTTAACCTCCCTTTCCATTTGTGTCTACTTTCCTTTAAAAGGAGCTCTTTCTTCAATCAATTTCTGTTCTTTACCATAAAGCCAATTCTGTTTTTTATGATGTTGTTTTGTTTTGTTTTGTTTTTTGCACTTCTATTAAGCAAGTTTTAAGTTCTCTTTCTATAATTCTTTCAGATCATTCTCATTTTATCTCAATTTTAACTATACTACTTTTAATACTCTAATGGTTCATGGAATTTTTACTGGCTTTGAGTCCAATTATCATTTTTCTTTGTGGCCTTGTGACTGCTTTCACATTGTTTTCATTTTCTAAATTTGCATCATAGTAGCTTTTTTGCTATTCTTTGGTCATTTCCCCATGCTATTCCATTGTTTGAACTTAATGTGAAAGTTGGGCTCTACTCAACTGGGAAATAGAAGGTAGTCTTCATATTTCAGGTTTCCTACTGATGTTATTTTAAGAGCTAGTTCTTAAAAGCTAGGTTGTCAGCACGTTTTTGGTGGTTCTTTAGTAATGTTTTACATGGATGAGATGTGGTCACTGCTCTCCTGGTCTGTGCTCTGGTCTTTATTTAGAAATGGTGCTTGCTCACAAGTAGCCACAAGTAAGAGTCCTCTGCTGTAATAGTCTTTAGAACTCTGATCATTTTCCCTGTTCTCCTGCAGCCACAAATTCCAGTGCTCCTTTTAGTCTAGGAGCTATAACCAGGATGCTTATTCCTTTGTGATTAATCACAAGGGTTCCTCCTAACCCAGCAACTGAGACCCAAAGTCTATTATGGGTAACTGGGTTGCCAGTCAGCATTAGCTGTATCCAGTACCAGCAAAGAATCCCCTGTGATCTCTTTCTGACCCACTTACTGTGTCTGGACTGAGAGCTCCCAAAGCTGCTGCTGCTACTACTTCTACTCCAGACACTTCTGTGAGCCCATAGATGCTTCTACCAGACTCCAGACATGAATTGCCCATGGTGTTGCAGAGCTATCTTGTGAACCACCTAATTTTTTTAGACTGGATAAATGCCTCCCTCTGGACCTTTATTGGCTTTTTATTTATTTTGGTCCATTATTTTAAAGTGGTTGGGAGAGTTCAAGAAGATCCTGGTGTCTGTACTCTGCTTTCTTAACTTTCTTTTTTACAGTGCATGAGATTTTAAAGTGAATCTCTCTCTCTCTCTCTCTCTCTCTCTCTCTCTCTCTCTCTCTCTCTCTCTCACACACACACACACACACACACACACACACACACATACACATTTAAATTCTTCATGAAACTATACTTTGATGGCATGGGACATTGAGCAAACCTGTGAAGAAATTTTTATTTATCCAAGTTTAATCTTAATTATAGCCCAAAAGTTTTCAATGAGATTTAAATCAGGCAAGTTTCCAGTTATAGAGCAATGTTTATGTACATCACCTGAGTAAATTTCTTAACTTTTTTGATATATATCATGGTACAAGATAATATTTTCATATTCAATTTAATTTATAATTTTCTATAATTTGGGAGCAGCTGGGTAGCTCAGTGGATTGAGAGGCAGGCCTAAAGATGGGAGGTCCTAGTTCAAATCTGGCCTCAGACACTTCCCAGCTGTGTGACCCTGGGCAAGTCACTTGACCCCTATTGCCTAGCCCTTACTACTCTTCTGCCTTGGAGCCAATACATAGTATTGACTCCAAGATGGAAGGTAAGAGTTTAAAAAAAAAGAATTTTCTATAATTCCAGAGTTCTAGAAGAAATAAGAAATTTACAAGTGTATATTTGTCAACATATACATATATTCTCTTTATTTATGATGCATGAATATACATATTGTGTGTTTGTAAATTCACACATTTGTATATTTCTAAATTATTTTGAAACAAATATTGCAAAATGACTACTTTAGATAGAAGTTCTTGCCTAATTTACTTCTTGTTTTAAAATGTACAAAATACTATATATATCATTTCATATTTACCATTTATCTATACTGTATTTCATATGCCTTAGAAACTGATGAGAAAAACATTGTTCATTAAATAATGGAAATATTGATGAATATATTTTTTTGACATTTGTTTAATTGACATCTATTAATAGAGAAGTCAGTGTCCACAAAGGGTATAGATTTATATTCCTTTAAGAAGAATTAACTTTGTCTCAATAAGTAAAAAGAAACACAAACACTACCTAGTATCTCAACTGTTTTTTGTGCTGAAGAAAGAAAAAAATTACAATTAGCAATTTGGCACCCAGATAAAGTAGTATAATGTGTAGCTGATATTGAATTTTTGAAAACAAATGTAATGGTGATGGGCAGAGAGATCTCAGGAATGTTACTCATTGGTACACAATAGAAATGTCACAGTAATTCAGGCCCAAAGGTAAAAAATCTAAGATGCTATAAGTCCACTCCTAGAGAGTCTGCCACTGGTTAAACCTCTCAATTATAGGAAGATATTATAGAAGGAAGTTTCACGAAAAGGTTGGGTAAAAAAAAAAACTTATCTAGAATGTTCTAACTAGAAGAGGCATTTAACATCATTGAGTTAAATCTGCTTCTTTTTGCAAATGAAATGTCTCAGAGAGAGCAAATAACTTATTACAGCTAATTAATAGTAAGGTAAGTATTAAATGTAGATATCAATTAAGTTTCTGAGGTTTTTCTAATATATAAAACCACATTCTAGATATTTCTTACCAATTATTTGCTTTATTTATGTTATGTTATTATTAATATATAGTATTTATATATTATATATTACAGATATATATGTATATATAAAATATTATTAGTTATTAAATGGAAGACTCGAGTCAAGTCTATTTGAATATAATTTTAAAAAAAACCTTTCTTCTCATTACTCCCTACTTACTATATCTGTAGATAGAGAGAAAAAAGAGAGAGAAAGAAAGAGATTATATAAAGATTTAAATCATGTATATATACATGTATGTAAGTATATTATATATAATATGAATTTGTATTTTTTTTCTAGAAGCAGTGGGGGACTGCTCAAATACTTGAAAAGCAGAATGGCATCCTCCATTCTATTATTTAAGAATACAATTTTGACAATTGTGTGGTGATTTTTGGGAGAGAAGAGAACCTGAAATAAGGAAAATCTACAAGGAATCTCTTGTCATAATACAAGACTAAACCAGGTGCTTAAACTAGGGAGAATGTGGTGTGAATATAGAAAAAAGGACAATGTGAAAGATATTCTGCAGGCAGAATTGATAAGATTCAGGCAATTGGTTCTATATGTTAAGAGTCAATCAGTTAGACAACAAATATATATATATATATGCATATATATATATATATATGTATGTATGTATATAAGGAACTTACTAGCATTGTGCTAAGACCTTGGATACAAATATAAGCAGAAATAAGGACAGATATTGCCCTCAAAGAGCTTATATTCTAAGGGAAGACAACACATAAAAGGCAACTGAAAGAGGAAGAAGAGATCTACTGGGTGACATTGAAGATAATACCCAGAATGCAGCCAAGATAGGAATCAGAAAAGTTACTTTGGACACATTTCTTAAGTAAAAGTTTTGGAATTACCTATTTAATAAAAAGGAGAAGGTTCTTCTGAGATATGAATTTCAAGACTGTAGTGAGCTTCCAGGATAGAGTTTTCTGTGACATGTTAGAGAAATTGTAGAGTGCTATCATCATGGTCTCTAGAAGTACTTTTTCAATTTTTACTTTCATAAAATTTACCTCATGTGTAGTTCTTCTTGGGCCCTGACTGAGGGGATGGTACTTTTGTAAGATCCACACCAATGCTATTTCCAGCAGAAAGGGATTATGATTCCTGAAGTTTCTCTTCCTAGGATGATTGAATTATAGATAGTTGCATTATATCCTTGTAATCCAGCATCTCTCATTCCAATCAGATGAAATGCTTTCTACTGGTCCAATATCTTCAATGACATAATATATGTGAAGGGAGATATTCTCCTTCCTCTCCTATCACTCAAATGATTAAAGCAAGGAGTTAAGGATTATCCTCACAATGTGAATCTAGTTGACTGGAAGAATGATAGTAACCTTGGTACAAAAAAAAGGGAAGGGAAGAATTTAGAGAGAAAAAATTATGATTCATTTTTAAGATGTTGATTTTGAGATGCACATTCAGCTAGTGATAATTAGCATTTAATTATAATTGAGAGACAGAAGGGAAACACAGGATATGTGTGTGTGTGTGTGTGTGTGTGTGTGTGTGTGTGTACATATCGTTATAATTGTTCCAGTATCTATATTATTTAAAGGAAGTTTTTTAGCTATGACCAGTTTTTTGAAGAAAATTCAAAAGCATTTAGTAATATTGTTCAACTAAGTTATTCATGAAATTGGAATTTGAAGACTACCCTGAGAACCTATCCACCAGCATTCTTCCACTGGGAAAATGAATACTGAAACATTAATTGGAATCATTGGAATGCAATCTGTTATCTAAAACTTATTTATGCAAAGTTATGAATGATGGAAAGCAGAAAATGATATACATACAACTGTATACAACCATATTAATATATAATATACCAAACTTTAATTGAAGTATTAATGCAACATATACACACATATGCATATATATGTGCATATATATTTATCTTTATGGAAAAAAATACCCATGTATACATAAAATAATGAATGAGTGTCAGGGGGAAGTACAGAAATAGACATAGGCCACTGTTCATGAACTGGTCTCCATCTGGGTACAGATGAAACCCCCTGTAGATTTCATCAGAATTCACTGGCAGGCAAGCTCTCCTTAGGAACAGGTCAAGTCTGAAAATAGCTCTGGTTTTTCAGATGGAGTTCAAGGTGTATTGGCAGGCCAGGAACATGTAAGAACTATTCTTGGCTTTAGCAACTTCTTACTCATACTCTCTTGCAATGGTATTAACACTTCATCTAAAATTTTGTATATGAAATACATAAATTTATTTTATGTATTTACAAAATACAACTATAGGTACACATAAATTCATAGTTTATAGGTTGCATGCATTCATGTTAAATATTTTTATATATACTGTATAGCTTTGAGACTCTATATTTTACAGTGCCCTCTTTCCCAATCTCAGATAATTTTTTTTCACAAAGGAAAAGAAAAGAAAAAATGTGAGAAAATGACACTAGAGAAATGATTGACTGCCATATGTGGAGCTAATAGAATCATTTTGATAGGATAAACTTACATTTTAGTGGAAATGTGAATTCTAAAGTTAGTTTCTTTGGAAAAAAATATTCTGAATGAGATTCAAAATCTCTATCATTTGTACTCTTGCCAAATTTTCATATTTTTCACTACCATTTAGGTAGTAATTATTTTAAATTAAGATTCTACTTAGTTCATTAGAACTAAGACTTTTCAGGACTCTACTTAGTTCTGTACTGAGACTCTTCAGTCTCCGTGAAAGTAAAGTCTACAATGCAATAGCTTGTGAAAACTGAGTAAATGCTTTGATATGTAACACAAGCACCAAGGAAATACATAGCAAGTCACACAGGTTCAATTTGAAAAGACTATGTAAAATAAATTGTTTACATCATAGTAAGGGAATAAACAAAACAGACCCACAATACCTCCATAGATTATAGTGAAATGTAAATAAGGCAGACATAAATCCTGAAGGTGGTATTTTTTGGATTTGTTGATCAAAGACAAAAATGGATGAAGACAAAATGAGATATTTAGAATACCAGATTGCTAAAGAAACAAGGAAGAATGAGAGGGAAATTACTATTGTATAAGATGTCACATAAGATGAAGAATGTTCCAACATGGAAGAAGGAGTGGGAAAAGGAGTTTTATCTCATGGATTTCATTTTCATTTGGATACAATAAAAGATTTTACACACTTTAGCCCTGTCTCCCATCTCTTACATATATACACAATTTGTGGCATAGAAATAAAATAAAATTAAAAGATAAATGGGGAAAGAGTGAAGGGAGTGGGATTAGAATGGGTAAGGAAATGTTCCTAAGAAGAGGGGAATTGAAGAAAAGTAATAAAAAAAGGAATCAAGGGAGGAACAGAAATCAACTTTTACCTATTGATCACAAATGTCAGGCAAACTCTTTTTGTGGTGGCAAAAAAATTATTGGAAAATAAAAGGATGCCCCTTAATTGGGAAATGGCTGAACAAATTGTGGTTTATGATGGTAATGGGATAATACTATGCAATAATAAGACATGATAAACTCCTTGATTTCCATATGAGCTAGAAATACCTCCATGAACTGAAGCAGGATGAAATGAGCAGAACCAGGAGAACATTGTACACAAAAACTGAAATATTGTGGGATGATCATATGCAATCAACTTCTCTACCAAAAGTCATGCAATGATACAGGACAGTTAGAAGGGAGTGATGAGAAAGAATGCTCTCCACATCAAGAGAAAGAACTGTGGGAGTAGAAATGTAGAAGGAAAATATTTGATTGTTCACTTGTTTATATGGGTATTGGATGTGTGGTTTTGTTTTTTAAAGATTGTTTCAAAAATAAATAATATGACATAGATATTGAATGATAATACATACATAACCTAGTTCTGGGATGGGGGGGGAAGGGAAGGAAAGTAGGTGAATTATGTAACCATGGAAAAATACTTAAATTTAAAAAATGTTAGCAAATGTCCTCTCTTGTTATTGTAAAGAGGGGAATGGTGACAAAAAGATGACTCACTTACAGAGTTCCAGACTGTTACTATAAGAGTTGAGTTTTGAGTAACTGAGTAGTGATGTTGAAAATACCAGAGAAACAACTATTGGAGTAATAACATAGATGGGAACATATGATTTGTCACTTTTTTATTTGGGTATATGTTTTGGGGTTTGGGTTTTATATGATTATTCACTTAAAATAAATAATATGTAAATATGTTTTATGTGTTAAAACATGTATAATGCAAAAAAATATTTTAAATTGGAGATACAAAGTTTAAGTTGGAGATACAAAATGGCATAAGAGATAGATATCTGGTATTAAACCCAGGAAGATCAGTTCATTTTCCACCTTTGAAACATAATGTCTGTTGTAGGTATAATATTTATTGGGAAAGGAAGGGGAAGATATGAAAAACTGGGGGATAAAGGAAGGTTTGTATGGGTTATGGAGGAGTTGAGGGGAAAGAGGGAATATTGCTCAATGAGGCAAAGGAGATGACCCCTGCCGAGAGGAAGCAGGAGGGATCCAATACGGACTCTTTGTCTTGAATGACTGAACTGATGTTCAGCTCCCTCTATGCCCCAGAAAAGATAGTCCACTTATCTGACTGTGAATTCATATAATATAAAGTTTAATAACCTGCAGGGATTGGAGAGATATCAGGAAGGTGGGGCAAGGGGAGGCCTCTAAATAAGTTTGGGGTCTTCCTCAGCTTTTAGAGCTGAGGCCAGGCCCCACAGGCTGGTGGAGGGTTTTTCCCACTCCTGTCTTTGGAGCCAGTTTTGTCAATTTCAGAATCTTAGCAGTAGACAGAAAGCAAACAAGAACAGTTCTAACCTTCAGTAGCCTGTGTTTTCGGGCTGAACAAAGTAGAAGTACTCCACCCCAGACTGGGCTGAATGAGCTCCACCCTCCTCCAACACCCGGCAGGAAGTCAAGCCTGGCAGGAAGGAAGTGCTAGTCACAAGACCCAACTGCCACTCCCAGTTGCCCCTTCCCCCACCAACTGTCAGTCTTGTTTCCTTTCCACATAGGGAATATTATGAGGTATAAAATATAGAACTTTTGTGACATCAAATTAAAAGTTTTGCACAAACAAAACTGATGCAACTGGGATTAGAAGAGAAAAAATAAATTGGAAAAAAATGTTATAGCAAGTATCTCTGATTACTATCTGATTTCTCGGACTTCTGGGTAATCATGGCTGCAATCTAGACGCCACAAGCTTCCTCTCCCCGGCACCGAACAAAATAGACTACATCAAAGGAGCATAAAAATCACCTTGGGAGGAACAGAAGGACTGCCCAATACTCCCTAGTACCCCAAAGAGGGGAATGTACATGAGGTTTGAACATTTCCACACTATAATAAGAAGGAGAAAAAGCTTGCACAGAAACATGAACTGAGCCTCCCTTCCCCTCCTCCCCCACCAAACCAGAGTGAGCTACCGGAGCACTCACTGGGACAGCGAGTGAGTGGGGAACATCTCTGTCTGGGGGGGGCACTCCAGGGTCCTTGGGATCTAGGGACTGCCAGGAAAAAACATGGGAGAATCCTTCAAAGGGGGCCCAGGGAGCTATACTCGGGGCAGTTGCGCTGAACCCCTGGGCAGAGCTGAACACCTGGGCAGTATGGCTGTAATCAGGGGCCTGGCACTCTAAGAAACCTCGGAGGCTGGGAAGAACTAGTCTGAGGCAACCAAAATTCACAGAAAACCCACCCGTATCAAGCAGACCCCAGACCAAAAAGGGAAGGGGAATAAAACCACCAAAGGGATGGCTCACATGGCCCAAAATCAAGCCTCCAGGAAGAAAGGGAAAAAGGTGAGTATTGAAAACTTTTATGGTGGAAGTACCCAAGGAAAAGAGGAGAATGAGTATGAAATAAAAAAAAAAATCAGAAAATGCCTGTCAAAATGGAAACTATCAACAAGCTCTGGAAGATCTCAAACTGGAGCTTATCCAAAAATGGAAACCTGGAAAGAAAAATAGGATAAAGAGATCAGCAGTCTGACAGATAAGACTGCTCAATTGGAAAAAGAGCTTGAAGCATCCAATAGATGGGCAGACAAAGCTGAAAAGCAAAACCAGTCCCTAATGACCAGAATTAAGCAACTCAAAGAAAGTGAGATCATAAAAAAGCAAGAATCAATAAAGCAAAGCCAGAAAATTAATGAATTAGAAGAAGACATAAAATATCTCACTGAAAAGGTCACCGACTTGGAAAACAGAGGAAGAAGAGACAACCTCTGAATTATCGGTCTCCCAGAAAAACCAGAGATAAACAAAAAACTAGATGTTATTCTACAGGAGATTATAAAAGGAAATTGCCCACATGTTCTGGAGCAAGGGGGCAAAATAGTAATAGAAAGGGTTCATAGAATACCCTCTATATTAAATCTCCAAAAGACAACCCCTAGAAATGTAATTGCCAAATTCAAGAGCTTCCAAGAAAAGGAGAAAATCCTACAAGAAGCCAAGAAGAGGAGCTTCATATATAGGGGGGATCCCATAAGGATCACACATGACTTAGCGGCTAACACACTAAAATACTGCAAAGCATGGGACACAATATTTAGAAAGGCAAGAGAGCTGGGTCTCCAACCAAGAATCAACTACCCAGCAAAAATGACTATATACTTACAGGGGAAAGTATGGGCATTCAACAAAATAGAAGATTTCCAAGCATTTGCTAAGAAAAGACCAGAACTTAGTGGAAAATTTGACATCCAATCAGAGAAAGCAAGAGAAACATGAAAAGGTAAATATGAAAGAAAGGGAAAAGGAGATACGTCTTATCTTTTTTCTTTAAGTCAAACACTCTTCTATAAGGACTACATTTACATCAAATTATATATATTAATATGTGGGGAAAATATTTTGTGTAACTCTCAAAAACTGTATGCATCATAAGAGTAGTTAGAAGAAACATGCATAGGGAAAGATTGGGGCATTAAGAAGATTTGTGGAAAGTGGGAGCAAAGAAAGGAAAAGGGAGGGGGGAACCGTCGATAACACTAAGATTTACTTCAAGAAATAGGGGGGGAATAAAAAATATTTTTCCCATATAAAGATACACATTGGAAGAGGAGGGGAAGATCTCTCATATGAGAAGGAGAGGAAGAGAGCGTAAAGTGGAATTACTTAAACCTTACTCTCAGTGAAATCAACTCTGAGAGGAAAGAACATCTAGATCCAGTGGGATCCTGAATTCTATCTTATCCAACAGGGTAAGAGAGAAAGGAAAATTAAGGAGGGGTGGGGGAAGGGAGTATAAAAAGGGAGGGAAGGAGGGGGGGAGGAGAAGGGAGCATAAAAAAGGAGGGGCTAGAAAGGGAAGCATCTCATGGGAGGGGACTAGAGGAACTGACCTAAATTAAATCACTGGTTCAAAAGGAGATAGCTAAAGAAGAAAGGTCAGAACTAGGAGAAGATATCAAAATGCCAGCGAATCCACAAATGACAATCATAACTTTGAACGTGAATGGGATGAACTCACCCATAAAACATAGACAAATAGCAGATTGGATTAGAACCCAAAACCATACCATTTGTTGTCTTCAAGAAACACATATGAGGCGGGTTGACACTCACAAGGTTAGAATTAAAGGTTGGAGTAAGACCTTTTGGGCCTCAACTGATAGAAAGAAGGCAGGAGTTGCAATCATGATATCTGACAAAGCCAAAGCACAAATGGACCTGATCAAAAGGGATAGGGAAGATAAATATATTCTGTTAAAGTGAGTACAGACAATGAGAAAATATCACTAATCAACATGTATGCACCAAACAGAATAGCATCCAAATTTTTAATAGAGAAACGAGGAGAATTGAAGGAGGAAATAGACAGTAAAACCATATTAGTGGGAAACATTAACCAACCACTATCAAAATTAGATAAATCAAACAAAAACTAAACAAGAAAGAGGTAAAAGAGGTGAATGAAATCTTAGAAAAAATAGAGTTAATAGATATATGGGAAAAAATAAATAGGGTCAAAAAGGAATATACCTTCTTTTCAGCACTACATGGCACATTCACAAAAGTAGATCATACTCTAGGTCACAGAAACATGGCACTCAAATGCAGAAAAGCAGAAATAATAAATGCAGCTTTTTCAGATCACAAGGTAATAAAATATTGATCAGGAAGAGTACATGGAGAGCCAAATCAAAAATTAATTGGAAATTAAATAATATGACAATCCAAAATTAGTTAGTTAGAGAAGAAATCATAGAAATAATTAATAATTTCATTGAGGAAAATGACAATGGCGAGACATCCTTTCAAACCTTATGGGATGCAGCGAAGGCAGTACTTAGAGGAAAATTCATATCCCTGGGTGCATATATTAACAAATTAGGGAGTACAAAGATCAAGGAATTGGAAATGCAAATCATAAAACTTGAGAACAAATAAATTAGAAACCCCCAGAAGAAAATAAAACTAGAGATCCTAAAAATTAAGGGAGAAATTAATAAAATCGAAAGTGACAGAACTATTGAACTAATAAACAAGACTAGAAGCTGGTACTTTGAAAAAATAGACAAAATAGAAAAAGTACTGGTCAATCTAATTAAAAAAAGGAAAGAAGAAAGGCAAATTAACAGCATCAAGAATGAAAAGGGGGACCTCACCTCCAATGAAGAGGAAATTAAGGCAATCATTAAAAACTACTTTGCCCAACTATATGGCAATCAATATACCAAACTAGGTGATATGGATGAATATTTACAAAAATATAAATTGCCTAGACTAACAGAAGAAATAGATTTCTTAAATAATCCCATATCAGAAAAAAGAAATCCAACAGGCCATCAAAGAACTTCCTAAGAAAAAATTCCCAGGGCCTGATGGATTCACCAGTGAATTCTATCAAACATTCAAAGAAAAACTAACTCCAATACTATACAAACTATTTGACATAATAAGCAAGGACAGAGTTCTACCAAACTCCTTTTATGACACAAACATGGTACTAATTCCAAAGCCAGGCAGGCCAAAAACAGAGAAAGAAAATTATAGACCAATCACCCTAATGAATATAGATGCAAAAATCTTAAATAGGATACTAGCAAAAAAACTCCAGCAAGTTATCAGAAGGGTCATCCACCCAACATGATCAAGTAGGATTTATACCAGGGATGCAGGGCTGGTTAATATTAGGAAAACTATCCACATAATTGACCACATCAACAAACAAACCAACAAGAACCACATGATTATCTAAATAGTTGCAGAAAAAGCCTTTGATAAAATACAACACCCATTCCTACTAAAAACACTAGAAAGCATAGGAATAGAAAGGTCGTTCCTAAAAATAATAAACAGCATATATCTAAAACCATCAGCTAATATCATCTGCAATGGGGATAAACTAGACGCATTCCCAATAAGATCAGGAGTGAAACAAGGATTCCCATTAACACCTCTACTATTTGACATTGTAGTAGAAACACTAGCAGTAGCAATTAGAGAAGAAAAAGAAATTGAAGGCATTAGGATAGGCAAGGAGGAGACCAAATTATCACTCTTTGCAGATGACATAATGGTCTACTTAAAGAATGCTAGAGATTCAACCAAAAAGCTTATTTAAATAATCAACAACTTTAGCAAAGTTGCAGGATACAAAATAAACCCACATAAGTCATCAGCATTTTTGTATATCTCCAACACAGCTCAGCAGCAAGAACTAGAAAGAGAAATACCATTCAAAATTACCTTAGACAAAATAAAATACTTAGGAATCTATCTCCTGAGACAAACACAGGAACTATATGAACACAACTTCAAAACACTTTCCACAACACTAAAACTATATTTGAACAATTGGAAGAACATTAACTCCTCATGGGTAGGACGAGCCAATATAATAAAAATGACCATCCTACCCAAACTCATCTATCTATTTAGTGCCATACCCAGGGAACTTCCAATTTTTTTTTTTACTGATTTAGAAAAAAAACCTTAACAAAGTTCATTTGGAAGAACAAAAGATCAAGGATATTCAGGGAAATAATGAAAAAAACACATATTATGGGGGCCTTGCAGTCTCAGATCTCAGACTATATTATAAAGCAGCGGTCACCAAAATAATCTGGTACTGGCTAAGAGACAGAAAGGAGGATCAGTGGATAGACTGGGAGCAAGTGACCTCAGCAAGACAGTATATGACAAACCCAAAGATCCCAGCTTTGGGACAAAAACCCACTATTTCATAAAAACTGCTGGGAAAATTGGAGGACTGAGTGGGAAAGATTAGCTTTAGATCAACACCTCATACCCTACACCAAGATAAATTCACAATGCGTGAATGACTTGAACATAAAGAAGGAAAATATAAGAAAATTAGGCGAACACAGAATAACATACATTTCAGATCTTTGGGAAGTGAAAGACTTCAAAACCAAGCAAGACTTCGAAAGAGTTACAAAATACAAAATAAATAATCTGGAATCCATCAAACTAAAAAGGTTTTGCACAAACAAAACCAATGTAACCAAAATCAGAAGTGTAGCAACAAATTGGGAAACAATCTTCATAAAAACCTCTGACAAAGGCTTAATTACTCAAATTTACAAAGAACTAAATCAAATGTACAAAAAATCAAGCCATTCTCCAATTGATAAATGGGCAAGGGACATGAACAGGCAGTTCTCAGCCAAAGAAATCAAAACTATTAATAAGCACAAGAAAAAGTGCTCTACATCTCTTATAATCAGAGAGATGCAAATCAAAACAACTCTGAGGTATCACCTCACACTTAGCAGATTGGCTAACATGACAGTTATGGAAAGTAATGAATGCTGGAGGGGATGTGGCAAAGTGGGGACACTAATTCATTGCTGGTGGAGTTTTGAATTGATTCAGCCATTCTGGAGGGCAATTTGGAACTATGCCCAAAGGATGATAAAAGACTGTCTGCCCTTTGATCCAGCTATAGCACTGCTGGGTTTGTACCCCAAAGAGATAATAAGGAAAAAGACTTGTACAAGAATATTCATAGCTGCACTCTTTGTGGTGGCCAAAAATTGGAAAACGAGGGTATGCCCATCAATTGGGGAATGGCTGAACAAATTGTGGTATATGTTGGTGATGGAATACTATTGTGCTAAAAGGAATAATAAAATGGAGGAATTCCATGGAGACTGGAACAACCTCCAGGAAGTGATGAAGAGCGAAAGGACCAGAACCAGGAAAACATTGTACACAGAGACTGATACATTTTGGTACAATTGATGCTGATGGATTTCTTCATTAGTGGCAATGCAATGTCCATGAACAATCTGCAGGGATCTATAAATACTATCCTCAAGCAGAGGATAAACTGTGGGAGTAAAAACACCAATGAAAAGCAATTGCTTGACTACAGGGGTCGAAGGGATATGACTGAGGAGAGACTCTAAATGAACACTCTAATGCAAATACCAACAACAAGGAAATGGGTTCGAGTCAAGAGCACATGTGATAACCAGTGGAATCGTGCATCGACTATGGGATAGGGAAAGGTGGTGGGAGACGGGGCAACGAGGAAAAGAAAATGATCTTTGTTTCCAGTGAATAATGTTTGGAAATGACCAAATAAAATAATGTAAAAAAAAAAGATCTGATTTCTCAAATATATAGAGAACTGAATGAAATTCATAAAAACGCAAAGAATTCCCCAGTTGACAAGTAGTCAGAGAATATGAACAAACTTCTCCCAGATGAAGAAATTAAAACTATTATTAGTCATAGAAAATGCTCTAAATTATTTTCATTTAGAAAATATAAATTTAAACAACTCTGAGATACCATCTCACCCCATCAGACTAGGAAAATAATAAATTTTCGAGGGAAGCTGGGAAAAATGAGACACTAATTCATTGCTGGTAGAGGTATAAACTGACACAAATATTTTGAAGATCATTTTAGTTCCATGTCTAAGACCTTCAAACTGTGTATAACATTTGAAACCCAGCAATATCACTAATAGGTCTCTGTCTGAAAGAAACAGGGGAAAAGTAGTTGTACAAAAATGTTTATAGCATATGTTACTCTGGTGTCAAGAACTAAAAATTGAAGGGATGTTCATTAATTGGAGTATGACTGAACAAATTATAGTATATGAGTGTAATGGAATACCTCAGTACCTTGTTAATCATCATTAATTGAGACCAGAAGGCAGGCCAAGTACCAAAAAGCAAGAGTATCAAATGAATTTTCCCATAAGAAATAATGTAAATTGAATTAATTCATTCCTGACATACAGAAAACCCAGGTTTTAAAAAGTCATTATGTGCATTGAGTTTTGTTTTACTAAATAAACAATAATAATACATAGATGTAAATAAAAACAATTAGACTAAATAAAATAATTTTAACTTTACTTGTATTGAGAGGAGTTCATGGACTAAGAGTATGGTAAGTAAGAAAAATGCTATTGTCCTGAAGAGGAGTCCCCTTCTATTATATAGGAGAGCAAATTCCCTTCTGGAGGTCTTTTTCTTTCTCCTCTCTGTTCCTTATCACCACTAAACCCTGCTTGAAATTTACCAGGTGTAACTTCACAAGAAACCTACCCAGTGATGTTTGTTTTTGTTTGTGTTTCAAAATTCCTCTAGGTCTGCTTATTTAGAAAATTTACAATTCCGCCTTTTAAAGTTTGATTTTATTTAAAGTAATATTTTCAACAAAGTTTTGAACTTCCACATATTTCCTTAATTAATGAAGTGGGGACATACTCCTTTGCCTTCTCCTTACTAGAAGAAAACTCCCCCTCTACTAATTGCTGCTGCTCCCTTTGAAGTTCCTTTTGAAGTTCCTACAGCTCCTTATTGTTGAGCTCTACTTTATGCTTCTGAACTATCATATGGTCCTTTGTTTCTACTGTAGTGGGCATATATTCCCCAACATTCCAACATCAACAAGTTCTAGCAAGCATGTCAAGTGCCAAGCAAACATGAAATACTATGGTAATTTTTTCTCATCAAAATGTCAAATACCAAATTTGACAAATTCCTAAACCAAGGACTGTAAGTGTAAATTTTAGGGTTGTGACTTAATCTAAATTTAACTGGTCACTAGGGAAAATCCCAAATAAAATACCCAAGTCAGTTTGGAAATTTTATGGTGATTTAATTAATATAGAGGGAAGGAATTAAGAAGAAGAGAGAGGGAAAGAGTATAGGATTTCTCTGGCCTAACCTGTGTCATGATGAGTTTCAAGACCTCCACCACAAGGTCTTTTCAGAAGAATAGAGACTTCCTAAGAGTTTAGTGTTTTGGAAGGTAAAGAAGAAAGGAATCAGCCTAAACTCCAAGAGCTCAGAGAAGACACCTCACCTGAAATCGGTTTCTAAGCTTCACCCAGTAATGTATCAAGGACACTCACCAACAAGCCTGGACAATAGCTGCTGCCAAGTCAAGATGCCAAGATGCTCAGCACACTGCCGCCAGCCACCTCTCCACACAAAGAGGCCGAGAGAGGAAGTGACGTGAAATATATAGACTGTTTTTACATCATTTTCCTGAGTCTCACATGTGCCAATAGTATCTTAAGCTTGACTTAGGACAGCCCAGGGGTCTGTCAGTTGTCTTTGATTTGTCATTTGCTAGCACATGTCTGTCATAGGCCATCCTTCTCAATACTTAATCCTTAAGTAGGGGTGTAGACATTCCTGTTTTGTTAGACTAAGTAGAGTGGAGTAAATCTAAAATTCACAGTACCAAGGTATGACTGTACTATTTTTACATAACAAGATGATCCTCAAAGTGTGGAAAGGACTATATGAAGTGATAAAAAATGAAGTGAGCAGAATCAAGATAAAAATGAAATATGTATTGTATGAAAACACATGAACAATCCATATCATACAACCTATCACCTTTGTGAAAGTGGATGGGTGGGAGAGAAAGAATGTGGATTGCAATGTCTGAAAATGTTTATTAAAAATTATATTATATGTAATCTGGATAAGAAAAAAAGCATAATGTCTTTGTAACCTTAGGCATTTAATTTAACCTCTCAGTGCTTTAGGCAACTTTTCTTAAAGTTGTATTTTGCAGAGAAGGTGCTAATTTTTATTGGTAGGTGTTTTCTCATCTGGGATTTTCCTTTAACAGTGAAATGACAAGTCAAGTCTGAATCCTAATCCGTATCCAAATTGCTTTCAACAATCCGGCACTACACTTACTATAGTGGTCAAACTCATATAAGTATGATGATTAAATTATAAGCAGACTGTGGCATTTTAACAAAGCAAACTTGCCCTGCAGTTCCAGTCATGTTACCTAATCAATGATTACATTAAAGAAAATGACAGCAATGAGTTAATGAATATAAAAATTGTTAGGATGCAGGTGAATCAATGCCTTTGGGAAAATGTTTGGTTGTTTTCCTAAAAACATCAGTAAAAGAAAATAAGTTTAAAACAATTAATTTGGCAGAAAAACAATTTTAATAGGAAAAAAAGAAAGGCAATCCCACTTATACACTAAAACATAAATCTTGAAAATGAATGGAGAGATTAATAAATTTGCAAGTAAAAAAAGTAATGAACTAATAAACACAACTGGGTACTGGTTTCATGAAAAAATAAATGAATAAAATAGATAAAATGTTTATTAATTTTATTTAATAATAAAGAAAATAATATTATCAGTACCAAAAATAAGAAAAGAGTGTGCTCAACCCCAACTAGTATAAAATGAAAATAATTATGAGGATATATTTTGCCCAATTATATTCCAGTAATAATTGGTGATATAATAGATGAACATTTGAAAAAAAATATGAATTTTCCCTAATTACAGATGAGGAAATATAATATTTAAATAACCCTACCTTAGAAAAAAGTCAATGGGCCACAAATTGCTTCCCTAAGAAAAAATTCCCACAACCAGATTCATACACAAGGTCATTTTAAGCAACATTAAGGAACATTTAATACCAATACTGTATAAACTATTATTTAGTTTATTATTACCTATTAGAAAAAATAAGTAAAGAAGGAGGCCCAACAATTTTTTGATGTGTTTTTGACAGTGGTGTGATTTTTATACCAAAGCCATAGTATAGATTGATTTCCCTATTGAATATTGATGCAAAAATTCAAACTAAATGTGCCTAAGGAGATTATGCAATAGAAGTCACAGAACTATACTAAGAATAGACAGGATTTATACCAGCAATGCAGGAGTGCTCCAAGATATGGGAAACTACCCCCATAACTGACCATATCAGGAAAAAAAAACAACAAAAATAGTTATATCAATAGAAACAAAAAATATTTTTTAACAAATAGAATAGTGCTTTTTATTGAAATCTTGGACTTCACAGGAATAAATTGAGTCTTTCTTAAAAAAGTAGTATCTATCTAAAACCAAGAGCAAGCATTATATATAAACTAGAAGCTTTCTCAATAAGATCAGTGGTGAAGCAAAGACATTCATTACCACTTCTATTATTCAATAATATATTAAAAATGCTAACTATTACCGAAGCACCACACACACCAGGAGTCTCATGCATGGTGGTGTCTCCCAAGTTCCTCTCTCAGATTCCAGGCTGCTGTTTTATTGCTTCTTCTGAAGCATGGTTTGCTGTGAGCTTAGTGAAGTACCTATGATTAAGCATTTCAGCCTGCCCAGGTCAGCAGGGTCCAATTGTCTGCCCCAAGTGAAGTATCCTGCTTCTCCCCAACCCAACTTTCCATGAAGCAGTTTCTGGACTTTGCATCTGTGAATGTATGTAAAAAGACCTAATTTATGTTTTTGCTGCAAGAGTTGTCAGTTGGATTGGCAAACAATGAAAGAAATAAGCCTTCTTCCAGATAATCTTCTTAGAACACTTTCAGTTCTACTGCCACAGAAATGGTACATTTAAAGTCTATGGAAATGACTTAATTTTAAGGATGAAAGTGCTGAAGTTAATAAAGCTGTTTATGACTTTACAGATACTGTGATAAGAATCCAGGAATCCACATAATGTCATTCCTATCTTGTCTCAGAGAATGATTGAATACAAGAAAATCTTTTTTGTAGGTCCAGAAACTGGCCAGAATATACAATATTTTTTGGATTGCTTTTACATGAGTTACATTTCAATAAGAATTCTACTCAACAACATTCCTTACTATTTGCTGGAAAAAGAAAAGAAAACTCAGCTCATCAAAACACACTGGAAACATTAATCCAAAGTATAATGCTGTTGAAATATTTATAGATGGTTCTTTACAGAATTAGAACTTGAAGAATTAAATGCAAAATCACCAAGAATTTCCAGTGCAAGTGGTTTAGGTACCATCTCATCTTCATCTTATAGCATCTAAAAAATTCAAAAATGTAACAATAGTAACTATGGGACACCGTGCTAACAAATATGTTAATCCTTTTTTTCAGGTCCATGTATAGGTTATAAAGGTTTGATCAATGATCCTGAAGGTAGTATTACTCTGAGAAAAACTGATGCATCATTTTCAATTCAACATATATATCAACTATTACCTGAACTCATGGTAAGATATCTCTAGTTGTGCTCCTGAACGGGCTTTGACTACAGATTACCCATCCCTTGGCTTCATATATGGCATTTTTTAAATTATATTTTATTTGATCATTTCCAAGCATTATTCATTAAAGACATAGATCATTTTCTTTTCCTCCCCCCAACCCCCATAGCCAACGCGTAAATCCACTGGGCATTACATGTTTTCTTGATTTGAACCCATTGCTATGTTGATAATATTTGCATTAGAGTGTTCATTTAGAGTCTCTCCTCTGTCATGTCCCCTCAACCGCTGTATTCAGCCAGTTGCTTTTCCTCAGTGTTTCCACTCGCATAGTTTATCCTTTGCTTATGAATAGTGTTTTTTTCTCCTAGATCTCTGCAAATTGTTCAGGGACATTAGACCACCACTAATGGAGGAGTCCATTACGTTCGATTATACCACCGTGTATTAGTCTCTGTGTACAATGTTGTCCTGGTTCTGCTCCTCTCGCTCTGCATCAGTTCCTGGAGGTTGTTCCAGTCTCCATTGAATTCCTCCACTTTATTATTCCTTTTAGCACAATAGTATTCCATCACCAACATATACCACAATTTGTTCAGCCATTCCCCAATTGATGGGCATCCCCTCGTTTTCCAGTTTTGGGCCACCACAAAGAGCGCAAGTATGAATATTTTTGTACAAGTCTTTTTGTCCATTATCTCTTTGGGGTACAGACCCAGCAGTGCTATGGCTGGATCAAAGGGTAGATATTCTTTTGTCGCTGTAAACCTCAAAATTCCTTAGACTTATAAATGTTGGAAATTTCACCATTGGGATATTTCATACTTGGAAAATTTCTTACTGATAGTCTATTGGAATGGGAACTCCATTGGCATGGGAGGTTCCTTCTCTTCCCTTCTTGAGATTACTTTAGGACAGAAACCCTTTGCTGAACAATGGAAAGGACTTTGACCTATGCTTAAGCATAGAACAGGAATTTCTTTGAGTCTTGATTGATTTAGAATTGATACAATGGAGATACTCCACCCTATTCAGTCCTAATAGGATTGAGTAAGGGCTGCAGCCTAGATCAAAATTTAATTATTCCAATCTCTACCATACTCAAGTTAACAGGATTTAGAAAGGGCTGTAACAAAGGAGTATAGATTTAATCATTTGAAAATATGACCTTCAACAGACATGTGCAAAAAGCCAGAAACCTCTGGGCGGTCCTGGGTTAAGCGAGAGCCTCCATTGACAGGGAAATTGATGAAGAGTGATTGGTAGATGTGAGGACTGAGGGGAGGCAACTTGGATGGTTTCCTTAAAGATAGGAGGGTCTGGAGACTCGTGGTGGGGGAGGTGGTGTTTTTTTGGGTCGGTGTTGTTCCTGGGCTCGGAGGAAGCTTGCTCTGAAGGAAGCTGAAGGTGGGGGCCTCTGAGACTGTTTCTCCATTTTGGACACGTGAGTAATAGGGACTGATCTCCTTTCTTTGCCCCAGCTATCTAAGGGCTTGGGCCTTTTGGCCCAGCCTAAACAGAAGGGGTATTTAAGCCCTATTCCCTTCTCTCCCCTTTCTCTCTCTATATATATCTCTAATTCCTTTCTTGCTCCTATTGTAATTAAACTCCAAAAAAAGGCTGACGGCTGACTTGAGTTTTCATTTAGGAATTACATAGCTGATTCCTTGGCGACCTTAAATTAATATATATCAGTCTTTTAAAGTGATTCCCTTGTAACATTGTGGCGACCACGAAGGGACTCTAAAGAATCCTCTCAATAAAACTTTTTCCTTGCCTTTTTACTATACTGTTTCACCACTTAGTCCTTTTTTTTTAACAAAAAACTTGGCTTAAAGACACAGCTGCTAGAACACGTGAGTATAAAAAACTTTTTCTCTTTTCTCCTTAAGTTAAATTGGAATCAGCAGTTTTTTCTTTTTCTTCCCTTTAATCTTAAGGGACAGCTGGGTAGCTCAGCAGATTGAGAGCCATCCCTAGAGGCAGAAGGTCCTGGGTTCAAATCGGACCTCAGATACTTCCCAGCTGTGTGACTCTGATAGACAGAAAACAGCTGTTTTTAAATCTCAGCAACAGGACTCTAAAGTCCTGGCTGGAAGAACTGTTTCTAAATATCCTTTCCCTTAAGGAACAACTTCCTGGATTAAAAAAAAAAAAAAAAACCCTGTGGAAAGTTTGTTGCTTTGCCCTGCTCCCCACGTGTTTTGTGAAATTACAAAATATACATATAAAAATGAGTACTACATTCTTTGACAATTATATGGCAGCTGAAGAAGTAGGGGCATTGAGGAATGAAGGATACCTCCAAATTTTTATATTAATAGGTACTGTCATTTTTGTACTCCTCAATACTATATTTAGAGATGAAAAAATAAAAAATATTGAGGATAAAATAAAACAAAATGAGGATAAAATAAAACAAAATGAGGATAAAATAAAACAAAATGAGGATAAAATAAAACAAAATGAGGATAAAATAGAAAATATTGAGGATAAAATAGAAAATGTTGAGGATAAAATAGAAAAAAATGAGGATAAAATAGAAAATGTTGAGGATAAAATAGAAAAAAATGAGGATAAAATAGAAAAAATTGAGGATACAATAGAAAAAATTGAGGATACAATAGAAAAAATTGAGGATAAAATAGGAAATATTGAGAATAAAATAGAAAAACTTGAGGATAAAATAGGAAATATTGAGAATAAAATAGGAAATATTGAGGATAAAATGGGAGATATGGAAGATAAAATAGGAAAAATTGAGGAAAAAATGCAAGCCCAATTAGAAGATCTAAAATGTTTCTTACAGGATCAATGGGCAAACACCCACTCTACCAGAAACAGACCTGTTTCTGAACCTTTGAATGAGGAAATTTCCTTCCCTGAAATAGAGATGGACAACACCTTCCCTATAGCCCAGTTAACAGATTGCTTCTCTCGTGCAGTGCAAATCTTGTCTGAATTTAATCCCCAAAACCCTTCCCCTGCAATCCCAGCTTCTCATGTTCCTTCTCCTACAGAAAACCAAATTCCAATGCAAGGGAGATCTTGTCCTCCTAGAGAAACCTGTCCTTGTCAAACTGACCCACAGGTGCAAAATTCAACTAGAGGCCTGTTTCCTCTAAGAGAAGTACCTGAAATAGGACGAAATGGGGATGTGGTGACTTTAAGACATAGGATACCGTTTACTCCCCAAGAAATAAATGAATTTACACGAAATATCCCCACATATGAACAAGATCCTTTTCTAGTAACAAAAAAGATGGGAGACATATTTTTTCAATATAATCCGTCTTACAAGGACGTTGAGAGCTTACTACAGGCTTTTTTAAGTGAACGTGAAAAAAATAAAATAATTGCTCATGTCAACAAAACCCGGGGGCGTAATGCAGCACATTGGCCATCTCAGGATCCCGAATGGGACTATAATAATCCTGAGGACTATCTACAACTATACCGTTGTAGAGAGGCCATCCTCACAGCCATGAAGGAATGTGCGGACAGTACAGATAAGTGGATGGAACTGGAAAAAATTAAGCAAAAGGAAAACGAAACACCCTCCAGATTTATGGACAGAATTATCGAGTTTGGGGACAGATACTTAGATTGGGACTTAAATAAAGAGAATAGTTTAAGACAAGTTAGAAGAATCTTTGTAAATAATTCATGCAAAGTAATTAAAAATTATTTTAAAACACAATGCCCAAGATGGTCAGATATGGACCTTGAAGAATTGCGAAAAACAGCTATATATGTTTTTAAGGGAAACGAAGAAAAGGAGAAAGAGAATAATGATGACATGGAGGAAATGAAGAAAAAAATGAAATGTGTAATAGATAGGATAACTAAATTAGAAAGTGGGCATGATAATGAACCAACGACAATTGCCCCTCTCCAGAAATCCAATTATCAATCCATTACTTGCCACTTCTGTGAGAAGAAGGGCCACAAAATGATGGAATGTAGAACCTTTCTTAAGATGTTTGGAAGGAATACACAGTTTAATAATGGTTTTAGAAATAATAACTATAGAAATTATGATAATGGTTATAGAAACCAGAATTCTAGAAATTATAATAATGACTATGGAAATAACTATAATGAATATAGAAATAAGAACTTTAGAAACCAGAATTATAGAAATAGGAATTGGAAATTTAATGACAATGTTCCAATTAAAGAAAATTATAATGAAAATGAACAACAACAATATATGAGAAATGGAGCTCGTCCAAAAAATGCTCGAGGTGCTAATGAACCTCAGAGAGGTGCCCTTCAGGAGGGTGCCCAGGGAACTTCCCAGTATAATGAAGATGATTCTTCTTAGATTGTATTGACTTTGTTGATATTAATTAACCTTTTTCAGTTTTTTTTTTCTCCTCTCCAAATAGTAGGAAAGATGAATAAAGAACTTCACCATTTGAGATGCTTTTTGGACATCCGCCTATACAGGCTAAGCCTTCCTCCCCGGCTTATACATCGCTATTAGGGGGAGATATTACTATTGCTTCCTATATACAGGAGTTACAGCACAAACTACGTGAACTTCATGAATCCGGAGCTGCAGTACAAGCTGGACCATTAGACTTTTCTCTGCATGACCTGAACCCAGGAGATAAAGTTTATATCAAGAATTTCAAGCGAACTGGAGCAACTGAACCTTCATGGGAAGGACCATTCCAAATATTATTAACTACTCCAACATCTATAAAGATTGGAGAAAGAGACTCTTGGATTCACTGCTCACATGTGAAGAAAGCATCTTCTGCTGAGACTGATTGACTCTATCTTATCATATGAATTGTGACTCTATCTTATCATAAGAATTGGAGATAATAATCCATAGACAAATGGATGCTGTTTTTTTTCAAGAATATATTGAATTACTGATTTTTTTTCTTATTTCTTTTCTTTTATTTTTTTTATCAGAATATTTGATTTTTTCTCATTTTTTGTACTGAAGGTACACATAATTAATACTAATATTATTTTTTCCCTGCAGTAATACAAGTTAATATATATACTCTTGCTATAATATCAATATATGCCTAAAAGCTTTAAACTATGGGAACCTGCCATTTATTGATAAAATATTATAGAACTGTGATTAATGTTTGTGTCTGATTCCAGGAAAAGGGATAAAAACAAGGAGCACAGACTAAACCTGAATAGTGCCAATAGAGCACACAAAAAATATTAAAGTGAGACTCGAGGTTGCGACGCTTAACTTATGTTTAAGTTGTAGGACTTCCTTGTATCTACACTCTTTTCGAAATACTCAAACAAGTACAAAGCTTGACTATCATGCTGGCTCCCTATATCCCTGAGGAAAAAAATCAGACAAGGGAATGACATTTCCCCATCAAAATAGAATTCTAATTCTTTCCTTCTTATATTATGGCAACTTCCTGTAGTGTTGGCTACAAATGGCTAAGTGAAATATTACTGCATTCTGTCCTACATACTTGTGGGATAGAAATTACTTTAAACTGGACCTATACAAGGTCTATTTTGAATTTTTCTTATGTTTTTGATTATTTTTCTATTCTTTTGATAATTGACACACACACCCCCATAACTGAACATTGCATTCTGAGCTAAACTTGATATTTTTTTTTAATACTTACTTCAGGGGGGATTGTATTTTAATTTAAAATCTAAGAATTTTTGAATTTTTTTTGTTTGAGATTTTATTTTTATAAAAATCCAAGACTTTTGTTTAAGATTTTACTTTTATAAAAAATTCAAAGATTTTGATTTTGTTCAAGAAAAGATCTTCAAGAAAGAAGCTTGAAACTTTTATATCCAGAGAATGAACTGTTGCAGAAAGATGCCAAAAACCTACACTTCATCAAGAAGATCAAGAATGAACTTTGGATGTGATTGATTGGACTGAACTTTTGATTGAACATTTATTGTAACATTTATGCCAAAAGGGACTGCCCCTAATTTGGCTTTCTGTCAATGCGCCTAGCAAACATTGGTTTTGCTTTCTTTTCTTTTCTATTTCCTCTCTCACTATTCTAATTTCTCTTAGAAAATTGAATATTGTGTATATCTTTAGTTAGAAGTGAATTTAGAACTACAAAATGATTATGTTAAATGATCAATGGGGAGACTAGTCTCCCAATGATCATCAGGGGGGATTGTAAACCTCAAAATTCCTTAGACTTATAAATGTTGGAAATTTCACCATTGGGATATTTCATACTTGGAAAATTTCTTACTGATAGTCTATTGGAATGGGAACTCCATTGGCATGGGAGGTTCCTTCTCTTCCCTTCTTGAGATTACTTTAGGACAGAAACCCTTTGCTGAACAATGGAAAGGACTTTGACCTATGCTTAAGCATAGAACAGGAATTTCTTTGAGTCTTGATTGATTTAGAATTGATACAATGGAGATACTCCACCCTATTCAGTCCTAATAGGATTGAGTAAGGGCTGCAGCCTAGATCAAAATTTAATTATTCCAATCTCTACCATACTCAAGTTAACAGGATTTAGAAAGGGCTGTAACAAAGGAGTATAGATTTAATCATTTGAAAATATGACCTTCAACAGACATGTGCAAAAAGCCAGAAACCTCTGGGCGGTCCTGGGTTAAGCGAGAGCCTCCATTGACAGGGAAATTGATGAAGAGTGATTGGTAGATGTGAGGACTGAGGGGAGGCAACTTGGATGGTTTCCTTAAAGATAGGAGGGTCTGGAGACTCGTGGTGGGGGAGGTGGTGTTTTTTTGGGTCGGTGTTGTTCCTGGGCTCGGAGGAAGCTTGCTCTGAAGGAAGCTGAAGGTGGGGGCCTCTGAGACTGTTTCTCCATTTTGGACACGTGAGTAATAGGGACTGATCTCCTTTCTTTGCCCCAGCTATCTAAGGGCTTGGGCCTTTTGGCCCAGCCTAAACAGAAGGGGTATTTAAGCCCTATTCCCTTCTCTCCCCTTTCTCTCTCTATATATATCTCTAATTCCTTTCTTGCTCCTATTGTAATTAAACTCCAAAAAAAGGCTGACGGCTGACTTGAGTTTTCATTTAGGAATTACATAGCTGATTCCTTGGCGACCTTAAATTAATATATATCAGTCTTTTAAAGTGATTCCCTTGTAACATCGCCCTTTGGGCAAAGTTCCAAATTGCCAGCCAGAATGGTTGGATCAGTTCACAACTCCACCAGCAATCAATTAATGTCCCAAATCTGCCACATCCCCACCAGCATTCATTACTTTCCTTTGCTGTTATGTTAGCCAATCTGCTAGGTGTGAGGCGATACCTCAGAGTTGTTTTGATTTGCATCTCTCTGATTATAAGAGATTTAGAACACTTCTTCATGTGCTTGTTAATAGTTTGGATTTCTTTATCTGAGAACTGACTATCCATGTCCCTTGCCCAATTATCAATGGGAGAATGGCTTGATTTTTTGTACAATTGATTTAGCTCTTTATAAATATGAGTAATTAACCTTTGTCAGAGGTTTCTAAGAAGATTTTTTCCCAATTTGTTGTTTCCATTCTGATTTTAGTTACATTGGTTTTGTTTGTAAAAAAGCTTTTTAGTTTGATGTAGTCAAAATTATTTATTTTACATTTTGTGATTCTTTCTATGTCCTCTTGGTTTTAAAGCCTTTCCCCTCCCAAAGGTCTGACATGTATACTATTCTGTGTTTACCCAATTTACTTATGGTTTCCTTCTTTATGTTTAAGTCACTCACCCATTTTGAATTTATCTTGGTGCAGGGTGTGAGGTGTTTATCTATTCCTAGTCTCTCCCACACTGTCTTCCAATTTTCCCAGCAGTTTTTATCGAATAGTGGATTTTTGTCCCAAAAGCTGGGATCTTTGGGTTTATTGTATAATGTCTTGCTGAGGTCGCTTTCCCCCAGTCTATTCCACTGATCTTCCTTTCTGTTTCTTAGCCAGTACCAAATTGTTTTGATGACTAATATAGTTTAAGGTCAGGGAATGCAAGGCCCCCATCATATGTGTTTTTTTTCATTATTTCCCTGGATATCCTTGATCTTTTGTTCTTCCAAATGAAATTTGGTATGTTTTTTTTCTAAACCAGTGAAGAAGTGTTTTGGTAGTTCAATGGGTATGGCACTAAATAGATGAATAAGTTTGGGTAGGAAGGCCATTTTTATTATATTGGCTCATCCTATCCATGAGCAGTTAATGTTTTTCCAATTGCTCAAGTC
Organism: Monodelphis domestica; assembly: GCF_027887165.1. Lineage (NCBI taxonomy): Eukaryota > Metazoa > Chordata > Mammalia > Didelphimorphia > Didelphidae > Monodelphis > Monodelphis domestica. Next base: position 202,394,485 of record NC_077233.1, read on the forward strand.
TAGTTTTAGTTGTGTGGAGAGTATTTTGTAGTTGTGTTCATATAGTTCCTGTGTTTGTCTCGGGAGGTAGATTCCTAGGTATTTTATTTTGTCTAAGGTGATTTTGAATGGGATTTCTCTTTCTAGTTCTTGCTGCTGAGCTGTGTTGGAGATAAATAGAAAAGCTGATGATTTATGTGGGTTTCTTTTGTATCCTGCAACTTTGCTAAAGTTGTTGATTATTTCAATTAGCTTTTTGGTTGAATCTCTAGGATTCTTTAAGTAGACCATCATGTCATCTGCAAAGAGTGATAACTTGGTCTCCTCCTTGCCTATTTTGATGCCTTCAATTTCTTTTTTCTTCTCTAATTGCTACTGCTAGTGTTTCTAGTACAATGTCGAATAGTAGAGGTGATAATGGGCATCCATGTTTCACTCCTGATCTTATTGGGAATGTGTCTAGTTTATCCCCATTGCAGATGATATTAGCTGATGGTTTTAGATATATATTGTTTATTATTTTTTGGAATGACTCTTCTATTCCTATGCTTTCTAGTGTTTTTAGTAGGAATGGGTGTTGTACTTTATCAAATGCTTTTTCTGCGTCTATTGAGATAATCATGTGGTTCTTGATGGTTTGCTTGTTCATGTGGTAAATTATGTGGATGGTTTTCCTAATATTGAACCAGCCCTGCATCCCTGGCATAAATCCTACTTGATCATGGTGAATGATCCTTCTGATCACTTGCTGGAGTCTTTTTGCTAGTATCCTATTTAAGATTTTTGCATCTATATTCATTAGGGAGATTGGTCTATAGTTTTCTTTCTCTGTTTTTGACCTGCCTGGTTTTGGAATCAGTACCATGTTTGTGTCGTAAAAGGAGTTTGGTAGAACTCCCTCTTTGCTTATTATGTCAAATAGTTTGCATAGTATTGGGATAAACTGTTCTCTGAATGTTTCATAGAATTCACTGGTGAATCCATCAGGCCCTGGGGATTTTTTCTTAGGAAGTTCTTTGATGGCTTGTTAGATTTCATTTTCTGATATGGGATTATTTAAGAATTCTATTTCCCCTTCTGTTAGTCTAGGCAGTTTGTATTTTTGTATATATTCATCCATATCCCCTAAATTGGTGTATTTATTGCCATATTATTGGGCAAAGTAATTTCTAATGATTGCCTTAATTTCATCTTCATTGGAGGTGCTGTCCCACTTTTCATCTTTAATTCTGTTAATTTGCTTTTCTTCTTTCCTTTTTTTAATTAGATTGACCAGTACTTTGTCTATTTTGTTTGTTTTTCCAAACTACCAGCTTCTTGTCTTATTTATTAAATCAATAGTACTAACACTTTCGATTTTATTTATTTCTCCCTTAATTTTTAGGATTTCTAGTTTGGTTTTGTGCTGGGAATTTTTAATTTGATTGCTTTCGAGTTTTTTCATTTGCATTTCCAATTGATTGATCTCTGCTCTCCCTAATTTGTTAATATAAGCATTCAGGGATATGAATTTACCTCTGATTACTGCTTTGGCTGCATCCCAAAAGGTTTGAAAGGATGTCTTGCCATTGTCATTTTCCTCGATGAAATTATTAATTGTTTCTATGATTTCTTTTTAACTAAACAATTTTGGAGAATCATATTGTTTAATTTCCAATTAGTTTTAGATTTGATTTTCCATGTACCATTACTAATCATTATTTGTATTGCCTTGTGATCTGAGAAGGCTGCATTCATTATTTCTGCTTTTCTGCATTTGTGTGCTATATTTCTGTGACCTAATGTATGGTCAATTTTTGTGAATGTGCCATGTGGTGCTGAGAAGAAGGTGTATTCCTTTTTATCCCTATTTAGTTTTCTCCATATGTCCATTAATTCTCATTTTTCTAAGATGTCATTCACTTCTTTTACCTCTTTCTTATTTATTTTTTGATTTGATTTATCTAAATTTGATAATGGTTGGTTTAAGTCTCACACTAATATGGTTTTACTGTCTATTTCTTCCTTCAATTCTCCTCATTTCTCCATTAGAAATTTGGGTGCTATATTATTTGGTGCATACATGTTGATTAATGATATTTCCTCATTGTCTAAAGTTCTTTTTAACAAAATATAATTACCTTCCCTATCCCTTTTGATCAGGTCTATTTTTGCTTTTGCTTTATCAGATATCATGATTACCACTCCTGACTCCTTTCTGTCAGTTGAGGCCCAGGAGGTCTTACTCCATCCTTTAATTCTGACCTTGTGAGTGTCAACCCACCTCATGTGTGTTTCTTGAAGACAACATATGGTAGGGTTTTAGATTCTAATCCATTCTGCTATTCGTCTACGTTTTATGGGTGAGTTCATCCCATTCACGTTCAAAGTTATGACCGTCATTTGTGGACTCCCTGGCATTTTGATATCCTTCCCTAATTCTAAACTTTTCTTCTTCGGCTCTACCTTTTAGTACAGTGATTTACTTTGAATCAGTCCCCCTTGTCCCCTCCCTTGATGTTTCCCTTTTTAGTCCCTCCCTTTTTGTTCCCTCCCCCTACCCCCTCTCTTTCCCTCCCTTTTTGTTCTCCCTCTCCCCCCTCCCCCCCTTGGGTTTCCCTTCTCCCTACCCTTGTTGGGTAAGATAGAATTCAAGATCCCAATGGATCTGGATGTTTTTCCCTCTCAGAGTTGATTTCCCTGAGATTAAGGTTTAAGTAAAAAACCCTCTCTTCCTCTCCTTCTTATAGGAGTTTTCTTCCCCTCCCCTTCCCATGTGAATCTTTGTGTGAGAAAGATTATTCTATTTGGTCTTTACCCTCTATTTATACATTACTTTTCCCCCACATGTTAGTATACATAGATTGATATAAATGTAGTCCTTATAGAAGAGAGTTTGGGTAAAAGAAAAAGATAACATTTTTCTCCTTTCCCCTTTCCTTAATATTTACCTTTTCAGGTATTCCTTGCTCTTTGTTTTTGGTATCAAACTTTCCACAGAGCTCTGGTATTTTCTTTGCAAAAAGTTGGAAATCTTCTATTTTGTTGAATGCCCATACTTTCCCTTGGAAGTATATAGTCAGTTTTGCTGGATAGCTGATTCTTGGTTGAAGACCCAGCTGTCTTGCCTTTCTGAAGATCATGTTCCATGCCTTACAATCATTCAGAGTAGAACTTGTAAGGTCTTGTGTGACCGTGATTGGCATTCCTTTATATCTAAATTGTCTTTTTCTGGCTTCCTGTAGGATTTTTTCTTTTGTTTGAGAGCTTTGGAATTTGGCAATTACATTCCTGGGAGTTGTCTTTTAGGGGTTTAGTGTAGAAGGTGTTCTGTGAGCTCTGTCAGTGTCTGTATTACCCCCTTCTTCTAGAATCTCTGGGCAATTTTCTTTGATTATATCTTGTATCACGATGTCGAGTTTGGTGTTTATTTCTGGCTTTTCTGGAAGTCCAATCATTCTTAAATTATCTCTTCTCCCTCTATTTTCCAGATCTTTCACCTTGTGTGACAAGGGAATCACTTTAAAAGACTGATATATATTAATTTAAGGTCGCCAAGGAATTCAGCTATGTAATTCCTAAACGAAAACTCAAGTCAGCAGTAAATCTTTTATGGAGTTTAATTACAATAGGAGTAAGAAAGGAATTAGAGATAGAGAGAGAGAAAAAGGGAGAGAAGGGAATAGGGTTTAAATACCCCTTCTGTTTAGGCTGGGCCAAAAGGCCCAAGCCCTTAGATAGCTGGGGCAAAGAAAAAAGATCAATCCCTATTACTCACGTGACCAAAATGGAGAAACAGTCTCAGAGGCCCCCACTTTCAGCTTCCTTCAGAGCAAGCTTCTCAGAGCCCACACGAACCACACCGACCAACTTCTCAACCACCCTCGAGTCTTCAGACCCCCCTGATCTTTAAGGAAACCATCCAAGTTGCCTCCCCTCAGTTCTCACATATACCAATCACTGTCCATCAATTTCCCTGTGCCAATGGAGGCTCTAGCTTAACCCAGGACCGCCCAGAGGCTTTGCACATGTCTGTTGAAGGTCATAATTTTCAAATGATTAAATCTTAGCTCCTTTGCTACAGCCCTTTCTAAATCCTGTTACCCTGAGTAGGGTAGAGATTGGAATAATTAAATTTTGATCTAGGCTGCAGCCCTTACTCAATCCTGTTAGGACTGAATAGGGTGGAGATTGATTCCAAGTATCTCCATTGTATCAATTCTAAAATCAATCATGACTCAAAGAAATTCCTGTTCTATGCTTATTCATAGGTCAAAGTCCTTTCCATTGTTCAGCAAAAGGTTTCTGTCCTAAAGTAATCTTAAGAAGGGAAGAGAAGGAACCTTCCATGCCAATGGGGTTCCCATTCCAATAGACTTTCAGTAAGAAATTTTCCAAGTATGAAATATCCCAATGGTGAAATTTCCAAAATTTATAAGTCTAAGGAATTTTGAGGTTTACAAACCCCCCTGATGATCATTGGGAGACTAGTCTCCCCATTGATCATTTAACATAATCATTTTGTAGTTCTAAATTCACTTCTAACTAAAGATATTCACAATATTCAATTTTCTAAGTAAAGTTAGAATAGTGAGAGAGGAAATAGAAAAGAAAAGAAAGCAAAACCAATGTTTGCTAGGCGCATTGACAGAAAGCTAAATTAGGGGCAGTCCCTTTTGACATAAATGTGTACAGTTACAATAAATGTTCAATCAAAAGTTCAGTCCAATCAATCACATCCAAAGTTCATTCTTGATCTTCTTGATGAAGTGTAGGTTTTCAGCATCTTTCTGCAACAGTTCATTCTCTGGATATAAAAGTTTCAAGCTTCTTTCTTGAAGATCTTTTCTCGAACAAAATCAAAATCTTTGAATTTTTTATAAAAGTAAAATCTTAAACAAAATTCTTGGATTTTTTCAAAAATTCAATTCAAAAAATTCTTAGATTTTAAATTAAAATACAATCCCCCCTGAAGTAAGTATTTAAAAAAAATATCAAGTTTAGCTCAGAATACAATGTTCAGTTATGGGGTTGTATGTGTCAATTATCAAAAGAATAGAAAAATAATCAAAAACACAAGAAAAATTCAAAATAGACCTTGTATAGGTCCAGTTTAAAGTAATTTCTATCCCACAAGTATGTAGGACAGAATGCAGTAATATTTCACTTAGCCATTTATAGCCAACACTACAGGAAGTTGCCATAATATAAGAAGGAAAGAATTAGAATTCTATTTTGATGGGGAAATGTCATTCCCTTGTCTGATTTTTTCCTCAGAGATATAGGGAACCAGCATGATAGTCAAGCTTTGTACTTGTTTGATTACTTCGAAAAGAGTGTAGATACAAGGAAGTCCTACGACTTAAACACAAGTTAAGCGTCGCAACCTCGAGTCTCACTTTAATATTTCTTGTGTGCTCTATTGGCACTATTCAGGTTTAGTCTGTGCTCCTTATTTTTATCCCTTTTCCTGGAATCAGACACAAACATTAATCACAGTTGTTTAATATTTTATCAATAAATGGCAGGTTCCCATATTTTAAAGCTTTTAGTCATATATTGATATTATAGCAAGAGTATATATATTAACTTGTATTACTGCAGGGAAAAATATTAATACTAATTATGTGTACCTTCAGTACAAAAAATGAGAAAAAAACAAATATTCTGATAAAAAATAAAAGAAAAGAAATAAGAAAAAATAAGAAAAAAACAGTAATTCAATATATTCTTGAGAAAAAAAAAACAGCATCCATTTGTCTATGGATTATTACTCACACTAGAGCAGGGGCAGACATGATAGCCTTTTTTAAATCTGATAGAGCTGACAAGTATTCAGGCTCTAATTTGAGGGGTTCAGGAACCGAATCCTTTGTTAATGCTATAAGGGGTTTAGTGATTTCCCCATAGCAAGGAATACATTGTCTACAAAACCCTGTTGCTCCTAAAATTGCTCTCAGCTGTTTCTTAGTGGTAGGAGCACTTGATTTTTGAATGTTCTCAATTCATTTTGGAGAAATATAACGAGCACCCACAGTCAAGATGATTCCTAAATATTCTACTTTTTGGAGACACCATTGAACTTTATCCTTAGAGATTTTATGTCCTCTTTTGTGCAATTCCAAAAGAAGGTGTTTGCTATCTTCTTGACATGTTTTTGCATCTGTTGAAGCCAAGAGTAGATCATCTACATATTTGATTAATTTGCGATTTTTAAATGTTATATTGTCTATGTCTTGGCTCAAAATTTGCCCAAATAAGCCCGGACTTTCGATATAACCCTGTGGCAGCCGACACCAGGTATATTGTGATCCCTTCCAGGTGAAAGCAAAAATATGCCTGGAGTTTTCATGTATTGGTATGGAAAAGAAAGATGAACACAAGTCTACTACTGTAAAGTATTTACCTGTGCTAGGAATAGATGAAATAATAGTATGTATGTTAGAAACTACGGAGTGTCTCTTTATAACGTGATTATTCACTGCCCTTAGATCCTGTACGAATCTTTAGATGTGCTTGCCATAGGGCCCTTTTTTTTGTTTATTTTAATTGGCAGGATGGGCGTGTTGTATTTGCAAGGGATTATTATTCCCTGTTCTATTAATGAGTTAATAACTGGTGTAATACCCTCAATTGCCTCCTTTGAGAGGGGATACTGAGGGATAGAAGGAGGTGGGCTAGATTTAGTTTTTATCTGCACAGGAACAGCAGATTTAATTAAGCCTACATCAGAAGAAGATGTGGCCCAAAGAGACTCCGATATATCTTTAGGTATTTCAAAAATGGAAGGTTCTTTTGCCTCCTGGTTTTCCGAGAGAAGTACAGGGAGTAAATTTAAAGATTCCTCTGGTACTTCTAATGATAATGAGCCATCTGGGGAGCAGGTTATTGTGGCTCTGAGTTTGCATAGAAGGTCCCTCCCCAGAAAATTTAAAGGGGAGTCAGGCATCAAAAGGAAGGAGTGTTGTACCTCTAGGGGTCCTACAGACACCATTCTAGGAGGAAGTCTTTTAACTCTTTGGGTTATTCCTGATACTCCCATTACATTCTCTGAGCCAACAGAATAACATTGTAAATCAGGTGTTCTCTTTAATACAGACCAGGAAGATCCAGTGTCTAATAGACAATCATAATAGGTGTTACCCACCTTTAAGGTAACATGGGGTTCATTAGTATGGGGGGGCAGTGGATAGGGACAACGGGTAGTAGGACATCAGGGTCCGGGAAATCAAAAGTTGTATCCTCTGAATCCTGTGCCCCAGCCCCCCCACCCCAGACACCATCATTGTGTTTGGGGTATTCCTTGGGCACCCCCCTGAAGGGCACCTCTCTGAGGGTCATTAGTACCTTGAGTATTTTTTGGACAAGCGCCATTTCTTATATATTGTTGTTGAGTATTATCATTATAATTTTCTTCAATTGGAGCATTGTCATTATTTTCCCAATTCCTATTTCTATAATTCTGGTTTCTAAAGTTCTTATTTCTATATTCATTATAGTTATTTCCATAGTTATTATTATAATATCTAGAATTCTGGTTTCTATAACCATTATCATCATTTCTATAGTTATTATTTCTAAAACCATTATTAAACTGTGTATTCCTTCCAAACATCTTAAGAAAGGTTCTACATTCCATCATTTTGTGGCCCTTCTTCTCACAGAAGTGGCAAGTAATGGATTGATAATTGGATTTCTGGAGAGGGGCAATTGTCGTTGGTTTATTATCATGCCCACATTCTAATTTAGTCATCCTAACTATTAAATATCTTATTTTTTTCTTCACTTCCTCCATGTCATCATTATTTTCTTCCTCCTTTTCCTTGTTTCGCTTTAAAACATATATAGCTGTTTTTCGCAATTCTTCAAGGTCCATCTTGGGCATTGTGTTCTAAAATAATTCTTAATTGCTTTGCAAGAGTTATTTACAAAGATTCTTCTAACTTGTCTTAAACTACTCTCTTTAGTTAAGTCCCAATCTAAGTATCTGTCCCCAAACTCGATAATTCTATCCATAAATCTAGAAGGTGTTTCTTCTTCCTTTTGCTTAATTGTTTCCAGTTCCATCCACTTATCTGTACTGTCTGCACATTCCTTCATTGCCGTGAGGATGGCCTCTCTACAACGGTATAGTTGTAGATAATCCTCAGGATTGTTATAGTCCCATTCAGGATCCTGAGATGGCCAATGTGCTGCATTACGCCCCTGGGTTTTGTTGACATGAGCAATTATTTTATTTTTTTACGTTCACTTAAAAAAGCCTGTAGTAGTTTCTCAATGTCCTTGTAAGATAGATTATACTGAAAAAATATGTCTCCCATCTTTTTTGTTACGAGAAAAGGATCTTGTTCATATGTGGGGATATTTCGTGTAAATTCATTTATTTCTTGGGGAGTAAACGGTATCCTATGTCTTAAAGTCACCACATCCCCATTCTGTCCTATTTCAGGTACTTCTCTTAGAGGAAACAGGCCTCTAGTTGAATTTTGTACCTGTGGGTCAGTTTGACAAGGACAGGTTTCTCTAGGAGGACAAGATCTCCTTTGCGTTAGAATTTGGTTTTCTGTAGGAGAAGGAACATGAGAAACTGGGATTGCAGGGGAAGGGTTTTGGGGATTAAATTCAGTCAAGATTTGCACTACACGAGAGAAGCAGTCTGTTAATTGGGCTATAGGGAAGGTGTTTTCCATCTCTATTTCAGGGAACGAAGTTTCCTCATTCAAAGGTTCAGAAACAGGTCTGTTTCTGGTAGAGTGGGTGTTTGCCCATTGATCCTGTAAGAAACATTTTAGATCTTCTAATTGGGCTTGCATTTTATCCTCAATTTTTTCTATTTTATCCTCAATATTTTTTTTATTTTAGCATCTCTAAATATAGTATTGATGGATACAAAAATGACAGTACCTATTAATATAAAAATTTGGAGGTATCCTTCATTCCTCAATGCCCCTAATTCTGCAGCTGCCATATAATTGTCAAAGAATGTAGTACTCATTTATATATATTTTGTAATTTCACAAAACACGTGGGGAGCAGGGGAAAGCAACAAACTTTCCACAGGGTTTTTTTTTTCTAATCCAGGAAGTTGTTCCTTAAGGGAAAGGATATTTAGAAACAGCTCTTCCAGCCAGGACTTTAGAGTCCTGTTGCTGAGATTTAAAACAGCTGTTTTCTGTCTATCAGAGTCACACAGCTGGGAAGTATCCGAGGTCCAATTTGAACCCAGGACCTTCTGTCTCTAGGCCTGGCTCTCAATCCGCTGAGCTACCCAGCTGTCCCTTAAGATTAAAGGGAAGAAAAAGAAAAAAAAACTGCTAATTCCAATTTAACTTAAGGAGAAAAGAGAAAAGAGAAAAAGATTTTTATACTCACGTGTTCTAGCAGCTGTGTCTTTAAGCCAAGTTTTTTGTTAAAAAAAAAGAGGGACTAAGTGGTGAGATGGTATAGTAAAAAAGCAAGGAATTTCAAAAGTTTATTGAGAGGATTCTTTAGACTCCTGTGTGGTCAGCCACATTGTGACAAGGGAATCACTTTAAAAGACTGATATATATTAATTTAAGGTCACCAAGGAATTCAGCTATGTAATTCCTAAATGAAAACTCAAGTCAGCAGTAAATCTTTTATGGAGTTTAATTACAATAGGAGTAAGAAAGGGATTAGAGATAGAGAGAGAGAAAAAGGGAGAGAAGGGAATAGGGCTTAAATACCCCTTCTGTTTAGGCTGGGCCAAAAGGCCCAAGCCCTTAGATAGCTGGGGCAAAGAAAGGAGATCAGTCCCTATTACTCATGTGACCAAAATGGAGAAACAGTCTCAGGGCCTCCACCTCCAGCTTCCTTCAGAGCAAGCTTCTCAGAGCACCTCTCCAACCACTCAGAGCCAAAACCCTCCAACCACCCCCCCCAGTCCTCAGACCCCTCTATCTTTAAGGAAACCATCCAAGTTCCCTCCCCTCAGTTCTCACATCTACCAATCACTGTCCATGTCTTCCCTCTGCCAATGGTGGCTCTAGCTTAACCCAGGACCTCCCAGAGGTCTGTGGCTTTGCACATGTCTGTTGAAGGTCATATTCTCAAATGATTAAATCTTTGCTCCTTTGCTACAGCCCTTCCTAAATCCTGTTACCCTGAGCAGGGTAGAGATTGGAATAATTAAATTTTGATCTATGCTGCAGCCCTTCCTAAATCCTGTTAGGACTGAGTGGGGTGGAAATTTTATTTTCCAAGACCTGGTTCTGTCATTCCAAATATCTCTATTGTATCAATTCTAAAATCAATCATGACTCAAAGAAATTCCTGTTCTGTGCTTAAGCATAGGTCAAAGCCCTTTCCATTGTTCAGCAAAAGGTTTCTGTCCTAAAGTAATCTTAAGAAGGGAGGAGGAGGAACCTCCCATGCCAATGGGGTTCACATTCCAATAGACTATCACTAAGAAATTTTTCAAGTATGAAATTTCTCAATGGTGAAATTTCCAACATTTATAAGTCTAAGAAATTTTAAGGTTTACAATAGGCAGTTTTCAGATAAATAAATCAATACCATTAATAAGCACATGAAACAGTGTTCTAAATCTCTTATAATCAGAGAGATGTAAATCAAAACAACTCTGAAGGTAAGGAGGTAAGAATACCCTTTTCATCTACAATGCTGTTAATTTGATTTTCTTCTCTCTCTTTTTAAAATAGATTGACCAGTAATTTGTCTATTTTGTTTGTTTTTTCAAAGTACCAGCTTCTTCTCTTATTTATTAATTCAATGGTTCTATCACTTTCAATTTTATTAATTTCTCCCTTAATTTTTAGGATTTTTAATTTGGTATTCTTCAGGGGGTTTTTAATTTGTTTGCTTTCAAGTTTTTTGATTTGCATTTCCAATTCATTCATCTCTGTCCTCCCTAATTTGTTAATATATGCCCTCACAGATATGAATGTTCCTCTGAGTACTGCTTTGACTGATTCCCATAAGGTTGGAAAGGATGTATCTCCATTGTCCTTTCCTTCAATGAAATTATTAATTGTTTCTATTATTTTTTCCCTAACTGATTTTGGAGCATCATATTATTTAATTTCCAATTGATTTCTGATTTTGCTTTCCATATACCCTTACTGTTATTTTTATTGCCTTACGATCTGAAAAGGTTGCATTAATTTTTTCTGCTTTTCTGCATTCGTATGCCATGTTTTTATGCCCTATTTTATGATTGATTTTTGTGAATGTGCCATGTGCTGCTGAAAAGAAGGTGTATTCCCTTTTTGTCCCTATTCATTTTTCTCCATATATCTATTAACTCTATTTTTTCTAGGATTTCATTCTCCTCTTTTACCTTTTTTAAACTTATTTTTTGATTTGATTTATCTAAATTTTATAGTTTTTGGTTCAGATCTCCCACCAGTATTGTTTTATTATCTATTTCCTCCTTCAATTCTCCTAGTTTCTTCCATTAAAAATTTTGGTGCTATACAATTTTGTGTATACATGTTGATTAGTGATATTTCCTCATTGTTTATACTCCCTTTTATCAGGATGTATTTGCCTTCCCTATCTCTTTTAATCAGGTCTATTTTTCCTTTGGCTTTGTCAGATATCATGATTGGTACTCCTGCCTTCTTTCTGTTCATTGAGGCCCAATAGGTCTTACTCCAACCTTTGATTCTGACCTTTTGTGTATCTGCCCTCCTCATGTGTGTTTCTTGATGACATCGTATGGCAGGGTTTTGGATTCTGATCTACTCTGCTATTCATCTATGTTTTATGGGTGAGTTCATTCCATTAACGTTCAATGTTATGATTGTCATTTGTGAATTCCCCAGAATTTTGATATCCTCTTCTCCCCAGATTCTGACCCTTCTTCTTTTGCTATAACCTTTTAAACCAGTGATTTACTTTAAATCAGTCCCCCTAGTCCCCTCCCTTGTTATACTTCCCTTTCTGACCCCTCCCTTTTTCTTCTCTTCCCCTCCCCCTCCCCTTTTCTCCCTTTATTTCTTCCCCCAGCCTTCCTTAGTTTACCCTTCTCCCTTACCATGTCAGTTAAGATAGAATTCAAGAATCCAATGGATCTAGATGCTCTTTCCTCTCAGAGTTGATTCCACTGAGAGTAGGGTTTAAGTAATACCAATTAGCACTCTTCTCCTTTCCTTCTTATAAGAGAATTCTTCCCTTCCCCTTCCCATATGTATTTTTGTGTGACAAAGAGTATTCTATTTAATTTATTTCTATTTCTTGAAGTATATCTTAGTACCATCATAGATCCTCCCTCCCTTTTTCTTTCCTTTTTCCCCTCCAAATCATGTTAATACCCAGATCTTTCCCTATGATTGATTCTTTTGATTACTCTATTAATGCATACAATTTTTGAAAGTTACAGATAACATTTCCCCTATATGTTAGTATATATGATTTTATCTAATTGTTGCCCTTACAGAAGAGATTTTGAGTAAGAGGAAAAGAAAACACTTTTCTCCTTTTCCCTTTCTTTCATATTTAACTTTTCATGTTTCTCTCTTGCTCTTCGTGTTTGGATGTCAAACTTTCCCCTGAGTTCTGGTCTTTTCTTTGCAAATACTTGGAAATCTTCTGTTTTATTGAATTCCCATACTTTTTCCTGGAAGTATATAGTCATTTTTGATTGGTAGCTGATTCTTTGTTGAAGACCCAGTTCTCTTGCCTTTCTGAATATCATGTCCCAGATTTTGCGGTCTCTTAGCATGTTCACTGCTAGGTCATGTGTGATCCTTATGGGGGCTCCTCTATATCTGAATTTCCTCTTAGTTTCTTGTAATATTTTCTCCTTAGCTTGGAAGCTCTTGAATTTGGCAATTACATTCCTGGGGGTTGTCTTTTGGGGATTTAGTATAGAGGGTGTTCTATGAACCCTTTCTATTTCTATTTTGCCCCCTTGCTTGAGAACATCCAGGCAATTGTCTTTGATGATTTCTTGTAGTATGGCATTGAGATTTTTGTTTATCTCTGTTTTTTTTCAGGTAAACCAATGATTCTCAAGTTGTCTCTCCTTCCTCTGTTTTCCTGGTCTGTCACCTTGTCAGTGAGATATTTTATGTTTTCTTCTAATTCATTAATCTTTTGACTTTGCTTTATTAATTCTTGCTGTTTTGCAAGATCATTGTCTTTCAGTTGCTTAATTCTGATCTTTAAGGACTGGTTTTACTTTTCAGTTTGGTCTGTCCTGTTTGAGGCTTACAGTTCTCTCTCCAATTTTGATTTCTTGTCTGTCAGGTTGCTCATCTCTTTCTGATTTTTCCCCCATTTTTTCTTGCCAGAAGGTTTCCATCTTTTGGATAAGCTCCATTTTGAGTTCTCCCAAAGCTTGTGGATAATTTCCATTTTGGGGGGGATGTTTTGATTTTGTTTGAATTTCATCCTCTTTCTCCACTGTTGCCTGAGTTTTCCCTCCATAAAAGTTTTCAATAGTCAGTTTCCCCCCCCCCCTTCCTTCTTGGAGGGCTGATCTTGGGCAGTGTGAGCCATCCCTTTGGTGGTTTTGCCTTTCCTTTTTGGTCAGAGGTTTGGGTGATATGGGTGGGTTTTCTGTGGATTTAAGTTGTCTTAGACTAGTTCTTCCCAGCCTCTGTGGTTTGTTAGCTCACATTCCCCTGTGCTCTGTGGTCTCTTCTCTCAGGTGTGCAGGAATCTCCTGTAAAACCTCTCTGAGGGGTCATTCCCTGGTAGCCCCTGTCAGTTTCCAAGGACCCTGGCATGCCCCCCCCTCACTACAGCAAGGAGCAGAGGTTTGGCCTCAGGCAATTTCTACAGTATCTAGAGACTCCACACTATTCACAGTTTGCAAGGGCCCCCATGGTCTGAGCGTTCTCTAGTGCACAGGGTTCTCCAGTGAAACTGCACTGAGGGGGTAGTTCCCTAGCAGTCTTTGCTAGATCCCAGGGACCCTGGTGTGCCTCCCCAGACAGAGACTTTCCTCACTCACTCACTGTCTCTGGTGAGCACACTGGCCCGTATTCTGGTTCCATGGGGGAGGTGGAGGGAATGGCAGCTCAGTTCTCATTTTTGTACAAGCTTTTCCTCCTTCTTGAATGTTCAAACCCCATGTACCTGTGTTGCTGTGGTATACTGGAGAGTCCCTCCATTCTTCCAAGGATGATTTTTATGATCTTTTGAGGTAGTCTATTTTGTTTGGTGCTGGGGGAGAAGAAGCGATTCACATCTAGATTGCAGCCATGTTTACCCAGAAGTCCCTATCCTTATATCCTTAAATTTTCGGTCTCCTTTTCCTCTTCCTTTAGATAGAATTCAATTCAGTTTATTTCTCTCTCACTCTTCAAACTGTCAGCTCTCTTCAGGGCCTGAGTTTGGCCTGAGTTAGGCCTGAGTTCAGCCTGCTTCTCTCTTCAGTTTCTCAGAGAGAAAGACTGTTTCTTTTTACTGTTGATCTTTGTCCACATCATTTCCCAGAGCTCCAAACTCTTCACACAACTTTCACTAGTTTTTCAAGGTTTTTCCAGAGCACAGATCCACCAGCCCTCTTCCCAAAGTACATAAAACTCCAAGAGTTTCCTGGTAGTTTGTAAACCAACAGATTCTCAGTTTTCTCAGAATTCCTTACATGAACTCTTCCCAAGATTCCAGCTGGCCATAAAAAGTAATCTGACCCTGTCCTTAGCTGCTAAAATCATAATTACCCCCAAAGTGCTTATTTTAATCCAAATAGATCTAGCTTTGATTATGTGGAAAATGTTTTGTAGTTGAGTTCATATAATTCCTGTGTTTTTTGGTAAATGGATTCCTAAATATTTTATATGTTCTTCTTTCTATTAGTCTCCTCATTCCAGCCCCTGCCAAATGGTCACTTTCCCAATTGCCAGTCTGGTATTCCCACCTTTCAGGGGAAACACAAGAAGAGCTAGGAAAAAGTCAGTCGCCAGGACCCAAGGTAAGATTCAGAGACAGTGACAGTTGATAAATCCAACCCTTTTAGTAACTCATAATTCCAGCAGGAATCTACCTTTGCTCACAGTTCTAAGCAGGGCCTCAGACAGTAGTCTGGCAGTATCTCTTCTTCTGTCTTTAGTCAGCAATATCTTAATTAAAACTCCAAATCCATAATATTTCCAATAATGTTCACCCATTTCACTTAGATTTTCATATTCATTGTCATATATTTGGGCAAAATAGTACTTATTAATTACCTTAATTTCCTCTCATTGAAGGTGAGGTTGCCCTTTTCATCTTTGATACTATTAATTTGATTTTCTTCTTTCTTTTTCTATTAGATTAACCAGTACTTTATTTTTTAATACACCAGCTCCTAGTTTTATTTATTAGTTTAATAGTTCTTTTACTTTCAATTTTATTAATTTCACCTTTGATTTTTATGATTTCCCATTTTGTTTTTATCTGGAGATTTTGTTTTATTTATAGTTTTTAAGTTGCATGCCCAGTTCATTGACCTCTTCCATTTCTGATTTGTTGATATATTATTCACTCAGGAATATAAATTTTCCCCAGAGTACTGCTTTGGCTGTATCACATGGATTTTGATAAGTTATTTCCTCATTATCATTCTCTTCAATGAAATCTGTCATTTCTTCTTTGATTTGTTCTTTGACCCTCCAATTTTGAAGAATTAGATTATTTATTTTCTAATTAATTTTTCATTTGCCTTTCCACAAGGTCATATGTTAAAAGTATTTTGTTAGCAAAAATTCTGTTTTTATGATAAGCCTTTGGGCATGTCCAGATACACCACAGCCCACCATTGTACACAGAAAAAAACAAACGAGATCTATGATGGGGAAAAAGAGGTGAAAGGGGGAAAATATGCACCCCACAGAAAAAAGATCAGCAAAATCTTCCAGCAACCATATCTGTCAGCTAAGAAGCCAAATAGGATGCTGAAACACCATATAGCCAAAAAACACCATTGTAGTCACCAAAGCCACTTGCCATTCTCCAGGTGCCATTCACAGTGGATAACAGGAGACACAACAGCAACCAACATGATCTCTATGGCTTCAGTAAGGCCTGTGTTTCCCATACTTAGAAACAGTGCTATATGAAACCATCCAAATCCAATGGTTTCCACAGCCTCTTCTACTATAAATGTTTTTGACTCTTTCTGTGGCTCTGAGGATTCTGGACTCAGTACTTCAAGGCAAGTCTTCTTCCTTCCTTCCTTCCTTCCTTCCTTCCTTCCTTCCTTCCTTCCTTCCTTCTCTTCCTTCCTTCCTTCCTTCCTTCCTTCCTTCCTTCCTTCCTCCTTCTGTTCCTTCTTCCTTCCTTCTTTCCTTCCTTTCCTTCCTTCCTTCCTTCCTTCCTCCTTCCTGCCTTCCTTCCTTCTTCCTTCCTTTCTTCCTTCCTTCCTTCCTTCCTTCCTTCCTTCCTTCCTTTCCTTCCTTCTTTCTTCCTTCTTTCCTTCCTTCCTTCCTTCTTCCTTCCTTCCTTCCTTCCTTCCTTCCTTCTTTCCTTCCTTCCTTCCTTCCTTCCTTCCTTCCTTCCTTCTTCCTTCCTTCCTTCCTTCCTTCCTTCCTTCCTTCCTTCCTTCCTTCCTTCCTTCCTTCTTTCTTTCTTTCTTTCTTCTCTTTCTTTCTTTCTTTCTTTCTTTCTTTCTTTCTTTCTTTCTTTCTTTCTTTCTTTCTTTCTTTCTTTCTTTCTTTCTTTCTTTTCTTTCTTTCTTTCTTTCTTTCTTTCTTTCTTTCTTTCTTTCTTTCTTTCTCCTTTTCAAGAGTGAAAGTTAATTTCTTTTAAAGATGTCCTGGGATAGTTGGCCCTGTGTTCTCTTATATCTTATAGAGTTTGTATTTTATAATCTTGGAATCCATTGTTATCCATTTTACTACTTCAAAGTAGGTGTAAAGGCTTGCAAAGACATTGATTGTTTCTAAACTTATTCTTCCATTTTTTTTATACTTCAGGACATCATTAAGTCTCTTGATAGAGGCAGCTTCAATTTTCCTCTTGATAACAGTTAGTTTTTCTTCCTGAAGAAGACCAAATATTTATAAGTATGACCTTTGTCCATTAATTACATTTGTCTTCTCAATTCAAACTCAAATGTTTCTGTCTCTATTTTTCATTGCCACACATAAAGAGCTTTTAACATATTGAGTCATCTGACATTTTGCTATCACTAGCGAAAGTTTCTATGAGATGAAGTGTTTTATGTGCTTTTGATGGAGCTTTATGACTTGATGTTATTCACTGATATATATATATATATATATATATATATATATATATATATAATATATAGGTGCAGTATATTTGACCTAGAAACTTTGACCTAGAAACTATTCTTAATTTTCTGAAGTAGAAATGATAATGGAATTAGTAGAATGCAGAATAATTAAGTACTTAGGATGCCTACCAGCAATAGTCATGATTTATATCAATTTCTGTCATTATTAGTGGTATGTCTTAAAAGGAGAAAATTTTCCATGTTGACATAAATATCTGTATTTTCTATGGAGGTAGTTTTTATCATGAGTCCTTTGAATTGCCATGGTCATTGCATTAATCAGAGTAATTATCATTTACACCTGATTATCATTATAATACTGCCATTATTATATATGATATTCTCCTAGTTGTGCTTCATTTTACTTTGTATTCATTTATATAAGTTTTCCCAGATTTTTGGATGTTGCTTGTTTTGTATTTTTCTGAAACCATCTACTTTGTCATTTCTTAAACAAAAGAATATTTCACAAAATAATACATCACAACTTCTTCAGATGTTCGCCAATTTACAGGCAACTTCCCAATTTCTAAGTTTTTGCTAGCATAGAAAAAGCTTATATATGTGTGTGCTTTTGTGTGTGTATATATATATTTATATATACACATATGTATACATATATGTTGAGAGAGACATACATTTGAATATGTGGGTCCTTTTCCTTTCTCTATGATATCCTTTGTATATAAAATGGATAGAGTATATACAATTTTATGGTTCTTTGGAATAATT